>NC_134356.1:77544167-78256042 GCF_048569485.1 Anomaloglossus baeobatrachus
GATTAGACAATTTATAATTGACGGTGATGAGAATGTAAGTGGATCAGTTCTTAAAGGGGTTGTCCACTACTAGGACAAACCCTTCTGATTAAACATGTTTGCCCCAGGTGAAATAGTAAAGAGTATACTCATTTCCCGTGGCTCATAGTACGGTGACTCACCTGGGTTTGTGACGTCACACGAGCCCCACATCCAATCAGCACCGGCTTCTTTCGCCCCACCTTTGGACAAACGAACAATCAACAGGAACTAAGCGCTGCGGCTGCCCTTACCGCCTGTTGATTAACCCATTTGGTCCAAAGGCCGGGAGAAGGAAGCCAGTGCAGATTGGACATGGGCTAGTGTGACATCACAACCCCATGTACGTCCGTGAGCCACGGCACCTCTGGAACAGCGCCGGTACGGGAGGTGAGTGTAGTATTTATTATTTTTCCTGGGGCAGACATGTTGAATCAGAAGGGGTTGTCCTAGTAGTAGATAACCCCTTGAAGCAAGGCCCTTGACACTGAATGTGGCTATCTTATCAAGAATAGCACACTTGTTGATCTAGGAGATATACAATGGATTAGGTTTTACCCTTTTAAGGCCCAGTCACACTAAACAACTTACCAGCGATCCCAACAACGATACAACCTGATAGGGATCGTGCTGGTAAGTTGCTAGGAGGTCGCTGGTGAGATGTCACACTAAGCGATGCTCCAGCGATCCCACCAGCAACCTGACCTGGCAGGGATCGCTGGAGCGTCGCTATACGTGGAAGCATGCTGCGCTTGGTAACTAAGGTAAATATCGGGTAACCAACCCGATATTTACCTTGGTTACCAGCGCACACCACTTAGCGCTGGCTCCCTGCACACCTAGCCACAGTACACATCAGGTTAATTACCCGATGTGTACTCTGCTATGTGTGCAGTGAGCAGGGAGCCGGCTTCTGCGGACGCTGGTAGCCACGGTAAACAGCGGGTAACCAAGAAGCCCTTACCTTGGTTACCCGATATTTACCTTCATTACCAGCGTCCGCCGCTCTCACACTGCCAGTGCCGGCTCCCTGTTCCCTGCACACATAGCCACAGTACACATTGGGTTAATTACCCGATGTGTACTCAGGCTACATGTGCAGAGAGCAGGGAGCTGGCACTGGCAGCTGAGAGCGGCGGACGCTGGTAACGAAGGTAAATATTGGGTAACCAAGGTAAGGGCTTCTTGGTTACCCGCTGTTTACCGTGGTTACCAGCGTCCGCAGAAGCCGGCTCCTGCTGCCTGCACATTTAGTTGTTGCTCTGTCGCTGTCACACACAGCGATGTGTGCTTCACAGCGGGACAGCAACAACTAAAAAATGGCCCAGGACATTCAGCAACAACCAACGACCTCACAGCAGGGGCCAGGTTGTTGCTGGATCTCACACTAAGCAACATCGCTAGCAAGTTGTGCCTCAGCAGCGATGTTGCTAGCGATGTTGCTTAGTGTGACGTGGCCTTTAGAGTCTCTCCATGATAAGACAAGGCTTGGTTGTTAAAAATCAGAGCTGATGCACAATGCTTCACACAATGGTATGGTATCCAATGCTAGTGCATCGGATGTGATATGCTAATGACCCTCGGCTCCCACTGTGCTCCCAGCGTCAGCCGAGTGTCATGCAACTGTGATCCGATCCTGGGATTGGATCACAGCTGCAGAGGAGGAGGCAGGATTAATCTCCCCATCTCCTCCCTTGTCAGCTGATGCGATTATCGCATTGCACTCGGATATCATCCAAGTGCAGTCCGATGTTTCACTCACACCCATAGACTTGTATGGGTGCAAGTGACACAACTCTCGCTGACAATCGCAGCATGCTGCGACTTTTCTCTCATCCAGAATCTGGATGGGAAAACAGCTGTCCATCTGCCCTCCCTCATTGAATAACATTGATATGAGTGCAATTTTAGTCTGATAAGAAGATGCACAAGTAACATTTGAATGGTTTTCAGACTAATCCATCTCTTTATGGCTACTCTGCAAAGATTCAACATTTTAGTGCCCAATCAGTTTTCTTCCCTTCCAAACTATAAACAAATGGTGGGGTTCAGCCATATTTGAGTGTGTTCACATGGTGGGGTTCAGCCACATCTGAATGTGTTCACATGGTGGGGTTCAGCCACATCTGAGTGTGTTCACATGGTGGGGTTCAGCCACATCTGAGTGTGTTCACATGGTGGGTTTGAGCCACATCTGAGTGTGTTCACATGGTGGGTTTGAGCCACATCTGAGTGTGTTCACATGGTGGGGTTGAGCCACATCTGAGTGTGTTCACATGGTGGGGTTCAGCCACATCTGATTGTGTTCACATGGTGGGGTTCAGCCACATCTGAGTGTGTTCACATGGTGGGGTTCAGCCACATCTGAGTGTGTTCACATGGTGGGGCTCAGCCACATCTAATTGTGTTCACATGGTGGGGTTCAGCCACATCTGACTGTGTTCGCATGTTGGGGGTCATCCAAGTCTGAGCTTGTTTACATGCTGTAGGACACTCCGCCAGGTCTGAGTTTATTCACATAGTACGGATCAGCTAATCCATCATTATCCCCTCCTCCAAGGAAAGAATTGATCATCTGTAGATCAAAAATCTTTAGGTATTTACTGTTATTTTTCCTTATTTTATAACTGTTTTGTTTCTTTGGGTTTCATCTTAGTTTTGTCTCTTTTCACACTTTTTTCTCATAAGCACTACACTTTTTATATTAAATTCTAAACCTTTAATAAGTTATTTTTTGTACAGACATGTCTTCCAATTTCTGCAGAAATACATTTAAGCACAGTGTTTCTCTTTTTCAGTAACACACACCCCTAATTCTATATAGTCGGTTCAAAACGAATATTAATGGCAGAAGTCTTTTATTCCACTGCAGTTCCCTAAATGGTTCCCTTGGTACATCTGCTAACCTGGATGTCACATTGGCAATTTTGGAATAACAATTTGTGGCTACAAAATGGCCATTGTGACAATAGAATGCATCATAAGGAATGTTTGACAGCTGGCCGAGTGCTGTGTTCTCGAGCAAATGTCATCTGACTTAACAGTTCATGTACATTCCCTATGGGTAGCTTTTTATGGATAGCTGAGAATGAAAGAGAAATTGGTTAGTCACAAAATGTCACATTTAATGTTTTGTTGTGTAACGATAATTTTATTTTATGTGAACACATTTGACTGGCTTAATGGAAATAGAGTAATATGTATCATATTGCTTAACACAGCACGCAAGCATTGAGGAACATGATGAGAGTACCTAGCTTTGCCAACTGGTACCTAAGGCTAAATTTATTTTTCCATGTAGCATAAATGTTAAGTAAATAAGTTGCGTAATCTTATAGATCTTAAAAAACAAATGGTTGAGGATCCTGATAAATAAAGTATTCAGGGGTCAAGAACCAGTCTTCACAATACTATTACTCCAGGCATCATTGCATTAAAAATATAACTATATGATATCTCTAGTAACCCATAGATCTGGCGGTAAACAGGAGAGAAAGTTCGAGTGTGAACCATAAAAGCAAGTTATCACCATTCCAGACTTGCTTCACTATCTCAGGGACTTCCAAGTGCTGAACTTGGCAATCTGCAATAATGCCATAGACCAGGGGTCCCCAGCCTCTTGCTCTGGAGTACTGTGGTACTGAGGAGGCATTAAATACTTATAGAAAACTAAATTATATAAAAAGCAAATAAAGGCAGCAAAGATTGAGACAGAGAGACACATTGCCAAAGAAAGTAAAAATAATCCAAAACTATTCTTCAACATCTTAAACAATAGGAAACTCAAATGATAGTGTTGATCTGTGATACCCTGGCAAAACCAGGTAGTCACACACATAGGCCCCCGCATAACACCTATCCCACACAGGGTTAAAACAGCCGACCTGAAACCCTTGTCACTCCCCTTAGGGTAGGACAGACACACCAGTGGGCGGGACCAGGTGGATAGGGAACGCCCACCTAGGGGTCAAGAGAACCCAGGGTGGGAAAACAGTCAGTTAAGTTAAGTCTAAGTTTGGAGTTAAAATGTGAGGCTGAAGCTCAAGCTGACAGGCGTCAGGGTTGGAGCCCTGGCATGCTGGCTAGGTAGCATACGGTGGCCAGTGTCTGCAGGAGACGGGAAGATGGCTGCCGGAGATCCAAGGTGGACCGGGGCAGGGTTTTTAGCCCGCCGGTACCGATACCGGATGAACCAACCCGGAAACCGTACGCACAGAGGGGGTACTTGGACCCTGAAGCCAGGATCGGCACCGACGGCCTAGCTAATTAACCAATTGAGGGCAGGATTTTAGGTCCTGTCCCAACCTAAATCCCGAAAAGTAGACAAGCACCCACCAAGAGGGATAGGGCAACCGCTACGGCCCGTAGATCCCAAGGGTCAGCGTCAGACGGGCATGGCTCCCAACCAAAGGATCGGGAGCAGACTCCCATGTTCCACACCGGGAAGTCCAACACACAACACACCGAGTGCAGAGGAGAGAGACATTGACCACCAGCCCGGGTGTGGGACCAGATACACCCATCAGCGGCAGCCGGCCAAAATCACCTTGGTTTACCACAGGACTTGTGTGATTTATTCGACCGTGAGTAACATCCCCGGTCTGACCAGGTGCGCCGGCCCCTGCAGTCACCATCCTCTGCATAGAGACACTGGGCACCAGGACAACCATCCCTACCCACGGAGAGGTTAACATCTAGCTGCCAGCCCAATGTCCCCGGGAGTCCCGCAACAGCAGCGGTGGTGCTACACCTCACCACACACCGTGGGTGGCGTCACAGACAGTTTACAACAAATTCCGTACAAATACGTCCCCCTTTTATTCGAAGTGTCCGCACGAATCCCGGGTCCGGAGAACCCCTCGAGCCACACCGTGAATCCGGATCTGAGCAGCCCGACGGCTGTCATGGGGCGGCACAGATCTCCTCTAAAATATGTAAATTGCCGGAGAGGGGCAGTTGTGGACGATGGTAGCAGTCCCCAGCACACCTCGGCATAGTACAGACACGGGGGCAGAGTGGTGTAAGGAGAGAGTGTGGAGGTGGTACTTTTCTGCTGCCATACACCTGAGTCCCGTTACTTCTATGGGCCTTGCGCCCAGTATGATCAGTAAGGAGATAACCACTAGGTAAAACTTCTATAACTTTACTGACCAAATGTTTTACAGTTGATTTCCATTTTCTTAGGGCAGGATCATCATCATTCATCATTCATCCATCATCTTCTCCATCATCCATCATCTTCTCCATCATCCATCATCTTCTCCATCATCCATCAATCATCCATTTGTTTCTGTACCCAGCTCGGCTCTACAGTGATGGCCACCGTGGGGCGACTTATCCTCCTGTCTTTGACCCAATCCCTCAGCATGATGGTGGATCGCTCGGCTTCACATACGGATGGAATCATCTGATACCCTCCTGCTGCGACTGTGCTCCCTCAAGTACTGACAGGTGCCTGCCTAAGGAAGGGAGCCCACCTCCAGTTCTCCTTGTTCACTGGTACCATGGCTCACTGTAGATGAGCTCCCTTTTCTATGTATACTTCTGTCTTCTTACTTCTTCAGTCTTGTCTGTCACCTCCACACTATCCACTCCACTCTGCTTCGTCCTACCCTGCAGGTCCTTTCTCTTGTCCTATTCACTCTATCATCCTTTCCCTATCTGTCTCTGCCTGGGAAACCTCTGCCATATTTGCCCTCCTGTCCTAGGGACTGTCCCTCCCCACTTAACCCCTGCTTCCCTGTCACTCCCTATCTATCCCTTCTCACTAAGGGACCCGGGAAACAGTGACACCCAGTATGGCCAGCCGGCCATATCACAGGAGAATATCATACATTAATTCAATATAGCAAACCAAAAACATATACATTACAGTATCCAAAGTCACCACCTCGGTCTGGGGGCGGTAGGGCACTGGACGCCCTATTACAAATATTCTGGGTGAAATAGTGGAAGAGGATGAAAAAAAAGCCAATCTGCTAAACAACTTTTTTCCCTATAGTATTCATACAAGAGAATCCCATGACAGATGACATTATCAGGGATACACTAAATTCCCCATTAAATGTCACATGCTTAACCCAGCAGGAAGAATGGCACCGCCTCAGAGTCACTTAAGTAAATAAATCGAGGCCCAGATGACGAACATCCTCAAGTACTGCAGGAATAAACTACGGTGATAGACCATTATTTTTAATCTTCACAGATTCCATAATAACAGGAACTGTATTATAGGACTGGTGCATAGCAAATGTGGTGCTAATATTCAAAATGGGGACAAAATCTCAGCCTGGTACATATAGGCCGATAAATTTAACCTCTACTGTGGGTAAAATCCTTGAGGGTTTCCTAAGAGATACCATTTTGGAATATCTCAAGAAGAATAACCTCATAACCCAGTATCAACATGGCCTTGTCAAACAAATCTGATCAGTTTCTATGAGGAGCAAGGAAAAGCAGTGGGTGTTGTCTATATGGAATTCGTTTGATACAGTGCCACACAAAAGGTTGATACTAGTGATGAGCAAACCCATGGATAATTTGGTCCGCCGAACAAGCAAGAGGAAAAAAAATTGTGATTGGCAAGTGAACTTGACTCCGAACATAATAAACTCCATACAAGTCAATGGAGTTGAGATGTTCGGGGCTGTAAAATGGTTGTAGTAAGGGCTGGGAGAGCTGTGGTGGAAGTTAAAAGGTAGTAAGAGTAGGATAGTTATACATACATTATTTCCCAGAGGATTATAGTGCAGTCAGGCTCTCTTCAGTGCTCGCTTATTAAGCTTCATGAATATTCACTGTTTCCCCACCCACTCTCTATGCCAGTGTCTGTGATTGGTTGCAGGCTGCTATACACTCCCCCCCACCCTGTGTCCACATCTGGGATTGGTTGCAGTCAGTTTGCTGTATAGAAGTGTAAAAATAAATAAATAATTTAAAAAATTGACGTAGGCTCCTGACATATTTTGATATCCAGTGTGGGTAAAACTATAGCAACAGGCTGCAGCCCCCACCTCTGAGCTTTACCTTGGCTAGATATCAAAATAGAGGGGAAAAAAGACGTAGGGTTCCCTCCATTTTGATATTCAGCCATGATAGAGCAGAAAGGTGCGCTGGTATAATTAGGATGGGAGGGGCCATGGATGTTGCCCCCACCTAACCTAAAAATACCAGCCCACAGCTGCCCACAATTGTCGTATCCATTAGATGCAATAATTCTGGGCTTTACACAGCTCATCCCAACTGCGCTGGTGTGGTGGCCATCGGGGTAATATAAGGGCTTAAAGGGGTTAATGACAGCTGTGATTTGTCACCTAACATCAAGCCCTAGATTAGTAATGGGAAGCATCCATGAGACTTCTTCCCCCATCACTAACCCTGTAAGTGAAAAGAGATAAAACAGAAACACCAAAAAAATCCTTTATTTGAAATAAGATACACACACCTTCTTTCACTCCTTTATTAACCCTAAAAACATCCTTGAAGATCTGACGTAACCCATACAAAATGCCATTCCTCAGTTCTGCTACATCTAGACGCTGCAGAGAGAAAAGACATATCTGCTCTACACAGGCTTCGGGACACACTAAAAGCAGAGGGGCAGCCCAGCTGTAAGCAGGTGATGTCACTCAGTTCACCATCACCAGAGGTCATATCCGAGCTCGAAGTGAAAGTGCTGCTGGACTATCGGACTGTGAGTCACTTAGCTCTGGTCAGGGAAAAGGCCAGGCATGAGACTCAGGCCTCTCCACCATTGGGGTAAACCTGAGGTCAAAGATAGTGTCCGCTCCAGCGACTTCTACTTCGATCACCAGACGACGCACGTGTTCCTGCCGTGGATAGTGCTGGTGATGGGAGAGGAGTCAATGCCGGCGGCGCTGGTGGGCGCAGGCTCTACTCATCCACTGGGCTGAGTTTCTTTGGGATCTGCAGTACCACTGGCTGACTGTAGGTGGCGTGTTTTCCAGCTGAAGTATCATCATTCAGCTACAACAAATGGGAAGACACCACACCCTTCTTATTTCCCCTCCTGTCTGCTGACCACTGCCAGAGATAGTTCTGTATTCCTGGTTCCTATTCCGCCCTGTTCTGTTTAGTGATTTTGGTGTTCTGACTTCTGCTTGTTTCCTGACTACGTCTACTGCCTGCTGTTTATATACCTCGCTGCCCGATCCAGATTTGACCTCTGCTTCGTTTTCTGATTACGTCCTTGCCTTCCGATTCTGTCCCTGTTTTGCATTTCCCGGTTCGACCCTCCTTGACTACTACTCTTATCGGACTGCAGCCTGCCACAGGTAGTGATCACCTTGCGCCTTGTGTAATTCCAAATCCCTGTATAGGGGTTAAAGGGTTTCAGATTTCTAGGGCTCCTGCTTGGTGAGTGGCTTCCCTCTAGCCTGTCCATTACAGCCCGTCTGAGTCTGTGGATCCAGGCAGGCGTTACAGATACACTAGGGGATCCTAGGATATTTAACAGTATAAGAGCCCCCTGTCCCTTGCTATGCTGTAGTCACATCATTGCAGCAACTAGTCTTATTTGCCGTATGTGGAGTCAGGAAGGAATTGTTCCGCTAATATGGAGATTTCTGTCTGTCCCATGGGTTTTTTGCCTTCCACTGGATCAACATCTTAGGCTATAGGTTAAATTCGATGGACTTAACTCTACCTTCCACCTTAAAAATTATGAAATTGTGATATGCAAAATCCCGTCCAGAAACTGACTACTGGGTGCCATCTTGCTCAATGCATATATAGTACACTCGTATTCACTTGTGTTCACTCATATATACTTGTTTTGATCGAGGGCGAGCCCACTAGTCAGGTTCTCCCGGGGAGTATTCATGTTGCAAATTTGACCACACAGAGTGACTGCAGACGTCTGCAGACTTTTAATTCTAGACTGGACAATCCCCTTAATCTTTTCCACATCCACAAAAACAGATCACACTCTAATCACACCCTGATCAAACTTGGATCAAAGTGTGATTTATATTCGTACCATTTTTCTCAGATGGAAAACATATGTTCATGTGACCCTAGCCTTACTGATCCTGTGTAAAAAATGAAAACTTGTGATTCTATCTTCATCCACTATACGTCTGTGTAATGTTCTAAACTATGAAGGGCTGAGAGTCAGGAAGTGAGTCAATTTGTGGCTGAAGACAAGTGCTCAGTATTCATATCAGGGACATTCATAGATCTCAGAATCAAGTATCAGAATAATTCTTCACACAGATTCTGACACCTGATCTCCATATTAGGACAAATTCAAAGTCAAGTATCAGAATAATGTAAATTTGATATAAATTCTTCATCCGGAAACCTGACTCTGATGCCTGATAATAGTATATTAAAGAGTTAGGTAGTATAGTATTATAGTCAGGTGTCAGGGCTAACAATTTGTATCCAATTTATATTATTCTGATACTTGACTCTAATGCCTGCTTTACACGAGTCGACTGATCGTGCGATTTCACGATCGATCGTACCCGCCCCCGTCGTTTGTGCGTCACGGGCAAATCGCTGCCTTTGTCGCACAAAGTCGTGAAACCCCCGTCACACGTACTTACATGATCAGCGACCTTGCTGTGGGCGGCGAACATCCACTTCCTGAAGGGGGAGGGACATTCGGCGTCACAGCGACGTCAAACTGCCGCTGGCCAATAGAAGCGGAGGGGCGGAGATGAGCGGGATGTAAACATCCCGCCCACCTCCTTCCTTACACATAGCCGCCGGGAGCCGCGGGACGCAGGTAAGATGTGTTCATCGTTCCCAGGGTGTCACACAGAGCAATGTGTGCTACCCCGGGTACAATGAACAACCGGCGCCATTTTAATTAAACAATTTTTTAAAACTGAGCGATAAGTACACGACTCACGATTTGTGAGCAATACTGCGTCGCTCGGAGGTGTCACACGAGACGACGTCGTGAACGATGCCAGATGTGCGTCACGAAAACTGTGACCCCGACGATGCATCGCACGATAGCTCGTCTCGTGTAAAGCCCGCATAACATCTGAGGGTATTTTCAAATGTCAGAGCCAGGTATCAAGATCAGGTGTCTGAGTGAAGAATTATTCTAATAATTGACTCTGACATCAGAGGATGGACACTGTACAAAGTGGCTGCAGGCCCTAGTGTTTAGTGTTAAGTAATACAAGTCCCTGAGTGATTTAAAGTATGAGAGAGACTTGCTCTAGACATGTGTGAATAGAAAAACTGGATGGTTTTATGCACTTTTTACCCCATAGCCTGGCACCATTATATTATTGAATAAGAGGTATAGAAACAACTAAGCATGCTCACCAAGTTGTCTACATATTAATTATAAACTATGGAATAGATACAACTAACATCAAAATATTCTTTTGAATATAATCTACACCAATTGGTTTAAAAGGAATCTGTCAGCAGGTTTTTGCTATGTAATCTGAAAACAGCATGCTGTAAAGGTTAACATACAGATTACAGCCATGTGTCTCTTATCACAAAGTGTGTTTTTGTTTACCTGCAATGTCAGTTTAAGCTTCAGTTGTTTGTTATTAGTGGACTAAGGAGAATGTGAGCTCAAGTTTGACTCTGCCCCACCACTATGATTAGTAGCTTCTGTCTATGGAAATGTACACAGACCCTGGTGTGGGTGGTGGCAGCTTGTTAAAGGGAACCTGTCACCGGATGTTTATAATACTTACCTAATGGTTGGTGCAGAGCAGACTGGTCACATGGGCGTCTCCGTTCTCCAGGTCCCGCGCCTCTTCTTTCAACCATCTTTGTCCTCCTTCTGAACCTAGTGTTGACGACGCATTCTACATCATCTACACTAGCCGACAGTGAGCTCCTGCGCAGGCACACTTTGATCTGCCCTGCCTATCCGACCAGTCTGCAACCATTAGGTAAGTATTATGAACATCCAGTGACAGGTTCTTTTTAAGCTCTGCTACATGCTAAAACTAAAATCTTTGATTTTGTCAGAACAGCTACAGCCCGTAATCTAAGTGCTACATCGTTGGATTCAGGATCTCATTGCCTACATCATGCTGATGTAGCAAAAACCTGCTGACAGATTCCTTTCAAATCTAGGGACGCACCTGAGCTCCTCACTATCACCACCCTTGAGTTAAGCGGGCTTTACACGCTACGATTTTGCTACAGCGGTCTCGTTGGGGTCACGGAATTTGTGACGCACATCCGGTCGCTGTAGCGATCTCGTAGTGTGTGACTACAAGGAGCGATTTTGGATCGTTGCAAAAACGTCCAAAATCGCTCCTCATTGACTTGGGGGTCCGCTCCCAATTATCGATACTATCGCTTTCCCGTTGTTGTTCCTCATTCCTGCGGCAGTGCACATCGCTGTGTGTGACCCCTGTAGGAACGAGGAACATCTCCTAACTGCCGCCGGCCATAATGCGGAAGGAAGGAGATGGGTGGGATGTTCGTCCCGCTCATCTCCGCCCCTCCGCTTTCATTGGGCGGCCGCTCAGTGACGTCGCTGTGACGCCGAGCGGACCGCCCCCTTATAAAGGAGGCGGTGCGCCGGTCACAGCGACGTCGCTATGCAGGTAAGTATGTGTGACGCGGGTGCGCGATTTTGTGCGCGATGGGCAGCGATATGCCAGTTTCGCACAAACAATGGGGGTGGGTCGCATGCTAGCGATATCGGTACCGATATCGTAGCATGTAAACCCACCCTTACTCTATCCATCCATGTCTTTTGTCACTTTTGTCTTTTTTTTTATCCATGTTTACCCTTAATGTTTTTTGTGGAAGAGGGATTTGTTTAATATGGGATTTATTCAATATAAAGGCACACACACCATTGACAAATACATTTTTTTTCATTACATTATATATCATTAAGGTTGATACAGAATGCACCAAACATGAAGGAGCAGATGTAAATTAACATCCGTGGATGATATCAATTAAATTAATTACCCTTAGTAACTTTGTTAATAGTAATTAATCCTTCAGGTGATATTTGCTAATAAAGGAAAGAAGAGTGTAATTGAATGAAATAAGCAGAGTGAAAAGAGCGCGGCAATAATTATCCATAAAGTAGAATAGGAGGCTGCTGAAGGCTAGAAACTGTCACAGCAAATAGATAAAGCCAAATATGACTCCATGATTGCTGTGTTTGCCGTTTTTTTACCATATTCCAGCAATAATAACATTGCTAGGGATGAGTTCTGTTTTTTATTAAAAATGTTTTTGGCAGTTTATAATGTGTTTCAATTTCTGAAACTTTTCAAAATCCGTCTTATCAGTGAAAAATCTCATTTTGTGCGTATAATCCTAGTAGCCTACATAGATTAGTGGTTCGGCTGATCATCATGTTCAAAAAGGGTAAAGTGTAAACAGTGTATGGGGCAGTACATTTTTACATGGTTTCATTAATTTACACTGTATACATCAAGGTATATACTGTATATCTCAGATGTTTGCTGGAGTCTGCTAGGGGCTGATGGGCAACCACAACCAACGTGGGTGAGGCTGATAAATAGTGTTGTAACTCGTGCACCCCAATGCGAAATCTCCAACAAAGCCCCCCAACTATCACAGGTCTTTAATAGTACTAGTCTTCTCATAGGGGACAGAGGTATTCTTGGGTCCTCCTAGGCTCCAGGACCCAGGTATGACTGAGAACCCTGTAACATCTTCAACCACTAAAGTTACACACTTGGTTGTAAGATGAAATAGTTATCATCATTTTACTTTTGTCATATTTAAAATTTGTAATATATCTTGTTAGAGACATCTGGGTCTTTGTCCTCTTAATCCTATTGGTCCTTAGTGAATACATATTTTCAGCTCACCGAGACGTGAGATGACAATTGTTCTCTATAACATTTTATGGAGAAAAATGAGGGAACAAGGAGGAGGAGGCAAGCCAGAGGGAGGCAGACACCAATAAGTTCATCTGAAATTACATCCTTTAAAGGGAACCTGTCATCATGTTTTTGCCCTATAAGCTGTGGCCAGCACCACCGGGCTCTTATATACAGAATTCTAACATGCTGTATATGAGAGCCCAGGCCACTGTGTAAAACATAAAAAACACTTTATAATACTCACCTAAACAGTCGCTGAGGTGGATGTGGCTCAGATGGGCATCTTCATCCTCCGGTGCTGGCGCCGCCTCTTTCAGCCATCTTCGTCCACCATCTTGTGAAGCCTGTGTGCATGACGCATCCTACATCATATACACTCTCCGGTCCCGCGCATGCGCACTATAATACTTTGCTCTGCCCTGCTCAGGGCAGATCAAAGTGCGCCTGCTCAAGACCTGAATGCCGGCAAGCGTGTATGACGTCGGACCCGTCATGCACCACGGCTTCAGAATATGTAGGACAAAGATGACCGAAAGAGGAGGCGCCGGCACCGGAGGATGAAGACGCCCATTTGACCCACATCCACCACAGTGACCGGTTTAGGTGAGTATTATAAAGTGTTTTTTTATGTTCTAGACAGCGGCCTGGGTTCTTATATTAAGCACGTTAGAATGTCGTATATAAGATCCCAGTGGTGCTGGCCGCAGCTTATTGAGCAAAAGAGTGGTGACAGGTTCCCTTTAAAAGATTATTGCTTTCCAAAAACGTTATTCCCAATTGGATAGGTAATAGCTTGCTGACCGATGGGGATTGGACCACTGGGACCCCCTTGAGATTGGTGTTCAGTAACATGAAGAGTTCTGAACTCCTGTCATTACAGGAAATCTGTCAGCAGGTTTTTTTCTACCTCAGTTGACAGCAACATACAGTAATGTAGGCAAAGAGATTCTTAATCCAACATGGTATCACTTAGATTACTTGGTGCAGCCGTTCTCACATAATCAAAGAATTAGCAAGACAAAATAATCACTGATCTCAGGGAGACCAGCCAGAGAAAACACTGCCGGCAGCCAGCGAAGGCGCTCAACACAGTGAAATCCTAGGTGCATTGCTCCCTGGGACGTATGCAAATCAAAAAGGTTCGTGGAGCCTGTTAGGAGTCTCGACACGGAAAATAGCCAGATATCCCTCTGGAGGGATATCTGTCTATTTTCCGTGTCGAGACTCCTAACACAGGCTCCACGGATCTTTTTGATTTGCATAATCAAAGAATTGAGATTTAAGCACATAACTGAACTGGGAGAGCTGTCCCCGCACACACCAGGCTCTCAGTAGAGATTGTGCATTGACAGTGAGGTGTCAATCACAGCAGGAGCGTGCTGGACTCTCCTGCACATGCCCAGTAGTCCTAGCAATGTTAATCACTTGGGAATAAAGCCATTAGCTTAAGTAAACAATAGAACACAGATAAGAGAGGCACAGTTGATTTTTGTTTTTTTAACTCCTACATCATGCTGTCCTCAGTTTACATAACAAAACCTGCTGACGGATTCCCTTTAATAGAGCGGAGGTGTGCTCAGCATTCAATTGCAATGTAAGAGTTATAGACCAAAGAGGGGAAAACTGTTAAAAATGCAGGATACAATTCATATTATGGTCAGAAGTAGTACTATTCCTCATGTACTCACACAATACAGCTTGTTCTTAAACATTTTCTTAGAAGTTAAGTTACCTTTAAAATTGTAAAACATTTTATCCCCTATTGATTCAGAGGAAGGAAAAAGAACAATCTAACATGAGTCAATCTGCCTGATTCTAAGCAAATTGATCCTGAAGTAGTCAGGAATAATATTCAAACAAGTAGTGGCATAAGTAATGTCTGATGTCCTCCAGTTAAAAAAATTACACAGATGTGTGGGACCTTGCAGCATTCTGGATCCTATCAAGACATATGTTTCACCCCTTCATGTAATATTATCCCCCATCCTGGCTCCTTCCTGTAATAATGCCCTCAACACTTGGACTCATCCTTTAAATATGTCCCCCAGCCTGTCCCCTTCTTGTAATAATGTCCTCCATCCTTGGACTCATCCGGTATATATGTCCCCTATCCTGGGACCTTCCTGTAATAATGTCTTCCATCCTGGGCCTCATCCTGTAAATATGTCCCCCATCCTGGCCCCTTCCTATAATAACGTCCTCCATCCTTGTACTCCTCCTGTAAATATGTCCCCCATCCTGGCCCCTTCCTATAATAATGTCCTCCATCCTTGGACTCATCCTGTAAATTTGTCTCCCAGCTTTGCCCCTTCCTGTAATAATGTCCTCCTTCCTTGGACTCATCCTGTAAATATGTCCCCCAGCCTGGCCTCTTCCTGTAATAATGTTCTCCATCCTTGGACTCATCCTGTAAATATGTACCCCATCCTGGCCCCTTCCTGCAATAATGCCCTCAACCCTTGGACTCATCCTTTAAATATGTCCCCCATCCTGGCTCTTTCCTGTAATAATATCACTTTCTCTGATGCTCTTTTCCAACACATTTAAAAAAAACGAACAATTCTTCTTACCTTCCCCCACTCCCACGACGTGCGATGTGCTCTTCCATATAGAGTGCAGAAAATGGAAGATGACTTTGGCGTATCTGCCACAGTTAGCACATGACGTCACTACCATATGCTGCTCATGGCAAGCTTGCCAACGTCATCTGCCTTTTACTGATTGGCCGAAGGCATATATGGCAGTGCAGAGAGCCGGGCATACATACAGCTGAAATAAGCATTAGTGTAGGCAGACCACCCTCTCCCCCTGCACAAGCCTGATCGCAGACCGAGATTATTAACACAAGAGTATGTTCTCTATGTTTACAGAAGCGTTAATCCAGCCATAAAAAAGTCAAAACAGAATTTACACCATAGCGCTTGATGTCTCCAGTGTTTGTATGATCCCTTTACATCACATATCAAATTCACAATAATATGAAACCATTTTATGCGACTTATTTACAGTCTACAATGTACTTAAATAAAATAAAGTTCTCGTCACCTTTTGATTCACAACAAGCATTAATAATTTAGGCAAATAAAAGGGCAGATGCATTAAGTCATTAATGTTTGAGACATACAATGAAAAATAAAAGGTTTAGGTGTAGACCTTTATGGGGTACTAAACATATCAGCTGCAGGAGCAGTATATAAAACGTCACTGATGTAAGCAGGCAGGATTTTCAAATGTATTAGAAATAAACATTAGTCACACAGGGTTCTTGACTTGCAAATGTATGTTCTTCAGCCGGGCGCTGCAAGGACACAATCTCCATTTCCTAGAGAAAAAAAAAACATTTCTGACTTCATTTTGTCACGCAGCAATTCTGAACACATCTGAGAGTGACTTTTAGAGTAGCATCATCCTGAAAAAAAAAATCATATATATAATGAAAACAGATGTGAGAGAACAAAAGCCATTTTGGGTCTTTAGTATCTATCTCGTATTTAAATTCTGACGTCAAGATCAAACAACACTGAATGGATGGGGAAGTTTCATATTTCTGTTAACAACCCTAAATTTGATATTGGCTCATAGTTTTGAGGGAACTTTTATTTTTTCTGTTAATTTATCTAAAGTACTCACATGTACTAATAAAGGGGAAGTCGCATCTCGTACGCCATACAAGGCTGTGCTGTATTGATTTCCTTGAGATTTCAAAACATATTTTAATATCTGCAGTTCAAAAGGTATAGAAGAGAGTAAATTTTGCTCACATAAAGTTAGTGCCAGATGCCAGGATCAGGCAAGCATTTTACAATCCAGATCTTGAGTGAGGAGGACACTCCAGGAACAGTGAATTCTAAAGCTGCAGCATAAGGTAAGATGCTTATTCCTACAATTGTACAGTGGAACCTCGCTTAATGAGTAACCCAGTTAGCAAGTATTTTGCTTAATGAACAAAGCTTGCTGTAAATTTGTAACTCAGTTTACGAGGAAGCTTTGCTGAACGAGCAAAATAGTAACCGCACATACCTCTGGTTCCATACATCCACTGCGCTCTAACCCGCTCTTGTAGTCCACACAAACACACACAAACAAACACAAACAAACACGCATGCACACACACATATTATGTTCACCTTACCTTCCATTCCATCGCCAGCCTCATGGATTTTGTAGTTTGCTGGTACAGGATGTGTATCAGCAGCTATCACAACAAGGAAGGAACATGCTCTGGCAACAGAAGTTCCTCCCTCATCGCGATGGTTACCTGATACACATCCTAAACCGGCGAACTGCAAGATCCATGAGGCCGGTGATGGAACGGAAGGTACACATATTATGCTCACTTTACCTTCCATTCCATTGCCGGCCTCATGGATCTTGCAGTTCGCCAGTAGAGGATGAGTATCGTCAACCATCGCGATGAAGGAAGAACTTCTGCTGTCAGCCGCTACTCAAAGGCAGCGCACTGGCCAATCAGAGGCAAGCGGCTCCTGCCTTTGATGTTAGCGCTCTGGCAGCGGAAGTTCTGGCATCAGTCGCGATGGTTACCCAATACACATCCTGTACCGGCGAACTGCATGTTCCAGGAGGCTGGCGATGGAACGGAAGGTAAGGTGAGCATAATATGTGTGTGTGTGTTTGTGTTTTTTTTTTTAAACATCTTTTTATTGAATTTTAACCGAATTTCTTTTACAATCTGCTCTTATACAAAGAGCATTTCATTAATGACATTATAATCAAAACAGTCCCGCCCACCCCTCCCCCCGCTCTGCGTGCGACCAGAAGCAACTTAAAATGGTAACTTATGTAATTGGTATGTGTCCATTGAGCAGTTCAAGAAGGTACCAAGAGGTCTGTCCAAACTGAGATTTAAATCTATCCTTAAGCACTGTAGCCAAGTTAGGTATAAATAAAGACCATGTTTCAAAGAAACACTTAGTCAACTTCTCCTTATTCGACAGTGCATCCAGCCAGTCCATTTTGAATATGAACATTAGTTTTGTTTGGATAAACGCTAGAGAGGGTGCTTCAGGATTTACCCAGAGATGTAGGATACTTTTCCTAGTGGCCGAGGCCCAAATAGTTAACATTGCCCTGGTACCTCTCGGAAGACTTTGTTGAGCCTCCTCCAACATGTTAAAAATCGCCCACTGTGGTGTCAGAGCAAACTGAATATTGTATGTGTTTTGTAAGACTGAGTGAACGCTTCTCCATACTCCCTGTATCTGAACACAGTCCCATAAGTGGTGAAACAGGTCAGTGTCTCTTATGCCACATTTAGAACAAAAGTATAAGGCATTTGTGTCCATTTTTGATTGAATTTTTGGAGTAATGTATGCTCTATGTAGAATCATCAAGGCCATATCTGTGTAGCTACTGGACGACAGAAATTTACGTTGCAACAGCGTGGCTTGTAAAAAATCCTTTACCTCGAACTCTGGCATGTCTACCTTCCATTTTGCTGGACCTGTTGTTTTCCCCTCCCATGTCCAAACTGTACGCAACATTGAATAAACCTGACTAGTCGAGGACACCTGGCTTCTTGCCCTCCTAAGAAAGTTATCCACACTTCCTCCAAGATCTCCCTTTGGCTTGTCAACAAGATATTTTTGTGCCAAGCTACGCGCCTGAAGAAATAGAAAAGGCTGACCCACAAAATCTGGAAATCGGTGTGCCGCCTTCTCGTAAGAAAGCAACGACCAATCAGGCTCCATTAGATCTGCAGCATAAGCACAACCCTGCATTGACAATGTTTCATAAATCCTCGGAGGGCGACCCTGGAGGAATCTCGGATTTCCAATAAAGGGTTGAAATGGGGAACTTGAAGTGTTAATTTTACCAAGTTTCCTCACCTTCCTCCACGTTTGTATAGTATGCCATAGTGTTGGATGATCCCTAACCTCACTCGGTATTTCCTCGTTCCCTAAATGCAGCAATGCTGTTAACGAGACTTATGAACATAGGTGTTGGTCCAATTGTACATTGGCAAAGTGAGATACTCCTCGCACCCAGTCCCCCACATATCTAAAATTTGCTGCTAGATTATATCTGCCCAGATCTGGAAGATTTATGCCCCCTGCCCCTTTTGGTAATTGAAGCTTGATTAAGCTGATCCTAGTACGCCCCTTGTGCCCGCAAATTAATTTTCCAAAGGATGAATTTAGTAGCTTAATATCTGATTTGCGTAGAAGCAACGGGAGAGTCTGAAATAAGAACATTATTTTGGGGAATGCTACCATTTTAATTAAGTGACATCGGCCCGAAAAGGATATTTTCAGATGTTTCCAAGATTGGAGTAGATGTATTCATGAATTTATAAGAGGCTTATAATTAATTTGATATAGTAACAAGGGGTTTGCTGGTAGCTGAATCCCCAAATATTTAATGGACCTGGTACACCACTGGAAGGGAAATTCAGTTAAGGAAGTTGTTATCAATTTTACCCGATTTGTACATTGCCAATGCCTCAGTTTTTTTGTAATTTACCCTGAAGCCTGAGGCCTTTCCAAAATTATTCAATGTGTTCATTATCTCTGGAATCGCTTGAGAGGGATAGGCAATAAACAATAAAATATCATCGGCAAAAGCCAAAAGTTTAATTGTTGTCCCACCGACTCTCATGCCCTGAAATATTGCTAAATTATGTAGGGTCCTCAACATTGGGTCCAGAGCCAAATTAAACAATAAAGGTGACAAGGGACACCCCTGCCTCGTTCCCCTCTGTACCTCAAATGGCTCAGAGAATGTATTATTTATAGATAGTCTGGATTTGGGTTCTGTGTATATCATCCTGACTGCTTCGCAAAACCAGGATCCCACCTGGCGACATGCCAAAAGATTATGTAAATAGGCCCAAGAGACCCTGTCAAAGGCCTTGTCGCATCAAGGCTAACTACTATATGCTTGGTACATCTATGCTTCCTGCTATAAGAGATAGCCCCAATAGCCTTCCTGATGTTATAGGTGATGGATTTCCCGTGCACGAATCCCGTTTGGAAGGGCAGAATAAGATCTGGAATCATTTGTTGTAATCTACCAGCTAGTATTTTAGTAAAGATTTTAAAATCAGAGTTGAGTAATGAGATGGGTCTGTATCCCTCCACATGTAGTGGGTCTTTTCCTGGCTTAGGTAATACTATAATGTTTGCCTCATTGAACCTGTCGGGAATTATTCTATCTGTGACTATCTTATTATACACTGCACATAGATGAGGACCGATAGAGGCTCCCAAGATCTTATAATATTCGTTACTAAATCCGTCGGGCCCTGGGCTTTTGGCTAGTTTAAGAGTGCCAATAGTTTTTACTATTTCTGAAATATTTATAGGGGCGTTTAGTACTACTCTTTGTTCCTCTGTCAAGATGGGCGCTACGGTACCATGGATAAAATCAGCTTCCCCGTCAACCTCCCTCGGTTCCGCCTCATACAGCGAGCCAAAGAATGCCCTGAACTCCTCCACTATTTCCTCATCTTTTGTTACCATGGTACCATCTTTCTTTTTAATTTTGTGGATTCTAGTGGTGGTTCTAAAGGGTTTGGTTAAAGAAGCTAGTAATTTCCCAGGTTTGTTGCCCCATTTAAAGTATTTATGTTTCTGGTAGTCCAGGTTACTAAGTGCCATCTCATGGGCCAAGGTGTCCGCCGCCTCCTTGGCCTCCAAGAAATGTTGTTTTGTCGTATCCGTGTTGTTATTTTTAAAATCTTTATATGCCTGCGTGAGACGTTTTTGTGCTGATATAGTTTGTTCCAGGAGCTTTTTTCTCTTATGGCTGACATATGATATTATCTGACCTCTTACTACTGCCTTGGAGGCAGCCCAATACAAACCAGCGTCCCCACTATGCTCGTGATTATCCTTCTCATAAAAGCTCCAGTAGTTTTGTAAAGAAGCTTTGAAATCCTCAGATTGATATAAATATGAAGGAAACATCCACCTTCTTTCCCGTAGTATTGTGGTAGATAATAACAAATTAAAAGTAACCGGTGCATGATCCGAAATACAGATGTCTAGGATGTTGGAGGAAAGTAAATGTGGCATCAGTGCTGGGCTTAGTAGCCAATAGTCAATCCGTGTATGTAAGTCATGGACATGTGAATAAAATGTATAGTCTTTATCTATTGGGTGCTGCATGCGCCATGTGTCTATTAGTCCCAATTGATTGACGAGATATTGCAAACCACTATGGAGCGCCAATAGAGGAGATGGCTGGGGACTTGACCTGTCTAAAATTCCATCATGAGCCTCATTGAAATCTCCGCCTACAATTAAATTAGTCATATCCCAACCTGTGATACTTTCGATCAATCTGGCTCTGAACTGTGGATCAGGAATATTTGGTGCATATATGTTTGCTAAGTTGTAGATAGTGCCCTCTATCTTCACTTTCACCAATAATAATCTCCCCATAGGGTCCTCTGAAACCTCCAGAACTTCTTGACTAATATGCTTATTGATCAATATAGCTACCCCTCTTTGTTTTCTCGTAAATGACGCTTCTGCGCATACGGCATATTTTCTGCTGTGAAGAAATGGGTGATTGCCCTTCATCCAGTGTGTTTCCTGTAAGAAGACAATATGGCAATTTAAACGATGTAGATAATTTAAAACTTTTTTCCTCTTAATAGGAGAGTTTAACCCGTTAACATTCCAGGAGCACCAATACAGCGATTTAATCGTGGACACATTTGTGCTCTCTGGGTTAGTCATTTATTCTATTCCAGAAGGAGGAATTAATTGTAAAATTATAAACAACCTATTTGGGTTCCCTCGTCCATCCCAGCAAGTAAACGCGACAACCCATATGAGAGCTAAACTAAAGGTACGCACGCAGAGCCCCCTAACCCCTTCCCATCTAAACAAAAACCTTAATCTAATGACATTGTCACCTGCCTCTCTGGCAATCCTGACACTGAAAAAAAAAGGAAAAACAGAATGAACATCAGAACTGTAGCACAGTGACGTCTCCGATTTAAGTGTCTGTGTTGACTGCTGGCGAAGCTCCATTTTCCTGAAGAAGGTAATTTAAAGCCAACTTAGCATCTTCAAAAGTCCAATTCTTTCCCCCTGTAGTGAAGCGTAGAACAGCAGGATACAGTAGACTGAAGCGAATATTTTTTTCCGCCAATAGTTTGCATACTGGATTGAAGGCTTTGCGTCTTGTTGTCAAGGCTGCTGAGTAATCTTGGAACAAAAGCAGTTTAGAGTTATTGTAGGTAAGTGAGCGATTTTTTCTAAATGCTGTCAGCAATCTGATCTTGTCTTGGAAGTCCAGGACCTTAAAAATTACTTGTCTGGGTCTGACCTCTCCATCATTTCGAGGTGGGCCCACTCTGTGGGCCTTTTCAATAGCAATTGGCCCCGACTTTAGATCCAATTTCAAAGCTCCTGGTAGCCATTCTGAAGTGAGTTTCAGTAGATCAGCTTGCCGAACCGATTCAGGGACGCCCACCAATCTTAAATTATTGCGTCTGGACCTGTTCTCAAGATCATCTACCTTGTCCAGCAATACAGCAATGTCCTTATTCCTGCTCTCCAGCATCTCTGAAATTTCCTTTACAGAGTCCTCCATGTCAGAGACCCTCTGCTCCACATCTGTTAGCCTTGAACCCTGGGCATTAACTTGGGTGACTATAACGTCTAATGAAGACTAAACAATTGAGATAAAAGAATCGGGTTTGATGCTGCGCTAAAAACCACAATATCCAAGATTGTAAAAAAACTTTAGATATACATATATATATATATATATATATATATATATATATATATATATATATACATATTTATATACAGTGAGTGTGTCCTATGATGGTTTAAAGTGCAGAAAGGATAAAACCTTGTGAACTAGAGAAAAGCTGTGCCCAATTTTCAAGTATTAAACCTTTAAAAAGGAACAAGTAAAAAAACTATATAATAAAAGACAATCCAAATGACCCCTACAGGATATATGTGTCAGTTTTACCTATTCTTTTAAATTGAGCGCGTTTCTTTTAAATTTTATATGTCTAACATATGCCCTTTATCCACATGTTTTATATGATTGTAATCATCATTTCTTTTTTACAGATAATGTTTTTATAAGTGTGTTTGTTTTAATGGAGCATCGTGTGTTTTTAGTACCCAAGTGTACATGTATTCCTTTTTCCTTATCACTATACATTTTCCTCTTTGTTCAAACCCCGCACATCTGTATTTCTATCAGGTATTTTTATACCCTTATTCCGTTCTCTCTCTTTTTGTTTCACTTCCTTAACACCCTTTTATCTGCTTTCTTTCCCCACTCCTGAGCAGTTTCATTCCCTATCACGGGCATATGCTGCAAAGCAGCAGCAACAATTGGAATTTTTTTTCCTCTTTCTTTGAACTCCGTTCACCCCTTCAGGAGTGCCGGTGTTCTAGCAATGAGCGTGTTGCGCACGCGCATTTCATTTTTTCCCACGCTCCTGACCTTTTTTTACCTTTCTCAGTCAATTGGTCTCCTTCTTTCTAGGAACCTTTGCCTGCGCACGCGCGATGGGGTTTTTCATGTTACGTTTATCTTCCTCACTCAACACTTCTGTCTGGATACACATGCATATTGCATATTCCACATTAAATTTATCATGATTCCCCCTTTTTTATATGGAAAGTTTTTTTACTTGTTCCTTTTTAAAGGTTTAATACTTGAAAATTGGGCACAGCTTTTCTCTAGTTCACAAGGTTTTATCCTTTCTGCACTTTAAACCATCATAGGACACACTCACTGTATATGAATATATATATATATATATATATATATATATATATATATGTATATCTATTTTGATTTAAAAAAAAAATTTTCATTTCATTTTTTGATTTTTATTTTTTCTTATTTATATTTTTATTGGTAACAATTTCTCTTCACTTACACCAATTTACTTTTTTCTTTTTCCCTTATGTATAAACTTCCCCTATTTTTTTCACTCTTTTCTGTTTGCTTCATGTGCAGCTTAGTCATTTGACAGATGATGTCATTTCCGCATACATGACCACTCCCTTTTAGTGGTATATATGTATCCTCTGGGTGCAGCATGTGTTAGGCTGTTCTTTTATTTTTCCTTGTCCTGATGAAGAAGGCGGACATGCCTTTGAAACGCGTAGACCTTTGGAAATAAAGAAAAAGTTTTTTTACAACCTTGGATATTGTGGTTTTTAGCGCAGCATCAAACCCGATTCTTTTATCTCAATTGTTTTTTCTCCATGGCTTTATCGGGGCTGCAGCTTACCGCTTTCTTTACATTCAATTGTTTTGGCTTTCCCAGGAGTTGTGCCTGTCACAACCATAGCAGGTGAGTACCTGTCCTGTTTGTTATATCTCCATTTATCATCGGATAAGACCCTATGTGCGCTTTTTTCCACAGTTCTTTCTGACGTCTAATGAAGACTGGAAGGCTGCCAGCCGCCCATCAATCACCGGCATCAAGAGATCCGTAATGGCCTTAATGACCTGGGGTGCGTCTGTAGTTGCCTCAGGGGAAGCCCCTGGTGATGGGGGTGCATTTTGGTTTCGTCTTTGCGGTCTAATTCCTTTACTTGGTTGTGTGGCATTGCTCTTTCCCACAAATGTATCAATAGTAAGAACTGTAAATATGGAGCTTCTTTAGAGACTGTGGTGACGTCACAATAACATAAGCTTAATTACATCTGTGTGGTAAACTTGGCTGTTTCACAATTATTTCCACGCTGTGTATGAGAGTGTATAGATGTTACTTGAAAAAGACCAGTCAGAAGGGCAGGAGGCAGGCCAGATGACTGATCCCACTTCTTTTTGTTTTTCACCCTCTTCTATACTGTCAGTGCTGGTGAAGTGGTGAAGTAGGGGTTAATCAAGTTGAGCTGTGATGCACTTCAGGCTTATCTGCCTCTGTTTACTGTTGCAGATTAGGGGTGCTTCACACACAGCGAGATCGCTGCCGAGATCGCTGCTGAGTCACGCTTTTTGTGACGCAGCAGTGACCTCATTAGCGATCTCGCTGTGTGTGACACTGAGCAGCGATCTGGCCCCTGCTGCGAGATCGCTGCTCGTTACACACAGCCCTGGTTCGTTTTCTTCAAAGCCGCTCTCCCGCTGTGACACACAGATCGCTGTGTGTGACAGCGAGAGAGTGACAAATGAAGCGAGCAGGGAGCAGGAGCCGGCGTCTGACAGCTGAGGTAAGCTGTATCCAAGATAAACATCGGGTAACCAAGGTGGTTACCCGATATTTACCTTAGTTACCAGCCTCTGCAGCTCTCACGCTGCCAGTGCCGGCTCCGGCTCTCTGCACATGTAGCTGCTGTACACATCGGGTTAATTAACCCGATGTGTACAGCAGCTAGGAGAGCAAGGAGCCAGCGCTAAGCAGTGTGCGCGGCTCCCTGCTCCCTGCTCACACTGGTAACTAATGTAAACATCGGGTAACCATACCCGATGTTTACCTTAGTTACCAGTCTCCGCAGCTTCCAGACGGCGGCTCCGTGCAAGCGCAGCGTCGCTTGCACGTCGCTGCTGGCTGGGGGCTGTTCACTGGTCGCTGGTGAGATCTGCCTGTTTGACAGCTCACCAGCGACCATGTAGCGATGCAGCAGCGATCCTGACCAGGTCAGATCGCTGGTCGGATCGCTGCTGCATCGGTAAGTGTGAAGGTACCCTTACAGGCCTTGTGCAGCAGCCATTTAAGATGAGACCTGCAGGGATGTATCTGCCCTCTTCACAGCCCCCTGTTTATCTCCTGACCTGCTCTCACAGCCGAATGTCTCCAGGGCTCTCAGCTCCCCCCTCACTCACAGTATCTCAGGCGGTGGGCCCGTCCACGGAGCTCTGTGTGACAGGTAAACACAGCGTGCAGTCCTGTTTGCTGAGCTTGCTGCTGCTCGGTGTGACGAGCTTCTAGGACCCCCGGGGACACAGGAGAGCCTGGCTAACGCTGCACTGCTCTTGTCCTGGCCTTATCCCCACTGCCTGGTTTTCGGTAAGCCCTCTGCTGATTTCTATTTGGGCTTTTCTCAGGCTGTAACAGGGAGCTCTCTTAAGGAGCAGCCATTCCAAAGCTCCGCCTCCCGGAAGTCTCGTTTGTTTGTGTTTTTACGTGTTTGTGCGTGTTTGTGCATCATGTGTGGAATGGCACAATAGGGGACCGAGATGGGACATTTAACAAGTTGTGGAACGAATTGTCTGCATTGCAATGATTTCCTATGGAAAATCTTGCTTTGCTGAACGAGTAACTTGGTTAACAAGCACAGTCCCAGAACGGATTGTTCTCGTTAACCAAGGTTCCACTTTATTTCACGTTTACTCAGTTGGTCTACCTTCATTCTGGGAAAATTATTTTGCATTAAATAGTCTGGTCTAAGAACTAGAAAGAGTTACCCCTGGTCAAAATTACAGTTATTGTGAACAGTTAAGCAAGTTGAAGATGAAATGATCTCTAAAAGTCATAAAGTTAAAGATTTTCTTTGTATTTTAGACAAAAAAAAAATACATATTGTCATCTTTTACATTTTAAAATTAACAAAAAAAAAGAAATAGGTGATGCATACGTTTGGGCACACTGCATAATTAATACCTAGCAGCACCCTTTTTGGTAAGTGTCACAGCTTGTAAATTCTTTTTGTAGCCAGGCAAGAGTCTTTCAGTTTTTGTTTGAGGGATTATCATCCATTCTTCCTTGGAAAAGTCTTCCAGTTCTGTGAGACTACTGGGTCCTCTTGCATGCACTGCTCTTTTGAGGTCTAGCCACAGATTTTCAATCTGGGATCAAGAACAGTTGAGTGTTCGAAACGTATCTTGTGTGTCCAATTTTATGCTGAGATGGTATAATCTCTCCTTTTATATAATATGAAATAAAGAAGCAAGAAATTAAATTTTAAAATAGTGCTGGATTTTTCGCTCCCTTTTCTCCACAGATTTTCAATGATTTTCATTAACACAGCTGCATATGTCTATGCTTATGTAACCATGTAACAGAGCCGCGTATGTCTATGGACATGAAGCAGAGACGCGTATGTCTATTGGCATGTAGCAGAGGCATGTATATCTATGGGCATGTAGCAGAGCCGCGTATGTCTATTGGCATGTAGCAGAGGCATGTATATCTATGGGCAGGTAGCAGAGCCACGTATGTCTATGGCATGTAGTAGAGCCGTGCACGTCTATGGACATGTAGCAGAGGCGTGTGTGTAAAATATATACACTGCCGTAAGACACTAACAATATATTTATTACCTCCCTATTCTATTCTAGTCTATTAAAATTAGCAATAATGATCCCTCCCCTTTACACTACCAGAGAAGTTTAATTAATAGGAATAATGTTTTTTCTATTTTCTGTTGTCTAAACCTGGGTTGCATAGTCAACAACTTGAAAGAATAACACTCCTGGAATAAACTGGGGTGCAGCGTATAGTCCAAAAAATACAGTATATATACAGCCAGCAGCCTTTATGCTCATATATGTATATGCAGCCAGAAGCCTGTATCCTCTATAGTCTATATATACAGCCAATAGCCTGTGTCCTCTGTATTATATACAGTACATAAATACGCATATGGCTGACAACTCCGTCCAGGGCTCGCCATTTTGATAACCCTAAAAATGGTGCACGCAGCTTTTTTGGGGCTTTCAAAATTACAACTACGCTGCATAGGGGAGCTGAACAGCGGTTAATGTGTGATTTGTGAGGATGGTTTGCAGAAGTGGAGATTTTCCAAGGGTGGAGGTGGGACGGTGGAAGGTTTGAGGGGTGAAGGCAGAGCTGGGGGGGGAGCCTGGGTGGAGTTATAAAAGGACCCAAAAATGTTGCCAGTATGGGGCCCTGAAATTCCTGATGGCAGCCCTGAACACACAGGTCTGCTACTTACACATGTATACTTATACACACAGCTCTGATACATGCACATTTACACTTTCATACAGAAACCCACTATACATTACCACATCTTGCAGTTCCTCATTGGGTCCTGAAATGACAGAGGCTGCAGGAGTTGAGCAGCTGAAGGACCTTGTACTCGATTCACTGAAGGATCTTTCAGATCATATGATCAGTAACATGACCTGAAAGATCCTGAAATTACTTGTGTGACAGGTCCTTCAGCTGTTCTTCAGCCTCCATCCATTCAGCTCCCGGCAGTTACCTCTCCTGCTGCACCGATCACATAGATCACTGCAAGACCAAGAGGATATAGCAGTTCTCTGTGATAGGGGATGACACAGTGTCAGCATTCTCCTCCATCATCACAGGAAGTTGGCTCTGGTCTATAAGATGCACACACTGTATAGCAGGAGTTTTGCTTGTTAAAAAGTGTGTCTTATAGTCTGAAAAATACCGTACTTTATGTAATTTCCCCTCCCTTCATGCCTTTCTTACCATACTCTAACCTGACCTGACTTGAAGTTGAGCAGATGGAAAAATAATTTACAATTAAAGGGAATCTGTTAGCAGGTTTTGCTATGTAATCTGAAGACAGCATACTGTATGGGTTAATATACAGAATACAGCCATGTGTCTCTTATCACACAGTGTGTTTTTGTTTACCTGCAATGCTAGTTTAAGCTTCAATAGCTTTGTCATTAGTGGACTCATGAGCTTGTGAGCTCAAATCCAACACCACCTTGCTCTATGATTAGCAGTTCCTGTCTATAAAAATGTACACTGATAGCCTCGTGTGGGTGAGGGCAGCTTTTAGGCACTGCTACATGCAATATCTAAAATCTTTGATTGTGTCAAAACAGCTGCAGCCAGTAATGTAAGTTAATACATTGCTGTATTCAGGAGCTCTTTGCCTACATCATGCTGCTCTCAGATTAAGTAGCAAAAACCTGCTGACAGATTCCCTTTAATGCTTTTAGCTCAACTTGACAGTAAATTGAATCATTTTGCAGATTTTTTTTTATGCTGTAAATGTGTCTATTTTGTGTTTCAGTTTCAGTAATTGTCAGACAATCTAACAAAGAAAGAACACAGAGTGACTTTTACATCCGTGACTTTGTTACAGTTTATGATAAAACATTGATTCCTTTCTTCCTACATCAATGATAAATACCAGTAATTATGAAATTAGAGAAAAGCATTTCCGAATCAGTGAATTTTTGTTTCTTCTACTCCCGGCTCATTACAGAATCTAAACATAAATCCCTCCCTGTGTCTGGAAGCAGAATATTAATAGTGGATGATCTTGTTGTGTGCTCTACTTTCACATACCTCTAGCCCGAGAGGTTAGAAGCAAATTATGATGCATTCCAATTCATGGATTGCCTTAGAGAAGTCAACATTGGAAAATTAGATTTCTGCCACAACATATGATAATATAAACTATTATTAAATATTAAAGGGAAATATCCAAGACTTTCTTATCAGATAAATGAGTAATAAAATATATGAGAATAACACGACAATGATATTTTCATATGGCCATTTTTCTAACTATAGCTTTTTTTATTATATGTCATTGATGAGATGAACTATAGGATTCACACTATTTTAATATCAAAGTGAGAAAGAAACTTTACAGAAAATCCAGATTATCAGACTATTTCATTAATATATAAAAGTATTTGCCATATGCTGAGTTCAAACACCCACTGCCCTCTAAATAATCATTTGGTACCGAAAACAATATACTGGTATTATTTATGCTTGTTCTTGTATTGCTTACTACAGATAAATGAACCTCAAAATTCCAACAAATGTATATTTACAAGATGATCATTTTATATTTAGACCACAAAAACTGCGCAATAGACGTCTGTCTGCCTTGAGCCACCTCTAGAGGGCGCTGAGGAGATTGTTGCATACAGATGTGGGTAAATAGTGGTGATGAGCGAGCTCGTGAATATTTGGGTGCGCTGAACCAGCACGGACTGAAAAACAAAATCTGGTTCGGCAGCCGTACTTGACCCCAAACATGACCCTGGACAACGAACCCCATACAAGTCAATGGGGACGAGTATTTCTAGTCTGTAAAATGGCTGCATTAAGCTCTAGGGGTCCAGAAATGAAAGTTAAATGGTAGTAAGAGCAGGATAGTAATACATACCATGTTTCCCAAATAATCACACTGCAGTAAGACTCTTTTCCAGGCCTGCTTAATAAGCTTCATGAATATTCACTGTTACCTCACCCATCCTCTGTGTCAGTGTCTGTGATTGGTTGCAGACAGCTATTCAAGCCCCCACTTTGTGTCCGCATCTGTGATTGGTTGCAGTCAGTTTGCTGTATGATAGTGTAAAAATAAATTAATTAATATTAAAATAAATATTTTTATGGCCAGCATGGGTAAAACAACAGCTACAGGCTGCAGCCCCCACCTGTGAGCTTTACTTTAGATGCATATCAAAATAGAAAGGGAAAAAAAGGATGTAGGGTTCCCCTATTTTTGATAACCATCCACAGTAAAGCAGACGGGTGGGGGCTGGTATTATCAGGATAGAAGACGCCATGTCCCCCTAACATAAAAATACCAGCCCACAGGTGTCCAGAATTGGCACATCACATCGCCTTGCTTGCACCTGCCTTTTCAGCTTTGTACATACATTTTCAATACGCTTGAAATCAGGGTTTTGTGATGGCCACTCCAAAACATTGACTTTGTTATCCTTAAGCCACTTTGTAACTAGTCTGCAAGTATGCTTCAGATCATTGTCCATTTGGGAGACGCATTTCCACCCAAGCTTTAAGTTCCTAGCTGATGTCTTAAGATATTGTTTCAGTATTGCCACATAATCTGCTTTCCTCATGATGACATCTATTTTGTGAATTGCACTATTCCCTCCTGCAGCAAAACAACCCCACAACATGATGCAGCCACACACGTGTGTCACAGTTGGGATGGTGTTTTTAGCCTTCAAAAGTTCTCCCTTTTTCCTCCAAAGGTAACGATGGTGATTATGGCCAAATAGTTCAATTTTACTTTCATCAGATCACAGGAACTGTCTCCAAAAATTAAGGTCTGTGTTCCTGAGTGCATTTGCAAACATTAATCTGGCTTTTTTATGTTTATTTTGGAGTAATAGCTTCTTTCTGGCAAAGTGGCCTTTCAGCCCATGTTGCTACAATACTCATTTCACTGTGGATAATGACACAATCTTACCAGCTTCCGCCAGCATCTTCACAAGGTCTTTTGCTTTTGTTGTTGGGTATGTATGCACACATCTGACCAATGCACATTCATCTAAGGGACACAGAGAACCCGTCTCCTTTCTGAGTGGTATGATGGCTGGACATTCCTATCTTGTTTGCGCTTGCATATAATTGTTTGTACAGATGAACAAGGCACCTTCAGGTATCTGGAAATTGCACCCAAGGATGCACCAGACTTGTGCAAATCAACAATTCTCTTCCTGAGATCTTGGCTGATTTCTTTTGAGTTTATCATGATGCTACACAAAGAAGCCGTGTGTTTCAGGTGTGTATTAAAATACATCCACAGATATGTCTCTATTTAACTCAGATGTTGCCAATAAACCTATCAGAAGCTTCCAAAGACATGACATCATCATATTGGCTGTCACGTATTGTTTAAAGGTATAGTACTCTTAAGCGGGCTTTACACGCTACAATATCGTTAATGAATTATCGTCGGGGTCACGGTGTTTGTGACGCACATCCGGCTTCATTAACGATATCGCAGCGTGTGACACTTATGTGCGACCTTAAACAATCGCAAAAGCAGCCAAAATCGTTTGCCGCGGAGAGGTCGTCCTGAAACATAAAATCGCTTTTTTTCTTATTAACGATTTTGTTCCTCGTTCCTGCGGCACCACACATCGCTATGTGTGACACGGCAGGAGCAAGGAACATCTCCTTACCTGCCTCCATCGGCAATGCGGAAGGAAGGAAGTGGGCGGGATGTTACGTCCCGCTCATCTCCGCCCCTCCACTTCTATTGGACGCCTGCCATGTGATGTCGCTGTGACGTCGCACGAACTGCCCCCTTAGAAAGGAGGTGGTTCGCCGGCCAGAGCGACGTCGCTAGGCAGGTAAGTCTGTGTGACGCTGCCATAGCGATAATGTTCACTACGGCAGCGATCACAACATATCGCACATACGACGGGGGCGGGTGTTATCGCGCTCGACATCACTAGCGCTAGCCCGCTTTAGTGTATGTAAACTTTTGACTTTGCAGAGAGTAATAAAAATGCCTTAAAACATTCTTGCTCTCTCATTATTTTGCCATTTGGCAAATATAAATAATTTTGGTTCCTAATTGTTTTTCTTTTTCTGGACATTGCATACTTATGCACTCATGCAAATGACTTTACATATTCCCAGTGACTATTCTAGTGCATTATTATACTGCTATCCACCATTAGCCACAATGGTTTGTCAAGTACAAGGACATGAGAAATGACTTTTGTATGCTCATTGTCAAATTCGTAACAGCACTCTATGCACTTTACTTATTGTTGGATATTGTATACCTGTATACCCATACATATATGCCTATGGCTTTTTAGTGCTCAGTGATAATAGTTTATTGTATTTATTGTATTGCTGCTTTTTCTAAGCGTTATTTATAAACAGTTATATGTTACATACAGAGACAGTAGCAATGGTAATCATATACCATATTGGGCTAGGATCTTGGAGGTGTTAATACTCCTTTAAATGCTTTGCCAACAAGGCTTGTTGGACTTCAAAGAGAATCTTTCACTGGATTTTCTATTTTAGACTGAGTAGTGTTCATTTCTCTATTGTGCCCCTCCATTCCGAGATTATGTCCCCCAGAAAATTAAAGCGAACCTGTTCCCAGATTTTTCCCTATTGAACCAAAAATATCACCTTCTGCAACTCCTGGGCGGCATTCTATGAAGGTGCACCTTGTTGCTGGCCCCCTTTTCAGACCTCCAAAACAACTTTATATTATATTACCTTTTCGTATGCAAATTAATTTGGTTGGGCCAGATGGGTGGGCTCTATTTTGCCTTCTGACCCCCTTCCTGCCGCTGTTCACCATTCCCCAGTCTTGATTTGCATTGATGACAACGGCCCCATCATCCTCCACGCTGATGCCGAAGTCTCGCGCATGCACTGTTAGCAGAGGCCACTATCGAGGGCCTGAGCAGAAACTATCCCTCTCACGCGCCGGTGATGTATTTACGCAGGCTCGCAATTATGGGCGGTGCTTTGCATGACCTCACCAGCGTCATCCTAGTACCTGCCTATAATCTCGAGCCTGCGCACATACATCACAGGCGCGAGAGGGATAGTTTCTGCTCAGGCCCGCGATAGTGGCCTCTGCTAACTGCGCCTGCGTGACACTTCGGCATCAGCTTGGAGGATAACGGGGCCATCGTCATCAATGCAAATCAAGACTGGGGGATGGCGAACAGCAGCAGGAGGGGGGACAGAAGGCGAAATAGAGCCCGCCCATCTGGCCAACCAAACTAATTTGCATACAAAAAGTAATATTTTATAAGGTTGTATTGGAGGTATGAAAAGGGGGCCAGCAACAAGGTGCACCTTCATAGAATGCAGCCCAGGAGCTGCAGAAGGTGATATTTTTAGGGAAAAATCTGATGACAGGTTCCCTTTAATGATGCACAATTTCTCTTGCCAACTGTGCAGATACCACAGAACTTCTCTTCCATCCTTATTAAGGCCTGAAACACACATCCGTGAAACACGTGCGCTTTTAGTCCGTTTCCGTATATACCGGAGACACGGCCAAACGTGCACCAATGTTATTTAAGGTTTGAGGACACATGTGCGTTTATCATTAAGGTCCGTGGGTCCGTGTGAGTGCTACATTTGTGTCTCCGTTTTGCACGGAAGCATGTCCGTTTTCAGCACGCAACACGCAGCACGGACCCAATGAAAGTCAATGGGTCTGTGCGCACGTTCGAGTGACACGGACGCATCTCTGTTTGCTCCCTGTACGTTTTGTGCTTTTTTCATGTGATGTCGGTCTTTTTTCTTTTTCTGTTTCGTTCTCTCCCTCAGTCCGTCGGTCGGTCGGTCGGTCTCTCTCTATGTCTGTCGGTCGGTCTCTCTGTCTTATCTGTCCCTCTCGCTGTCTATCGGTCAGTTCCCCCCTCTCTCATACTTACCGTTCCCGGATCTCCGGCGCGGCGCTGCACGGCTGTTATAAAAACTCCGGCGGCTTTTACTATTTTGAAAAAGCCGGCCACTCATTAATCAATCTCGAATTCCCTGCTTTCCCCGCCCACAGGCGCCTGTGATTGGTTGTAGTCACACACGCCCACCACGCTGAGTGACAGCTGTGTCACTGCACCCAATCACAGCAGCCGGTGGGCGTGTCTATACTGTAAAATATATATCTGAGTCGTGGAGTGAGGATCCAAGAAACCCAAAGGGTTTCTTGGATCCTCACTCCACGACTCAGGTATATGTTATATTATTACAGAATTTGAGAGTTTTTTTGCTTTTTTCAATTGCAACTGCTTGATGTCCTCCAAATACCACCATTTTTTTACCTTGGATACCTAATTTCTATGGTATGTGGCAGTAGCCTTTTACATTTAACTTTGTAAGTGGTGGCTGGTGGACATTTTTGTATGGTGCTTTTGTCTAGCTGCAATTGTATGTCTCTTTCACTCTATTTTTTCTTACAAATCTACTGAGCTGTGGAGTGAGTACGCCACCTGCTGGTCCTCTCACCAGTCTTTTTTAATCCTTTTATGCAATTTTCCTGTTTATATTAAATACTCAATAAACTCATTTTCTAATTTCACAAAATTGCCGTTGTACAGTTTTTCTTCCTTTTTTCTGCATTTATGTTCTGTATATGGCTCTATCCATATACACACTATGGCACGGCTCGATAACCCGTGTATGTTGTATGTTCTAACTTCTAATACATTATATGCAACAGTTCTGGGACTGTACCCGGCTCTTCCCGATTTGCCCTGGTGCGTTGGCAATCGGGGTAATAAGGAGTTAATGGCAGCCCATAGCTGCCACTAAATCCTAGATTAATCTTGTCAGGCGTCTCCCCGAGATACCTTCCATGATTAATCTGTAAGTTACAGTTAAAAAACAGACACACGCGAAAAATCCTTTATTAGAAATAAAAAACACTAACAAATTCCCTTATTACCAATTTATTAACCCCAACAAAGCCCTCCATGTCCGGCGTAATCCACGGACCTCCAGTGTCGCATCCAGCTCTGCTGCATGAAGGTGACAGAAGCAGCAGAATACACCGCCGCTCCTGTCAGCTCCACGCAACAAATGAGGTGAGTAGCGCGATCAGCTGCTGTCAGTCACGTATCGCACGGCCACCGCTGGATCCAGCGGTGGCCGCGGGTTACCTCACTAACAGCTCAGCTGATCGCGCTACTCACCTCATTTGTTGCGTGGAGCTGACAGGAGCAGCGGTGTATTCTGCTGTTTCTGTCACCTTCATGCAGCAGAGCTGGATGCGACACTGGAGGTCCGTGGATTACGCCGGACATGGAGGGCTTTGTTGGGGTTAATAAATTGGTAATGAGGGAATTTGTTAGTGTTTTTTATTTCTAATAAAGGATTTTTCGGGTGTGTCTGTTTTTTAACTGTAACTTACAGAATAATCATAGAAGGTATCTCGGGGAGTCGCCTGACATGATTAATCTAGGATTTAGTGGCAGCTATGGGCTGCCATTAACTCCTTATTACCCCGATTGCCAACGCACCAGGGCAAATCGGGAAGAGCCGGGTACAGTCCCAGAACTGTCGCATATAATGTATGCGGCAATTCTGGGCGTCTGCTGGCTGATATTGTTAGGCTGGGGGGCTCCCCATAACGTGGGGCTCCCCATCCTGATAATACCAGCCAGCAGCCGTATGGCTTTATCTGGCTGGTATTAAAATTGTGGGTGACCGCACGCCGTTTTCTTAAATTATTTATTTATTTTACTGCACACTATAGACATGCCCACCGGCTGCTGTGATTGGGTGCAGTGACACAGCTGTCACTCAGCGTGGTGGCCGTGTGTGACTGCAACCAATCACAGGCGCCTGTGGGTGGGGAAAGCAGGGAATACGAGATTGATTAATGAGCGGCCGGCTTTTTCAAAATAGTAAAAGCCGCCGGAGTTTTTATAACAGCCGTGCAGCGCCGCGCCGGAGATCGGGGAACGGTGAGTATGAGAAAGGGCTGCTCAATTTAGTCACTCAGGGGATTAGCGGTCACCGGTGAGTCCTTCACGGGTGACCGCTAATCAGTATGCGGCACACAGACAGAGCCGCGGCATGACAATGAAGTTGGGTGTAGTTCACCCGAGTTCATTCTCATCGCGCAACTCTGTCTGCTGTCAGCCGACATGTATCAACGACATTGTGCATCACACACACACACGGAACATTTCACACAGGCAACACACACACGTCAGTTATTTCACTCACGCACACACGGACATTCCACACGCACATACGGCTAGCATACGGGATACACATGCAGGCCACACATACCATAAAAACGGACCTAAAAAACGGAAAACGGACCCGAAAAACGGCCCGTTTTACACGGACGTGGTTTTAACAGATGTGTGTTGGAGGCCTCACATAGAGCATAACTTTAGAATGAAGGGGTAACATAAAAGAAGAAAAATGGTTCCAATTAATCATGAATGAGTTTCGAAATACTCAGATTCGCGATAATCGTAACGAGTACTGTCTAATATTGACGTATGCATTCCGAATAGTGTGTGCAATGCTAGACAATGGTGAATACTCGCAATGTAACGAGTAACTCGAATTCCGCACTATTCGTGCGAGTAGCGAATAGTATGGCATTTGGGTTACTTGTCACATTTCGAGTATTCCCCATTGATTTGCATTGCACACACTATTCGGAATGAATACGCGAGTATTAGACAGTTCTCGTTATCAGTATCGTGAATCCGAGTATTTCAAAACTCGCTCCTCATTAGTTCCAATATAATTGAAACAGCAGCAATTTGAGGGGGTACTCAGTTTACATTAAAAAAAAAACTGTGAAAGGACCTCTTTTATTAGACTGGACTGATATAATGTGGCATTTGGACCTCCAGAGGACAATATTTGACTAATAGTGGATGCAAATTAACCTCTAAATTTAGATTTATAAGGCACTCCATTTATCTAAAAAAGCATCTTTCCATCCCAGTTCTGTTCTTCTATATCTAGACACAGCACACAATGTTTTACATTATAATAAGGCTTCGGTATTATAGGCATTGTCTTTCTGGTCTCATACATTGACTCACGTGGCGCTGAACAGATCAGATGGGTAAGCCAGGCAGGGATAACACAAGGAAAATGAGAAACTATGTTGGAATTCCCTCATGGTAATAATTCACTCTCATTAAAGCTTCTAGGCTCCCCGCTTAGTAATACGGCAGACATGGCTTCTATAAAGCACATAGCGGGAGGTAGTTTATACGCTGACAAGTACAGTGGTGGATATTATTGCCTGCATCTCCATAGGAATGCCTGATAATCACAAATGTACATCTGCAATGAGTGCAAATCACCATATAAATGCTTTAGCTACACAGTGGCCACATGAGGAGATACATATACTTCACATCACTGGGTCTCAGAATACACCAACATTTCAATGCGTGTGCAGAATATTTAGGAATATATAATGCATAGATTTACTGGATACTTTGTACAGAACTGGCGTTCTATGGCAGTCAGATTGATAGAGAGGGTCCTGAATTGTGGAGCCCAATTATTAGCTACAGTGTGTAGCGGCAACAAAGAGTGTCTTATGGAAAGTCCTCGGAATCAATGCAAAACCCCTAAAGAGGCTCTTAACTATCACACCTTACTTCATACCTCTCAACTTTTACAGAAGAGAAAGAAGGCCCAAACTAGGCTACCAAACTTTTCACCATGGCCCTAGCCACACCTGTTTACCATTACTTTCTGCCCTCCCAGGAGTATATATCGGAGAGGGCACATGACTTAGGAAAGTCTGACTGGCGGCCCTATCTTGCCGTACTGACCCAACCAGTTATCCACCTTTTACCGCTTCTCAACCAAAATAAGACACAGACTGCGTGACATTGGATGTAAGAGGCCACAGCAGCCTCGTTTATTGTCATCAAAATAATCAATAACATTTTATTGATAAATATAGTAATAACTCCATAAAACATAACCACCAGCAAAGGAGGGGGGGTAAGTGAAGAGTCCCGTTGTACATGATTGCAACACCAGCTCCACCATGTGCCCTCAGCCGCAATACACCGGCTCGAGGACACCCAGCCGAGTGTTGCTCCACCATGTGCCCTCAGCCGCACCACACCGACTCGAGGACACCCAGCACATTAACATACCCTGCTGTGACCCAGCACAGCAGGGTCCCACGTTAACATGTCCCGCTGTGACCAAGCACAGCAGGGACCCACCAACTATACCATTGCACCACCAGGTGTAACCCGCTCCTGCACTGGGTTCCCCCCCGCTCTTTGTGCAATCCACCGACTTCAAATACCCCCCTCCTTTCCACCGACTGCTGCGACAAGGTCAATCCTCTTCGTCTCTCCATGTCGATCTCCAGAATTCTTGAAAATGGGCGGGCGGGACAATTCCGGACGGCTTCCAGGTAGTGAATGAACCTCCCACCTCATATCCTGTCCTATATACTCCCCTACCACTGACAACACCCTGACCAATTATATGGCCCCACAGCCCTTATAACTCCACCTCCCACTTTTCCCGCACAAAATGCCCTACACCTTAACCCCTTGCTAACCCCCAGGCCTAGCATCCCTCCTCAGTCATGTTGCCCTCCCTTGAGCCCCTTCAGGGCAGGCGTCCGGGCTTTTCTTGACTTAGGAAAGTCTGACTGTCGGCCCTATCTTGCCGTACTGACCCAACCAGTTATCCACCTTTTACCGCTTCTCAACCAAAATAAGACACAGACTGCGTGACATTGGATGTAAGAGGCCACAGCAGCCTCGTTTATTGTCATCAAAATAATCAATAACATTTTATTCATAAATATAGTAATAACTCCATAAAACATAACCACAAGCAAAGGAGGGGGGGTAAGTGAAGAGTCCCGTTGTACATGATTGCAACACCAGCTCCACCATGTGCCCTCAGCCGCAATACACCGGCTCGAGGACACCCAGCTGAGTGTTGCGCCATCATGTGCCCTCAGCCGCACCACACCGACTCGAGGACACCCAGCACATTAACATACCCTGCTGTGACCCAGCACAGCAGGGTCCCACGTTAACATGTCCCACTGTGACCGAGCACAGCAGGGACCCACCAACTATACCATTGCACCACCAGGGGTAACCCGCTCCTGCACTGGGTTCCCCCCCGCTCTTTGTGCAATCCAGACTTCAAATACCTCCCTCCTTTCCGCCACAGCGAGCACGTATGACACCTTGTACGTGCGAGTCCCGCCACCAAAGACCAACCAGGGTCGTGACAACGGCTCACTTATCCAATGCTTTGATATTAATACCAGTGGGACGTAACCGAACCCCATTAGACCTCACAATTCACCAGAGACTCAAACTCCCCTGCCCCGAACCATCTTCGCAACATGAACCGACCGCATATGATATCTGTACCCAGCCGGCACCCAGGATCCGATCCTTCACACGGCCTGCGCGACCAGTCCCCAACGAGCACCCTGGGTCGCCGACCCAACCCCGAAAGGATGGGACGCGAACTCTGCCTCGTTGAGACCGCAACACTGCAGGCCCCTCGAAAAGCACACCAACTGATAACTCAACAAAGCCGACCTCTCTAACAGTAACAAAGGGCACACACCAGGTGTCCTCGATCTCCGGCTTTTCCCTTACATCATGCCATGCCGACCAACCAGGCAAGCCTCCCAACAAGTGACCCGCTGCAACAGACTACACGAGCACAACACCTTGGCAGGCCTACAAGGAGCCCAAGGCCGTCATGCCTGATGAAACGGAACAAGACCAGGGACTTCCCAGCGCCCAAGTCACCTCCACACAAGTACCCAGCTAAGTCATCCGAAGGTCCCTCTTCCCTAATTAGTAACACCAATCCTAATATACTTCACTGTATAACCATTGCCAAACCAAGCCATTAATTATCCTGACCACTCTGGCAACACCGAAACAAAGTCAATCACCAATCTCCGGCCGGAAAAGGCCCCCTACTGTTGCCAATGTCCCAAACTAGCCTGAAAAGACCCCCTAATGTTGCCAATATGCCAAACCCAAAGTAAAGAGAGCACCTCTCCAACTGCTGTGCCCTGCTCAACAGCCTGCAAAACGTATAAGGTCTGGCGTAAACATCCGCGGCCAACCGCATAATCACAACCAATCATATCCCTTAAGGGAAGCCTAGAACAAGTAGCCACCGCCACTGCCCCTTTTCAAAATGGAACGAATTCTTCTGGAGACTGCCACTATAAAGCCTACATACCTGCTGAATACTTGCAAACTGCAAGAAGACGGTAAGGCTCTTCCCGAAGTACCAAAAGACTTTAACCACAACCCTGGAAGACCATTAAAGCATTCTTGAACCTCAAAGAGGGAGACACCGCCCCTATAAAATAAATGTGACACGAAATTCCTCACTGTAACCGCCCCGGTAAAAGACCCATTGAATACACGCTCACCAACTGAAGGCGACCAAGACCCGTCCCGGGATACCAAATGAGTCTAAAGACCCGCCCTACTATTCCAGAACTGAAAACGCCATGAACCACACCTTTCGCCAAACCCTCAATACACCATTACCCGACACCAACCGCAACGAAGCCTTAAACTACCACAACCACGCCAGGCCCTTTTATGCCACAAGCCTCGGATGCTAACCGAATTCAAAAGATGGCATCCAACCCAACTACTTGCCCATCACCGGTACTGAAAACACCCTCTGGGGAGGGCTACCAGCAAGTTCATCCACCAAAGGCGCCGCCATATGCTCGACCCACCACCAACTTCCAAAACCCTTAACCCAAATCAACAGAAGTCTACAATCCCTAGATCCTTTTTGTCAGATTCTGCCGCAAACTCCGCCACCTTAAGCAACGAGGCCATAGTCGCTGCTTGCTTAACCGCAATTGCCACTCCAATGCCGTTTAGCGGCCACACAATGTGACGGTCAAGCTCCCGACCTCCAGCACCTAATAACCACTGCATCAGACTCACCAGGCATACAGACTGAATCACAACCATGTGACAACCGCCCTTAGGTGAAAACGGTCCCCCTAAAGCAATCAAAGCATAATTCCCACGGGCGCCAAATACCCGCCCAGTGAACCGGCGCAAATGGCCGGTTACAAATCAGGCCTCCCAGACCGGCGAATAAAACTCAACCAAACCATCAGTGATCCCACAGCCACCCTGATCAACACACCAAAACACCCCCACAGTCGTAACCCATCCTTCACGCACCCCGGCCCCCATCTGCCGGGGCTGCAAAACGGGAAACAAATCCCACCAGGCAAAAAAAACTACCCAGACGCGAATTTAACCTAGTCCAGCCCAAACCTGGGCCTCGAGACCAGCAAGCGGCCTAAAGCCCCGTGCCCGTAGTGAACATAACCCAAATCTCATGGAAGGAACCTCTTGCAGCCGCGGTGCCTGTTTGTTCAAAGGCTGGAAATAAAGCAGCACCCTATCCAATCCCCACCTGCTACCATAGGAAACGACCAGGTAGAATCACCTTACCTACCCGTGTGCCAGCCAAAGAGAAGGTCTCTCGCACGCAGACCCTAAAAGTAGCATCTGATGACTGTCCCCATAGGCAACGCCCAATACGTCGTCAAAGCCAATTAGGTCACCAAGCGCCTTACTCGCGCATATAAATTGGGCCCCAAAAGCAGCCCACTATCCGCCAAAAGCCTATTAGCAACCGTCGACATTTATGCCAAATAACCAGCCAATATAAAAGCCAAACACCCCACTGTGTATACGAACAACCCAGCACTAAGGAACCCTTGGAAGCCCGGTACCCGGCCCCTGGACCCAGATCAATCATGAGCCCCTTACTGATACCACCCATCTTCCACCGACCCTAGCACCGAGACAATAGCAAGAACCAATAGGGTGATAACCCACAACCCAAAACACTGCACTCTATACTTATGCACCCCAACAAACCCCCAGTGAAACATGGCCTAGAAGATCCAATTCAGCCAAAAGGGGGTCCCTACCACCCCTTATACCACCCACTGCTCCAATAACCGGCCATAGACACCGGCACTAATTCCCCGGACATGGCCTGCTGCACTGAATAAGCTCAAATTACAACATGCAAGTAGATAATGCCTAAACCAGTAGCCTTCCTGCCTCAGAACAACCCCCAGTGAACAGTGAAGAGATCTGCTGCCGCAGCAAAAGAAGAGGAAACCAAGATCCTGTCGGCAGACAACACACCCAGAGTTGCGGCTAATCACCGCGACACCCACAAACCACCCTGGACCTCGCCATAGTACCGCCCCATGGCTGTCCGCCCTTTACAACCACATCATTTAGTAAAAACCCCGCAACACCCGAGAACGTACAACCTAGGACCAGTCAACTACCAAAACAGTTAGAAACCCCCCCAACACCTACAAATAACCGAAACATAATACGAGGTGCAAGTTAACCTTAAGCTTACCAGGCTGACTCCGGGGTGACCCCCGGAACAGCCGTCTTGTATCCTCCGCGTCGAGCACCGTTGGTATCCTCACCGACAGACTGTCCTCCTCCTGGGCAAAAAAACAGGCTACTGGGACCCCGTCAGCAACCGCCGGCGAGCTTGACCAGCTGCCCAACCCGGAGGACGCTTCAGGAGATGGTCACAGACCCAGAGCCGTAGATGGGGCTCCGGCCGCGCAGATGTAAAACTGCCTCCGTGCAGGGATCCAACCGCCCCTGGTTCCGGCTCAGCCCCGACATGGCGCCGGTGGACCCTGTACGGCCGCTCCAGCTAAATCTCCGGCGAATTAGATAGCCAAGATGCCAGGGGCATGTGCTCACGCCGCCAGACCACGCACCGCGCCATGGGTCACGTGGCCGCGCCGCCCATGGTGTCACAATGACCCCTGAGCCGTAACAATGTGAAGCTGCAAGGGCCGGTGATGTCACTTACCACCGCCCGCACTGCTGCTGGACTGCCGTCCGGGTCCGTGAAATCCTCTTCAACATCTTGCTCCACAGCCGCCGGCGTGAGCGCTGACACTTCCGGGTCAGCTGACACAGGCGCCGCAGCACGTGACCGCGTCGCCAGACCCCATGACCCTGCTGGGTCACGCGGCCGCGACGCGCGCATCACCCAATCGCGCCGCGACCCAGAAGTGGAGGGGAGGCCGGTGACGTCACTCACCGCCCCGCTGCCTTGCTGCCGACTTCCGATACACTCTCCAGATGTCCTCTCTCCTGGATCCGCACGTGACCATGCCGCCGGCACACGCGATTGCGCCACAGGCCCACGAGACGCCGCCGACCCACATGACCGCGCCGACCCACGTGACCGCGGCGGGTCAGGCGAGCATGCCGGTCCAGGTGAGCGCGGCGGGGCAGGTGAGCGCAACGTTCACGACGCTGCGACGCGTCACGCCACCGCGACGCAAGCCGCACCACTGCGCGCCATAAGAGGAAAGGGAGGCCGGCCACCGCACTCACCGCCCCGCTGCCTTGATGCCCGCGGCCCGACTTCGGGCCCAGGCTCCGCGATGTCCGTCTCCTGGATCCGCCTCCGCTGCCGTGGGTCTTCCGCTGGGGTTCCTGCACCGCTGCTGGCTCCTCGGTGTAGCCTCCGGGCTGAGGCGCTCAGGAGGCCGCGATCTTCGCTGCCGCTTTGGAGGCAGAGGGTTCCGTCTGCAGCGCCGACGACGTCGCCGGGCCATCACTGCACCTGCTCCACTGTGCTCTTCATCTGTGCCACGAGGCCCTACCATCTTCAGGATCCAAGAGATTCAGCAACAATTCCGGACGTCTTCCAGGTAGTGAATGAACCTCCCACCTCATATCCTGTCCTATATACTCCCCTACCACTGACAACACCCTGACCAATTATATGGCCCCACAGCCCTTATAACTCCACCTCCCACTTCTCCCACACAAAATGCCCTACACCTTAACCCCTTGCTAACCCCCAGGCCTAGCATCCCTCCTCAGTCATGTTGCCCTCCCTTGAGCCCCTTCAGGGCAGGCGTCCGGGCTTTTCTGTAGCTATGAAGGACATTCAGAAGACGGGATGAGACAGCAGGGCATAGACCCAAATTTGCTGTATCCCAGGAATATTGGGATCTATGGATTTATCTTTGGTTCTTTCAAGAACATGGTAGAACAAAAGTCATTCACCGGAGTAGTTGTTTAAAAAAAACATTTATTACATCGACTGGTTACAAGTGAAGACATGAGGGAGTGGGGTACATAGGGCATGTCGGACGACGGCCGTTTCGCGTCTTTGTTCAACACTTCTACAGGTCCACAGAAGTGTTGCACAAGGACGCGAAAAGGCCGTCGTTCGACGTGCCCTGTGTACCCCCGTCCCCCATGCCTTCACTTGTAACCGGTCGATGGAATAAAAGGTTTTTTTGACACAACTACTCTGGTGAGTGCCTTTCATTCTACCATGTTCTTGTTCAGCAAGTGTTTTTTTTCTTTCAAAGCACCACGGATTTTTTTCCTGCTGCCAGTATTCAATCATATGTATAGATTTGATGGACATTAACTGATTTACTGGATTAATAAACTACACAATGTGCCATTAACCGCTGAGTGAGGATAGTGCCTAGTTTTCCTCCTCTGATTCATTAATTATCTTTGGTTCTTTCATTCATAGTTGTAGCAGCCATAACTTTTCATTTTTTGCATAAATTTTACTATATGAGATCTTGATTTTTTGCAAAATGAGGTGTAGTTTGTTTTTTTAGAGCCATTTTGCCAAACATGTCTGTAAGGCTGCCGCCCCACCACCGTGCGGAGCTGCCGCCCCACCATCGTGCGGAGCTGCCACCCCACCACCATGCGGAGCTGCCGCCCCACCACCATGCGGAGCTGCCGCCCCACCACCGTGCGGAGCTGCCGCCCAACCTACACCCCACCTACTGTCTCCTCCCCAAAATCCTATAGAATGTAAGCCCGCAAGGGCAGGGCCCTCTTCCCTCTGTACTAGTCTGTCTATTGTAACTTGTATATTGTCACGCTCCCCGGGTTCCCTGCTCTGCTCCCCGGCTCACCTGCCACGCTCCCCGCTCTCCAGCCTCCATTGCTCGCGCTTCCCAGGCCTCCTGGTCCCCGCTCCCGGCGCCCGTCGGCTTCCCAGCCCCAGCCCGGCTCTGCTGCTTCCTCCTCACACCTTCCTGCTCTGGCTTCTGGCACCCGGGCCGCGCGCATGCGCATTAGGGCGCGCGCACGGTCATTGACCCTTTCTTAAAGGGCCAGCGTCCACTGACAGGAAATGAAGCACACAGGTACAGGGTATAAAGGGGTTTAGTGTCCAAGTGGGCGGGGCCTGTTCTTCGTGTTTCCCAAGCTAGGAGTCAGGTCTCCTTGTGTTCCTGTGAGATACTCACCTCTCTCTCTTCTAGAGCCGATCCTGCCTTGCCATCCGGTCCTGCCGAATCCCGAACCCCGAACGCTGTCCATCTGCCATCCTGACAGTCCGTTCCATCTCTGATCCCTGCGGTGACCCGTCATCTCGCTCCAACGGTTCCGGACTCTGCCTGACATCATCTCGGCTTCCGAACCTGAGCTCCGTCACCCGGACTACCATCAGCGACTCCGTGGTCCCAGGGACTTCTCCATTATACTCGTGTGCACGGACTGTCCTGCTACCTGTAGTGCTCCAGCTACCGGACCCCTTACCATCATCAAGGAGTTCGGCCCAGTGGATCCACCTCCTGGGTCTGCCCGTCCACCTGGCCCTAACAGTAAGAACAGGCCATGGATCCCGCTGCAGCACTAGCAGCCTTACAGGAGGAACTCTCACGCCAGCGTGAGACTCAGACCCGCATGCTGCAATTCATGTCTTCTGTGGACGCCCGCCTGAACACGCTACAAGCGTCAGTTACATCTTCAGCATCTCGGGCTTCCACTAGTCAATCCACGGCTCCAGCTCCCGTGGCAGCCTCTTCGGATGCTTCCAGACTTCGTTTGGCCTCACCACCCCGGTACGCCGGAGATCTCAAGACCTGCAGGGGATTCATAAACCAATGCTCCCTCCATTTCACGCAGCTGCCGCATTTGTTTGCCTCCGACCAAGCCAAGGTCGCCTTCATCACGTCCCATCTAGAGGGTGAGGCACTGGCGTGGATGAACCCCTTGTGGGAAAGGGAGGATCCGGTGACCAAGAACATCCAGGAGTTCCTGCAGGCTTTTCGTGGCACCTTTGACGAGCCCGGACGCGCTTCCGCGTCTGCCTCATCTCTTCTCCGGTTACGCCAGGGGACTCTGACGGTGGGTCAATACGCCATCCGTTTTCGCACCTTGGCTTCGGAACTCGGGTGGAACAACGAGGCCCTAACCGCCGCCTTCTGGGAAGGACTCTCGGGTCGAATTAAAGATGAGCTGGCCGGTCGTGACGTACCGTCCACCCTGGATGCCCTGATTACCCTAGCGACTCGAGTGGAAATTCGCTTTCAGGAGCGATCCAAAGAGGTGTCCCGTGAGAGACGTCCGGTACGGCATTCCTCTCCTCCACAGAAGCCCGCCGTACTCCAGTCAACGGCATCTGGTGTCTTCGTCCACGAGCCCATGCAGATCGACCGTGTGCGGCAGTCTGAACAACGTCGAGCAGAGCGGCTCGCCAAGGGCCTCTGCTTCTACTGCGGAGAGGGCACACACCTGCTACGCTCCTGTCCAGAGAGGCCGGGAAACTCCAAAGCCTAGGGTTGGTAGGAGAGGCCACCCTAGGTGCTGGGACTCTCTCAGACCCGGTTACATGGACTGTGCAAGTGACAACGGGAGAGACGTGGTTCACGGCTGAGGCGTACCTCGATTCTGGGGCAGCAGGCAATTTCATCCAGCAGGCCACAGTGGACAAGTACCAGGTGCCTGTTACTCCACTCGACAAACCCCTCGTGATAGCCTCTGTGGATGGGAGACCCCTCTCTGACACCATCTCCTGGATCACCAGGCCGGTTGAACTGCGTATCGGTGCCCTGCACACCGAGAACATCGCTCTCTACGTCCTCCCACACATGTCCCACCAAATCCTGCTGGGACTTCCCTGGTTACGGACACACGAACCATCAGTCAGCTGGGGCACTGGTGAAATCACCCGATGGGGCTCTTCTTGCCATGAGAACTGTCTGAAGACCATACAACCCATCCGGCGACCTCCGGTTCCAGAGTACCTACCGGGACTGCCCTCGGCCTATTGGTCCTTCGCGGACGTCTTTGATAAAAAGGAGTCAGAGGTACTTCCGCCACATTGTCCTTACGATTGTGCCATCGACCTGCTCCCGGGAACTACACCACCTCGAGGACGGATATATCCACTGTCTCCAGCCGAAACAAGGGCCATGTCTACTTACATCACAGAGAGCCTGGCAAGGGGATTCATTCGGAGATCCTCCTCTCCTGCTGGAGCAGGTTTCTTTTTCGTTAAGAAGAAAGAAGGCGACTTACGCCCATGCATAGACTACCAGGGATTGAACCAAATCACCGTGAAAAACAAGTACCCCCTGCCGCTCATCCCCGAATTGTTTGATCGGCTTAGAGGAGCTCGTGTGTTCACCAAGTTGGATCTTCGGGGTGCCTACAACCTGGTCCGCATCCGCTCTGGGGACGAATGGAAGACCGCGTTCAATACTCGCGATGGGCACTATGAATACTGCGTGATGCCCTTCGGCCTGTGTAACGCACCAGCAGTCTTTCAAGAATTGGTGAACGACGTTTTCCGGGACCTTCTCTACGTCTGTGTGGTGGTGTATCTGGATGATATCCTTGTCTTCTCTCCGGACCTCCAGACCCACAGAGAGAACGTGCAGCTGGTTCTACAAAGACTGAGAGAGAATCGTCTGTACGCCAAGTACGAGAAGTGTGTCTTTGAGCAGTCTTCTCTCCCCTTCCTGGGTTACCTCATCTCCGATACCGGACTGCAGATGGATCCGAAGAAGGTCTCCTCCATTCTCAACTGGCCTCCTCCTTCTGGACTGAAGGCAATCCAACGCTTTCTGGGATTCGCCAACTATTATCGCCAGTTCATCCCTCACTTCTCTGCTCTGACTGCTCCTCTCTCCGCCTTGACCAAGAAGGGGGCTAATCCAAAGGACTGGTCACCTGCGGCCGACGCCGCGTTTGGCTCTCTGAAGCAGGCATTTGCCTCCTCTCCTGTACTCCACCGTCCGGAGTTAAACCGCCAGTTCACCTTGGAGGTGGATGCCTCCTCCTCGGGAGCCGGAGCAGTGCTCATGCAGAAGTCCTCCTCCGGGAAGATGGTGACCTGCGGTTTCTTCTCCAAGAGCTTCTCAGCGCCTGAACGCAATTACACCATCGGTGACCGAGAGCTATTGGCAGTCAAACTGGCTCTGGAGGAATGGCGCTACCTTCTGGAAGGAGCAGTGTACCCCGTTATTATTTACACGGACCACAAGAACCTGGAATACCTGCGGTCTCCTCAGCGACTGAACCCACGGCAAGCAAGGTGGTCCTTGATCTTTGCCAGATTCGACTTCCAGCTCCATTTCCGGCCCGCGGACAAGAATGTACACGCTGATGCCTTGTCCAGGTCTTTCATGCCCAAGGAGCAGGAGGAGGAGACATCCCAACCCATCATCTGTCCTAGTAAAATCATTCCAGTGGCTCCTGTCACCCTGGCCCAGATACCGCCCGGGAAGACCTATGTCTCTGAGACTGACAGGAGAAAAGTGTTACACTGGGGCCATGCCTCGAAAACAGCCGGTCATGCTGGTCAGAAGAGAACTTGGAGTGCGATTGTACGTCATTACTGGTGGCCATCCCTTCGCACGGACGTCGCCTCTTTTGTCTCTGCCTGCTCCTCCTGTGCCAGGAACAAGACGCCCAAACACCTGCCATATGGCCGTCTTCTGCCTTTGCCTATTCCCTCAGTTCCGTGGCAACACATTGCGATGGACTTTATTACGGACTTGCCATTGTCCTCCGGACACACAGTCATATGGGTCGTGGTGGATCGGTTCTCTAAAATGGCTCATTTCGTCCCTATGGCTGGACTGCCCTCTGCCCAGGAACTCGCGGACGCCTATATACATCACATCTTCCGCGTGCATGGCTTTCCATCACACATTGTGTCCGACAGAGGAACTCAGATCACCTCCCGCTTCTGGAGGGCTCTCTGCAAACATCTGGGAGTGACTCTGGACTTTTCTTCAGCCTACCATCCTCAGTCGAACGGCCAAGTGGAACGGGTCAATCAGATATTGACCTCCTTCTTGGGTCACTACGTCAACGCCCATCATGACGACTGGTCCACGCTTCTTCCTTGGGCTGAATTCTCCCATAATCACCACGTCAGTGAGTCCTCCTCCAGCTCTCCCTTCCATGTCGTTTACGGACTTCAGCCTACCGTCCCATTGCCTGTATCCTCTTCCTCGGATGTCCCTGCTGCTGATGCTGTAGCCCGTGACTTCACAACCATTTGGGACTCGGTTAAGGCGTCCCTTGCACGTGCCTCCCTGCGGATGAAGAGACACGCAGACAAGAGACGTCTGGACCCTCCGTGTTTCTCTCCAGGAGATCTCGTCTGGCTTGCTTCTAAGTACGTCCGATTGAAGCTACCATCCTACAAGCTGGGACCTCGCTACATCGGGCCGTTTAAAGTTCTCAGCAAGATCAATGAGGTCTCCTACAAGCTACAGCTCCTGGTCACGATGAGGATACCCAACTCCTTCCACGTCTCCCTGCTCAAGCCAGTTGTCCTTGGTCCCTTCTCCGCTGCTGCCAGTTCGGCTCCTCCTCCTATTGCCGATGACGACATCTATGCGGTAAGGGATATCGTGGCCATGAAGACCGTACGGGGTCGACAGTTCTTCCTGGTGGACTGGGCAGGGTATGGTCCTGAGGATAGGTCCTGGGAACCCCGGGAGAATGTGGGCACTCCTCTGATCCGTGCCTTCCTGTCCCGGTTGCGGGGAGGGGGGCGTGGGGGGGGTACTGTCACGCTCCCCGGGTCCCCTGCTCTGCTCCCCGGCTCACCTGCCACGCTCCCCGCTCTCCAGCCTCCATTGCCCGCGCTTCCCAGGCCTCCTGGTCCCCGCTCCCGGCGCCCGTCGGCTTCCCAGCCCCAGCCCGGCTCTGCTGCTTCCTCCTCACAGCTTCCTGCTCTGGCTTCTGGCACCCGGGCCGCGCGCATGCGCATTAGGGCGTGCGCGCGGTCATTGACCCTTTCTTAAAGGGCCAGCGTCCACTGACAGGAAATGAAGCACACAGGTACAGGGTATAAAGGGGTTTAGTGTCCAAGTGGGCGGGGCCTGTTCTTCGTGTTTCCCAAGCTAGGAGTCAGGTCTCCTTGTGTTCCTGTGAGATACTCACCTCTCTCTCTTCTAGAGCCGATCCTGCCTTGCCATCCGGTCCTGCCGAATCCCGAACCCCGAACGCTGTCCATCTGCCATCCTGACAGTCCGTTCCATCTCTGATCCCTGCGGTGACCCGTCATCTCGCTCCAACGGTTCCGGACTCCGCCTGACATCATCTCGGCTTCCGAACCTGAGCTCCGTCACCCGGACTACCATCAGTGACTCCGTGGTCCCAGGGACTTCTCCATTATACTCGTGTGCACGGACTGTCCTGCTACCTGTAGTGCTCCAGCTACCGGACCCCTTACCATCATCAAGGAGTTCGGCCCAGTGGATCCACCTCCTGGGTCTGCCCGTCCACCTGGCCCTAACATATATGTATTCTGTATGTAACCCCTTTCTCATGTACAGCACCATGGAATCAATGGTGCTCTATAAATAAATAATAATAATAATAATAATAAGGCCATATAATACAGTAAATGCTGTTATTTTCAACTGTTTTTATCTGCAATTTTTCTGTAGGTGTTTACACCAAACTATGCAATAATAATCTCATGTTATTGAATTTTTTATGCGTTTTTCCCCTTAATTGATGTAGTTCTGGTGCAGATTTGAAGCAGCTTTTTGTTTTTATAGGTACAGAAAAGCTTGATTATCACTTTTTTTTGTATCATTTAGCAATCACTGAAAATCAGTTCAATGTAGCAGATGGGTTGTTACTAGAGATTGCCTAACCCGCAGATGTTTTGGTTCGGTGGGTCCAGCTGGACTTAAGAAACAAAGTCCACATGGAGATATGTCCTTTTTTTAGCTTGAGCATGGATGATAAGGGTCAATAGAAGTCTATGGGTCTGTGGAAAAATACGTACAGCACACGGAAGAGAATAAAAAGCTGGTATTAACCCCTTTATTACCCAGCGTGCCACCACCACCAGGGCCGCTGAATGAGCTGGGTAAAGCACCAGGAAATGGCACTAAGAAACAATGCACCCTTTCCAGGGGCAGCTGCAGGCTGCCGAGAATCTCAGCCCCCAGCTGCCTGGCTTTACCTGACTGGCGATCAAAATAAAAAATGCATGGGCTCCCACCGTATTTTGACCACCAGTCAGGTGAAACCAGCCAGCTGGTTATTTTACAGCCCCCCGCCCCATCCCATAAAAGTAAAGCCCGAGTTCAGTGATCTTGATCCTGATCTCGATCTTTACAAAACAATCAGGCGAGGCTCCCAATCCTGACCACCGAGGGGGATCGCCCATCATTAATCCCCTTTATAAATATTTATGCAATGTAATTGTCATTTGGGTGACAGACTCCCTTTAGGTAAGCAGAAAAATCATTTCACCTGACAAATGAACATTTTACTTGTGCATCCGGTGATTTCACAGCCCGTTTGGTTAGACTAATAATTGGTTTCTGATTATTAGCAGCATTGTACATGCATCTCAAAGAGTAATTAAACAGCTGGTAGCAGCTAGTATCTCCTTAGTACTTACCATTGTTTAAGACATACTAGGCACTGCTGTTTCATGCAATACAATTGTACCTTGGGCTGGTTCTGATGACGTAATCATGTACTGAAGATGGTTCTGGTGATGTAGTTGTGTGCCGACAGTGGTTCTGGGAATGTAGTTGAGTACCTATGGTGGTTCTGGTGATGTAGTCGTGTACTGATGGTGGTTCTGGTGATGTAGTCATGTAATGATGTTAGTTCTGATGATGTAGTCAGGTACTGATGGTGGTTATAGTAGTCATCTAGATGTAGCAATATTTAATTTATTAGACTTGATAGTAGATCATTATAGTAGATCATTATATATATGTCAGACTAAAATTAAAGCTATCTCAATGAGGTCATATGTCAGCAGAACAAGTATTTGGCTAAAGCCTCCATAGACGATAGGCAGATGTCCCACCATTCATCTGGCAGCTACCTCGTCAAACTCTCCCATACACAGAAGCGCTCATTTTGTCGAGTGCACTTCTGATCCCTATGAGACAGCTGCTACTTGACATCTCTGGTGATGTGCTAATCTCTTAGAGGACATAAAGATCTGTAGTCTTAAATCAGAAATCAGACATGCTAGGTCCTCATCTTCCTGACAATTATTAGACTGTCGGCCGAACCTGTCTATCTCTGGCTTCAACTAACTTTAGTCTGTGTGCCTTAACTACTATCTAAAGCAGGGGTCAGGAACCTTTTTGGCTAAGAGAGCCGTAAACGCCACATATTTTGAAATATAATTCCGCGAGAGCCGTACAATATGTTTAAAGGGCCATTGACAGATCAATCGCTCCAATGTTCACTTAGTACAGCAAGGAATGCTCCTCCCTGCTGTATCAAGCCACAACTGGACTGAAACAATGGTAATTAGCAGTAAAAAAATCAAATAAATAACTTACATTGTGAACTTGCGATGCATGACATCAGTCCAGCAGTCTGGCTTCTTCTTTTTCCTGCGCATGACTGGAAGCTGGCATTCTTCCCACCTGATGTTGAGAGAATGCCAGCTTTGAGGCATTCGCAGAAGAAAGAAGCTGGAATATTGGACATGTCACACAACGCATTGTCAGTTATGTCAATTATCTATTTTATTATTTTACAGCGAATTATTGTTTAGGTCCAGCGGTGGCTTAGTGCAGCAGAGAGGAACACTCCTTTATGTACTAAGTGACCGCTGGAGCAATTGTATCTGTCAGTGGCCCTTTTAAAAGTGTTGGTCTTACAGAAAATGAACAAAAAAGAGAGGCTCAGACCCAGGAGATACACACACAAGCCATACACAGCACTCAACATGCCGTATACACAGTACATAAGGAGAAGAAAAAAAGCTCTGCAGGTAAACATATGCACACCAGGAATTAGATATACCAATAAACCTCACAATATGAAACTTTATTAAGTGCCAAACACAACAAACACAGCACACATACACAGCATATACACAGCACACACTCACACACGCCGAATACACAGCACACGCACGCGCCGAATACACAGCACACGCACGCGCCGTATACACAGCACACGCACGCGCCGTATACACAGCACACGCACGCGCCGTATACACAGCACACGCACGCGCCGTATGCACAGCACACACAGATATAAGTACCTGCTGCTTAGTTGCCCTGTAAGATCAGGTGCAGCACAAGTGATGGATGCAGCAGTTCAAGGGCTGGCTTTATTCTCCTCTTGTCTCTCCAAGAAAAGACCTTATAGACCTGAGCAGCAGAGCACAGAACTGGAGGGTGAGAGGCAGAACGTACGGCACTATACAGGCCCCTGCCCCATCACTCTGCTTCTATCTGCAATTTCACAGGGGAGCATGTAGGAGCCGGAGGAAGTCCCACCCCCAGTGCTGTCTGCCGGCAATAGACAAGATCAGCGGCTGCCCGAGCACTGCAGCCTCCGGGAATCTGCCCCAGTGCCCCGGGGGCCGCAGAAAAGGTCATCGCGGGCTGGATGTTCCCCACCCCTGCCTTAAAGGGACGGCAGGCACAGTTTCCTGCCGAGGACTGCGGTCCCCGGAACTCAGCCCAGGGACAGCAGAACTGAAGGCGAGTGGCCAAAATGCCGCCCCCCTGACATGTGCCGCCCGGGGCGGACTGCCCCCTCCGCCCCCCCTTTGCTACGCCACTGCAGACCTGCGGGAGAGGCGGGGGGCGGCGCCCCCCCCACCCCTCCACCGGCCAGCCCACCGGGAGAAGTCCCGCCCCTCCCGCCTGTCAGTCCGGGCCTGATCAGCGTGCACCGCGGCCTGATGGAGCGCGGTGCATGCATCCTTCCCATAGACAGGTAGGAGCCCTGTCTGCGAGCCAGATACGGCCATCAAAAGAGCCATATCTGGCTCGCGAGCCATAGGTTCCCGACCCCTGATCTAAAGGATATGTGAACTGTTAAGGCCCCGTCACACACAGAGATAAATCTTTGGCAGATCTGTGGTTGCAGTGAAATCATGGACATATTGTTCCATTTGTACACAGCCACAAACCTGGCACTGATTGTCCACAATTTCACTGCAACCACAGATCTGCCGCAGATTTATCTCTGTGTGTGACAGGGCCTTTAGGGTATGTGCACACTTTTAACTTCCTCTCAACTTTTCATTAATATGCTTGGATACAGTACCCTGTAAACAGCCAGCTTCTTTCGGAATGATCTTTTGTGGCTTATCCTCCTTGTGGAGTGTGTCAATGACTGTCTTTTGCTGTCAAGTCAGCAGTTTTCCCCATGATTGTGTATCCTAATAAACCAGAGTAAGGGCCACTTTACACGCTACGACATAGCTAGCAATTGCTAGCGATGTTGAGCACGATAGCACCCGCCCCCGTCATTGTAACGATATGTAGTGATCGCTGCCGTAGCGAACATTATCGCTACAGTAGCGTCACACGCACATATCTGCTCTGTGACGTCGCTGTGACCGGCAACATGCCTCCTTTCTAAGGGGGCGGTTCGTTCAGTGTCACAGCGACGTCACAGCAGCGTCACTGAACCGCCGCCCAATAGAAAAGGAGGGGAGGAGATGAGCGGCCGGAAAATGCCACCCACCTTCTTTCTTCCTCCTTTTCCGGTGGACGCAGGTAAGGAGATGTTTGTCGTTCCAGCGGTGTCACACATAGCGATGTGTGCTGCCACAGGAATGACAAACAACCTTGTTACTGCATCAGCAACGATAATTGGGAAGAGGGGGTGATGTCACCGATGAGCGATTTTGAACGTTTTTGCGACGATTCAAAATCACTCATAGCTGTCACACACAACGAGATCGCTAAAGCGGCCGGATGTGCGTCACAAATTTTGTGACCCCAACGAGATCGCTTTAGCGATCTTGTAGCGTGTAAAGCCACCTTAAGGGGTACTTCTCACGTAGCGAGATCGCTAGCGAGATCGCTGCCGAGTCACGATGAGTGACCTCATTAGCGATCTCGCTCTGTGTGACACTAAGCAGCGACCTGGCCCCTGCTGTGAAATCGCTGATCGTTACACACAGTGCTGGTTCATTTTTTGGTAGTTGCTCTCCCGCTGTGAAGCACACATCGCTGTGTTTGTCAGCGAGAGAGCAACTATCTGAATGTGCCGGGAGCAGGGAGGCGGCGTCTGGAAGCTGCGGACGCTGGTAACCAAGGTACACATCGGGTAACCAAGCGAAGCGCTTTGCTTGGTTACCCGATATTTACCTTGTTACTAGCGTACGCCGCTCTCAGGCTGCCAGTGCTGGCTCCCTGCTCCCTGCACATGTACCCAGAGTACACATCGGGTAACTAAGTGAAGCACTTTGCTTAGTAACCTGATGTGTACCCTGGCTACGAGTGCAGGGAGCCAGCGCTAAGCGGTGAGCGCTGGTAACCAGGGTAAATATCGGGTAAAAAAGCAAAGCATTTTGCTTAGTTACCCGATATTTACCTTAGTTACCAAGCGCAGCATCGTTTCCACGAGTCGCTGGTGGCTGGTCACTGGTCGCTGGTGAGATCTGCCTGATTGACAGCTCACCAGCGACCATATAGCGACGCACCAGCGATCCTGACCAGGTCAGATCGCTGGTGGGATCGCTGGAGCGTCGCTTAAGTGTGACGGTACCCTAAGGTTCCATTTTAAATGCTTAGGAAGCCTTTACAGGTATTTTGTGGCAATTATTCTAATTTTCCAAGATAAGGGTTTTCAGTGACTGTAAGCCATATCCATCAACATTAACAGAAATAAACACTTGAAATAGATCACTCTGGTTATATACTCTGTATATACATATCCACAGCATATTCTGACTCCATAACTAAGCTGGAAGTGTAGGGCTCTTGAAACACAGTTTCTGAGGTTATCTCTTATATAACTACTACATACACATGGAGACTTTATCAGATAGTGTGTCTCTACTGCAGACGAATGTATGAAGATTCCAGAAGAAGTGGTTTATTTTACAGCTAACATCTTCTATTATGCACAGTACAGTAGGTAAAAGATACATTTCTGAACCAGAGCTGTATAGATATTATGTTAGCAAGATGGCTGATGACAGAAACTGGGGAGGAAGGGAGGGGTTACTTACATCAGCTAGAGCAGGGGTCCTCAACTTGTGGGTCGTGGCTGACCACTATGAAGAGTAGGTCTCCAGAGGGTGACTTTTGTGAGTAGCCCTATATAGAGGAGTAGATCGGAAAGGGGAGTATAGAGGTAGGTACTCCTAGAACTTGGGTATACTGCCTCAGTGTTATATCTGTGGAGACGTTTTGGCTGTTGTTATCCCAGAAATGGGGCGTCTAAGTATCACTACTGTGAGGGTCCGGGAGCTGGATGTGGCTCGCGACCCTCTCTCAGAACTGAATGTGGCTCCCAACCATCTTTCAGATCTAAATATGACACTCAAGGTCAGAACAGTTGGGAACCTCTGAGCTAGAGAGGGATGACAACCTTCTTAAAAGGGGTAAATCTTATTGCATAGCAACACAATGACAACAATATAATAACAATACAATACTGTATGATTCCCAAGTAGTGGGACATGGCACAGCGGGTGAAATAAGGCTACTTTCACATTGCGTTTTTACTCACGTTCAGTGATCCCATCTGGACATCCGTCCGAACTGCCCCTCCCCCACTCTGCAAAACGTGTTTCGGACGCATGCCATTGACTATAATGGAGCAGACTCCGTTAGCGTGTGCTCTGTCTTGCACCATTTTTGCACATATACGTTTTCTGCAGGCGGACACCCGAACGTAGTCGACTACGTTCAGGTGTCCGCCTGCAGAAAACGTAAGTAAAAGCACAATGTGAAAAGGGCCTAAGTATTGAAATGTCACCAATTTTCTAAGTACGGTAAATATATTTCTAAAGGTGCTATTGATATGAATTTCTCACTAGATGTGTGTAACAGCCCATCAAATCCACACAGGCAATCATATCCATCCATAGACGTCCATCAATTTAGTGATATGTTATCATGAGAAATGACACAGGAAAAAAAGTATTGAACTCACTTACTGAAATGTATTTAATACGGCTTATAAAAGTCTTTGTTAGTGATGACAGCTTCAAGACGCCTTCTGTATTGAGAAACTAGTAACATGCATTTGTGGCGCCCCTGAGGCTTCCGTCGCCACAGGTCATTGCACCCCATCCAGCGGTGTGATGCCCCATTCTGGGAGAGGAAGAGAGTGAACTCCGGTCCCCTGGTAAATCCACACTACACCCATTGTTAGGTACATACTGGGACCAGGGAAAGTGGCAGGCAACCCTCCCATGCTGCATGCTGAGAGGGGCTGTAAGACCCATCCCTGCTCCCATAGGGTGGTAGCTTAGCAACTGGGGAGGTGGGAGGAGCCATCTGAGAACAGACACAGAGAGGAAGGTCAAGTTTAGTCAGTTACCTCAGGGAGTGAGAGAGTGAGGAGCCAGCATGTAGTTGGAGAAGAAGAGCGAGAGAAAGGAGGGAGGAGGAGGCCTGCTGGAGGCAGGCAAGGAGGAGAAAAGAGAGACAAGAAAGAAGGGAAGAAAGCTCCAAGTCAGACAGGAGCAGAGAAACTGAAGGAGACGCTTCCTGGTGAAGATCCTGGGACCCAGAGGTCCAGGTGACACCACGTAGGAAACGGAAGGAGTCGCAGGGCCACGGGTAGTCCTAGAGGTACCACGAGCAGTCCTAGAGGTCCCAAGGAGAGAGGGCCTAGAGGCGCCACGGGTAGTTGTAGGCTGCGGTGGCCTGTTCCACATTAACATCGGTGGAGTGATCAAGCTGCGACAGGGGACGGTCCCTAGAGACTGGAGGAGTGCAAAGACAATCTCCAAACAGTAAAAACCGAGGCCCAGGGAAGGTTGTAGACTCCCAGGGCCAGAACCCATAGCAGACTTCCAGAAAAGGGGTAATCAGCCGACAGGTGACCCCCCAGCCTGGAGGCTGTAGTGGAGGCCAAGCCAGGTCCATCCTAACAAAGGCAAGGCTAAGGAAGACAGCAGAAGAAAGAGACACTAAGAGAAGGGCACCGGCATTCACTCTCAGAATCACCCAGGACCGGCGGAGGTCCCTGACAGTGGTCCCAGCAGTCCAAGGGTCCCTGCAGAGCTCTGACAAGAACTGTGAGTAAAGAACTTGAACTGCACCCTTGAAGTGGTCTCTGTTATTTCAGCTGCATAGACATTCACAAGCACTAACTGTGCCCCGGGCATTGCTCCACCTGTGGGGAGCAGTACCACCATTGCTGCCATAACACCATCCCGGAGGCCTCACACAGCAGCGGCGGCTTAATAGCCGCATACCACAGGTGGCGTCACGAACACAAACTTTATTCACCTAGCCACATATTCTACTGACACCCACCAGGGCCACGGAGCCGGGCCCAGCCACCACTGACTACCACAGGACTAGTCCGGCCCGGCACCGGGTGTCCCATAGCCCTGGGGTGGGCGAGTCACATTACTCAGGTGTGATATTGGCCCATTCTTCCACATAAACACAATTTACATCCTGAAGGGTCCGTAGTTTCCTTCTATAAACTCTGAGCTTTAGTTCCTTTCATAAATTTTCTATGGGATTCAGGTCAGGTGATCTGCAGGACAATTCCAGCAGCTTTATTTTCTTTCTGTGAAACCAATTGACAGTTTCATTGACTGTGTATATAGGATAAATGTCCACCCTCATTTTGTTTTCATGATCCTGGTAGATGGCAGCAAATTTTTATCATCAACGTCTCAATACATTTGTACATTTATCCTTTTTTTAAGTATATGAACGGTGCCAGTGCCGTATACTGAATAACAGCCCCACACCATGATATTGCCACCACCAAACTTCACTGTTGGAATGGTGATGACAAAGGCTTTATGAAGCTGAAAAATTGTTTGTTTTAGCACAAATGGCAAATTAAAAGTTAATTTGCTTTTTTAGCGTAATAAAATTAAATTGGAAACCTGTACCTTGAATGCCAAGTCTGAAAACAGCCTAAGGGTACCGTCACACTTTAGCGACGCAGCAGCGATCCCACCAGCGATCTGACCTGGTCAGGATCGCTGCTGCGTCGCTACATGGTCGCTGGTGAGCTGTCAAACAGGCAGATCTCACCAGCGACCAGTGACCAGCCCCCAGCCAGCAGCGACGTGCAAGCGGCGCTGCGCTTGCACGGAGCTGTCATCTGGAAGCTGCGGACACTGGTAACTAAGGTAAACATCGGGTATGGTTACTTGATGTTTACCTTAGTTACCAGCTCACACCGCTTAGCTTAGCATGTGCAGGGAGCAGGAGCCGGCACTGGCAGCGTGAGAGCTGCGGAGGCTGGTAACGAAGGTAAATATCGGGTAACCACCTTGGTTACCCGATATTTACCTTGGTTACAGCTTACCGCAGGCTGTCAGACGCCGGCTCCTGCTCCCTGCACATTCAGGATTGTTGCTCTCTCGCGGTCACACACAGCGATGTGTGCTTATCAGAGGGAGAGCAACAATAAAAAAACGAACCAGGGCTGTGTGTAACGAGCAGCGATCTCGCAGCAGGGGCCAGATCGCTGCTCATTATCACACACAGCGAGATCGCTAATGAGGTCACAAAAACCGTGACTCAGCAGCGATCTCAGCAGCGATCTCGCTGTGTGTGAAGTACCCCTAACTGCGTACATTATTTGCATGACATTACCTAGAAACATACAGATTGCTGATGGCCTTCTTTCCAGAGCTCGACAATAAGGAGAGATAAGTAAAGCACAAGCTATATATAGGTATGGTAAGGAATACTGTGTGGAGGAGTTGGAATTGCAGCCACATCCAGTGAAGCTTGAAGACAACAGAGCAATGCTTCCGGAGATAATAATCAGTAGTAGTAATTCTATAATTAAATAGAGGACATGAGGGTGAAAAATAGAACAAAAGAGGGTAACGGCATTATTGGTCTTGTCTGTCTGCTTTATAATTAGTGACTATTTGCATTGTTCGGTATCTTATTATACTGCACAATGTTTATCTTGTTTGATTTTACAGAAAAAAGTTGATGATCACGTGGAGTCTATGAGGACTGCCAGTATTTTTTTATATACATTCGTTATAGGACGTAGGTGAATACTATTAGCATCCAACCAATGGCTCAGCTGTAAATCACAGTCGGCTGATGATAATGCTTGATTTTCACATAGACAGTAGTTATGTATAACTCATTACTGTAATTATCAATTATGCTGTTAGAATAGTTCATGTAGTTTCTATAACACTTTATAACTGGCAGAATGTAGGATTGTTGTAATACTATATAGTATACTATAATATACACTGGAGATCAAAATTAGAGAACAATGTATGATCACTTTCCTTTTTTAGAAATAATGTAATCTATGGTACATTGATCAACTTTTGAAGGTTTTTTGTAAGGGGTGCACCATGCCACTAAGACAGTGTTTTACAAAAGATCCAAAGATTATCAACATAAAACTTTTATTTTGCCCAAAACGTGATGATCATAATTAAAGAACATCAATGATTGTAGCACAGAGAAAGATTATAAGTACATTTTCTGATCAGTCACCAATCAGTAGGACGTGTACAGGCCTTTGCTGTGAATGACTTCAGCACATCTGCGGCCACAGGACATCACTAGTCTCTCACACTGCTCTGGTGTGATTTTGGCCCACTCTTCCAGTCTCTTCCAGAGTTCTTTGACTGTTGTGGGTTTCTCGGTCACAACTTTGTCACCAAGGATTTTCCAGAGGTTTTCTATTGGCTTTAGATCAGGACTTGGGCTGGCCATTTCATTCTTTCAATGTTTTCTGAACTGCTTTACCCATTTTGCTGTGTTACAGGGGACATTGTCCTGCATGAAAATTGCTGGCTGATTGACTGATGAACACAAGTAAGGAACCACGTGTTGTTGAAGAAGGTTCTAATACACACTTGCAGAAAACACTCCCCAAACCATGACACTTCCTCCATCACCTTTCACTGACTTGTTAACACATGTTGGTTTCAGTGTTTCCCCAGTTTATCGATGAACATAATGTTTTCCCATCAGTCCCAAATAAATTAAACTTGCTTTCATCACTAAAATGAATTGTGGACCACTTCTCCTCTGTCCACACAACATGCTCCTCACCAAAGGTGAGTCTAGTCTTTTGATTCTTTCTGCTAATGAGAGGTTTGGTCACTGTAGAGTGGGTTTTCAGTCCAAGTGCTCTTAAACGTTGTGACACTGTATGACGAGACAGATCCTTACCGTGTTCAGTGCTGAACTGGCAAGCAATTCTAGCTGCAGTGTTCAAACGATTGCCCATGGATATTCTCCGCATTATCCTGTCCTCTCTTGCATTTGTCTTTCGAGGGAAACCAGCCTTCTTGGGGGACTTGAAAGAGTTTGTGATGTTCCAATGAGTCAATATTCTCAAAATCACAGACTTGGAAAGACCAACTTCTCTTGCCATGGCTGATAGGGTGACCCCTTTGGCCTTCATCTGGACAACCTGCTGCTGGAGGGTTTCAGTGACTTTGGAACAGCACCCCATTTTTGCAAAGTCAGCGCAAACAGGAAACTTTTGCTGCCTGTTAAATAGGGTTTGTCAGATAATAAAGGAAATTAGCACCGGGTACAAGATTAACACCAATAACTTGCAGGTATCTGAAAGTGTTCTCTAATTTGTATCAGTGTTCTTTTTCATTTACCTTATTTTTTGGACTATAAGACGCACTTTTTTCCGCCAAATGTTTGGGGAAAGTTTGGGGTGCATCTTTAGTCTGAATGTAGAGCTGCGTTCCAATTCTTTTACATGCAATAATTGGGGCACAGGTGATGAGAAGATGGAGAGATTAAACTCTCCATGTTCTCTATTGCCTATCTCTGCATATATATTGGACTGTACTTGGATGACATCCGAGTGTGTACCGCCCAGGGCTATGAGGTACTCGGCCCCGGGCCATATATATATGTATACGGGAATGCTGGGTCACGGGTGTACTGTGGCCGTTGCCCGGTTCTGTGACCCCGGGGGTGCTTTTGAATAGGGAGATATTTACAGGGCATTTTAAAGAGTTTGTATATCGTGACGCCACTTGCGGGTTGAGTCTAAGTAGGGGGAGCCTCCGCTGCACAGTTTATGGCCGTTGGGGCTGGTGGTGATGGCAGCTGGCATGTTGGGCCCTCCGCAAGTAGGGCTGAGCCCCAGGGTGATGATGGTGCGTCGTGGAAAGAACAGAGACCACACGATAAGAATGCAGCGCAACTTTCGTTTTTACTCACTGAGGTAGGCAACGCTGGAAGGCTGGTTCAGACCCCTGGTCCCTGTAGTCCCAGTGCCGGTGTGGTACCCTGATGGCTTCTTTCCCCACACCTCTCTGTTACTTGTGTGGAACCCCGTAGCTTGGAGCGTCTGGGGGTCCCCTCCTGTTTGTTGTCAGGGTCTCGTCTGTATGGCGGGCAGTGTGAACCCTGTCCTGTCGGTGTTCTGAACCGGTTCCTGGCTCAATCGTTACTGCTGGTGCCCTCGGATTCTTGGATCAGTCAGGTCCGTGAAGGTTCCCTTTCTGTGCAGGTATTTGTTAGGCTGCTTAGAGCATCCACCTAACCTAGGGCCCTGTGCCCCGTCGGTGCTTTGGTTCCAGGGGTACCTCTTTGTACCCTCCCTGGCAACCACTCAATGTTGGGGCTTAATCCGGTGAACTCAGGTTGTGTGGTCAGTTTATGTCTCTGTTGTTTGATTCTCTGTTCTATTGCTGATAGTTCTCTGGTCTTTCATATTATTTGCTCTGCTATTATTTCTATTTAAGTATCTTCCCTTCCTCATTCGGTGTGCCCTATCACATCTTGGAAGGGGCTATTTACAGTGGGTACAGAAAATATTCAGACCCCTTTAAATTTTTCACTCTTTGTTTCATTGCAGCCTACACCAGCGGTGGATACCGTGTGTTTTTCTGTCTTCCCATACTTGGCTCCTGTGGTTACCTGTCCACGTTTTGTGTCTAATATCGCTAGGCAATCTTCTCATACTGTATAAGTGAGGTCACTTTATCATGTAGTTATCTTACCTTCAGACTCGGTTTGTCTGTTGATCTCCACTTCTTCCCCTCTTTTGGTCCACATCAGGTACCATCAGCTACCCTTATTTCCAGTACAATTGTTTTTCATCATTTATTTTCTACCGTTTGACTTTTCATAGTTCAGATACAGCTAGTTCCTATTGACGAAGGTCGATGTTGAAACCGAAACGTCTTGAGATTTTTTTGAACTTTTGGCTGTTAAGAATAAAACAAAAACATTTTTGCATCACAAGGAGTGTCTAGCTTCATTGTCTTAAGATATTTCTTGGCCCAGTCTTGACGTTTTATCTTATGTTTCTTGTTCATAAGTGGTCATTTTTCAGCCTTCCTTACCTTGGCCATGTCCCTGAGTATGGCACACCTTGTGCTTTTTGATACTACAGTAATGTTGCAGCTCTGAAATATGGCCAAATTGGTGGCAAATGGCATCTTGGCAGAGTCACGCTTGATTTTCCTCAATTCATGGGCAGTTATTTTGCGCCTTTTTTGCCCAACAAGCTTCTTGCGACCCTGTTGGTATTTGCCATGAAACACTTGATTGTTCGGTGATCACGCTTCAAAAGTTTGTCAAATTCAAGACTGTTGAATCCCTCTGCAAGACATCTCACAATTTTGGACTTTTCAGACTCTGTCAAATCTGACTTCTGACCCATTTTGCCATTAAGTTGCCTAATAATTAAGCACATCTTATATAGGGTGTTGACCACACCCCTCCTCATTACAGAGATGCACATCACCTGATTTACTTAATTGGTAGTTGGCTCTCAAGCCTATACAGCTTAGAGTAGGACAACATGTATAAAAAGAATCATGTGATACTAATTATTCTGCACACAGTGTAGTGCCTCTCAGCCATAGGCTGAGGCCTTTCCTGGAAATAGCACGCCGGTCCTTTAAGAGGAGGACCAGTGCGCATGCGCTAGGCGCGCTCTCGGGGAGACTGTGCCGCGTGCACAGGCCCCAGGGAGAGGAGAGGACAGTGGCACACGCAGACGACCAGGGGAGTGTGAGGAAGGACGTGACCCTGCCGGGGCAGTGAGTCAGTTGGCATCCATCCAGGGACGCTGGCACTACACAGTGTCTGCAAATTTGGTCATGAACTATAGCAAACATCTGACCTCTGTAATTGCAAACAAAGGTTTCTGTACCAAATATTAAGTTCTGTTTTTCTATTGTATTGAATACTTATTTCATGCAATAAAATGCAAAATAATTATTTGAAAATCATATAATGTGATTTTCTGGATATTTATTTTTTTTTCAGTCACAGTTGAAGTTTACCTAAGATAAAAATTACAGACCTCTCCATTCTTTATAGGTGGGAAAACTTGCAAACTCTGAAGTGGATCAAATACTTATTTCCGTCACTGTATTTTCCACCATACATATATTCCACCATACAGACGCTGGCCTGACAGAGGAAATAATACTCTATTTTGGCCTCCGTTGTGTGAATGAAGTACTATGAATGCATTTGGCCTCTACACCAGGAGCTTTTTCGAGCGTATAAGCCAAACATACGGCTTTAATGTGATGTGAACAGTGCCTTACCCCCACAACAATCATTCCCAAATGCAATTTTCCGATGTAAAACGCCAGATTGATGCAGAACATTTGCGTCTTGGTGGCATCATACATTTTCCTTTTCTTTTTGAGGAAGAACATGAAGTAATAAAAATAGTGTTTGTATTTGAAGACAAGCTAAACGTTCTTTATTCTCCGAGCCATAATGATGCAGTAACAGAGCCGTTTTGTGTGGCCGCGTGCGCATCGCCTGCTCTACTGATGTGTAAATGTTCTGCTTGTACGGGCCTAATGTGATTGCTGTGCTGGAATAACCATTAAAGCGGTTTACCACATTCCTCATACTTTACTTTGATGACTTGTATTCAGCATCTTGCAACTTTTATTAAATACATTTCTTAGCTTTGCTGGTGGATTTTTTTTAGCCTTGAATTTTCATCAGACGGAAACTTTTATTTTCGTTGCCCGGGGTAACATCGCAGCGGTCTCTTTAGATACAATTGAATCCAATCCAGAAAGCAAAAAAGTGACCTATGTCATATGCCAGGAAAATAAACAACTCAGTCACTATTAATCCATGGCTAAACATCACAGAAGGAAGCCAGAAATGAGAATGTACTTAGAAAAGCTGCAGAACAGTATGTACAAGTCAATAACTGAAAGTCATCAGAGCACTGAAAATGCCCTTGTGCTAAAACCATTCCTAAGGTTCATGGCTGATATAATATTTATGTATTCAGTATGCTAGCATTAGGACACCGAGGCTCCGCAGATTGTATTGGAGGCTCAGGATCTAATTTTAGACACATCGGACAGTTGGTGCTTTATCATAGACTATAATAAATGTGCAGAATTAGTTATTTGTAGCATGGATTAGCTAAAACATGGCATTTTAGACCTCATAATTAGGGACATAGCCATAAACCGTGCAGAGGTGGCCCTCACACTGGGCTATGGTGCCTTGAGGAGTTTTAATATCACCTTTAGCACATAGGAAGACAACAGTATCATACCATATCATGTCATGGCAGGGGAGAGAGGCTATACCAGCTGTATAAGACAACAAACAGAAAGGGGGAAGGAATGCCTTATAGCTAGGGAAAGGGGGAAGTTGTGACCCTTGACTACAACCTGCAGCTCACCCTCACCGACCCTATATAGGTTCCGAACCTGCCGCAGCAAATGGGCCCTAAGTGAGGATAGATGGTATGAGCTTTAAGTCAACACCACTAACACTAAAGGAAGACACAAGGGAACAATACAGAGGAAACACAACTGCAATCACCAGAGCCCTGGTAGATAGCAAAAGATAAACACTTCAGGAAGCACAGAAGTCTGGAGCAACAGAAGATGACCTCTCCAGAGTTCAGCAAGGACAAAACTATAAACCGCACCCAGACCACCCCAGGGTGAGGTTAATAAAGGAAGTCAGAGGCTGGCAACTCAGAGGAAAAACTGAAAGTTTCCCAGGGTCATAGAGCCCACAGCTGCAGAAACAGGGAACTGTCAGATAACAATACGTACAACCAATCTCTGGGATTTTCTAGCACTCGGTACCACTGGATTGTCAGCTGGCCATGACAAAACTATGACAGATAAATAACACATGGCAGGATGGAGCCCTGCTAAATAAAGCCCACGGCTACAGGTTGCAGCCCCCAGCCATGTGCTTATCTTGGCTGTGTATCAAAATAAGAGGAACTGCGTGTGGTCTTTTTAAAATTTCTTTAAATAAATAATTTTTAAAAAATGGCGTGCAGTCCCTCCCAAGTTTGATACCCAGCAAGATAAAGCCCAACAGCTGGGCACTGCTATTCTCAGGCTGGAGAAACCCATTGTTATTGGCCCAACCCCATCCTAAAAAGAGCAGCCTGCAGCCACCCAGGATTGTTGCACCCATTAGATGTGACAATCCCGGAACTTTCCCCAGCTTTTCCTGACTGCCCTAGTGCGGTGTCAATTGGGGCAATAAGGGGTTAATAGCAGCCCACAGTTGCAACTAAGCCCTAGATTAGTGATGAGAGGAATCTATGAGACCCCCCCATTACTAATCTGTAAGTGAAAATAAATAATCACAAACACCAAAAAAAATCCTTTAGTTTATAGAAAATACAAAAATATACCTTCTTACACCACTTTATTAACCCCCAAAAGACCCAGGTCTGACATAATCCACAGGAGGCCCCACAACCATTCCAGCTCTGCTACATCTGAAGTCACAGCGCACAGCCATAAATAATGACCACCCACTGTGAGCTTTAGGGCTCGTTTCCACTTGCGTACAGCTTCCGATGTGAGAGCATCGGAAGCGATATGCTATTGACCCTCTGCTGCGGGTGTCAGCCAAGGGTCATGCAACTGTGATGTGATCTTGCGATCGCATCACAGGTGCGGAGAAAATGGAGGGAACACTTTCTCCCCATCTAGTCTGCTGTCCCCATCTCCTCCGCTGTCTGTCTCTGCGTGCACCGCACTGCAGTCGCATAACATGCGAATGAGTGCGATGTTTCAGACGCAGCATGCTGCGATTGCACCGAGGGCACGATTCGTGTCAAAGAAAAATAATCAAGAGGACACTGCCTCATTTATTAACACTGGTGCAAGTACAATCTGATGTTTTATCAGATCGCACTTGCACATGAAAATTGCAAGTGGAAAAGAGCCCTTAGGCAGAGACTGAGCCTCAGCTATCAGCGGTGACATCACTCAGGTTAGTTGCAATCACAGCTGGAGGTTCCCACATCCCTCCACATGTGACCACAGGTAACCTGACCTCAGGGGACTTTCTGAGGTGAGGTCACTGAGTTCATTGAGATCCCCTGAGGTCAGTTTACCTGCAGTCGCAGGTGGAGGGATGTGGGAACCTCCAGCTGTGCCCACAACTAACCTGAGTGACGTCACCACTCATCGCATTGCTCATTATGTGCCTGAAGTTCACAACAGGCAGTCATTGTTCTGTGGCCACCCTCTGTGAGCTCTTTATCCTCAAAATTGAGTGAACCACAGTTATTTACATAACTTTTTTAAAAAAGCCACATGTGGTTCCTCTCATTTAGATACACAGCCAAGATAAGTGCATGGCTGGGGGGCTGCTGCCTGTACCAGTATGCTTTATCTGTGCTGGCATCCATATATAGGGGAACTGCACAACATTTTTTAAATGTATTATTTTACACAGGTATAACTAATGCTGACAGAGAGGGTGGGGGCGTGGTCTGACTGCAGCTAATTAGAGATGTCAGTGGGCGGGGAAAGCAGTGAATATGTATGAGGGATAATTAGCGGACCCGGAAGTAGCACTACAGCCACAGGGAAACTCAGTAGGTATGTCCTGATTTATTCCTTCCTTATTTTCTTTCTTTTACAGGTCCCCAACACCATTTTATAATACATAAGTTTTGGCTCCCATTGAATTCAATGGGTTTGGCTAGGATCGGCGAATGCAGGCGGATTCGGCGATCCCGATCAGATACTCGGCAGTATCGCACATCTCTAGTGGTGACAAAGACACGGCTCGTACACAGTCTGGTCTGGTCTTTCTGTAGTAACATATGGATGCAAAACCTGGACGTTAATGAAACAAGACAAAAGAAGAATTAACGCCTTTGAAATGTGGTGCTGGAGAAGGTTTTTAGCAAGAAGAACAAACAAATCAATTTTAGAACAAATCAAGCAAGACATTTCACTCGAAGCAAGGATCACCAAGCTATAAGTTGCCTACCTTGGACACATCATATGAAGAAAGCAATCACTGGAGAAGGACATCATGGTCGGAAGAATAGAAGGAACAAGGCAAAGAGGAAGACCAGCAACCCACTTGCTTGATACTATCAAGATAAAATCTTCGGTGTCATTGTTGCATTGTCCTGAGGAAGGGGGCAGAGACCCCTGAAACGCGTAGACTTGTTCATGCTTCCTAATAAATGACTTGGAAAATTATCCTTTGGATCGAATGGTGATAAGCGCGGCGCTGATCCCCGACTTCTTTATGAAACTGCTATCTCATTGTTATGGGTCCGCAGCTGTCTCCACTGACTTTTATGCTTCATGAGGTGTTGTGACTCTCACAACATCCATAGGTGAGTGCACCCTAATATCCCTTCTATGGTTTTTATCGGTTAAGACCCTATGCGCCTGTCTTTCCTCCACAGTTTATAAAAGTACTATCAAGATAACAGCAGAGAAGTCCATAGTGGACCTACCTAGGCTGCTCAAGATCAATCTTCCTATAAAGCGTTCCTCCATCAAGTCGTCATGGCTCGAGATCGAACTGAAGGCCGTTAAAAGAAAGAGAAGTGGTAAGCTCCTCTTTATATCAGATAAAGGCATTTTCTGTTTGTCTTTATTGCTATTATTTTGCATATCCAGCACCAAGCACATTATTTAATTGCTTTTTTCCAATAATTTTGATATTGGTGAACCATGTGAGTGGTCAATGGGGCAGAATGAACCTCTATTATGGGTTTATGCAAACCATAGCCATTTTAATGTTGTCTTTGGTTTTATGTACACCAAACATTATTTTAGTTGATCTTACCTTTTGGCATACTTTTCTTTATGCTTATATGAATTTATATTCTGTATCAGTTTGTCAGTGTCACATTTTCAAAATCTCTCTTTACTGTCAAAGGAAACCTTCACCTTAATTTTTTGCTTTCAGAAGATAAAAGTGTTGTGACGACCTTGTTACAAGACAAAATACCTGTAACGAACTGCAACAAGCTGTGATGAACAGTGATCAGACGTCTCAAAAACTGTGCGGTGACATTTTGATATATAATGGAACTATGAAAAATTGAAGAACTTTTTATTTTACAAAAAACTTTTGTTTGATGAATGTGGAATACTGTCACTTGCTTAGACATTATAGTGAAGTTGTGTCTTGATTCATAGAATAATTGCTGGTAAACTCATTATTTATATTCAAAAACATTTTCTGACACTGAAATATTTAGGACACCTTCACGAGTGATTATTACCACTGAAAGGAATGCTTTTCTCGAACCCAAAAAATGTCCCTTTACGGCATATCTGCCATCAAATTTCACATTACAACTGTATGCATAAATAAATGGATCTATTAGCCCTGAAGTGACTGGTGTATTTATTTTGACAATCGAAATCAGAGTAGCTGTATAATTTTGATATTACCATAGGCACTTTATGAGTCCCGCTAAGGAATGAAATGGCTCAAGAGTATAAGTGTATTCAATCTCAACCCATCCAGCCAGACTGGCAGCTGCAGTTTACACTGAGGAATGTGAGATCTCAGCAGAGAGGAGGAACACTGAGGAGCTGTCCATCAGGCTAGATGGGCAGAGAATAAGTTAAAGTTTCATACAGGATTATAGAGCCATTCTGACATGGATTGTCAAAGTAAGTACATCAGCTTCATCTGGTCTAAATATCTATTCAACAATGTATTCAGTCTGTATTTGGAAATCTGATGATTAATTGTTTACAGAGGCACAGTTTCTTTATTGAGTTGACTGATGAGTCTCCTGGAAGGTCAATCAAAGTTTGATGCCCAAACATAGACCACCAATATCCAAGTTCCAGAAACCAATAGTACAGTGTTATTTTTGGAGCACTGTTTTTGTGACTGTATTGCAATTTTACAGTTATTGTATGTGCTTTTTTGTAGTAGGGCAGTAGTACTGTATAACTGCCATATTACAGTATTATGTACACAGTGTATCAATCTCCTATAGCAGGGGTCCCCAACAGTGGCGAAACTAGATTTTGATGAGCCCCAGTGCAAAATTTGGACCTAAGCTCCCCATCCCCGCATGTTGCCAGATGTACAGTATGTGCAGTATATGTATATATTTAGCGTTCTAAATCCTATGAAGACATACAATTTTTTCTCTCCCCATTATATAGTAATGTCCCTTATCCTGTTCTAATGTACCCGATTCTGGCCTCCTTCCTGGTAAATATGTCCCCCATGCTGGTATATATTGTCTGTGACGACATGGACTCTGTCAGTGCCTAGCATGGGTTAATTTTCTTAAAATTCAGCCAGACATGATGATAGCTTGTTTATAAACAGGGGATAAGCCCCTCATTATTTCTACAAAACTCTTAGGAGTCTAGTGTTAAAGTTCTTCTTGAGTCATGTAATTGCTTGAGCCAGTGAAGGTCAGATACCCAGACAAATTAATTATGCGAACCTCCCATTGCATTACTATGTGTATTGCTAGATGCGATGTAACTCAGCTGTCTCTCCCTCATCTCTGCCAGAGACCATTACTACTAGGGATATTTTGTATATGGCCTGAAATCTAGCCAACAAGAGCACAGTCTTATCCACCAATCGTGAAGACCCCAATGGTCTGAATAGAGAGCTCAGGGGTATAAGAAGGAGGACTGTCCATTGCCTGGAGAGCCTCTTGCTGCGTGGTGCCAGTCTGGGATCTGCGGATCTGAATGGCAAGCCATGGCCGAACCTGGATTGTAGTACTGCATGGACTTCGGCATCGAGTGCGGGGATTCGGCTGAGATGTCGGGGACTGCCTGGGGAGGGGGGCCAGCTTGGAACGGTCTGGTCACCTAGCTACAGGCGTTGCGGTCCTCAGCCAGCTTCCTAGGTCTGGCGTTGTTCCGTTGTCGGTGGGTGGCCGCCGAGTTTGGGGTGCTGCTGGTTTGGAGTGGGTGGCCCTGGAGGCTCTGGGGTGCAGGCATTCTGGTCCCTGGTGGGCCGGTGGAGGAGTGGGAGGCTGGCGCCGGTTGCATTCTGTGGTTTTGCTGGTTATGTGCCATATACCGATAATTATTTGGGGATCTAATAAAGTCTTAATATTGTGATTCCCTCATCCCGTGTTGTCTGAGTAGTGTTCCGCCCACAGTTAAGGAGGTCGGGCATCCAGTTGGGATGAGCCCTGGGCCATGCTGTCTTTCTAAAGACGGCCGGTTCAGCGGACGAGAGCACCCAATAACCTCCGTGTCTCCACACTGTCCCCCTCCTGGTATATGCTGTTCTTCACCTGGTATATACTGCCCCCTACTGGTAAATATGCTCCTCTACTGGGCCCCTCCTTGCATATACTGTCCCCCTCCTGTTATATACTATGCTCACTCTCCCCAGCTCTCACATCGTGCGACATCCTCTGACAGTGGCCTGCAGCTTTTATTGGCATCTGTGCTATGATAACGCAAGATATCATTGTCATGCACTGCCTCAGTCATGGGGACATTGCTGAAAGCTGCCAACTTCTGTTTGGCTGGCAGCGTGTATCATAGTGCAGGGAAATGACAAGTCTGTGCACTGCGAAGCTGGATATGAGGCCTCAGACACTCTTCCAGCTGAAGTAGGGCTTGGGGCCAGGAGGCCCCCTGCACACCCTGGCCAGGCCGCGGTTGTGATCCCTGCGACCACGATCGTTCCACCCCTAGTCCCCAACCTGTGGATCGGGAGCCGCATGTGGCTCGCGGGCTTGTGATGTGTGGCTCGTGGCAGTTTTTCAACTTGGTCTCCAGATGGTGAATTTCTGAGAAGCCACACACAGAAGAGAAGATCTGAATGGAGGTAGGAACCCCTGCCTCTTGATATTCATGCCTTGGTGTGATTTCCGTGAAAAATCTTTGGCTGCAATTATACTGGTTATTGGGGCTATAGGTGTCACTACTGTGAGGGGGTGGAAGCTGGATGTGGTTCACGACCGCTCTCCGTTCTGGATGTGGTTCTCAAGATCGGGAAAGTTGGGGACCACTGTCCTACAGTATTTTGCCCTTTATAGGTCAAGGAACCAAAACATGATTGAGCCAGTATTATCATGGACAATGTTTATTTCCAAATCATGTCTTCCAAAACCACTGGTGGACATAAAAAGAACAATATATGGGCTCTTTGCAGGCCAAACGCTCATCATAATGTACCATCCCTCCTACTTTGGAGGTAGCAATGGGCCCCCTTACCCCTTGGCTCCACGTGTTGCACCAATTTGTCCACCCCTGTCCAAAACAAAATCCATATCCAGGTACCACTGCTGTAGTATTCACCTGTGTCTTTGGAGGCATGGGTAGGGTCAGGGCCGGATTAAGGTTGGTGGGGGCCCCTGGGCAGAAAATCTGGTGGGGGCCCCATAACGTTAACATTTTTAGCCATAACAGTAGAGCGCGAACCGTAGCATTTAGATATAAATCCAATGAACATTTATCTTATCCTGTTCTGCCACATTCAGATTTACAGTACTACTATACAGATACAGTCCAGGATCACTCACATCCGTCACTTATACACACAAAGTAGAGTTAGGCTATGTGCGCACGTTGCGTTTGTCTCTGCAGAAATTTCTGCAGCAATTTGAACAGCACACGTGCGCTTCAAATCGCTACAGAAAGAGTCCGTAATGAAAAGCCAATTTCATGCGCTCTGAGTGCAGCCCCTCCCATAGACAGAGCAGGGGCTGCATCCAAAGCACATGAAAGAAGTGACACGTCACTTCTTAGAACGCAGCACTTCAGGCAGCAGCTGAATCGCTGCGCTCTAATACATCACGTGCACACGGCTCCTGCATAATCTTCATAGATTGTGCTGGGGACGCAGGACGCATGCAGTTACGCTGCGCTACAAAGCGCAGCGTAACTGCATGCAAATACGCAACGTGCGTACAGAACCTTACTCACATATTTTTTATTGATCCCAATGTTAAGGCAGCCCGGGCCGGCTCCAGGTCTTTGTGGCCTCCGGGTGAAAGTCTCAGTGGACCCCATCCACACACAGACACGCACACACACATACAGGCATACGTATATATACATATTTGAAGACAAATTCAGAAAAATACATATAAACAGACAAATATATGCACAGTCATATACACTGACATACATGCAGACACAGACGCATTAGGGCTCGTGCGCACGTTGCGTAATTCCATGCATTTACGCTGCGTATAGCACTGCAGTGTAAATGCATGCGTCCTGCATCCCCAGCACAATCTATGTAGATTGTGCATGATACGTGCGCACGTTGCTTTTATGAACGCAGCGATTTGGGTGCTAAAATGTTGACCCAAATCTGTGAGTTCATAAAATGAGCATGTCAATTATTCTGTGCGCTTTGGATGCAGCTCCCGCTCTGGCTATGGTGGGGGCAGCAGCCAGAGCGCATGTAATCGGCATTTTTTGTAAAGAAAAACTGCTTCCATTATGCAGTGTTTCTGCAGCGATTTGACGCGCACATGTGCTGTCAAATCGCTGCAGAATATTTAGCAGTTACGTGTGCATGAGCCTTTACAGGTATTAATATGGTGAAATCGCCAGCAGCCTCACTCACCTCTCCCGCTTGTTTCCGTCCAGCTCCTTTAGGACATGTGGCTGTTTCACGATGGCTGTCACTAACAGACATGACTGCACACTGGCAGCACTGCTGTATATACATCACAGGAGGGGCTGGGGGCTACAATATATACATTACAGGAGGGGCAGGGGCATAGACGTTACTGGAGTAGCAAACAGCTCTGGTGGTGTGCTCATTACTGGGATGGGTGACATAGCGCTCTGGGGGACCCATATAGTTCTGGGGGGCTGCACAGACTGCTTCTTACACACACAGCTCTGACACACACACACACACACACAGCTCTGACACACACACAGCTCTGACACACACACAGCTCTGACACACACACAGCTCTGACACACACACAGCTCTGACATACACACACACACACAGCTCTGACACACACACACACACACAGCTCTGACACACACACAGCTCTGACACACACACAGCTCTGACACACACACACAGCTCTGACACACACACAGCTCTGACACACACACAGCTCTGACACACACATCTGACACACACACACACACACACACACATCTCTGACACACACATCTCTGACACACACAGCTCTGACACACACACAGCTCTGACACACACACAGCTATGACACACACACACATAGCTCTGACACACACACACACACATCTGACACACACATCTCTGACACACACACATCTCTGACACACACAGATACACATCTCTGACACACACACATCTCTGACACACACACATCTCTGACACACACACATCTCTGACACACACACATCTCTGACACACACACATCTCTGACACACACATTTCTGACACACACATCTCTGACACACACACACATCTCTGACACACACACACACACATCTCTGACACACACACACATCTGACACACACACACATCTGACACACACACACATCTGACACACACACACACACATCTGACACACACACACACACAGCTCTGACACAGATACACAGCTCTGACACACACAGCTCTGACACACACAGCTCTGACACACACAGCTCTGACACACACACACACACACAGCTCTGACACACACAATGCACCCACCCATCACCCGCTACACACACACAATGCACCCCCCTTTACCGCCTACACACACACACAATGCACCCCCCATCACCTCCTACACAAATACACAATGCACCCCCCTACACACACACACAATGCACCCCCCTTTACCTCTATACACACACACACACACACACAATGCACCCCCATCACCCCTACACACACACACACACACACAATGCATCCCCCATCACCCCCTACACACACAATGCACCCCCCATCACCCCCTACACACACAATGCACCCATCATCCCCTACAAACACACACACAATGCACCCCCCATCACCCCATACACACACACACACACACTCAAATACAACGCACCCACCATTCCTCCCTACACACACACACAAATACAATGCACCCCCCATAACTTACCCCACACAAACCACCCATCACCCCCTACACACACACAAAATGCATCTCCCCATCACCCTCTACACACACAATGCATCCCCCCATCACCCCCCACACACACACACACAATGCACCCCCCATCACCTCTACACACACACACACAATGCAGCCCCCCCATTACCACTCCCCCCACACACAATACAATGCAACCCTCATCACCCCCTACACACACAAATCACACTTCCCCATCCCTACACACTTCTGCCTCCCCCCCTCCCTCGGAATACAGTACTCCTCCTCTGCCTGTCACAAAGCTGTGTTCCACTTCCTTCACAGATGTTCCCCGTTATGTGTCCTCAGCCCCTCCCCACTCATCATCATTAATTAAACCTGTCTCTTCGGCTCCTTCATGGAGCGCTTACCATCTGATGTCCCGTGTGCCGGCGCCCGCAGCACTGTGATGACGTCAGCAAGGTGCTGATCTCATCACGTTGCTGCACGTCGGGGGCGGGGCCCAGTCCCAGCGCGCTGTTCAAATGTATTTACGTCTGAAAGACGCAAATACATTTGAATAGGAAGAAGGAGGAAGCTGCGAACACCGGCTCCGCTGCGCTCCTCTGCATTGTGTGCATGCCGGGCACACAGCACACAGCAGAGCCGGCACAGCACAGCGCGCTGCCTCCTGCTCCTGCTGCAGCTAGTGTGTCGGGCCTGCATGCACACACTGCGGAGGAGCGTGGCTGCACATACAGCGGCCCATTACACCGTGCCCCTGCTTCTAGGGGGGGGCAGGTGCCCCCCCGCCCCTCGCTGGGTACGCCCATGACGGCCGCAGCACATTGCAGGGAGCTCACTGGCACACCTCGGACCCTGGAAGTGCAAGCGCTGGTACTTCCGGGGTCATTCAGCGTCCTGTACCCGCAGTTTGTTTTTGCGTCTTAAAGACGCACATACAAATAAATGCCGGTGCACCGCCCCCCCTGCCCCCCTACGAAAACACAGCTGATTTATTAGACTGTCTTTACAGAGGGGGAGAGGGTTTGAAGAAAAAAAAAATGCTGACAAGTATGGCCCTGGTGGTGGGGGCCCCCTTAGAAGCTTTTTTGGTGGGGGCCCCTGGGCTGGAGCCCCGCCTGCCCCGCCTATAATCCGGCCCTGGGTAGGGTTACAGAGTTATGTGCATATATTTGCAGAGATTCCCACGGATCGCATTATGCAACCAATGATTTTTTTCCTGTCACTGAGCTCTCTCATAACTAAAATGTTTGCAGGATAAGAAGGCTGGATACACAGTGCAGCGGTTACTCCAAGACTTCAGTTCTCAAAAAAAACAAAGCCTCTGGGTCTGAATCCCATAAGCCCTGTCTGACCTTTTTGTATTTTTATTGCATCTGTATTATTTATTTGGCACATATTTTCTTTGTATAGGTAAAATCCATTCTAATGAAATTTCATGAACGTCTGTCAACATTATTCGAGCTTATTCATCTGTTACATTGCCTTATAAACTGTTATTTTAATAAAATTCTATCCGACCTCACTCTTGCCCCCAAAAAAGTTCAAAACTCTTTATAGTTTGACTTTAGTTTATCTAAGATTTTTTTTTAGATATTCCCCGTATGGCCGGCAGGAACTTTCGCACTGAAACAGTTCTAAAATTTTTGAGGTAAAAATACTCAAAATCTGGAAGTTTTCAACATTAATGTTTTTTTAAAAAAAATACATTGTGTGCAGAATTATTAGGCAAGTTGTATTTTAGAGGATTTTTTTTATTATTGATCAACAACTATGTCTTCAATCAACCCAAAAGACTCATAAATATCAAAGCTTAATGTTTTTGGAAGTTGGAGTGGGATTTTTTTAGATTTGGCTATTTTAGGAAGATATCTGTTTGTGCAGGTAACTATTACTGTGCAGACTTATTAGGCAACTTAATAAAAACCAAATATATTCCCATCTCACTTGTTTATTTTCACCAGGTAAACCAATATAACTGCACAAAATTTAGAAATAAACATTTCTGACATGCATAAACAAAAGCCCAAAAAATAAGTGACCAATATAGCCACCTTTCTTTATGATGACACTCAACAGCCTACCATCCATAGATTCTGTCAGTTGCTTGATCTGTTTACGATCAACATTGCGTGCAGCAGCCACCACAGCCTCCCAGATACTGTTCAGAGAGGTGTACTGTTTTCCCTCCCTGTAGATCTCACATTCTATGAGGGACCACAGGTTCTCTATGAGGTTCAGATCAGGTGAACAGGGGGGCAATGTCATTATTTTTTCATCTTTTAGACCTTTACTCGCCAGCCACGCTGTGGAGTAGTTGGATGCATGTGATGGAGCATTGTCCTGCATGAAAGTCATGTTTTTCTTGAACTATACCAACTTCTTTCTATACCACTGCTTGAAGAAGTTGTTTTCCAGAAACTGGCAGTAGGTCTGGGAGTTGAGCTTCTGTGACTCCCCTGAACTAGTCAGGGTGTCACAGGGTACTGCACCCTCGTTATCTTTTGGTGCAGGACTCAACCCTCATGGTTCTTGGATCCTAACATTTGGTATTGCTCCATCAACATGTAAATCCTAGTCACACCCCACACCACATCCTGTCAGGCACACCAGTGGGTGATCTAGCTGGAAAAGGGCCACTCGCCAAGGGGTCAGGCAGACTGGTGGAAATGTATATGTCAGAGAGATTAAGTGGCGCGCAAAGATTGAGGAGCTGGGAGGTGGAGCTCCCTGGGGACTTTTGGCTAGATCGCAGAAGGTGGTCTGGGACCGGAGGAGTCGGAGACCCAGTCGCAGGGTATTGGAGAAAAGTGCCATGCTTAGTTTTGGGGAACGGCAGGCACCTTGTAACCGAACCGGACCGAGCACGGTGGGGTATTGGACCCTAGATCAGGGAGTAGCTTCACGTAACCTGATAATTAACCTGTGGAGGATAGTTTCTTTATGGACTTTCCCCAAGAGCTAAGAGATCGAAGGCATCAACACAGCGAGGGGGATAGGGCTTTCCAGATTATGCGGCCCACTGAAATCCCAAGTGTCAGCCATCGAGAGCATAGCTTCACTACTTAACAGTGGGGAGCGGGACCCCGACAGCTTCAAGCATAGGAGTCACAACGGACACTAAAATACAGTGTATGGAGGCAAGGTACAGACCATCAGCAATACCAAAGGGATACCGCTGCAGGGGGGGCACACCTCACTCAATCCTCAACCAGAAAAGGTCCCACAAGCTTAGCTTTGATGATACCAGCCCATACCAGTACCCCACCTCCACCTTGCTGGCGTCTAAGTCGGAATGGAGCTCTCTGCCCTTTACTGATCCAGCCTCTGGCCCATCCATCTGGCCCATCAAGAGTCACTCTCATTTCATCAGTCCATAAAACCTTTGAAAAATCAGTCTTAAGATATTTCTTGGCCCAGTTTTATCTTATGTTTCTTGTTCAAAGGTGGTCGTTTTTCAGCCTTCCTTACCTTGGCCATGTCCCTGAGTATGGCACACCTTGTGCTTTTTGATACTCCAGTAACGTTGCAGCTCTGAAATATGGCCAAACTGGTGGCAAATGGCATCTTGGCAGCTTCACGCTTGATTTTCCTCATTTCATGGGCAGTGTTTTGCGCCTTTTTTTGACCAACACGCTTCTTGCGACCCTGTTGGCTATTTGCCATGAAACGCTTGATTGTTCGGTAATCATGCTTCAAAAGTTTGCCAATTTCAAGACTGCTGCATCCCTCTGCAAGACATCTCATAATTATGGACTTTACAGAGCCCGTCAAATCTCTCTTATGACCCATTTTGCCAAAGGAAAGTAAGTTGCCTAATAATTAAGCACACCTTATATAGGGTTTTGATGTCATTACACCACACCCCTCCTCATTACAGAGATGCACATCATCTGATTTACTTAATTGGTAGTTGGCTCTCAAGCCTATACAGCTTGGTGAAGGACAACATGTATAAAAATGATCATGTGATCAAAATACTCATTTGCCTAATATTTCTGCACACAGTGTAAGATTAAAATGCAGACATGTATGGGGTTCATCGGTATATTCATTCTTTTACTGTCATGTTTTCTAAAATATGTATATATACTGTATTAAAGGGAACCTGTCAGGTGCAATATGCACCCAGAACCACGAGCAGTTCTGGGTGTATATTTCTGATCCTCGCCTAACTGTCCCTGTATCTAGTAGTATACATAAAGCGATCTTTAGAAAGAGTATTTCTAAAGAACCTTTATGATATGCTAATGAGCGCAGGGACTGGTCGCAAGGCCGTTATGTGCCCTGACTAGTCCGCTCTCTTAGCATGTTAGCACACAGGGGCGTGCTAACATGCTATTCAATGCTCATAGCTTTACTACTTCAGATGCCGAGTTTCAGGTCAGTGCGCATGATCAGAAGTCACCGCACTTCTGGTCACGAGACCTCTCTGAAGATGGGCCGTGTACACCACTTCATAAGCCGCATGACCAAAAGTGCCAGGATGGACCTTAAACCCGGCTTCAGGAATGCGCGCCAGCGCTGATGACGCTGGGCAATGGGCAACTAATAGCTTGTTAGCACGCCCCTGTGGGCATGTTAACATGCTAAGAGGGAAGATTAGTCAGCGGAAATAACGCCCTTGCAACAAGTCCCTGCGCTCATTTGCATATCATAATGGATCTTTAGAAATACTTTTTCTAAAGATCTCTTTATGTATGCTAATATAGCCTGGGACATATAGGCAGGGATTAGAAATATGCATCCAGAACTGCTCGTGGTTCTGGGTGTATATTGGACCTGACAGGTTCCATTTAAGGTAAAACAAAAGAGACTATTTAATGCTCATTCACACTAGCGTATTTTTGGATCTAGGATACCACTTGGACCAAAGGTGTTCTATGGGGCTGAGCACCTGTCTGATTTTTTCTTCAGACCATGCCGGTATCAAATATGTCCAAGTTTGATGCAATTTTCACCTTTCACTCAGCCACGCAACACAATGGGTCTGTTGAGAACATTAGGTTTCACTCATGATGATGTTTCAGGATGACATTTGAGTGTAGTCTGATGACAAAATGGAGAAGTGGGAGACATTTTTTTCTCCATCTTCTCTTCTTCTGAGAGAATCGGATCACACTATGATCATATTCTCATAAAACTCTGGTCAAAGTTTGATAAAAGTGTGATTGGTATAATCCACCCGTGTCTCTCTCGTAAAAGAATATATGTCTGTCTGACCCCAGCCTAATTGATGGTAAGAAGATTATCCTGTCATAAAAACATAGTACTTTAATCGAAGGAGGCGGAGCTTGCTGGTGATGATGTCACAGCCTTAAAAGAGAAGGAGCAACGGTCATCTTCAAAAGCGACAAATACGCAAAATTAAAGTAATTTTGACAGACTAAAAACCAGTGGACCATCTGTGGGAAGGTCTGGGGAGTATTTCAAGACTACTCCTGAGGAAATCTGAGGTGGCACAGCGGAGATACTCGAAAAAATCTGTGGTGGGCAGAAGTTCAGTAAGTGAGTACCTCACAACACACTGTCTCCTCATGTCCCCAGTTCAGCTAGTGACAGCAAAATGATCCCACTAATGTGCACCATCACCTACTCACATTTATACTAATAAAAATATTTTCTAACCCCAGTCATTAAAAATCACAGAAGGTCCTCATTAGCCTGTGACAGGATTTTCTGGGAGTGCTCGTGCAGCAGTTATTTTAGTTGCCGTGGTGATGGAGACACTGGCTCATAGAAATCAATGGCGATCTAACTGGTAATCTCAGATACATTACCAGTGGAAGTGCCTTCATTTAATAGTGTCCTGTTAATATACTCGATTAAACTTGCTCAAAAACTAGTGAACCATTTGTGGGAAAGTCTAGTGAGCATCTCAAGTCCATTTCCAAAGGAATCTGAGGTGGCACAGCGAAGATATTGATGAAAAACATTGGCGGGTAAGAGAAGTGTTAGTGCGCTCCTGTCACACATTATCTTCCCGCATCTCTGCTCCCCACACTGTCAGTATTAGCATCCTTAACTGTGACCACATACCAGCACATCTTGCCAGAACTAAAAGAAAACTCTGTCCCTAATCTCAGTGACCCTTGGAGTCCTTTGTCAGCCACTCAATAAATCACCTCAGAAGTGCTGCCGCCATCTTTGTTTCCGTGGCCACAGAGAAGCTGGCTCTATTAAACTCAGTAGTGATTACACTGACACCCTCCGATACCTTTCTGGTGAATGAGCCTCTGTTCTTTAATGTTCCCATTGTAATACCTGATCAACCATGAGGAAATAAAGCTGTCACATGCTCCCAGACCTAATTTTATTGTCACTATATAGACAGCTCCGGAGCAAGCATGCACCGCTGCCATTTTGCCATAGAGACGTAGCAACAAGTCTAAACTTGATTATCCCTGATTATAATAAAAAGGAAAATAACATTTTTTATATGGTCCAAACTTTAAAGACATATTACATTGTCTTCTTTAACACTTTTTACTTTGATCTCTTTTAAAGGCGTAGCTCTTAAAGGGATAATATCCTTTTTTCTTAACAAAAATTTTTTAAAGGGGGTTGTTGAATTCACACTGACATATATTGACATTTCTTTTCATTTAAAATGGAGAAGGATACAAAGCCTAAATTTTTTTATAGTAACCCATCAAACAAAACACAAAAACTGAATCCTGGATCAAATTCCGGAAAAAATCACCAACCTACGGATTCAAAGAAGATTACCACCTCCCCTTTATCTACAAAAAAAGACGCCAAAACAACACAGTCTCAATGTGACACTTATCATAAGGACTTTTTGAATGGAAGTAGTGCCGCCCTGGAATTACCTCAAGATGACAAAATTACACAAGCGGAAAAAAAACACATCAAACCGCCTTTATTTAATTCTTTCGAACAAGACAAGGACGACCCCTTGGGAGTTGATGACATGGACACTTGTAAGGCAGGGACTAACAAACGTAAAGGAACAGATACTTACCGTGACCCTACAAAAAATACATTCTCTGTGTCCCCTTCGGGTTCTAGTGATGAGGCTTTTTCACCTGTTCATAGAAAACAGATCTAAACTGGAACTTAACGCTACTGACCAAACATGGGTGACACTTGATAATGTACAACCTTGGGACACCACAAAAGCGCCAGACAGAGCAGACATGGAATCGTTTATGGTTCATTTAATATCTTCTCTTAAGACTGATATAAATGTTGCTCTAGAGCAACAAACTAAAATATTGAAAGATGATCTGGTGGCTATAAATGCTAGATTAGACAACTATGACGAAAAAATGACAAAGATAGAAGAAAAAACAGTGACTCTCACCCAGGGTCAGGAAGACTTACAATCCCAAATCCGATCTTTGAAAACTAAAGTTGCAGACCTCGAAGACAGATCAAGACGTAATAACCTGAAGCTCAGGGGCGTTCCTGAAATAATACCAGCTGACTTAGAGAACTACACCAAACGCCTATTAAAAACTGCTATTCCGACTCTGTCGGATTCTGACGTTATCATTGATAGGATCCATCGTCTTCCAAAGCCTAAGTTTCTTGCTCCTGAAATTCCCAGAGATGTCATTTTCAAATTTCATTATTTTCACACCAAAGAAAATCTTTTGTCCTACATGAAAAATAACACATCATTGCCAGATCCCTTTAGACACGTCAAAGTGTTTATTGACATTTCAAAAGAGACTATGAATTTGCGAAAATCCTTCTCTGATACTACTAGGAAACTTAAAGATTGGGGTATCCAATATCATTGGGGTTTTCCGACCAAACTCCTCATTTGGCTAAATGGCAAAGTGGTTCCCATTCTTTCCCCAGAGGTTGGCCAAAGTTTTCTGCAATCTTTAGACAGGAACAAAGAACCAAAAAAGGATCATCACAATTCTCGTCCTACTTGACCATATGGATTACAAATACTGTTTAGTCCTTTAATGGGTAACAGTTTGCCACTTGGATTCCTACTATTACAACCTTCTTCATTTGTCTTGCTGGATAAATAACTTGGACTTTTCCATGGACCTTTTAACCACCACAAGAAGATCTACCAGACTTTCTATCCTTTTCTTCTACCTGTTACCATCTATTTGTGAAGAACGTCTTAACATTCTAACCTGCTTTTCTCCTATAAACTTTGCCTCGCTTGAGATTCTCCTACTTTGGAGAATTAAACCTATAAGGAGAACTTTTCATTTATCTGTTATTTCTTTATTTTGTGATTTAATTGAACTGTTGTCTTGAATATTGCCAGTTGTTATATATTGTAAGTTGTTGTTACAGTACTTGATAAGACTATTAAACCTCAGGTTCCGCATCCTGTGTTTTAGGTAAGTATATTTTTACTGGAATTAGAAACTTGTCATTTTACTAACCTTGTTTTTCTTTTAATGTATTTACGGTTATTAATTTCCATATTACATTAAAAATGACCACAAAATTCCTAAGTTACAATGTTAGAGGCCTCAATTGTCCCAGACGTAGATATTTGGCATGGCGAGACATCAAAAACTCTGGAGCAGATATTGTCTGTCTTCAGGAAACGAAAATTTCTAAAAACAATCCTATCAAATTTGAAAATAAAAATTTTGTACATTCCTTTAGTTCATTGAATGAAAAGAAAAATGCTGGGGTTCTTACACTTATTAAGAATACGGTGAATTTTGAATTTATAAACGAAATAAAAGATAATTCTGGTAGATTTCACATTCTAGCGTGCAAAATCAATAACTGTGCTTGTACAATTGCAAATGTATATGCGCGTAATTTCACCCAAATTCGTTTCTTAAACAAATTATTAAAAAAATCTAGAAACCATCCACATTGGCGACCTAATACTCCTTGGTGACTTTAACCTAATACCTGACCCCATCCTTGATTCTACTGCAAATTTTAGATACAGGAAACAGAACCTTCAAAATTGGCTTCACAAAAATGAACTTTTGGATAGTTTCAGATGTTTAAACTCTACATCAAGAGAATACTCTTATTTTTCAGAAATATATAAATCTTTCTCAAGAATCAACCTTATTCTCACAAACTCATTGTCCATCTCTAAATTTAAAAAAGTTTCCATATTACAGAAAACCTTCTCCGACCATTGTCCCGTCTCTTGTGAGGTTCTATTAAATTATAACTCTCCCAAAAATTGCCTGTGGAAATGTAGACCTTTTATAATTAATACTTTCAAATACAAAGCTCAGATTGAAAATGCCATCAAATTATACTTTCAGGATAACGTGAATGATGAAACAAGCCCCACAACAATTTGGTTGGCACATAAAGCTGTCTTGAGAGGGGAATTAATTAAAATATCATCCCACCACAAAAAACTTAGAAGACAGAAAATAGAACTTACTCAAAAATTGATATATGACAAAGAAAAACTTCTACAACAATCTCCTACCTCATCTCGTCATATTTATAAAGAACTTTTAGACCTCAGAATCCAACTTAGAGCACTCCTCTTTGATGAATATGACAAATATTTATATTATTCTAAACAGCTATATTATACAGACTTCAATAAACCCACACGCTTAATGGCTCAAAGAGTGAAAGCAGCAAGAATCAAAAATAGAATAACATCTATTAAGAATACTCAGGGTATATCAATACACCATCCAGAGGAAATAGCTAACTCCTTTGCAGATTACTACTCCAGGCTCTATAACCTTAAAAACGATCCTCACTCTCCCCAACCAACTTTTGAAGTAATCAATAAACTCCTATCTAAAATAAAACTTCCACAAATTACTCCCGATAACTTAACTATTCTTAACTCCCCTTTTACAGAATTAGAAACCCTATGTACAATCAACTCCCTAAAACCAAAAAAATCCCCTGGCCCGGATGGATTTACTAATGACTATTACAAGTCTTTTTCTACTCTTCTCTCCTCCTTCCTTACTAATGCTCTTAATGAATCCTCCCTGTCGGGTTCTTTTCCAGCAACTATGCTGGAAGCTACGATAACTCTGATCCCAAAACCAGGGGGGGACTCTGAACAGGTTGGCTGTTACAGACCCATTTCTCTCATAAATATGGATGTAAAAATTTATGCAGAAATGATTGCTGATAGGCTAAAGAAAATTCTTCCCACCATTATAAACAATGATCAGCTTGGTTTTGTGGAGGGTCGACAAACCACTGATGGCATGAGGAGGACCATCAACCTCGTACATCAGATGGGAAAAAACAAACTGCCATCTGTATTGCTAACGCTGGATGCTGAAAAAGCTTTCGACCGCATAAACTGGCAATACCTGAGGATGACTCTATCATCATTTGGCTTTAATGATAGTTTTATTAGAACAGTTATGGCATTATACTCTGGTCCTTCAGCTAGAGTATATGCGAATAACCAATTGTCTACGTCCTTTCACATTACCAATGGAACCCGGCAGGGATGTCCCCTTTCCCCTCTTCTCTTTATTTTAGCTATTGAACCCTTGGCCGAACTCAATAGATTGAATGACAATATTAAGGGAATCTCGACTAGAACCAAAACCCATAAAATAGGACTTTATGCCGATGATATCATTCTTTCATTATCTGATCCCTCTACATCTATACCTGAATTACTCAACCTTCTAAATGAATATTCAAATGCCTTCTTTTACAAACTAAACGAAGCAAAATCTAAACTCCTTCCTTTCTTTCTTGACTTTCCCACCACTAACCTGCTGAAATCTTTATTTTCATTCTCTTGGGAAGATTCTAAAATTGATTATCTTGGTATTCAAATAATGAAAAACCCTCATACTATGATTTCTACTAACGTCAACAGAGTAATTGAAATATTTAACACTGATATCAACATGGCCCAAAAATATGATCTTTCTTGGTTGGGGAGACTTACCACTTTTAAAATGATTGTCCTTCCTAAGATTTTATATCTGTTCCGATCTATTCCCTTGATATTTCCTATTAAATTCCTAAATTCCTTCCAAAAGATCTTAAATAATTTTATATGGCATAACAAAAAAGCTCGAATATCTAAACTATATCTAGTTAAACACAAAAATAGGGGGGGTATAGGGCTCTCAGATATCCATGCATATTATATTACCAACATAATAAAACAGAGTCAACTTTGGGTAAATGAATCTTATTCTCTTCCCTGGGTGGATTTGGAAATGTTCTCTAATAAATATAGTTCTTTAAAAAACCTCATTCTCCTCCACCTTTCTTCCCCATTTTTACCGTTTCCCGATTCGCCAACTATAGCTGCCACCCTTCACGCATGGAAATATATAGCAAAACAATCGAAACATCCCAATAAATACGAAAATGTCAAAAATTTCTCTATACAATTTATAGCACTTTTATCCAAGATTAAAGTCCCAGCCTCATGGCAAAACTCTAAATTACGAATCTTAAGCAACCTACATGATGGTGCCGATTTTATTTCATTCTTGGATTTGAAAATTAAGCACAAAATTCTTGACTCTGACTTCAAACTATTGTTCTTTCTTAGAGATTCCATTCGGAGATTACTTAATAATAAATATCCCCTCCCATCTTTATTAGATCCTTTATTCTGTAATCCTAGGGACCGCAGGACCTGGAGTAGTAAATTGATTTATCAATATATTATAGGAGATTATTACTTTGAAAAAACAAAATCTTTTATCGGTTGGGAAAGGGACCTCGGTCAAACATTTCCAGACGAAGACTGGCAAGATGCTATAAAAACGACTCACTCTGCAAGCATATGTTCTTCTGCTCTGGAAATACATACCAAACTCATGACGCGATGGTACCTTTCCCCAACTAGGCTACATCAGATTAATAATAATATTTCACCATCTTGTTGGAGAAATTGTGGCGGTAATGGGGACCTTTTACATCTTTTCTGGGGATGCCCAATCTTAAAAACCTTATGGACTGGTATTTCAAACTTGATAAATCAAACTACCAAAACAAATATTGTGATCACCCCACAACTAGCTCTTTTATCTTTAGATGCCAAATTAATTGACCCCATTTTTAGATCCATTGTAATTCATATCCTTCTCACAACAAAGAGTAGTATAGCTGCCAACTGGAGGAATATTTATCCCCCCACCCTTAATCAAATTATTGAAAAGGTTGCCATACACAGAAACTATGAAAAGCACTATGCCACTTTCAATAATCAATATACTCGCTATTTCAAAGTTTGGTATCCCTGGGACACTTATCGATCGGAAGTCACCTGATTTGCATACTTAAATAACTCACCTATGTCAAGTGTTACAATTCTCAAACATGGTTCTGGTATTTAATTTGTCATGGTCATGTTACATAGGTACATTTTCTTGTATATACGTTTTGTATAAGGTTTATAGTTTTGCAAATTAATATCTTGTTCTCCTTTTCCCTCTACCTTTTTTTTCCCATTTCCCTTAATCCTAATTTCCCTATTAAATTGCTACACCTTCCTCCCCTTCATTCCTTCACCAATCCTTTCCCATACCTCCTCACCTGAAAGATATTTTATGCTAAATATTTACTAATGTCACCATTTAATCGCTGTTTCATCTCAACAATCTCTCTAATTTTCCCCCTTCCTTTTATTTTTTGTTAAAAACCTTAATAAATAAATTTTAAAACATAGTACTTTAATCTTCAAACTCCAAGTATATACAAAGATATTACAGTAGTTGCAACAGAATGGGGAGAAAAATGGAAGAAATTCTACAGGAGCTCTCGAGAAAGCCGCGTCGGTAAATAACAATAAAAATGGAATCCACTAAATAGAGAAAATTCTTATGATTTCTATACATTTCTCACAATGATTGTATATAGATACTGCTGTACATTTTCCAACATATGCATCAATCATAATGTGAATAGAGCTATATAGAGATTTTCTATTAGAAAAAATCTGTATGTAATAAATGACATGGCAATAGTTGGTCGATTGTAGCTTCCTTCGACCATAACATCAGAAGCTGAGGCATTGACCAGGACTGATATATTGATGATATAAAACCTACTCTAATGAGATCAATGGGTGTACGATATCTGATACCGGGAGTGGTCATTAAATGTCACTCCTGGCCAAACCCTTTAAAGATATCCTGATGTAGTTGTTTTAGTAAATGCTGGTATTCTCTGTAACATAATTCTGGAATATCTTTTCTTAGAGGTCGGTTCTGTGTTCTTTTATTATTCCTGGATATGTATGAATAAAGTAACAATGGCAAGTTATTGTTATGTCACTACACACTCTTAAATTGTCCGGTCAGTGTTAAATGGCTTCTTCAGTCTAAAATGATTCTGTGACTGCAGACTTGTGAATCCTGACATTGTACACACTGCGCGCTATGAAGATTCTCCAGTGTCAGTGCTGGAAATGGCAGTCCCCTGACCACAAGTATGCAATATGCAGACTCCCAGACAGAATCCGACTTCTCTGTTTCAATACATCTGCATTGAGGTCGCCGAGAGTCTGCATATTGTATTGCACTGACGCTGGAAAATCCTCACAGCGTGCAGTGCGCTCAATGTGAAGATTCACAGGTCTGCAGTCACCTTGAGTAACACATAGAGTGACTGCAGGCATGTCATCTTACACTGGACAACCCCTTTATTAGTGTGTAGTGATACACCCTATTGATGGAGAATGATTACGCCTAGCTCTCAATTCATTCATACATTTCCAAGGAATAGAAGAAGAGAAGCACAATTTAGAGACTTAAGAAAATCCTCCAAAATAGTTTTCTTAGTTTATGGGAAAATATGATGTTTTTAAAGAGAATATTTCAGCAGATTTTGCTATGTAACCTGAAAGCAACATTATGTAGGGGCTGAGACCCTGATCCCAGTGATGTGTGACACACTGGACTGATTTGTGGAAATTTGATAAGAATCCCTGTTTTCTCTGCTGTAGATGAAGCAATGCTCAGAATGCTGAGCTGTGTATAACCCTGTCCACACTTCAGATTTGCAGCTTCTTGTGTACAATCCATCAATCAGTCGTGGGGGCTGGGTTACACAGATTTGCTGAACTGGCTTGCACAGGACACGTACTTCCACAGTGATACTTTTCTGCTAATAAAACACTGATTATATTGAAACTATAGCAAGCTAAATTGTAAGTTTTATGTTAAATTGTCATGTACATGTGAATCTTTAACTAAGGAGTTTAATAAAAACTATTTTTGAAACTACAGCAAGCTGCTGATCAAGTGAAAGACCACTAGATTCAGGATCTCTGCCCCTATATTATGCTGCTATTAGATTACAGGGGTTGTCCTCTACTTGGACTACCCCTTCTCATCCCCCGGTTTGGCCCCATTAAAATAAAAAGCTTATGCTCACCTCACGTGCTGGTGCCATTCCAGTAGTAGTGGTGCTCTCAATCCCACAGTGCACGAGGTTGTGACGTCACGCGAGCCCCACGCCCAGTCACCACCATTTGCTGTTTTCACGCCTTCGGACGTATCAGTACTCAACCAGAAATGACAGTTGCGGCTGGTCGCTGACTTCCTGTTGATCACTCATACATCTGAAGGAGAAGAGACCGAATCCGGCATTGATTGGGCTTGCGTGATGTCACAACCTCACGTGAGCTCTGGGCCCACGAGCACCGGCACTTCTGGAATAGCAGCAGCACGGGAGGTGAGTATAAGCTTTTTTTATTTTAATGGAGCCAAACATGGAGAATGGGAAGGGGATGTCCTAGTAGTGGACAACCCCTTTATGTGGCAAAAACCTGCTGACGGATTGATTTTAAAACATTATAGCAAATTTACTTAAAAAAAAAAAAGAATTCCACTTGAATGAGTCTGTTTAAACTTTAAAACATAACCACGTGATTACTTTACATTGGTGTCTAAGACTAATTAAAAATTGTAGAAAAGTTTTTTTTTTTTTTTAATTTTATTAACTATGGTAATTTTATTAACATGTTTAGCTCTTCCCAATGCTGGATTCACAGCTACACATCTCAGTACTGTGTATAATGTCTTCCATGCTGCTGTTGAGTTTAAACTATAATTAAAGGGGTTGTTGTTATAGGGCGCTAACTCCAAAATTAATTACTAATGTTGGCCTCGACTATTAATAATTAATATTTCAATAATTACAATAATTACACTAGCTGGCTCACCAATATGATAAGTGGGGGTTCCTGCCAGTATAAAAGGGAACTCCGCATATTAATTAATGTCAGCTTTCGCTATTAATAATTAATATAAATACTAAATGACAACTTAAGGCTTTCTGTTCCTATCCTATATGTAAGAACAGCAACTAAAGGAGAAAAACCTGTGTACTAATAATGAATATTTATTACACACACCAAAAGTAACTACCACACTAATAAAGGATGCAGTAATAGCACACAATACTAATAATGCACAATTAAAGCAACAATTTCCTAATAATATTCCCACCCACATTATCTAAACACACAATACCAGTCCACCCATCTAATACTAGCTGTCCCTATATGGAAATCAAGGGGTTAATAGCAGTAATATGGCAACAAGGGAGTAATGTAGGGGTAGAGCGAGTTCAAGTTAAGGGGGGTTAATTGAGGAATGTAGGGAACCCAGTATGCAAGGAGTTAATATGAGGGAATTAATACCTAGCCCAGTATGCGATGATCTTGGTGGTGAAAGGATAGCTGTTCGTTGCCCATGGGGTGAGTGTCGCTGAGGAAAGAAAGTGATGCTCATTGGTGGTCTGAAGAAAGATTGTTGAGTGCTGCCGTATCCGAATATTTAAACTCTGTGCTGCGCTTCCATGAGCTCCTGCCCCCTGTATGTGTGTTTGTAGGGCACGAGCGCTGGCGCAGTGATATGACGTCACAGCATCGGCAAATGCGCCCCTGCTCATCCCCTGTCCTGGTGTCAGGTCGCTTTGAAGTGCCGTGTTTCTGCAGTGATGTGATTACAACGTTGCAGACATTTGTTCTAGCACGCTATATTCATTTTCTGACATGGTAATTAACCTTGTCAGCAGAAGTGCTGTTATCAGCAGATGGACAATGTCCATCAGCTTTGATATGCCTGTCTTAGCAGTGGGGGAGTATGAGAGAATAAAAGCCATTTTGTATTCTACAGGAACCATGTTGTCTTATAACTGAACAATGTCATAGGGCTCATGTAACACTCATTGGCGGGGATGTCTCACATTTCTACGCACACCCCTGTGGCTTTTATTGGTGCATAGTAATTTCTTTGTTTGGGATACTATATAAGCTGCTCACATGATGTAATAAAAAGGAAACTCTCAGTACACCATACTAGGTGTTGTGCTGTATTAAGTTCTCCAAGCGCTAGTAAAACAAATCTTATTCATTTTCTAAGGGCATAGAAGGAGTGTATTTTGTACTTTGCTCACAGGAACATCAAAAGGGACATAGGACACCAGAGAGATTTATTTCATGTGGGGGACATTATTTTGTGTGGGAACATCTGGGAGCAAGAATATATATATATATATATATATATATATATATATATATATATACAGTATACATTGTACATTGTACATTGCACATACAGTGTACATATGTATATATATATATATATATATATATATATTTATTTATAGATACATCATTTGCATAAAAGGGCACAAATGCAAATATATGTACATAGACCTTTCCCTCTACAGTTGTGCATTACTCGAACAATCAGTTTTCAATGCCTATGCTTGCCCCCAGTAAAATATCTATACTCACCTCTGGTGCCAGCGCCGTTAGAGAAATGTCAACACTAGCTCTCCTGGGGCTCATATGACATTGTTATATCATGCAAGCCACGGGAGAGCCCGTGTTGACACTGTTGGAACGCCGCCGGCACCAGAAGTGACTATAGGAGTTACTATTTTACTGGGAGCAAACATAGGGCTTGAGAAGTGGGTGTTCAATTAGTGGAAAACCCCCTTAAGTATTTTGATGTTTCACTAAAAAAGAATGTATGACAAAAAATCAAGAATTGAACTTAGTTTTAAACTTTCAGCATTCACTCACCGCTGCTGAATTGTGGTTTTCATGATCCTTCCTTACATATGAAAACACTTTTCCAATATGTTGAATTGCAGTTTCTCACATGTACTAATGCATTGATACATTTTCATATGCAAACACATGAGAAGGTGACACAAAGATGAAGAAACTTTAGACAACTAGCAGAGGATTATATAGTGCAGTATAAGAATCTGACTTAATGATCTGATGGGCAGCAATATATTAAAATTAATATCTATGTAAATGTAAAGTACTTTTGAAAAACTGTCTTGTAAAATGACAATTATTATAGATAATTACACCCTACGTATTGGTAATGCGCAGCAATGGGCGCTCTGTCAGGGACACAGACAAGCAATATTATCAGCATTATAATTAAAATTAGAAACTGCATAATCTTCAAAACAAATGACAAGTAACGGGGCTAAATTAAATTAAAAGCGGCATCTATTCATTTATTTAGCATAATGCTAAATTAACAAAAAGGGAAATCTTGATTCAGGCAGTCACCTTGATATCATCAAAATAATGCAGTTTTGCAAATTATGGCAATTAAGTCAGAAAGCAGTTTAAGCCGAAGTGTCCTTCCGGTCATGATGCGAAAACCTCTAATTAGATGGCAAAAGAAAAGGAGGAAATCTCCGTATTTTATTTCTTATTCACTGTAATGAGATCATTTTTAGTGCCAGGAAGAAGCAGCAAAATATAATACATGGAGCTCAGTATCCGAAGCCGTGGAGAGATGGCAAGGATGTCCGTTGGCAATGAGATCCTTCGTGATGATGGGCACTGGGTGCATTGTTGAACTTCAGACTAACAGAGTTACAGTACAGCCTCTAAAACCTCTGCAGGCAAGACGGTAGGAAATGGATGTGTCTAACAGCCACATCAAATCATTATTGAATCCGTACCATAATCTGCCTCTAAAAATACACACAACTAGAATAGAAATAATATCAAGGGAGAAGCCTGGCAAATACTATCATGCAGCCCTCCTTATTCATGACTGCACTCGGTAATCATCTCCTACACCTACTATGGAATTATCCAGAGCCGGAGCGAAATAAACCATTGTAATTACCCTCTGACTGCTGCACATAAATTAAACCCATTGTAACTGGCATTACTACTTCCCATGGGGGAGGGGATCAGATCACTCTAAGAGTAATCAGCTGATTTGCGTTCTCGTCATTAACCCATTTGTTACCACAGGTGCCGTCAATTATCTAGACAACTAATTAAACATGAACGATCCAGTAACTAATTGTAGGGAACTGTGATGTGCGATTACGTCATATAGAAGTCGGCTTTGCAAATTGCAGCTATTTTTTTAGTGTTTTATTTTATTTTTTACTTGAATTTTGAATATTCTCAGAAAATATTTGAAACAAGCTGCCCATTGGTTGTGATCATACATTGAGTTTTCACAGCTGTACTTAGCTCCCTACCTGAGGTTTAGTATTGGACCATGGTATTGGACAGTATTTTATATTTTCTTCCTACAGACATAACTTAAAGGGAACCTGTAACCAGATTTATCCCTTATAAGCTGCAGCCACCACCAGTGAGCTCTATATACTGCATTCTAGAATACTGTATATAAGGCCAACAAAAACATAAAAAACAGCTTTTATTATACTCACCTATCCGGCCTGATAGGCAATGGTGGTCTCGGGTCCGGTGCCTCCTCTCTTCTTGTGATCGCTGTCCTCCTTCCCAGCTCCATGTGGATGACACATTCTACATCATCCACACAGTGTCCTCCATTGCACTCCTGTGCATGCGCACTTTTCTCTGTCCTGCTGAGGGCAGATCAAAGTATTGTAGAGCGCATGTTCGAGCAGTCTTTGACCTTTTCCTATACCTGCGTATTACATTAGTTTGCTCTTCCCTCAGCAGGACAGAGAAAAGTGTGTGTGCGCAGGAGAACAATCAAGGCCACTGTGTAGATGACATGGGACACGTCATCCACATGGAGCAGAGAAGGACGGCAATGGAAGGAAGACAGGAGGCACTGGACCAAGACCAGCGATGCCCATCGGACCTAACCCTCCTGCAGGTGGTTTTTACTCTATACAGAGCTGCCTGGGCTCTTATATACAGTATTCTAGAATGCAGAATATAAGAGCTTACTGGTGGTGGCCACAGCTTATAGGGGACAAATCGGGTGACAGGTTCCCTTTAAAGCATCCCTCCAGTGTTTATTTTTATTTTACTGCTGGAGTAGAACTTTAAATCTAAGTCCCCTGGCCCACTGTCCTAAGTCTAAGTCCATCTGGTCGGCTTCACCTTCTTTCGGCATCTCTCCAGTCCTTTGGTGAAATCTTGTGCCTGTAACTTCTGACTGGCCAGAAGTTAAATTACACCACAAGCATTCAATACAAGTCTATGAGAGCCATAATGATGCTCCCATAGACTTGTTTTGAGTTGTGACCTCCAACACACTCCATGAAACACAGGAGCTGCAAGCAGCATCACAAATTGCCGGAGACAGATCGAAGTGGAAGGTAAAGGAAGTTGAGTTTGAGACAGGGATCAGGGGATTTAGATTTAAAGCAGAGGTGTACATAGAAAGCATGGGGCCCCATGGCAGAATTTCTAATTAGTCCCCCCCACCCAAAAAAAAATAAAATAATAATAATAATAATAATATTCTGCTGGGTCATAGAAGAGCATATTTCACAACTTTACAGCCCTTACAAAATAATTTTCCTCCTATTAAAGCCCCTAAACACCCTTTCATTGATTGCTGCCATAAAGTGTGATGGCAACAAAAGTGCCCCACAAATACTGTATGATACCCTTTAGTAAGTTTCTCCACAGTATCCTCCACACACACAGTATGATGACCCTACTGTACCCCCCTTCAACTACCCCAGCAATGGATGGTGACCCCCCAACACAGTAAGATCCCCAACTGTGCCCCCCCCCACATAGCCCTCCATGCAGTATAATGGCCCTCATACAGTACAATGGCCCTTACTATCCCTCCAAATTGTATAATGGTCCCCCCACAGCCCTCCACATAGTATGACAGACCCCACACAAACCTTCACACTGTATAATTGCTTGCACACAGTATAATGGCCCTCATATAACTCTAGATAGAATATAAAGCCTTCCTTATAGCCCTCCAAATATTATAATGGTCCCACAAAGCATTCCATATAATACAACGGGCCTCACATAGCCCTCCATACAGTAATTGGCCCCGCATAGTTCTCATGTAGTATAATGCTCTCCCATAGTCCTCAATACAGAATGGGCCCCCCATAGTCCCCCATATTGTCTAATGAACTCCATAGTCCTCCATATACTATAATACACTCCCCATATTCCCCCATAGAGTATTATGGTGCGCCACATAGTATAATGCAGCCCCCACATAGCATTATGCAGCCACACATATCATCATACACCCCCACATAGCATTATGCAGACCCACATGGTATTATACACCACCACATAGTATTATGCACCCACCACATAGTATTATGCAACCCCACATAGCATTATGCTGTCCTACATGGCCTTATGCAGCCCCCCATAGTATTATACCCCACCACATAACATTATGCAGCCTCACAAAGAATTATGCAGCCCCACATAGTATTATACACCCTCACATAGCATTATGCAGCTGCACGTAGTATAATACCTCCCCACATAGTATTATGCAGCCCCACATAGCATTATACACCCCCACATAGTATTATGCACTCCCACATAACATAATCCCCTCCACATAGTATTATACACCACCACATAGTATTATGCATCCACCACATAGCATTATGCAGCTCCACATAGAATTATACACCCCCACATAGCATTATGCACCCCTCACATAGTGAATTGTGGCTGCATGCTGCCTTTCACTGCCATGCTGTAATTGATCCATGTGGACATTTGATCCTCAGCAACTAGTAGCATTGCATGTCAGTGTTGGTGCTGGCCCACACCTCTGCTGCTGGAAATACACATCGACCCTAATGTGTGAGTACACATACATATTGAATTATCTTATTTACTCTCACTATAATTGTTTTTTGTGGTCCTTGTGCCTCCCTGCTGCGGTGTGGTTGTCCACCACCAACATCGATACATGCTTACATGGTGTTTTTCATATAATACAATCCTCTCTATATTAAGAGGTTAAATATTGCTACCCATGGCTTCCTCTTCCTGAATTAGTGGCTGCATGCTGCTTTTTATTTGCCATGCTGTAATTGATCTATGTGGACCTTTGATCCTCAGCAACTAGTAGCATTGCATGTCACTGTTGGTGCTGGTCCACACCTCTGCTGTTGGACATACACATTGACCCTAATGTGAGAGTACATATATATATATTGAATTATCTTATTTACTCTCACTATAATTGTTTATTGTGGTCCTTGTGCTTCCCCGCTGCGGTGTGGTTTTTCACCACCAACATTGATACATGCTTACATGGTGTTTTTTCATATGATATAATCCTCTCTATATTCAGAGGTTAAATATTGTTATCCATGGCTTTCTCTTGTATATACTAGGTTTTCTAGTTTATATTTACATATATCTTATATTAAGAATTGCCCTGGTGCACCATCTCTGTGAGCATGTGTTTCTGATTTGTGTGTCACTATTCCCTGGTTGGATATGACAATATACATTTTTTGTATATAACCGGTACATTGTTACCAATTTTTGTACTGTCTGCGGTGATGTATACCGTTTTTCCTCTCCCATCACCTCTCCGCATGTTCCGAATCATAATATGAATAATAATAATAATAATAATAAAAAAAAATAGTTGAACCGATGATCGCCTCCTCTTGTGTTTGTTTTTGTCTGCTGCTAGCGATTTGGTTCACATATCATAGTCCTTTTCTGCGTAGCATATGATGTGTATATATATACATACGTACTGATATATATATCAATAATTTTATAATATGCAGTTGTTTATGCCATTATTTATTCCTGCACTCCCACATAACATAATCCCCTCCACATAGTATTATACACCACCACTTAGTATTATGCATCCACCACATAGCATTATGCAACTCCACATAGTATTATACACCCCCACATAGCATTATGCACCCCTCACATAGTATTATGCACCACCCACATAGTATTATGCACCCCCACATAGCATTATGCAGACCCATATAGTATTATACACCACCACATAGTATTATGCACCCCCACCGTGTACTGAATAAATACATACTCACCTCTCCTCGGTCTCCCGCGACTGCTCCTTATTCACCTGCTGTGTCTGTGCTCTGCATCTCAACATAGTGGTGCGCACTAGTGACATCATCGCTGTTCTGAGCTGTCAGAGCACAGACACAGCGGGAAAATGATAACAGGGAGCGCTGCGCTACGTCTCATCATTGCTTTCAACTGTATCGGCATCTGCAATGCGATACATTTGAAAGTGTGATCCTGGGTGGGGGGCCTGATGCTGGCATGGACACCGTGGGCAGCATTTAGTTATATCACTACACATGCATTGCAAGGAAAATTATTTAGATTAAAAGGGTTGCCCACTACTAGGACAACCTTTTCTGATTCCTCTTGTTTCCCCCAGTTAAAATTAAAAGTACTGTCCTCCCCTCCCATCCTGCCATCGTTCCAGAGCTGTCAGTAATGGCGGTTCAGGGTTCTTATGACATTGTGACAATCTGGGAGCCCTGCGTCTAATCACCACTGGCTTTTCTTTCTCCACCTTCGGACCAAACTAGTTAATCAATAAGAAGTGACACTGTGGCTGCCACTCACTTCCTGTTGGATCATTTACTCTGAAGGCATGGCGAGAAAAGTCATCAGTGATTGGACCTGCCGCTCCCGTGATGTCATAATGTTGCGAGAGCCCCGAAACGCGATTACCGACAGTGCTGGAAAAGCGCCAGAACAGGGCCTTTAATTTTAACAAGTGGAATCAAAAGGGATGTTCCTAGTAGTGGGCAACCCCTTTTATAACGCACACAAGAGGTAGAAACATGTCAACGTAAGGCCGTGGGCTCTGTACCGAAAAGTATAATCATTCAGAGTTAACACTAATGACGAGTAGAAATGTCCCCCTTAGATGTTCGGCTCCACCTGTGCATCTTGGACATTTCAAGTTAATAAATCAACATTGAACTAATGTACAATTAACGGAAAAATGTTTGGACAAGCACCACACATGGTCAACACTATCATCAGTATATGTAGTGTCTATAGCACAAAGTAAGGGATATCCAGAGAACTAGGCAATCTTGTCTGCAAAGCGTTAAGTCGCCTTCTGGAATGGAAATCCATCCCTCCGATGACCCATAGCAATGTTAGCTGCTTACACCCAGGATAAGTGAATCCCATTACCATTTGGATCATATGAGGATATTCATCCACCTGGCAGAAATGAAGATCTATTTCAGCCCATTATCACTTTGGCAGCATAGCACCGACTGGTTCAGGTAAGCGATTCTGTAACATGTAGACTTCTCCAAAGCCATTCATAGAATATAAATAAATTCATGAAAGGTAAAGTGAAATTCTTGCTATTAAAGGCCTGTGTGTGCCCCTAAAGACCTAACCTACATTACCAGATGCAGAAACACTCGACATTTACATGAATTGCAATGACAGCTTTAATAACATCTGGGCTGGCATCACGCCTTGTCTTTTTGAATGCTTACATTATTCAATAAATATTGTCTTTGATGCTTTTACTTTTTGTCATGTCAAAGCAGCCAGAAAACGAACAGAAACTCGCATCATTGGGACATGAAAAAGCTTTTTTCCTAAATTGAGAAATACAACCCTGATTCCAAAAAACATTGTAAAGATAACAAAATTGCAAAGAATTGAGTTCTTTTATTGCCATATTTTATTCACAGCAGAACACAGAACACAGATCAGAAGTTAAAAGTTAGACATTTTTCCATTTCATCCTAAAAAATAACTGATTTAGAAGTTAATGGTTCTAACACATTTCAAAATATTTGAGTCAAGGTTAACAAAAGACTGGAAAAGTAAGTGATACTAATGAAAAAGAGCTGGAGGGTCAATTTTCAATTATATCATATGACTCTTAAGGCTGTTTTACACACTGCGACATCGCTAGCAATGTCGCTAGCGATCGCACCCACCCCCGTCGTTTGTGCGTCACAGGCAAATCGCTGCCCGTGGCGAACAATATCGCTAGGACGCATCAAATGGACTTACCTTCCTTGCGACGTCGCTGTGAGCGGCAAACAACCTCTTTTTTAAGGGGGCAGTTCGTGCGGCGTCACAGCGACGTCAATCAGCAGGCCACCAATTGAAGCGGAGGGGCGGAGAGCAGCTGCATTTACGTCACTCCCACCTCATTGCCGGAGGACGCACGAACAACCTGTGTCCAAAATGAGCAACAATATTTGGGAAAGGAATGACGTGTCAACAATCAACGATTTTTGCCGTTTTTCAGATCGTTAGCGGTCGTTCATAGGTGTCACACGCAATGACGTCGCTAACGACGCTGGATGTGCGTCACGAATTCCGTGACCCCAACGATATCTCGTTAGCGATGTCATTGCGTGTAAAGTGTCCTTTACCCTCATATTGAGCTTAAGATCATAGCTTCACTATGAATTGTGAATGAGAAGAAGAGCTGACAATCTCTTCCTCCAACGTGTTCAGCGACTCCCTGTAGAGAAGAGGGTCTGCGATATGATCAGTACAAATATGAATCAACAGGTTTATGTGGCGACACTTTTCTGTCCCTTTGTAATTTGACTTCCTGACTTCAAAGCAATCTCATGGTCAACATTAGTTTTTTTAGTGACAACTGTGGGTTCTATTGATATGGGAGACATATTTTTGGCATTGTGATGCTGTGTCGAACATATCGCATTCATTTGCGTTGCTGCGTATTAAGACGCAATTAAATTTGGTTAGGTGGATATAGTTGTATATGACATGTCTCATACAGTGGGTGAAATAATTATTGAATACATCACTAATTTTCTATGTAAATATATTATTTAAGGTGCTATTAACATGAATTTCTCGCCAGATATACCAACCCAATTCACACAGGCAAATAAATCAAACTATAGATATCCATAAATTTAGTAATGTGTAATAATGAGAAATTACACAGGGAAAAAGTATTGAACACACTGAAATTTATTTTAATACTTCGTATAAAAGCCTTTGTTGGTGATGACAGCTTCAAGACGCCTGCTGCATGGAGAAACTAACATGCATTGCTCAGGGGTGATTAACCTAAAGGTCCCATTTGGCTCCTTCTATGAACTCTGAGCTATAGTTCCTTCCATAAATGTTCTATGGGATTCAGGTCCGGTGATCAGCTTGGCCATTCTAGCGGCATTATTTACTTTCTCTGAAATCATCTGAGAGTTTCCTTGGCTGTGTGTTTGGGTTCATTGTCTGGCTGAAATGTTCACCCTTGTTTCATCTTCATCATCCTTGTAGATGGCGGCAGATTTTCATCAAGAATGTTTTGGTACATTTGTCCATTCATCCTTCCTTCAATAATATGAAGTCTCCAATGCCATATGCTGAAAAATAGCCTGAGGTCATGATGTTTCCACCTCCAAACTTCACTGTTGGTAAAGTGTTTTGGGGGTGATATGCAGTGCTTTTTGGGCTCCAAACATGGTGTGCATTTTGGCATCCAAAGAGATCAATTTTAGCCTCATCTGTCCAGAATATATTCTCCCAGTATTTCACAGGCTTGTCTAAATGTTGTTGAGCAACCTTTAATAGCGCCTGAGCATGCTTTTTTTTTCAGCAGTGGAGCCTTGTGTGGTGAGCTCTAGGTGGGATGTGGCTCTACTTCCTCTCTCCAAAGCTGAATGTGGCTGTCAAAGTAACAATGGGCCTATAATAAATCATTGGTGGTGGCAGCTAGTTTTTGTATTGCTATTGTGTACCAAAGTGTGTGTATATATATATATATATATATATATATATATATATATATATATATATATATATATATATCCTGTAGACTGTGAGCCTTCGCGATCAGGGTCCTCTCTCCTCCTATACCAGTCTGTTTTGTATTGTTAATGATTGTTGTAGTACGTATACCCTCTTTCACTTGTAAAGTGCCATGGAATAAATGGCGCTATAATAATAAATTATATATATATATATATTATATATATATATATATATATATACTAGAAGGTGGCCCGATTCTACGCATCGGGTATTCTAAAATTTACGTATTGTGTAGTTCATGTATGATTTTTGTTATATATATATATATATATATATATATATAGATATATATATAGATGTTGTTGTGTGCAGTTACCAAGTGTTTGTGTAGGGCGCTGTACATGTTCTGGGTGTTGTCTGGGTGTGGCGGGGGGTGAGAGCGGTGTTGTATGTGTGTTGCGTGTGTTGCATTGTTTGTAGTGCGCTGTGTGTCTGTAGCGTTGTGTGTGTTGCGTGGTTTGTGTGGGAGTGGTGTGTTTTGGGGGGAGGTATGTTTTGTGCAATGTGTGTGTTGTGCGGTATGTGCGTATATTTATGTATGCCGCGGTGTTTGTGTGTTGGGTGTTGTGTGTGTGCGGCGTTGTCTGTGTGTGTGGGTGTCTGTGTATGGCGGTGTTTGTGGTTCCCAGTGTGTGTGTGGTGTGTTGTGTGTGTGTGTTGGGGGGAGGTGTGCACCTCCCATCGTGCTCCATCCCCCATGCTGCACACCCCCCATCATGCCCCATCCCCCATGCTGCGCACCCCCCATCGTGCTCCATCCCCCATGCTGCCCACCCCCCATCGTGCTCCATCCCCTATGCTGCATATTACCCATCGTGCTCCATCCCCGATGCTGCGCACCCCCCATCGTGCTCCATCCCCCATGCTGCGCACTCCCTATCGTGCTCCATCCCCCATGCTGCGCACTCCCCATCGTGCTCCATCCTCCATGCTGCGCACTCCCCATCGTGCTCCATCCCCCATGCTGCGCACCCCCCATCGTGCTACATCCCCCATGCTGCGCACCCCATCGTGCTCCATCCCCCATGCTATAATAGTTCTCCTATTATATTCAGAGAGGAGTATAATAGGAGGACTATAATAGGAGGAGTAGTCCTGGGGGGAGAGGAGTATAATGCCGGCTCCCTGCACATGTGTACCGGGAGCTGGTGTACGCTGGTAACTATGATACACATCGGGTAACTAAGGGACCTTAGTTACCCGATGTGTATAATGGTTACCAGCGTTCACCGGCTCCGTCACGATCCCAGCAGCGCAAGGTTATGTCTGGCGATGCGTGCAGAGGGCCAGGGCGAGTGGCCAATCCATGCGGAGGGCGGGGCCAGGCCGAGGCGAGCGACCAATCCGTGGGGGGCGGAGCCGAGGCGAGGCGAGCGGCCAATCCGTGCGGGGGGGCGGGGCCATGGCGAGCCCAGCGGCCAATCAGCTTTGTGTCACCGTAAGGACACAATTTTGGAGCAAGACAGAAAGACAGACAGACAGAATAAGGCAATTATATATATAGATATATACAGTCATATGAAAAAGTTTGGGCACCCCTATTAATGTTAACCTTTTATCTTTATAACAATATGGGTTTTTGCAACAGCTATTTCAGTTTCATATATCTAATAACTGATGGACTGAGTAATATTTCTGGATTGAAATGAGGTTTTTTGTTGCAGAACTTTGGTCAAAAACTCAGCTTTGCAGTGCAAAACCCAAATGGCAAAAACAATTGACATGTCAATTGTTTTTGCCATTTGCGTTTTGAACTGCAAAGCTGAGTTTTTGTCCAAATTTCTGCCAGAAAAAGGCTGCAGTTTGAACTGCATAGTGGGCACAAGAAACCCAAATTCCCATAGACTTTGCTTGAAAAGCAGAACACATCCATTTCGGCATTAAACGCTGCAGTTGAAAAAGCAGCAAAAAAGCAGCTAAAAAGCAGGTAAAAAGCAGCGTGGACACATAGCCTAAAAGCTCAATCCTGATTCTGTCCTGGGACTCCCGTGCTTTGCTCTCCTTACTTAAATAGCAGACAACAAGTTGGTTTTCTGGACTTAACCCTTTGTGCTCACCCATCTAACAACATGAATGGCTGTAGTCAACGCTTAAATAAAGCAAAACTGCTATTTGGAGCCACTGATATGAATACACCTGCAACTTTTTCAACAAGAGATGAATCTGTTAAAACATTGCAAAAATTAGCAGAGAAAGAGAATAGAATTTGGTGGAATGTAACCACCTTAAAAAATTACATGGAAAAATCCATCATTCCAAGGGGCTTACGCCTGAAAAAAATTCCCAATACAATCTACTCTGAGAACTTTGTTTCTAAATGGAATGACATATTATCCTCGTGCTCCCTGAAACTTATGGGACTAATCATTGAACATGAGGAAATTTCACTCAAGGAAACCCAGACAAATCTGGATGAAGCAAAATCCACATTGAAATCAATCACTTCTGAAGAAGATTATTTGGAAACGATAAATCGTATACAAACATCGGTCGACAAAATTGAATCAAGCATCATGGACATGAAAAAACGTAAATTTAATAGGGACCTACATGATTACTCATCTAACCAAGTGTATGAATGGGGCAGATGGGGAAACACTAATAAATGGAAAAGTCTGCGCTCCATATTAAAGACTCCCAGAATGAAATCCAAAGTCTCATTTGGCTCCTCTGATCTGGATACTTCTATGGGATACACTACAGATGAATCATCTGCTGAATCAACATTTCAACCTTCAAAAAACTACTACAAAAAACAGAAAAATTTCAAAAGAAATGTAGAAGAGGAGGTAGGAAGCACAAGTCTTAAAAGCTATACCCTGCGTCCTAAAAGGACTTAGACTCTAATGTGAATTTTGATGTTATCAATTTGTCTTCATATAATATATCGGAAACACAGAGAGCACCTCTTGCCTTAGGTTTAAATCTTGCACCAACTACTAATTTTGATTTATTTGGTACATTATGTGACATTAACAAATTTGTTCGTAATGTTGTAGTGAAAAAACACTTTTATGAAGGTGATATTGTACAATCAAACACCAATACAGTTGAGCATGAAAATGTGTATGCAAATTGTGGCGAAAAAATCTCCGCATCTTATAAATCTATTGGTAATTATATATTCATTAACACTGACCAAATGCATGAGCATCAGGTCTGAAAATATTTATAGGTAATTTAGTCACTCACAATATAAAAAATTCACCCTTAACCTATATGATCCTAATTCACACTATGTGCGGTTTGTGTGGATTCTGTGTGTTATGTTTGCTCAGCCACAATGCGGGTAATTGCATATTCATAACACTGACCAGATGCATGAGCATTAGGTCTGAAAATATTTCTTGGTAATCTAGTCACTTACAACATAAAAAAATTATCCTTAATCAATGTGATCCTAATTCACACTATGTGCGGCTTGTGTGGTTTCTGTGTGTTATGTTTGCTTAGCCACAATGCGGGTAATTACATATTCATTAACACTGACCAGATGCATGAGCATTAGGTCTGAAAATATTTATTGGTAATTTAATCACTTAAAACATAAAAAATTCACTTTTAACCAATGTGATCCTAATTCACACTATGTGCGGTTTCTGTGTGTTATGTTTGCTCAGCCACAATGCGGGTAATTACATATTCATTAAGGGTATGTGCGCACGTTGCTTTTTACCTGCTTTTTACCTGCTTTTTTGCTGCTTTTTCTTCTGCGCTGTTTAATGCCAAAATGGATGTGTTCTTCTATTCAAGCAAAGTCTATGGGAATTTGGGTTTCTTGTTCACACTATGTTGTTCAAAAGGCTGCCTTTGGGTATGTGCGCACGTTGCTTTTTACCTGCTTTTTACCTGCTTTTTTGCTGCTTTTTCTTCTGCGCTGTTTAATGCCAAAATGGATGTGTTCTTCTATTCAAGCAAAGTCTATGGGAATTTGGGTTTCTTGTTCACACTATGTTGTTCAAAAGGCTGCCTTTGGGTATGTGCGCACGTTGCTTTTTACCTGCTTTTTACCTGCTTTTTTGCTGCTTTTTCTTCTGCGCTGTTTAATGCCAAAATGGTTGTGTTCTGCTTTTCAAGCAAAGTCTATGGGAATTTGGGTTTCTTGTCCGCACTATGCAGTTCAAACTGCAGCCTTTTTGTTGCAGAACTTTGGTCAAAAACTCAGCTTTGCAGTGCAAAACCCAAATGGCAAAAACAACTGACATGTGAATTGTTTTTGCCATTTGGGTTTTGCACTGCAAAGCTGAGTTTTTGACCAAAGTTCTGCACCAAAAAGGCTGCAGTTTGAACTGCACAGTGCGGACAAGAAACCCAAATTCCCATAGACTTTGCTTGAATAGAAGAACACATCCATTTTGGCATTAAACAGCGCAGAAGAAAAAGCAGCAAAAAAGCAGGTAAAAAGCAGGTAAAAAGCAACGTGCGCACATACCCTTTTTGTGGCAGAACTTTGGTCAAAAACTCAACTTTTCAAAGAAGCAACATGTCAATTGTTTTTGCCATTTGGGTTTTGCACTGCAAAGCTGAGTTTTTGACCAAAGTTCTGCCACAAAAAGGCAGCATTTTGAAGAACATAGTGTGAACAAGAAACCCAAATTCCCATAGACTTTGCTTGAATAGAAGAACACATCCATTTTGGCATTAAACAGCGCAGAAGAAAAAGCAGCAAAAAAGCAGGTAAAAAGCAGGTAAAAAGCAACGTGCGCACATACCCTAACACTGACCAGATGCATGAGCATTAGGTCTGAAAATATTTATTGGTAACCAGAGGGGCATTGCAGCTATAAGTCCCCTTACCTGGCAGCCAGACTGGCTTGCAAAGTCTCCTTAAGGAGAATAGTGTTCCCCCGTGGTCCCCACATAGCTTTCTCATGAGCCAGATCAGACACCAACATACTTTGCACTGACGAGGGGCAAGCACCCCGAAACACCGTGTCTGCAAATTGGGATTCTGATCTGGCTTATATATCCTGAGTCATATTGCAAAGGATTGTCGAAAATCCACTTGTGACTTTTAGGATCGCTACTTCCAATAGGTGGCGCTGTGCTAGAGTTTGTCTCCTTTACTGGAGAGACTATTGGTAACCTAGTCACTTACAACATAAAAAAAATGTATCCTTAATCAATGTGATCCTAATTCACACTATGTGCGGCTTGTGTGGTTTCTGTGTGTTATGTCTGCTCAGCCACAATGCGATTTTCTTTGCCTTGTCTTCGGCGCATGGATTCTTTCATATTGGTTGGAATGCATGTTAGCCGCAGGGTGCATTTTTAGTTCCTCTTGAAATTGTTGAAATTTAATCCCAAATGCTGTAATCAGAAATGAATGCATTGCAAAATCCAGTTGTGGCACTTTTAGAGTTTGGTTATTCTGTCAGTATTATCTGACAGATAATTATAACTCACAATACGATTTGGTGGCCTCTGCTTGAACACAATATATATTTTCATCTCACTCAGTTGGGTACAGCCTAATATTAATAAACCGGGAAAAAAAATTCTATATAATAAAAAAAATAAAAAAAAATTTCTTAAAAAATGTTTCCCTAAAAAATTTTTTATTAAAAATTAATTGGAGTCCCGCGCTTGCACAAAAATGGGTCATTTTAGGCAACTCTGGTCATTTTGCACCCAAAATTGTAATTAAAGGTAGCATGATTTTTCAATAGCACATGAGGGGGAGATAAATTTTTAAAAAAAATATTGTAGCTATGCACATAAAAAATTCTTGTGTGCATCCTCATATATGTTCAAATTCATTCATATATATAGTCATGCATTTGCATACATTTTATGTGCACTTACTTGTAGATGTTATATCTGCATATGTATATTTGTGCACCACAATTAATATGTCAGAATTTATATACATTCCTAACTTAGTCCAGAAAACCATTGATACCTATTTTGTATTTGTATTTGCATTTTATTTTACATGTAATAACTTTCATGGTAACTTTATTTTTGAATATGTAAAGTGCTTAAGTGATTTAAACATCTGTTCTGCTAATTAGCATTTGCATATAAACTCTGTAGCGCCGTCTCTCCAGCATCATGATTAAGGGTGAGTGTTTTCACCTGAAACGCGTAGTGCTGGTCATGTCATTCTCTGTGTCTGCATGATGAAATAAAGACGTGATTCTTTGCCTGAAGAGCTGGACATCCTCTTTTTTCTGTCCTACACTACACTGCATCTCCTCTGGGTTTTAAAAAAAACCCTACAAGATCAGTGGGTGAACAAAAAGGAGGCTAATGAAGCTTCCAGGACCTAGAGTGCAAATCCAGCAAACAGAGCATCACTCCCTGTTATATGCATTATACAATAGAAAAAAAACAGAATGAAACAGGGGTTCCCTTGCTGGTTTCCCACGCTGGTACTAACCTGACTTCAAACCGTACTGGCAGCACCTTTACAATGTGAACAGGTGTGTATCTGGATGGTGTATAAATATGAGAAAAAATTCCAGCTGCACACTGTGAAAAAAACAAAATAAATTCTAAAGTCTTTTTCCCTCTGTCTGTCTCCCTTACCTTGTTTTGTATTATTGTAGTAATTCTGGTTAGACTAGTGCTCTCACTGGCCTTCTCACTAGCCACGGTGAGTTCAGGGCATGAATGGGTGTAGGCACGTGATAGCGACAGCACGAAGGACCCATATAGGGATGATAGAGAGCTTAGGATACAGACTCAGGTGAGTTGCAGGAGGTATTCCCTTCCCTAGAAGTTTATTTTTATACCATCCAAACTGTTACCACAGTATTGTGTCACACTCTGAGCGTCTGTACTCTCTGGCGTGACAAATGCTCCCTTGGGTATTCTGTTTTGTTTTTTTTTTTCTTTTAAATTCTTTATACAGTTGCAGAGATATTGGACTTTTAATTTAGTGCTTATAATCTTTACTAAGAGGGGCGTTCCTCTCAGGATGCTCTGGGGGTATTTTTAGGTTGCTCAACAGTATTACCCTTTGAGCATTGCCTTTTTAGTAAAGGATATAAAAAGTGTCTCTAAATAAAATTGCTAATTTCTCTGGAATCATATGTTGGATTTACAATAAAAAAAAAAAAATACTCAACAGTTGGAATAAAGTAAAAGCAAAAACTGCCCACCTTAGACCTGGTGCCTTCAATGAAGACCACATCCCCTATTCCCTTCACACCCTATTCTCTGTCCCATGAATATACAGGGTAGGCCATAAGTATGAATACACCCATGGTGGGCTAAAATTATGGATACACCCTGATAAAAAAAAGTAAAGTTGAATTCAAAATGGCAGCTTTGCAGATGGCCGCCATGGGCATCAACACGGTAAGATGATATCAGCAACCACTTCCATTTTATCAAGGTGTATCCATACTAATGGCCCACCCAGGGTACATCCATACTTATGGCCCACCCTGTACATTTGGATATGAGGGCTTCATCAGATGATGGAGCATCCGAGTGTCACATGAAAGAAACCTTTTGGAGATGCTGGTTTTAGGAGGCTTTGGTAGAATCTGTGAGATCCGTAAATTCTTTCAGGAATCCGTGCAATCTCTCATTTTTCTTGGAGCTGCTAAGACATTCCAGGAAAGTTTTCATGTATTGTATATGTGATTTTGTCCACAGCATCCAATAAATTTCCAGATTTCATCTTTACACTCTAGAATGCAAAATATAAGATTTAATCTGACTATTTGCTATGGGCAAACATTTCACTTTTTGTCTGCACATACATGAGGCAACATGACCAGTTTCTTCCAGTATTCCTCACTACGCTAATTTTCCAGATGCAAGTCTTTATCTGCATTGGGTAATTAGTGTTGGATGCAATGGTTGGCAAAGAGATGGAGCATTAATAATACAATAAGGAGAATTAGTCTGGCAGCCACATTTACAATGGATTGAGGCTGTGACAGTTTGGTTGATGCTGGGCCGATTAATGGAGGGTTACAATCATGAAGTCAGGATGTTAGAACAGTCTGCTTTAGAGATTTAATGGTGCTATTAGCCTTAGTGATGCTAATTATATTTATGAGATGTAGACGAAAGTAGACAGTGTATATTTAGATATAATAGTTTATAATGAATACATAATACAGATAAAAATACTGTCAACCTGAGTTTGTTATGCCAGGTTCACACTTGGCTTTAGGGTTGTTTTTTTACATACGTTCTTTCTCTCCTTATGTGACAAGTAGGAACTGCACAGATTATCTAAAATCCTCCAGCAACTGTGCAGTAAAGGCAGCAGCAAGAGTCACAAGTATCCAGCAGTCACCCAGGTGATGCTGGGAAGCAATGAGTGTGTATTTGTCTGTGTAAAAGGAAAGGAGTGTCTGTTTGTCTCTTTTCAAAGAAGGAGCAGTGCTCGGAAAGTATAATGTATGTATCCTGAGAAAAGAGTCACACTACAGATGCCAACCAGTCCAGGAAAGACTGTCAAAAGTGGAGACTAGTCAGGACACTTCAAGAGCAAACTATGGTGCAGCAGAAGTATAGGGGAGAGAAGTGACCAGTACAGGATCCATCCCTCCCTCTCACCTCACTGCATGATAAGGTACAGTGTTCTGCTCTGTGTACAGCCACATTGTAAGGTGAAGAGTCTGTGTAAGGAGAGAAGATAATCTGTGAACAGACTGTCATGTATGTTATTATGGAAGCCATGTGTGAAGATTATTAAAGCCTTCCATCTACTACTTCCTGAGTTTTATATAGCTGTGTGTTTGCTGGAAATTGGTACATCACCTCATGTATAAAAGACACTGGTTAAGTGTGCCCTGATTTAATCCTCCAAATTTCCAAAGAACTCATGTTTATTTTGCCCAGCGTCCCTATACAGAGTGGCGGACATTCAATACTTATGTCATTCATTTTCCCAGAATGTTGTAGCTCTCTTGTCACCACAGCATAATCTTACATTGACTTCAGTGGAAACAAATTACGATGTTAAAAACAGCAGGTAATACCTTCCCATAACTTATAAGGAGATATCCATGTGTCCTCTATTAGGTGAATCCCAAGGGGGGCAATTATAGAAAAAGTCATCTTATAAGCTCAGTCTATCAGGCAGATGATGGTCCTTCCATGGTGACCTTCTAGAGCTAATTGATCATTTTAGCTCATTCTCAAAGATAAAAGTCAAGTGGTCGAAGGCAACGCTAATGTGGTTAGTGAGGGCACCATCTATCTCAGGGACTTTTTTGATCACTATTCCAACTGTGATGCTAATTAAATACCTAGGTGTCAGGTGACCACTGAGGTAACTCAATATCAACAGCTAAAAGTCCCACTAAGACTATGTGCCCACGTTGCTTTTTTCTATGCTTCTTTTCTGCACACAAAAAAACATGTTTTGGCAGGAAAAAAAAGCAGCTGAAAAACACGCTTTTTTTATTGCGTTTGCGTGTTTTTTCACTTGTGTTTATTCCTGCTTCTTTTTGTACTTCTCTATAGTCATGGAGATCGCGGCGGTTCAGGCACTGTAGGTGATTATAGAAACGCAGAAAAAAAATGCAGACAATTCTGTAAGGGAAAAAGAAGCAGCGTGTGCACAGCAAGTCAGGATTCTCATAGACTTTGCTGGGATGCTTTTTCTTTGCTTTAATTGATTAAAATAAGCAAGGAAAAAATCATGTAAAAAGCAAAAAAAACACCATGTGTGCCCATAGCCTAAGGCCCTGTGCGCATGCTGCGTATTTACCGCAAATTTTGCCGCGGATTAGCCGCAGAATTGCTGCAGAAAATGTGTCTAACATTGCTGCAGTCATTCCCCAGCAAATCCTATGGGTTTTAAAAAATGCTGTGTGCACACTGCGTTTTTTTATACCTGCGGATTTACCCGCGGATTTTCCGCTGCGGAATTAATGAGCATGTCACTTCTTTTCCACAGGTACCTGCGGTCTTTGCCATAATGGTAAAAACTGCGGGGACCAACTTGCGGAAAATTCACGGTAAATCCGCGTCAAACCGCGGCAAAACCGCGGCAAATCGCGGCAAAAAGGAGGGTGTGGTTTTACCGCGGTTTTTACCGCGGGTGCGGGATTCTTTCAGAGGGTCCGTTTTTTTTTTTAAGAGAATGGCACTTTCTAGTGCGCACATAGCCTAGCATTTTTTTTTATTGTTTCCTTAGCAATCAGCTATGTGTTTAGAATCTGGGCATTATAAGGCTATGTGTCCACGGTAGAATGTTGCTGCCGATTTTCCTGCATGAAAATCCGCGGCTTTCCCGCAAAATCCGCACCTTTTCAAAGGTGTGGATTTGCCGCAGATTTACCGCGGATTTACCACGGAATTGCCGCGGATTTTGGTGCGGATTTTTTTTTTTTCCCAATTCTGAAGCCAAAATCCGGATCAAAATTTGCAACAATAATTGACATGTTGCAGATTTTTCCGGATCAAAATCCGCACCAAATCCGCCGCGGAAAAATCCGCAGCATGGGCACAGCATTTCCAAAAAGCCATAGAAATGGCTGGGAAGTGCCGCTGCTGCAGATTTTCGGGAAATCCGCGGCTTTTCCGCGAGAAATCCGCGGCAAAATCCGCGCATTTTCCGCAGCGTGGGCACATAGCCTAAAACTTACCAATGGCAGTCCTCTGCAGTTTCGAGCGCTGTTCCAGTCCTGTTTTGCATCATGTCATCTCAATTGTCACCAGCTGGGAAAATATGGGCTGTGTATATGAAGACCCATTACTCACTAGCTGCCTTGGTACTCAAGACTGAGATCCATAATGATATACACCATCCCTTCGGGTGCCTGCAGAGGGGCATATGAAAAATTGTCCAAGTGTCATTCGAAAAACTTCTGCGATTTTTTTTCTAATTTTCATCAGAGTCCATCTGTATTCTGTGTTGGTCCATGTGGGATCCGATTTTTTTTCTTCGCACCTATAGACTTGAATGTGTGAGTCTCATCTGATTCAGACGAAAGTAGTGCATGCTGGGATTTTTTTTTTCACATGGACACTCAAAAAGAGAAAAATGTGGTCATCTGAACAGCACTATCGAATAAAATGGGTCAGTGTGTTACCCAAGTAAAAATCTGATAGCACATGTCAGATTTATACACTCGTTATAGACAGATTTCATTACAGCAATTAAGAATGTGACTCAGTAGTGTGAATGGCCCCCACATGCCTGAATGAGCTCCATGAAAATGTAGGGACATGCTCCTGATGGAGGATAAAGTGGTGATAAATCTCCTCCTAGACCTAGATCAGGGTATCAGTGAGCTGCAGGACAGTCTATAGCACTACTTGGTTATGTCAGATGTGTGCCACCCCGGAGGCCTCTGAATGTCACGGCGGTGTCTCCGAGCGGTGATGTGGAGTAAAAAAAATAATATTTAAAAAGGGGAGAAAGGAAAATAAAATAAAGAATTTGTGACTCCAGTTGGGATGTTTGGCTGTGGCATGGCTGGGCACTGCTATAGGGCCCCAGGTGTTAGGTAGTGATCCAGAGTGCCAAAGGGTTGTCCTCTTGCTAGGGCTGGTTCCTGGGGGATATGTTGAGGTAGGGACAGGGAGCTTGTACCTTTTACTGAAGCTCTGTATAACAGTCTGGAATGTTCTTTTCAGCCTTACAATGATGGTGGTTTTCTCTGCCCCAATGGGAGTTTGGCTTCTCTGCTGTGTGGTGGTAGTGTACTTCTCCTGTTACTATTTCCTTACCTGGGAATAGGTATCTTGGTATCCTGGGATTCCCAAGACAAGAACAATCTGGACTTTTGATCCCTTTTGGAGAGCAGGTGACTGGAATCCTGAAACAAGACTCTCCTGTTTCTTCTAGAAGTTTCCAGACGCACACGTGCCACTGTGCTCCCAGAAATTTCACTACCCCTTGTAAAAAGGCTGTAGTCTCTCAGTTTTGTCACCGACCTTGAAGGCACCGATGACCTAGGAACTGATACCCTGACAAGTGTAGCTGGTAACTCAAGAGGTTTCTAGAAATCACCTCAGGACAGGTCCTCTCCTCAGTACACTCGTCACTTCACCTCACACGTCAACTAACTGCCACTGACTGAACTTTACCTCACAACTAAGCTCCTCCCCTTTCGCCTTCTAGGGCTCATAACTCAAGAGTTGGTTTTCTCTTAGATAAATAACCCCAGTAAGGGAGTGTATGTAAATGTATGTTCTGTTGTGAGCAGCAGAGAAAAAACAAACTCTCACTATGGCTTACAATATATGTTAAACAGATGGCAATGTACATGTAATTGTGTGAAATTATTTGTGGTGACTAGGCACAGGGCGCCATAGATGCACTGATACATTATGTTCCAAAGACTCATAATTAGATTCAGGAATATGAGGGTCAGTCAATGCCTTCCTCATCCAGGAATGGTCTACTAACCTTTGCCACATGAGGCCGGGAATTGTCATGCAACAGAAGGAATCCAACGTCCGACATGGGTGCTGAAGATTTCATCAAAGTAGTCAGAGTGCTATTGGCTATATCATGGGGTTTGTACAGTCCTCCAATGATATATCTCCCCAGTCCATTACTGACAGACCTCCAAACTTATCATACTGGATAATGTTCACCTCGGTGTTTCCAGACTATTTCCAAGTTTGACACATGCTTAGTGAGAACCAACTCATCGCCTGAGCTTTCTAACTTATCTTATAAGTTAATTGACTTAGGGTTACACTCAGATACTTAAGTATTCCCAACATTTTTAGAGTAGTGTATATGGCTTTTAAATGGCAGGTAGAGTTTGTCATAGTCAATGGGAATATGTAATTCTATATGATTAATTCAGCGGGCTCTGCTCATAAAACATTAAAATCTATGACTCACTTGTTCATGGGTGGTGACCTTAAAGCGAGTCTACAGCCTGATGTCGGATCGAGTCGGTAGGGCTATCATATCAACTCTCAAGATTTTATGATGCCATGTGTAAGTGCTGCAGGAGACTGCTGATGAGTTGTCTTCGATGTATCGTCCATATCACAATAATTTTGAAACTTGTACAAATAATTTAGATTTACATTACGAATGTTGTCAATTTCTGTTCATAACATTATTTTATTGCATAAGCTAACAGGACATGAGTATCATAGCGGTAGACCATGTCGATGCTATGGGTTGCATCCACCTTCAGTCCTTGTTGGCCCAATCTTCATTGCCATTAGGTGGAAAGAATCAGTACAGATTCAATGGAACTGCATTGTAAGCTCGACGTTGGAGAAATAGCTATGGCCAAGAGTTATTCACCCCTTCTTGTTTCCATTTTTTTATTTTGTACTATCCCTTTCTTCCAAGAGCCATAACTTTTTATTTGCCCGTCAATATGACCATGTGAGGACTTCTCTTTTGTTGTTGGATGACAACATTCACCTTACTAAATAAACTTTAAAATGGGGAGAAAGACAAATTTAGATGACAAAATGCAATTTCACCTTTGCTTTTTGGGTTTCATTTTTATGACATTGACTGTTATATAAAAATTACCTTTTAACTTATTTCTGTTTGATTTTGCCGATACCAATCTTGTAAAAAAAAAATAATTCTATTTTACTGGTTATAAATAGTTCCAGTCTTTTTATTGTCAGTTTCTGAGAGACATAACTTTTTTATTCTTCCATTGATAGAGCTATGGGTGGTCTTGTTTTTCAGAGCCTACAAGCTGCAGTTTGCAGTGGTCCCACTTTGAGAGTCATTCAACTATTTAATCCCTTTCTAGCCCTTTTTTGAGAGGCAATAAGATTGAAAATTGACAATTTTGTAATGGTGTTTACCACGATAGTTGAATGTTATATTCTCAAAGATCTGACTTTTCTAGACTTTTTCAAATACTTTTAAGATTTTCTTACATTTTTAAAAAACATACATTGCAGATCAAATTTAGAGAACAACACACAATTTCCTAAATGTTCAGTTCATTGTGTAGTCATATATGATTATATCCGAATATGAGTAAACTAGCAGTGTTTTAAGCTTATTTCATAAATTGAATTTGTTATAAAGTACATAAGAAAAATCTAAATGAGATAAATGAAAAAGAACACTGATCAAAATTAGAGAACACTTTCAGATACCTGCAAGTTATTGGTGTTAATCTTTCATCTGGTGCTAAGTTCCTTAGTTATCTGGTACACCCTATGTAACTGGCAGCCTGACTTTCAAGTTTGCACTGACTTTGCAAAAATGGTGTGCTGCTCCAAACTGACTGAAACCCTCCGGCAGCAGGTTGTCCAGATGAAGGCAAAGGGGTGACCCTATCAGCCATAGCAAGAGAAGTTGAACATTCCAAGTGTGTGATTTTGAGAATATTGTATCTTTACAACATCACAAACTCTTTGAAGTCCCCCAAGAAGGCTGGTCACCCTCAAAAGACAAATGCAAGAGAGGACAGGATAATACAGAGAATCTCCATGGGTAATTGTTTCAACACTGCAGCTGGATTTGCTTGCAAGTTCAGCATTGAACAGTGTCACAACGCTTAACCCCATTACGACCGCGTTACGTTTTAAAACGGCACTAAAAAAGGGTACTTATTCCTTTCTGCCGTTTTAAAACGGCGGTCGGAAAAAAGGGTCTAGCGCCCCCCAGAGTCAGAAAATTTCCGGGGTCTCAGCTGCCGGGGGTAGCTGAGACCCTGGAGATCATGATTCGGGCCGGTTTTTCCGGTCCCCGCTCACCTGATGACCGGTATACACCGTATACCGATGATCAGGTTACAGTAAATGACCGCGCCGGTAAAAAATCATTTATCTCCCATCTGGCATGATCAAACATGCCAGATGGGAGATAAATCTTTTTCCCGGTTCCCTCCGGTCCCCTCGGTATCCCCAAAGTGCCCCCCCCGACCCCCAACCCCCTCCCGAAAATCCAAGATGGCCGCGCGCATCGGAGAGCACAGCAGCGCGCCGGCCGCATTTACAGTGTTCCTATGGTTTCTGTCGTATGTGCCATAACACATACGACAGAAACCTGCTCCCTAGGCCCTGCCGGGTCCCCCCCTACCCCCCCCTGGTGTCCCCCGGTGTCCCCCGGTGTCATACATACCGGAGCGCTGATCCCCCGCGGCCCCCTCCTCCTTCTCTGCAGACGCCGGTCACATGTGCCGAGCAGATGACAGCTTCCTGTGTTCAGGACGCTGGCTGCTGCTGCTGCTCGGCACTGTGCAGCTGTGACCCGGGGAGGGTGGGTGCAGCTTTTTGCACCCACTCTCTTCAAATGGAGGGTCTGCCCTCCTAGAAAATGGGGGATACGTTCCCTGAACGTGTCCCCCATATTCTAGAAGGTCCAGAGGCGACGTGGGACATCCAAATGGATTATAGTGGATTTTTTTTTTTCTTTTCAATAAATTGGTCAATCAGGGAATGTTTTGGGGAGTGTTTTTTCAAATAAATTTTTTTTTGTTGTCAATTTTTTTTCTTATTACTGTCAATTAGTTATGTCGGGTATCTGATAGACGCCGTGACATAACTAATTGCTGGGCTTGATGCCAGGTGACATTACACACCTGGTATCAACCCCATTCATTACCCCGTTAGCCAACGCACCAGGGCGCGGGATGAGCTGGGGCGAAGCGCCAGAATTGGCGCATCTAATGGATGCGCCACTTCTGGGGCGGCTGCGGCCTGCTATTTTTAGGCTGAGAAGAGTCCAATAACCATGGCTCTTCCCATCCTGAAAATACCAGACCCCAGCTGTCAGCTTCACCTTGGCTGGTGATCTAATTTGGGGGGACCCCACGTTTGTTTGTTTTTTTTAATTATTTATTTATAAATAATTAAAAAAAAAAAAACAGCTTGGGGAGCCCTCCAAATTGATCACCAGACAAGATGAAGCTGTCAGCTGTGGTTTGCAGGCTACAGCTGTCTGCTTTACCCTAGCTGGCTATCAAAAATAGGGGGGACCCCACGTCATTTATTTTAATTTTTTTTTTTTTTTTTTGGGCTAAATACAAGGCTAGGCATCCTTTAGTGTCACATGAAAGGCACTAAAGGGCGCCAGCTTAGAATATGCAGGGGGGTGGGACGTTATATATGTTTGACATCTATCCATTCATCCACTGTAGCATTTTACGCTGTGTGCCCACAATCAGGGTTTGCAGCGTTTTGGGCGCAGAGTGTTTTCCCTGCGTCCATAACGCTGCGTTGTGCAGTAGAAGCACAGTGGCAGGATTTTTAGAAATCCCATGCCCACTGTGTTTCTTTTCTCCGCAGCATAAACCGACCTGTGGCGCAGCTTCCCGAGCCTCAGCATGTCAATTTATGCTGCGGAGATGAGTGTTCTTTGCAGGTAGAATAAAACTAAAGTCCACAGCAGCCTGAACCCAAATCGTGGGCATGGGCAGCTGCGTTCTCCCGTGGACAACACTCACATTTCTGCAGGAGGCTGACACTGTGTACTAGACGCCGTGTCGCTGGATCATGGCCACATAGCCTAAAGGCTACTTTACACGCTGCGATATCGGTCCCGATATCGCTAGTGTGGGTACCCGCCCCCATCTGTTGTGCGACACGGGCAAATCGCTGCCCGTGCCGCACAACATCGCGCAGACGCATCACACATACTTACCTGCCCGGCGACGTCGCTGTGACCGGCGAACCGCCTCCTTTCTAAGGGGGCGGTCCGTGTGGCATCACAGTGACGTCACTGAGCGGCCGCCCAATAGAAGCGGAGGGGCGGAGATGAGTGGCCGGAACATCCCGCCCACCTTCTTCCTTCCTCATAGCGGCCGGGAGGCAGGTAAGGAGAGGTTCCTCGTTCCTGCGGCGTCACACATAGCGATGTGTGCTGCCGCAGGAGCGACGAACTACATCGTTACTGCTGCAGTAACGATAATCGAGAATGGACCCCCATGTCACCGATGAGCGATTTTGCACGTTTTTGCAACGATGCAAAATCGCTCATCGGTGTCACACGCAGCAACATCGCTAATGCGGCCGGATGTGCGTCACCAATTCCGTGACCCTAACGACTCCGCATTAGCGATGTCGCAGTGTGTAAAGCCCCCTTAACAGTGAGAAATTTGTTGCTACAGCAACATTTTTGTGAAGTACCTGTGGATTCAAAATGCTTACTATACTCCTGAATAAAATCCTTGAGGGGTCCAGTTTCCAAAATGAGGTCACTTGTGGGGGGTTTCTGCTGTATAGGTACCCAAGGGGCCCTGCTAATGTGACATGGTGCGCGCAATTTACTTCAACTTTTCCAAAATTCAAATGGTGCTCCTTCCATTCCAAGCCCTCCCATTTATCCAAACAAAGGTTTTTGGCCACATGTGTGGTATCCCTGCGCTCACAAGAAATTAGATAACAACCTGTGGGGTACACGTTTTGTTGTTGCCTCTTGAAAAAGTGAAAAATGTGTCGCTAAATCAACATTTTTGTGAAAAAAATGAAAATTTCAATATGGCAACCTAAGCTTATCAAATTCTGTGAAGTATTCGTGGATTCAAAATGCTCAATATACACCTAGATTAAAGCCTTGAGGGGTCTTATTTCCAGAATGGGGTCACTTGTGGGGGACCTCCACTGCTTAGGCACCTCAGGGGCTCTCCTAATGCAACATGGCGTCCGCTATTGATTCCAGCCAATTTTGCAGTCAAACTGCACTCCTTCTCTTCTGAGCCCTGTAGTGTGCCCAAACAGTTGATTTCCACCACATACAAGATATCAACAAACTCAGGAGAAATTGCGCAATAAATTTCATGGTGATTTATTTCCTGTTACCCTTGTGAAAAAAAAAGCTACCTGGTTGAAGTAACAATTTTGTGGTAAAATTTTATTTTTTTATTTTCATGGCTCAACGTTATAAACTTCTGTAAAGCACCTGGAGGTTCAGGGTACTCACCAAACATCAAGATAAATTCCTTGAGGGGCCTAGTTTCCAATATGGGGTCACTTGTGGTGTTTTTTTGCTGTTTACGTACCTTAGGGGTCCTCCAAATGTGACATGGTGCCTGCAATCTTTTTCAGCCAAATTTCCTTTCCAAAATTCAAATATTGCTCCTTCCGTTCCAAGCCCTCCCATTTCTCCAAACAAAGGTTTCAGACCACAAGTGAGGTATCACCGCGCTCATAAAAAAGTGGGTAACAAACGTTGGGGTCAAATTTTTGGAATTACCTCTTGAAAAAGTGAAAAAATTGATGCTAAAGCAACATTTTTGAGAAAAAAATGAAAATTTTCAATGTGACAACGTAACGTTATCAAAATCTGTGAAGTACTTGTGGATCCAAAATGCTCACTATACCCCTAGATAGAAGCCTTAAGGGGTCTAGTTTCCAAAATGGTGTCACTTGTGAGGGGTTTCTGCTGTTTAGGTACCTTAGCGGACATGTAAATGCAACATGGTGCCCGCAATCTATTTCAGCCAAATTTGCTTTCCAAAATTCAAATATTGCTCCTTCTGTTCCGAGCCCTCCCATTTGTCCAAACAAAGGTTTCTGACCACATGTGGGGTATTGGCGCGCTCATAAGAAAGTGGGGAACAAGTTTTGGGGTTCATTTTGTTGTGTTATTTCTTCTAAAAGTGAATAAATTTGGGGTAGAGCAACATTTTAGGTAAAATTTTATTTTTTGCTTTTTTTCATTCCACTTTGCTTTAGTTCCTGTGAAGCACCTGAAGGGTTAATAAACTTCTTGGATGTGGTTTTGAGTACTTTGAGGGGTGCTGTTTTGAGAATGGTGTCACTTTTAGGTATTTTCTGTCACTTAGGCCTCTCAAAGTCACTTCAAATGTGATGTGGTCCCTAAAAAAATGGTTTTGTGAATTTTGTTGAAAAAATGGGAAATTGCAGATGAACTTTGACCCCTTCTAACTTCCTAACCCCAAAACATTTTGTTTCAGAAATTGCGCTAATGTAAAGTAGACATGTGGGAAATGTTATTTATTAACTGTTTTGTGTGACATAACTCTCTGGGTTAAGGGCATAAAAATTAAAAGTTTGAAAATTGCAAAATTTTCAAAATTTTCATCAAATTTCCGATTTTTTCACAAATAAAAGCAAAAAATATCGTTCTAAATTTATAACTATCATGAAGTACAATATGTCACGAAAAAACAATGTCAGAATCACCGGGATCCGTTGAAGCGTTCCAGAGTTATGACCTCATAAAGTGACACTGGTCAGAATTGCAAAAAATGGCCTGGGCATTAAGGACAAAACTGGCTTCGTCCTTAAGGGGTTAAGAGCATTTAGACTAAAAACCCACTCTGCAGTGACCAAACCTCTCATTAGCAGAAAGAATCAATAGACTCACCTTTGATTAGGAGCATGTTGTGGGGATAGAGATGAAGTGGCCCACAGTTCATTTTAGTGATGAAAGCAAGTTTAATTTATTTGAGTCTGATGGGAAACATTATGTTCGTCAACATAATGGTGAAATACTGAACCCAAAGTGTGTTAAGAAGTCAGTGAAAAGTGGTGGAGGAAGGGTCATTGATTGGGGAATGTGTTCTGCAGCAGGAGTTGGACCTCTCATACAGCTACATGGCAGAGTGAATGCAAGTATGATTGACCTCCTTCTTCAACAACACATGGTTCCTTACTTGCATTCATCACTCAATAAGCCAGCAATTTTCATGCAGGACAATACCCCCTGTCACACAGCAAAACGGGTAAAGCAGTTCCTTGAAACAGAAAACATTGAAACAATAAAATGGCTGCCCACAGTCCTGATCTAAACCCAATAGAAAACCTCTGGAAAATCCTTGGCGACAAAGTTATAACCAAGAAGCCAACAATAATCAAAAAAACATGGAAGAGACTGGAAGAAGAGTGGACCAAAATCACACCAGAGCAGTGTGAGAGACTAGTGATGTTCTGTGGCCACAGATGTGCTGAAGTCATTCAGAGCAAAGGCCTGTACACGTCCTACTGATTGGTGACTGTTTTTACTTTCAGAAAATTTACTTAGAATCTTTCTCTGTGCTATAGTCATTGTTGTTCTCTAATTATGATCATCACGTTTTGGGTAAAATAAAGGTTTAAAGTTAATAATCTTTGGATCTTTTGTAAAACACTGTTCTAGTGGCATAGTGTACCCCTTAAGGTCCAGTCACACATAACGAGATCGTTAAGGAGATCGTTACTACATCACAGTTTCCGGATCGTTGTTAAATCGTTGGTGAGACTGTTGGTGAGATGTCACACAGTCATTTTCCCAACGACTTTAGTAACGATGCAGCGACCTGTATAACGATCTCATTGGTCGTTGGGACCCTGTCACACAGCAGCTATGTAACGATTCCGACCTCGAATAGGGGCGTAGTGTTTGACTCTGTAAGCAACGTAGGCGTGCATATGCGTCGCCTTTTCTACACCCCTCCGCTCTGATTGGTGACCAATACTGCGTTCTGATTGGGCGGCCGGCCTAGAAGGCAACTTTGTATCGCTACATCCTTTGTCCTTTTTTGAGCCTTGCTTTGAGGATAGAACCTGCGACTCCACCCGGATTCATTCGTACTTTGTTCCCGGTTGCTTGCTTGCTTTTCAGATTGAAGCTGCATCTGCACCCGGATTCATCCCTCCTTCGTTCCCGAGTGTTTGCTTACTGTTCTTAGTTCCAACCAATCAGTGCAGAGGGGGTGCAGAAAAGGTGACGCAACTACGCGCCTACATGTCACACTTTAAAAGTTCTCATCTAGGTCATTAACGAGATCGTTATCATTCAGCAATGACCAACGATCTCACAGCAGGGGGCGGATCTTTGGTACGTGTCAAACATAACGAGATCGCTGGTGAAGTCCTTGTTTCGTCACAGAAACTGTGACGTAGTAACGATGTCGTTAGTGATCTCGTTATGTGTGAAGTGGCCTTTAGATCCTGTGTTATCTACTGAATAAAATGTGTTACCTTTCATTGTAATCCTGTCTGTGATAAAAATATATCTGCTGAAAAGCCATCCCTACAGAAGTAGGAGTAGGCCTAAATCTATCAAGGGTCTAAATCTATCAAGGGTCATAACCTCAAAAACACCACTCAGACAGACTTGGCACTAGATAATGCATCCCAAAAGAACCCCAACCTTTACCTTCTAACACTTATATACTGATTTGCTCCTACATGAGGCCCCCTGGGTTGATTTATTGGAGTGGCTATTGGCTGTAGGAGTGAGTTTGAGGCAAAGATAGGCAAACAAATTCAGGTCAGCGTCAGGAGGGACACAACTGGGAGAGAATGAAAAGAGATAACCATAGTTAAGGTCACGTCTCACTAAGCAACATCGCTAGCAACATCGCTGCTGAGGCACAACTTATGTGACGTAACAGCGATGTTGCTAACGATGTTGTTGTGTGTGACATCCAGCAACAACCTGGCCCCTGCTGTGAGGTCGCTGGTTGTTGCTCAACGTCCTGGACCATTTTTAGTTGTTGCTCTCCCGCTGTGAAGCACAGATCGCTGTGTGTGACAGCGAGAGAGCAACAACTGAATGTGCAGTGAGCAGGGAGCCGGCTTCTGCGGACGCTGGTAACCAATGTAAATATCGGGTAACCAAGAAGCCCTTTCCTTGGTTACCCGATATTTACCTTCGTTACAAGCGTCCACCGCTCTCACGCGGCGAGTGCCGGCTCCCTGCTCCCTGCACACATAGCCAGACTACACATCGGGTAATTAACCAGTGCAGGGAGCCAGCGCTAAGCGGTGTGCGCTGGTAACCAAGGTAAATATCGGGTTGGTTACCCGATATTTACCTTAGTTACCAAGCGCAGCATCGCTTCCACGCGTCGCTGCTGGCTGGGGCTGATCACTGGTTGCTGGTGAGATCTGCCTGTTTGACAGATCACTAGCAACCCGTGTAGCAACGCTCCAGCAATCCCTGCCAGGTCAGGTTGCTGGTGGGATCGCTGGAGCGTCGCTTAGTGTGACGGTACCTTTAGTGGAATATCCAAGGTTAGATACCAGAAGGTCAGACAAAAATAAGGTAAGACAGGTAAGGGTCAAAGTCAAGAGGTATAACAAAACAATGAAGGTGAAGGTACAAACTGGGTCAGGATTAAGATACACATAAGATACAGCACTAGATTCAAAGGAGCAACCCAAGCAATATCTGGCAACTTTCAGAAGAATGTTGGAAGTTGTAGTAGGGTGTGATACTGTCTCTTTGGCAACATCAGGGTTTATACCGCTAGACTTCTAGACAGCACATATATCCATTAGCCTGTCTGGGCAGCACTACAGGTCCCAGCCACTCTCATCCCAGGCTGGAGAGTATCTTTACCATTCAGAAATACTGACCATGAAATCGTCTCCATCATCAGCGCCAACTGAAGAGTGAATAAAACATATAAAGGCAGATATCGCTGCAGAATTTCCAAGTAAAGATCTGACAGTAGAAACCTAAGGAATAACAGGCCTCATTGCCAATATGAAAATTTCTTTTCTTTTTTTTTTTTTTTTGTGTATTTTTATGATATAGTTAAGTGTAGAATTAAAAAAATATGTAAAACATATTTACCAAAACATATTTAACCTAATTTAAACAATAATGCCCCAAACGTTGTTCATGTCAGTCTTGATGGGAGGGCATACTGGAGTCAATGGAGACTGGCGCATCTTAAAAGTGAATCAGGTGCATCCTAAAAGTGGCCTCCACGTGCCTGTCGTGTGGTGTTCAGCGTTGCACTTGCTGGGTGTCATGGTGGCCTCGGACTCTGTTCCCGCTGCAGAGTCCAACAGGCAGTCTGGGATCCCTTAATAGCACAGCCTGTCATGGATGTCGGCTGGTTCTGGCTGTGCTGCTCTCCAGTACAACAGGAGTTAATTCCTGCTGGCTTGTGGTCATCTGCTGGGAGCTCAGGCAGCTCATTACCATCCTCAACTTCTTGCACCCTTTATATACTACTGGCTACTGGGGCTGAGTGCCGGATATAGCCTCTGCTTCCTGTACTATGGTGATCTACAAGTTGTGGTTCTGCGTGGTGTTTGAGTTCTCCAGTTGTGTATTTATTTCCTACCCCTTTTGTGTTATTCCCCAGTTCACATACTCTCGCTCCTTTGTGTTTGAGTGCTGTGTGCACTTTTTGTTTACCCTTGTCTATGCCTTTTTGTGGTTTTTTGGTTGCTAGGTTTCCAGCCCGCTCCTTGGGTGTGGGGGAGTAGTATCAGGGCTCGGACAGGAGATAGGGCCATGGTAGGGGGCTCAAACCTGGCTATCATCGAGACTACTTTTGAGATAAGGGACATTGGAGGGGCCCCAGTCTTAGGGTCAGCCTAGGAGCCTCTGTTCTATCTGTACATACCCCGTGACAGTGCCTTGTCTCAAAACATACTCCAGTCAGAGACTGGAGTAATATTTGGGCTGTAAGCTAAACCACAGCTTATCATGAATTAAAGGAGGACTGTAATGTGCAAGTGCAGGGAAAGGTCAAAGAACATCCGCGCATGCGCACTACAATACTTTGCTCTCCCCTTAGCAGGGTAGAGAGACGTGCACATGCGCAGTATCGTAATGGCGGACACTATGTGAATGACATAGGACACGCTATCCACAGAGAGCAGGGAGGGAGGACAATTGCAAGCAGAGAGGAGGTGCCAGATCAAGACCAGCGACGTCCATCAGACTGGACCGCCCCGCAGGTGAGTATAATAAAAGGTCTTTTTTATGTTATATAGATCGGCTTGGGGACTTATATACAGTATTCTAGAATATTGTATATAAGAGCTCACTGGTGGTGCGCGCAGTTTATATGGGGAAAAAACTGTTGACAGATTTCCTTTAAGAGAACAATGCCTTTAGAATAATGAGTGCTTGTCTAAGGGTACCTTCACACTTTAGCGATGCTGCAGCGATCCGATCGCTACTGCATCGCTACATGGTCACTGGTGAGCTGTCAAACAGGCAGATCTCACCAGCGACCAGTGACCAGCCCCCAGCCAGCAGCGACGTGCAAGCGACACTGCGCTTGCACGGAGCCGGCGTCTGGAAGCTGCGGGCACTGGTAACTAAGGTAAACATCGGGTATGGTTACCCGATGTTTACATTACTTACCAGCGCACACCGCTTAGCTTTGCTCTCCTAGCTAAAGTACACATCGGGTTAATTAACCCGATGTGTAATGCAGCTACATGTGCAGAGAGCAGGGAGCCACGCACACTGCTTAGCGCTGGCTCCTTGCTCTCCTAGCTACAGTACACATCGGGCTAATTAACCCGATGTGTAATGCAGCTACATGAGCAGAGAGCCGGAGCCGGCAGCACAGGCAGCGTGAGAGCTACGGAGGCTGGTAACTAAGGCAAATATCGGGTAACCACCTTGGTTACCCGATGTTTATCTTGGTTACAGCTTACCGCAGCTGCCAGATGCCGGCTCCTGCTCCCTGCTCGCTTCATTTCGTCGCTCTCTCGCTGTCACACACAGCGATCTGTGTGTCACAGCGGGAGAGCGCCTTTGAAGAAAACGAACCAGGGCTGTGTGTAACGAGCAGCGATCTCGCAGCAGGGGCCAGATCGCTGCTCATTGTCACACACAGCGAGATCGCTAATGAGGTCACTGCTGCGTCACAAAAAACGTGACTCGGCAGCGAGCTCGCTGTGTGTGAAGCACCCCTTAGCCTACCATGCAAACAGTCTTGCTGATATAGATAATGACAATATACTACACAAAATGATGATCTCCTCCAAATTAGAGCTCTGAAGGTTGAACAAGTGCTGGTACGGGAAAGGATTTTTGTACTGAAAACTGTACACTTAGAGAAGAGGATGGCAGCTGTAATTTAAATTTACTGAAGAAATGGATTCAGAGTATTTGATGGCAAACAATTGACCCACCAGAAAATTTGCCTTAATGTCACATAATTAGTCCTTCCCGTATGCTATGATCTTTTATTTTTACTGAAATGCCAAGTGCTTATATAGGAATAGAAAGTAGGATTAAATGGCAGATGAGTGCTCGATACAGAAATAGTAGTTTTAGTAGAATGCAATTAAGGCAATCCATTGCTTGAAAGGGAAAATATTAGGCCAAAGTACATTTACAATCAGAATTAGTTAACATACAGAGCTGTATAGTGGAAAAGAGTGACATTATATATATATACAGTTAGATCCAGAAATATTTGGACAGTGACACAAGTTTTGTTATTTTAGCTGTTTACAAAAACATGTTCAGAAATACAATTATATATATATAATATGGGCTGAAAGTGCACACTCCCAGCTGCAATATGAGAGTTTTCACATCCAAATCGGAGAAAGGGTTTAGGAATCATAGCTCTGTAATGCATAGCCTCCTCTTTTTCAAGGGACCAAAAGTAATTGGACAAGGGACTCTAAGGGCTGCAATTAACTCTGAAGGCGTCTCCCTCGTTAACCTGTAATCAATGAAGTAGTTAAAAGGTCTGGGGTTGATTACAGGTGTGTGGTTTTGCATTTGGAAGCTGTTGCTGTGACCAGACAACATGCGGTCTAAGGAACTCTCAATTGAGGTGAAGCAGAACATCCTGAGGCTGAAAAAAAAGAAAAAATCCATCAGAGAGATAGCAGACATGCTTGGAGTAGCAAAATCAACAGTCGGGTACATTCTGAGAAAAAAGGAATTGACTGGTGAGCTTGGGAACTCAAAAAGGCCTGGGAGTCCACGGATGACAACAGTGGTGGATGATCGCCACATACTTTCTTTGGTGAAGAAGAACCCGTTCACAACATCAACTGAAGTCCAGAACACTCTCAGTGAAGTAGGTGTATCTGTCTCTAAGTCAACAGTAAAGAGAAGACTCCATGAAAGTAAATACAAAGGGTTCACATCTAGATGCAAACCATTCATCAATTCCAAAAATAGACAGGCCAGAGTTAAATTTGCTGAAAAACACCTCATGAAGCCAGCTCAGTTCTGGAAAAGTATTCTATGGACAGAGGAGACCAAGATCAACCTGTACCAGAATGATGGGAAGAAAAAAGTTTGGAGAAGAAAGGGAACGGCACATGATCCAAGGCACACCACATCCTCTGTAAAACATGGTGGAGGCAACGTGATGGCATGGGCATGCATGGCTTTCAATGGCACTGGGTCACTTGTGTTTATTGATGACATAACAGCAGACAAGAGTAGCCGGATGAATTCTGAAGTGTACCAGGATATACTTTCAGCCCAGATTCAGCCAAATGCCGCAAAGTTGATCGGACGGCGCTTCATAGTACAGATGGACAATGACCCCAAGCATACAGCCAAAGCTACCCAGGAGTTCATGAGTGCAAAAAAGTGGAACATTCTGCAATGGCCAAGTCAATCACCAGATCTTAACCCAATTGAGCATGCATTTCACTTGCTCAAATCCAGACTTAAGACGGAAAGACCCACAAACAAGCAAGACCTGAAGGCTGCAGCTGTAAAGGCCTGGCAAAGCATTAAGAAGGAGGAAACCCAGAGTTTGGTGATGTCCATGGGTTCCAGACTTAAGGCAGTGATTGCCTCCAAAGGATTCGCAACAAAATATTGAAAATAAAAATATTTTGTTTGGGTTTGGTTTATTTGTCCAATTACTTTTGACCTCCTAAAATGTGGAGTGTTTGTAAAGAAATGTGTATAATTCCTACAATTTCTATCAGATATTTTTGTTCAAACCTTCAAATTAAACGTTACAATCTGCACTTGAATTCTGTTGTAGAGGTTTCATTTCAAATCCAATGTGGTGGCATGCAGAGCCCAACTCGCGAAAATTGTGTCACTGTCCAAATATTTCTGGACCTAACTGTACATATATACACCGTATATATATATATATATATATATATTATGTATTTACAGTGCCTTGCGAAAGTATTCAGGCCCACTTGAATTTTTCAACCTTTCCCCACATTTCAGGCTGCGAACATAAAGATATTTATTGCTTATTTTAAACTTTTTTAAAAAATAAATAACTGAAAATTGGGGCGTGCAATATTATTCATCCCCTTTAAGTTAATACTTGCTAGCACCACCTTTTGCTGCGATTACAGCTACAAGTCACTTGGGGTATGTCTCTATCAGTTTTGCACATTGTGAGACTGAAATTCTTGCCCATTCTTCCTTTGCAAACAGCTGGAGCTGAGTGAGGTCGGATGGAGAGCATTTGTGAACAGCAGTTTTCAGCTCTTTCCACAGATTCTCGATTGGATTCAGGTCTTGACTTTGACTTGGTCATTCTAACACCTGGATACGTTTATTTATGAATCATTCCATTGTAGATTTTGCTTTATGTTTGGTAACATTGTCTTGTTGGAAGACAAATCTCCGTCCTAGGTCTTTTGCAGACTCCAACAGGTTTTCTTCAAGAATGGTCCTGTATTTGGCTCCATCCATCTTCCCATCAATTTTAACCATCTTCCCTGTCCCTGCTGAAGAAAAGCAGGCTCAAACCATGATGCTGCCACCACCATGTTTGACAGTGGGGATAGTGTGTTCAGGGTGATGAGCTGTGTTGTGTTTACGCCAAACATATAATTTGGCATTGCGCCCAAATAGTTCGATTTTGGTTTCATCTGACCAGAGCACCTTCTTCCACATGTTTGGTGTGTCTCCCAGGTGGCTTGTGGCAAATTATAATTGACACTTTTTATGGATATCTTTGAGAAATGTCTTTCTTCTTGCCACTCTTCCATAAAGGCCAGATTTGTGTAGTGAATGACTGATTGTTGTCCTATGTTCAGACTCTCTCACCTCAGCTGTAGATCTCTGCAGTTCATCCAGAGTGATCATGAGCCTCTTCGCTGCATCTCTGATCAGTCTTCTCCTTGTTTGAGATGAAAGTTTGGATGGACGTCTGGGTCTTGGTAGATTTGCAGTGGTATGATACTCCTTCCATTTCAATATGATCGCTTGCACAGTGCTCCTTGGGATGTTTAAAGTTTTGGAAATCTTTTTGCAACCAAATCTGGCTTTAAACTTCTCCACAACTGTATCACGGACCTTCCTGTTGTGTTCCTTGGTCTTCATGATGCTATCTGCACTTTAAACAGAACACTGAGACTATCACAGAGCAGGTGCATTTATACAGAGACTTGATTACACACAGGTGGCTTATATTTATCATCATCAGTCATTTAAGACAACATTGGATCATTCAGAGATCCTCAATAAACTTCTGGAGTGAGTTTGCTGCACTGAGAGTAAAGGGGATGAATAATATTGCACACCCACTTTTCAGTTATTTATTTTTTAAAAAGGTTTAAAATAAGCAATAAATTTTGTTCAACTTCACAATTGTGTCCCACTTGTTGTTGATTCTTCACTATAACATTAACATTTTGATCTTTATGCTTGAAACCTGAAATGTGGGAAAGGGTTGAAAAATTCAATGGAGCCGAATACATTCGTAAGGCACTGTATATATATAAAGATTTAAAGAGACAAGCAAGGTCTGTGGGGATAATTCAAGATTTTCAAAAATTTCCAGTAAATGCATAGTGTCACGTACATAAGATTTCAGATTAGTCACAAAGGGTTGTAAATAAAAATCCACATAGACACAAGCATTTTCACTGAGACCACCTATCCCTGCAACAATTGGCCTCCCGGGAGGATCCTCGATGCATTTGTGCACCTTCGGGAGTAAATGAAAAGTCGGAGTTACCAGGTAAGCATTGAAGATGAAGTCCCTTTCTCTCTTACCTATAATGTCCCGTGATACAGCATGAGCGAGGAGGGCATCCAATTTTTTCTGGAACACTATAGAAGGATCAGAGGGTAATACCATGTATAGAGCAGTATTCGAAAGCTGTCTCCTAGCTTCCTTGATACAGAGATCGATGGGCCAAAGAACAATATTTCCGTCTTTGTCGGCTTCTTTGATGACGAAGGCCGTGTTGTTTTTGAGTGTAACTATAGCATCTCTTTGTTCCTTGGTAAGTTTGTCATGTACTGCATCTCTGGTTCTGAGCATAAGGATATCCTGTACCATAGTGTTATAAAAAAAACATTAACGGTGGGACAAGTCCCAAAAGATGCAGTTTTTTGAGAGAGCCTATGTAGAGTAAATGGCCTCCCACCTGAGGGGTCCTCAGTCTCCTGTAATAGATCCATCAAATCCTCGAAGGCACATTGTTCCAAATCAGGTAAGGACTGAACAGACGAAGGATGACCGTGAAAATACTTGAGCATAAAGTTTCTACAAAAAAGGAAAGTGTCTTTTATCAAGGTAAACTTATCCAATTTTTGTGTAGGTGAGAAGGACAAGCCATGTTTGAGGACAGTTTCCTCCGCCGGGCATAAGACATAATCAGATAAGTTGATGATATGAAATAGATTCTCACCGCCTCTTATCGGTTCCTTTTCTTGTAACGAGTCTGCATATAATGATTCGGTGCCCGATTGCGTGGCGTTCTTCTGATGTTTGTTCCTCTTCCGGCCCCCTCTTCACGTCCTCCTCCTTCTGTTTCGCTTGTATCTGTTGATAAAAAATCCGTGGAAGAATCTTCACCCATTACAGTACTTCTTCTACTTATGGTATAGTATATGAGCTGTCCTTGATTTGTATCATCTGGTATTACCTTTTGATGTTAAAATTTGTTTCTGTGCCCTATTATTGTGGCCATCACTTGTCTAGCCTTGCTATTTACTAATAACAGTCCAATCATGTTGTGAGGTTTTTTGTTGCTGCGCCTGATTCATCCTGAGTGGGACGCTCTTTGTCCCCTCTTGTTTTAATATTTTTAAATTGTTCTGCTGTCATTAAATAAATTTTAATACTTTTCTATACAATTGTGGTAACTCTCTTGCTTTATATTACTCTGGATTTTCCAGTGATTCTCTGGTTGTAGCAGTGCGTATACATCCTTGACTGTAGGGAAGACACACTTGTCTTTGTACTCCTCACCTGGTGGCCACACACGCTGGCCACCATCTCAACCAAACAAATTTATCTTGGTCTTATCAGACCACAGGACATCGTTCTAGTAATCCATATCCTTAAGAGGACTTTACACACTGCAATATCGCTAAAGAGGTATCGTCGGGGTCACGGTGGTTGTGACGCACATCCGGCCTCATTAGCGAGATCGCAGCGTGTGGCTCCTCTGAGCGACTGTAAACTATCGCAAAAGATGGAAAAATGGGTGGTCATGGAGAGGTCGTTCTAAAACAAAATATCGTTTTCTGCCCAGTAGCGATGTGGTTCGTCGCTTCTGCCGCAGCACACATCGCTGTGTGTGACACCGCAGAAGCGACAACCATTACCTTACCTCCATCCACCGGAAAAGGAGGAAGGAAGGAGGTGGGCGGCATGTTCCGGCCGCTCATCTCCTCCCCTCCTTTTCTATTGGGTGGCGGTTCAGTGACGATGCTGTGACGTCGCTGTGACGCTGAACGAACCGCCCCCTTAGAAAGGAGGCGGTTTGCCGGTCACAACGACGTCGCAGAGCAGGTATGTGCGTGTGACGCTGCCGTAGTGATAATGTTCGCTACGGCAGCGATCACCACATATCGGCCGTACGACGGGGGCGGGTGCTATCGCGCTCTACATCGCACCGTGTAAAGCCCGCTTTAGTCTGCTGTCTACAGCAAACTGTATGCAAGCTTTCTTGTCCATCATCTTTAGAAGAGGCTTCCTTATGACAGCCATGCAGACCAATTTGATGCAGTGTGCCTATCCTTCCTTCCCATGTCTCTGTTATAACAGGAGGAGGAAGGAGGGAGGAAGGACAGGGGGAGGAAGGACAGGAAGGCAGACAGGGGCGGGAATAACCAGCAAAACCCAATCGATCTATTAGATATTCTGTAGCTGCTATCAATCAAATAAAATAGCAATTCACTAAATTTACTTGCCTGTATTTCAGAAAGTATACATCCGATCTCACAACTAAAGGTATGTATAGAATCAGCATGATAGTGCCAGTATAGCACTGGCTTTAGTTTATATAGGAAAATCCTGCTGGTTGGTCCTCTTTAATTCTTTCTACTGAGTGGAAATAGTGGAGTGACTCTCAATTCTCACCAAGTATTTAATTTCATCTGTACAGCTTTCTGTGGTTGGGTTTCGCAGTTGGGACGCCCTTATTCACAGTGACATCATTGGACACATACCATAGTAAGGTTCTTATACTAGAGATAGGTTAGGACCGTCCCGATAGGTACGCCTTGTCGTGGTGGGATCCCCTTTATGCTTTTAAGATCAGACTAGCATTAACTAATTAATTATCATTAACCCTATGTTATTTACATGTACGTATACAATTAGTATATGTTTATTTACTTGCTGTAGGGCATATGCTAATTTTATTTTATGTGTTTTTTCTTTGGTTATGTGGATGTAAAGTACAAAATTTGTGTCACGTATACCTCATACTATAACCCACATTTGTTGTGGCATTTTGTTAGCCTTGTTTTTATTTCATGATTTCTATAAAATTGTTTTTTTATTATGACTTTATGCCCTCCGTTGTGATATACAGTATATTATGCTATTTAATTTCCTTGATATGCAAATCTGGATGTCTATAGGATTTCTTTTACACATGTAGTGGCCTGTTAATAACCTAGCACAACATGCCATAAATCAATTCATGTTTTCTCAATGGTCGTGTGACATAATGAAATGTGTTGGTGATTTACAGTGTCAGTACAAGGTCACGAAAAGTATATAGAGATAATATGGTGTGAAACTCCAGCTGCTTATATCAAATGAGAATTTCAGGATTCCATTTCAAATGCCTTTAATCCTCGTGTTTATTCCTTCTTGAGACACTGTAAGCTGTTTTAAAGAATTATTAGTTTTCTCCAAATCCTAACCCATTTAACCCCCTTTAAAAAGATTTTTTACAACAAAAGTGGAAAAATGTTTAAATAATTATAAATCAGGAACCAGGTCAGTAATCAAAGTAAAATAACAAAACTAGAGCATAAAATATATAAAATATAAAGAATTAATACAGTCAAGGGCAAGGATTCCCAAACTGCGGCTCAGGAACTCCACGTGGCCTTCAAGACCATGATCTGCTGCTCGTGGCTGTCTGACAGCTTGATGCAATGACACCAGGTCAAGCAGGTCTCCAAGTTGTAACTAGGCCCACAAATAAAAGCAGATCTGGATGCATATACTGGCCTTGGGGAGATAAATGAAGTGCTAAGCTGTCCATAGGATGATACTGCCAGATAGAGGGGGTGCTTGAAGCTGGGAACAATAGTGTGGTGGGAGTGCTTGATGCAAAAATACCTAATGAGAATAAGGTGGGACAGGGCCGGATTAAAGGTGGGGCTTGCAGGGTCGCGCCCCAGGGCCCCCACCACAAGAGCTTCTAAGGGGGCCCCCAATACCATCTGTGTAGCCGCCGTTTTATTAATGCTGCGCGCCGTGGCACGACTTCTGGGTTGGCGGCATCCTCTTCAGCTTCCAGTGTTGGCCGGCGTCAGCACCATCCAGCACACCTGGGCAAGTGCTGGGGACCTGGACAGTAGTGGGGGCCTACTCTTTCCACACAGGCAAGCAGTCTACAACGTTCGCTGCATACTCCTGATTTAAAGTTCATCTGTGGGCGGAGCTACCACGCGGTGTGCTCCAGTCCCGCAGATGAAGAGGAGCCATAGCGCAGTGCCAGACAGCGTTCCCCAACACGGTGTTGTATGGGCCTCCTCTCCACCGTGACCTGAGTGGTATGTTCAACCCCCCCTCCCTCCTGAGCTGTATGTGCCTTCCCCCTCTGATATTTATGGGCCCCACTGAACTTTATGGGCTATCATCCCCCTTGACCTGCATGTGCTGGCCCCCAGGGCCATATATGCTGGCCCACGGCGCTGTGTATGTGGCCCCCCAGACCCATGTGTGCACATATCTATGCTGCCCCCCACCATAAGCTACAACTCTTGTATAAAAAGGAGATAACTAAAACAGTGTGTGCGTGTATATGTGTGTGTGTGTGTGTGTGTGTGTGCGCAGTAGAGCTGTGTGTGTGCAGCAGAGCTGTGTGTATGTATGCAGCAGAGCTGTGTGCAGCAGAGCTGTGTGCATGTATGCAGCAGAGCTGTGTGTATAGGAATGAAAAAAAATTCTGCACAACAGCAAATACGTCATTAAAAAAAAATACAAATCTTTATTGAAACAATGTTAAAAAACAGCAAATACAAATATTGTAAACAGTGGTCAGCAGGTGGAGCCAAAAAACCATAACATGAAAACTGTAACATAGGATAGTAATTGGTGTTGGGATTCTCATTAATCCAAAAACCCTGATAGTGACAATATAGAAAAATGAGAACCAAAAGTGGTCTATGAGTCAAAGCAGTGCAGAAACTGCTGTCTCTGTCAGAGCGGAGTAAGGAGAATCCCAGCAAAAAAAAAAAAAAATTTTTACCCATATCCCCGGAAGAAGGCGTATACCGAAACGTGCATGTAGGGACTGTGTCGGCGCTCTCACCTATATGAGGTATTCATTGCTATTCACTTTGTGCTTATTTACATTTTTTTTTTTTTTTTGCTGGGATTCTCCTTAGGGTATGTGCGCACGTTGCTTTTTACCTGCTTTTTACCTGCTTTTTTGCTGCTTTTTCTTCTGCGCTGTTTAATGCCAAAATGGATGTGTTCTTCTATTCAAGCAAAGTCTATGGGAATTTGGGTTTCTTGTTCACACTATGTTGTTCAAAATGCTGCCTTTTTGTGGCAGAAATTTGGTCAAAAACTCAGCTTTGCAGTGCAAAACCCAAATGGCAAAAACAATTGACATGTTGCTTCTTTGAAAAGCTGAGTTTTTGACCAAAGTTCTGCCACAAAAAGGCAGCATTTTGAACAACATAGTGTGAACAAGAAACCCAAATTCCCATAGACTTTGCTTGAATAGAAGATCACATCCATTTTGGCATTAAACAGCGCAGAAGAAAAAGCAGCAAAAAAGCAGGTAAAAAGCAGGTAAAAAGCAACGTGCGCACATACCCTAACTCTGCTCTGACAGTGATGGCAGTTTCTGCACTGCTTTGACTCATAGACCACTTTTGGTTCTCATTTTTCTATATCATCACTGTCAGGGTTTTTGGATTGATGAGAATCCCAACACCAATTACTATCCTATGTTGCAGTTCTCGTGTTATGGTTCTTTGGCGCCACCTGCTGACCACTGTTTACAACATTTGTATTTGCTATTTTTTAACATTGTTTCACGTGACGTGACGTGTTTGCTGTTGTACAGAATTTTTTTCGTTCCTGAACTTTGATTTCTGTATTAGCTATTATCCATGAATTTGGGCACATAACTACAATTATCTTATTTGAAATGTGCTTTTTGTTTGCTCTTTGTTTATCAGAGCTGTGTATATGTATGTATCAGAGATGTGTGTATGTGTGCAGCAGAGCTGTATGTATATATACTCTTTAGCGGGCTTTACACGCTGCGATATCGGTATCGATATCGCTAGCGAGTGTACCCGCCCCCGTCGGTTGTGCGTCACTGGTAAATCGCTGCCCGTGGCGCTAAACATCGCTTACACTCGTCACACGGACTTACCTTCCGTGCGACTTCGCTGTAGCTGGTGAACCGCCTCCTTTCTAAGGGGGCGGTTTGTTTGGCGTCACAGCGACGTCACACGGCAGCCATCCAATAGCAGAGGAGGGGCGGAGATGAGCGGCCGGAACATGCCGCCCACCTCCTTCCTTCCTCATTGCCGGTGGATGCAGGTAAGGAGATGTTCATCATTCCTGCAGTGTAACACATAGCGATGTGTTAACGGTGTGATGCCGCAGAAACGAGGAACAACCAGCGGCAAGCCCCACCAACGATATTATGAAAAGCAGCGACGTGTCAACGATCAACGATTTTTGACGTTTTTGAGATAGTTGATCGTCGCTCCTTGGTGTCATTCTGCGATGTCGCTAACGGCGCCGGATGTGCGTCACTAATGACGTGACCACGAAGATATATCGTTAGCGATGTCGCAGCGTGTAAAGCACCCTTTTGGGCAGCAGAGATGTGTGGGCAGCAGACCTGTGTGTATATATATATATATATTCTTTGGGCAGCAGAGCTGTGTGTATATATACTCTTTGGGCAGCACTGCTGTGTGTGTGTATATATACTCTTTGTGCAGCTGGCCCTGGGTGAGACCCCATACGTGCCTGATGTGATTTCTGTTTGTAAACCTTGGCTGTCATATTACTGATAATGGCGGCTCCAGGTGTCACTGCTATCGGGAAAGCAGGAGCTGGATGTCACTATACAGTGGGGCTCTGAGTATGGCCGCAACCCTCTCTCAGACCTGGATATGGCTCTCAAGGTTAAGAAGGCTGGGAATCACTTGCCTAGGGCATAAATATATAGTGAGATAGCAAGAAAAACAGTATCACTAGATACCAAACAAACTAAACACATCTGACAAGCAACAGAAATCAGAAAATAAACCCAAAATAAAAAAATAATTAAAAAGAGGATAAAAGACTTAGCGGAAACAGGCGAAACTCAACTGTTCATTGAAGTTAATGGGGATCCATTTACATTTCATTTAAGCTAGTGTAGCAGAGAAGTGTAATTTTGATAGATACACATACTGTGTAGTTTGAGTTTCTGCCATTGATGAAAAACATGTGAAAGTCTGAAATGGCATGTAATTGACTTCATTTTGGAAATAGCATTGTGATCCTGCAATTCATTTCCATGGCATTTTTGCTATCTTTGATGTGTTCTAACACACCTACACGTAAAGCGGGCTTTACACACTGCGATATCGGTCCCGATATCGCTAGTGTGGGTACCCGCCCCCATCTGTTGTGCGACACGGGAAAATCGCTGCCCGTGCCGCACAACATCGCCCAGACCCGTCACACATACTTACCTGCCCGGCGACGTCGCTGTGACCGGCGAACCGCCTCCTTTCTAAGGGGGCGGTCCGTGCGGCATCACAGCGGCGTCACTGAGCGGCCGCCCAATAGAAGCGGAGGGGCGGAGATGAGCGGGACGTAACATCCCTCCCACCTCCCTCCTTCCGCATTGTGGCCGGGAGGCAGGTAAGGAGAGCTTCCTCGTTCCTGCGATGTCACACGGAGCGATGTGTGCTGCCGCAGGAACGAGGAACAACCTCGTTACTGCTGCAGTAACGATTTTTGAGAATGGACCCCCATGTCACCGATGAGCAATTTTGCACGTTTTTGCAACGATGCAAAATCGCTCATAGGTGTCACACGCAACGGCATCGCTAATGCGCCCGGATGTGCTTCACCAATTCCGTGACCCCAACGAGTTCGCATTAGCGATGTCGTAGCGTGTAAAGCGGCCTTTAGTCCAAAATATAATAAGCCACAAGGGCAAGATGTCAAACAAATAACCACTGTACACTTAAAAGAATGCACAATAATATATTATTTCTGCAGAGAAAAAATTGTGAATTTATCAGTTTTGATAATAAATTTCAGGCAGAATAATCCCCACACTTTGTAGAGTTCCAACTGGGACCCGGTGAACCAAAGAGATATTTGTTAGGTGAGGTATAGTGACTGAGGACAAGGTTATCAGATGAAGTCTGTCCATGCTTAGCTGTTAGCTATAGTGTTTGAGAGACAAATTGTTTCAAATCTTACTGATGTAGTAGAATTGGCCATTACTTCTGAAATATTTGTCGTATCTCTTCCCCATGGCTATGAAAGCCATTGATTGATTAAGCGAATATAGTCTTGTTTGGATTGTTGCTTTCTTGCCTTCGAATGCAACATCATTACGGTGATGTTTTTTCACAGTTTAATAGACACAATCAATATCCCATGTCTGATGGCTTGTTGGCAAAATATCTGTTTTTCCAATCTTTGACCCGTTGTTCAAATTCCACTACCAGGTCAAGAGCCTACTGTACCTAATGAATTGACCCTTTGGTACAAGATGGTGAGTAGGGTGAAATTCACACTAGTTGTTTATCAATACAGTGTAGTATGGAGAATCCAAGGTCATCTTTCTGTATGCTGATATAAAAAGATCTATACCGTCACCACAGATATCAGAAGTGCACTTTTAATTCAAGTCATTATTATGAAGTAAATACAGAAATTGATTTAATGATTCTTGTGTACCTTACTAGATAAAGAGAATATCATCAATGTATCGCAGCCATAAAATTATCCATTGATCCATTTTCTAGCTTGCTATATGTTTGAACACAGTTTTTCTTCCATAATCTAATTAATAGATTAGTGTATTCTGGTGCACATATAGAATTCATTACCAGGCCACTAGTATGTCAGAAATATCTGTCCTTTAAAAAAAATGTTCCGATCCTCTTTTCACTTACATGACTTCTATTCCGACTTGATGGCTCGCACTGGGGTCTATGTGTGAGACAGAGGTCTCTTTTGCACTGTGATCCTATGGAGCATTGACACTCCATAGACTTACATTATAAAAGTGACTTTCCACTCATACATAGACCCCAGTGTGAGCCAGTAAGTTATAATAGAAGTCATGTGAAAAGAGAATCAGAACAGGACCGTAGACCAGGGAAGACGGCGATCAGTGAGTGTTATTACCGCACTTACACTACACTACATATACATTTACAAAGAAAAAAATATTCGGACTGCTTCTTCATGAAAAAAGTGCATAAGTATATCGCGTAAATCAGTTGGCAGGCCAAACAAATAAAAAAAAAATTAAAAGCCATGAGTGCATTATGATGATTGGTACAGATGGACAACATTTCAACATCACAAGTGTGTCACGATTGACAGACAACCCTGTGGTGTCTGGCTGCAGAAGGTCGTAGCGTTTGGATGCACAAACTGCTCCTTGATATTCCATCCTTTCCCCTTTGGTGTGAATGGACTTTTGTGTGCCTTTTCTGTTAGAGTTTACTCTTTCCCCTTTAGGATCCTGCAGAGATCTTTTCCTTTCATCGGCTAATGATGGTCCCTCACCCTATGTGTCTTTATATACTTGCATCTGTTTAGGTGACAAACAGCACACTGCCACAGAGTTGTTGAAAACTATAACCAACCAAACAGATCTGTGACTCTCACAGTTGAGCCTGCCACTAGGCATGGATGTGTGTGATAATGGTCGTAACAAGGTAGCGAGTGGCTTTGAAGCTTGGCAAGCTCACACGCGTGCCATGCCTTGCCCATGTGCTAAGGTTAGCAGTTTAGCAGTTTATGAAAACAAACCTAGATTTGTCTGAGGTACTCTGCATATGCACCAAGTCAGCTACAGCTCACTGGCTAGTGTGTGACATGCCCATGTGCTGGTACTCCACATTGCAAATGTTGGCAAGGCTTTCTGAGCAACAGAAGGCATTAGATGACTACTATCTACAACATGTCCATCGGTATTATGGTCAGTCTCTACACATAAGAACCAACAATGGATGTCCAGGCATGGATGTCTGACATCTGCAAGGCTTTACAAAACTTTGAGGAATCAACCAAGATGGTGAGTGACGATTGTGCCATGATCAGCTTAACCATCTCCATTCTGTGTCCACTCAAATGCTTGCTGCTCACAATTAAAGAGGAAGCTTTGCATGTAGAGCAAGTGGAGACAGAGGAAGAAAGTACGCAAGGTGATACTACCCAGGGTTAATGTCAGCTGTGGATTGACAGCTGACATCAAGGCCACAGGTTAGTAATAGGGAGGCATCTGTACTGGGGTGTACTGTGAGAACACAGCTTTCTCACAGTGCAGTGAATAACACAATACACATTACGTAATAACACGTGGCATAATACACATTATATGAACACAGAAAAAAAGGAGCCAGCACGATCTGAAATTGGCATGCATCATATAAAAAGTGAAAATTCACAGATTTATTCCAACTGTACTATAATAAAAAAAAATGAGATTTTTAGCAAATAATTGATCAATTTTTTGAGCCACCCCTGCCAACGTCACGGCAAATCTCAATAGGGGGTCCTACTCTATATTCTGTATTTCATGTGCCATGCGGCCTCCTAGATAAAGTTAAAAGCAGAACCATAATGGAGCACACATACCTGTAACCTGTATATAGCCGCTTCCATGTTGCAAAAAAGGCAATTGTGGATAGAGACCAGCCCAGGTCCCAGCATGTGGAGCAAGCTCTACACATACCAGGACTATATCAGAACTGACCCTCCCAGTCAGTGCCAGACAGCAACCATTGATAAAGGTGGACCAGATCCAAGAATGGTGCTTAATCAGCATTGCCTGTGGAAAGGGGTGAGGTAACTGAATCTGAACAGCTACCAACAGGAGGAATACATTGCAAACCAAAATCAGGCGTGCATGGTATGGTGATGGTCAGTCACCAGAATTGTAGCATAACTACAGTCATAACAGAGAAAAAAAGGAGCCAGCACGATCTGAAATTGGCATGCATCATATAAAAAGTGAAAATTCACAGATTTATTCCAACTGTACTATAATAAAAAAAAAAATGAGATTTTTAGCAAATAATTGATCAATTTTTTGAGCCACCCCTGCCAACGTCACGGCAAATCTCAATAGGGGGGTCCTACTCTATATTCTGTATTTCATGTGCCATGCGGCCTCCTAAAGTTAAAAGCAGAACCATAATGGAGCACACATACCTGTAACCTGTATATAGCCGCTTCCATGTTGCAAAAAAAGGCAATTGTGGATAGAGACAAGCCCAGGTCCCAGCATGTGGAGCAAGCTCTACACATACCAGGACTATATCAGAACTGACCCTCCCAGTGCCAGACAGCAACCATTGATAAAGGCGGACCAGATCCAAGAATGGTGCTTAATTAGCATTGCCTTTTTTTATATGATGCATGCAATTTTCAGATCGTGCTGGCTCCCCTCTCTCTCTGTTTGGTTGTAGTTATGCTACAAATGTCTGGTGGCCGGTCACCACCATGCTATGCATGCCTGATCTTGGTTTGCAATATATTCCTCCTGTTGGTAGCTGTACACATTCAGTTGCCTCACCCTTTCCACAGGCATTACTAATTAAGCACCATACTTGGATCTGGTCCGCCTTTATCAATGGTTGCTCTCTGGCACTGCGAGGGTCAGTTCTGATATAGTCCTGGTATGTGTAGAGCTTGCTCCACATGCTGGGACCTGGGCTGGCCTCTATCCACAATTGCCTCTTTTGCAACATAGAAGCGGCTATATACAGGTTACAGGTATGTGTGCTCCATTATGGTTCTGCTTTTAACTTTATCTAGGAGGCCGCATGGCACATGAAATACAGAATGTAGAGTAGGACCCCCCTATTGAGATTTGCCGTGACGTTGGCAGGGGTGGCTCAAAGAATTGATCAATTATTTGCTAAAAATCTCATTTATATTACAGTACAGTTGGAATAAATCTGTGAATTTGCACTTTTTATATGATGCATGCCATTTTCAGATCGTGCTGGCTCCCCTCTCTCATTATATGAACACATCACACTATACATCGCAATTCACTTTACACTTTTCAACAACAATATTGGTGTCATCAAGGGGAAAACGCGACAACATGTCCACCTCCTTACAATCTCCAGCATCTTTGGACTGATCCCACAGAGGAAATATGCCAAAATATAAGGAGCATCACAGCTTGCAGTGAATGGCATTAGAGTACCCGTACTAAACGTCTGTCCACCACAGGTGGTTAGCCTAGAACTAAACCATGGAACAATGGAGGTAGGTGGCCTTGTCTGACGTTTACATCATTTTGCTGGCTGAGTGCGTTACTTACCTGGAAAAAGATGGCACCAAAATATTTTTAGTAGGAGTGTCACTAGACATTTTCTCTTTTGAAGCAGCACCAAGAAATGGGCACCATTGAAGACTGTAGACACAATGGCTGGCCAAGGAACCTTAGCACAGCAAATTAAAGACAAATATAATGCTTTCTTCCCAACAAAATTGGAAATTACCAGCAGTGATATCAGCTCAGAACTGACAGCAACCAGTGGGACCCAGCTACATCCATCTACTACTTATAGAAATAGTCTTTATGGAAGAAATGTGGCCAAAAAGCCATATAAAAACAAGGTCAAAAGACTTTTTTTTATTTATTTATTTTTTTATATATAGCGCTAACATATTCCGTAGTTTTACATTTACATACATCAGGAACACTGTCCCCATTGGGGCTCACAATCTAAATTTCCTATCTGTATGTTGTTGGAGCGTGGGAGGAAACCGGAGACCCCGGAGGAACATACAAACTCCTTGCAGATGTTGTCCTTGGTGGGATTCGAATCCAGGACCCCAGCGCTGCAAGGCTACAGTGCTAACCACTGAGCCACCGTGCCACCCAACCTAGATATGAGTGGGAATTGAGGTGCAAAAAAATGGCAGCAGGTGCTGATGAGTCAAAATTAGGGCTGAGCGGACCCGGACTGTAAAAGTCCTGATCCGTGTGGTTTCAAAGTTTCCCGGTGATGATATGTATTGGAAATATACGTGTGACCTATGGAGTAAAGTTTGAAGATTTTATTATTATATTCCGGAAGCTGGATCGTCCCTTCTCTGTTTCTGGCCCGGCTGTACGCTGCTCCTGCTGACTCTCTGTGCCGCTCATTTCATATGCACAGCCTTCCCCGCCCGTCAGTCTGGCGTCTGTGATTGGTGCAGTCAGACCCCACCCCCAAACTTTGTGACAACGTCTGACTGCTTCCAATCACAGACGCTGTCTGCGGGTCATCGCCTGCAAAGCTTCATGCACCAGGAGGCGCAGGCTGAGTAGAGGAGGAAACATCACCAGCGCGGCTCATACTGGACCTCCCTGTGCACGATTCATTCATCGGGAGGCGCAGGCTGAGCAGATCCCTCTATCCCTTCCACCAACATTTTTAATCCTCGGATTCTGGTTCCCATAGATTTATATGGGTACCAGATTCCAGACCGGATCCGGATTTTTTAAGAAAATGAGCGTTTTTTTGCGCGCCTGCTCAGCTCTAGTCAAAATGTGAAATATTTGGCTGTAATAAAAGGCAGTTTGTTCACCAAAGAGCTGGAGAGTATTACAGTAATTGATGTCTGTAGACAACAGTAAAGCATGGAGGAGGTTCATGCAAGTTTTGGGCTGCATTTCCGAAAACTGAGTTGATGTGGTCATGACTAACCCCTCCAGCGATTTTGTTTTTTGTTTTCCCTTTTGCCTCCCTTTCTTCCAAGAATCATAACTTTTTTATTTTTCTGTCAATATAGCCATATGAGGGTTTGATTTTTGTGATTTGATGTTTGTCTTTCCTGACGGTCCTGAGGAAGGGGGCAGTGACTCCTGAAACGCGTAGACCTGGATGAAATAAAGATACATTAATCTAAACATCTGTTCCAGTGATCTTTTGGCGCAGTATCAAACACCCCTCTCTCTTGCTCTCTGTTATCTAGGGTTTGATTTTTGTGAGACGACTTGTACTCTTGAATAATACCATTCATTCTGCCACACTAGAAAACAGGGAAAAAATAGTATAGTGAAATTGCAAAAAACATGCAATTTTTCAATGTTTTGGTTTTTGTTTTGTTTTTTTTTTTTTAAATTTACCATGCTCACTATATGGTAAAACGGACATGACAATATGATTCCCCAAGTCAGTACCAGTTTGCAGAAACCAGACATATACTTTTTTTTTTTTTATTTACGTGGTGAAAAAAAATCAGAAATTTGTCAAAAAAAAGAATGGTGCTTTTGCATTTTTAATGATACTATTTTTGGGTAGATGTGATGTTTTAGTTGGATGCTATTGCAATGTTGTTGCCACCCAAAAAAATGTTATTCTGGTGTTTTGAATTTTTTTTTTTTTCCTCATTACACCCTTTACCGATCAGATTAAGTTATTTTATATTTTGATAGCTAGCTCATTTCTGGAACTGGCGATACCAAATATGTGTTTTTTGTTGTTTTATTGTTGTTTTATTTTCAATGTGCAAAAGGGGGTGATTTGAACTTTTATGTTTTTTTATTTTTTCAAAATTTTTTTTTTTTTTTTCAAAAAAAAGTTCACTTTTTATTGTTTCTACTAGTCCCCTTACAGGACTTGAATCTGCGATTATCTGATCACTTGTTCTGTACAGAGCGGAACTTCCGCTGACGAGAGCAGGAAATAATGCCCTCCCCACCAGCGCGCATTAAATCCCACTGTCAGTGATTGACAGCAGGATTCAACTCCGATCCACCTGTGCCAGTTTGGTCTGTTTCAGACGTCAGTGAAAAACACACACATTTTTCACTGACATGATAAAGGTGCGTATGTCCCTCCGTGCGCTGTGATTTTGGCACCCGTGTGTTCTCCGTGTGCTATCCGTGATAGCACATGGAGAGCAGGAACTTTATACTCACCTGTCCATGACGTTGCTGTCCATGGTGCTGATATCTCCCGCTCTGCTGTCTCTGGCTGCTGCTTTCTCCCTGCTGCTGTTACCTCCAGGTCGCGGTGCAGTGAATATTCATGAGCATAATTAGCTGGCCTGAAAGCAGGAGACAGCATTGCTGGAGGCAGGCGAGTATAGAAAAGCTCTATATTTCACAAACACTTTGTTTTCTCTGGTTCGTGTCACACGGATCACACCACTGTGTGGTCCGTGTGACATCACTGGTGCTAGAGACTTGTCTCCGTACTGAACACATGGACACACGGTCTCTGACAAATCACTAATGTGTGCGTAGACCCATTGATTTTAATGGGTCTCCATATGTCAGAGATTCCGGTAAGTATAAAACGGCGGCATACGTACCGGAATCACTGACATCTGAAAAGAGGCCCTAGAGGCACATGTCCAAGATGTTTAGAACAACCACGCTGTTAACCATGTGGAAGTGTACGTAAAATGGACGCTGTTTTGAAAGCAGAGGGCGATCACACATATATTGATAGACTTTAGATTCTTTTTTTTATCATATATCTAATATATAAAGCTGACTGTATGTGTGTATGTGTGAGTGTATGTATGTCCACTAAAGGAATCTGCACCGTCGCATTTACAATCACAAAATTTTGCACAGACGCCCCATGTGACTCATGGAACATCATAGACTATGTTTTGACAGGAAAATTTAACCCCCCACTTATTAGTTACTTTCCAAAAAACATGTCTCCATTAAACTGAATAGAGGTGGGAGCTACAGGCTATTAATAGCAACTGTCAGTGGTTGCTATAGGACAAAATAAACTGTTAGTATAAGAAGCTTATGTGTGAGGTAATAAGATGTCGGTGGAGAGACGGATAGAGACAGACAGAAAAAGACAGACAGACAGAGACACAGACAGATGGGGAAAGAGACAGAGAGATAGAGACAGCCCTGGAAAGAGACAGCCCTGCAAAGAGACAGCCGGGCAAAGAGACAGCCCGGCAAAGAGACAGCCCTGGAAAGAGACAGCCCTGAAAAAAGACAGACCTGGAAAGAGACAGACCTGGAAAGAGACAGATGGGGAAAGAGACAGACTGGGAAAGAGACAGGCAGACAAACACAGAGAAAGAGAGAGACACAGAGATAGAGACGCAGAGATAGAGAGAGACAGAGAGACTGATACAGAGAAACTGATACAGACAGAGACAGACAGAAACTCGAAGAGGTACAGTTACTATCCCGGGCAATGCCCGGGTATCTCAGCTAGTGTGCATATATATATATATATATATATATATATATATATATATATATATATATACATATCTATATCTTTCTCTCTATATATATATATATATATATATATATATATATACATACACACACACACACACACACACACATATATACATATATGTGTGTGTGTCATATATATATATATATATATATATATATATATATATATACACAGTATATACACATATCTATATTTATATATGTGTCTGTGTGAGTGGAGTGTAGGAAATGTAATAAAAGAAAGTGAGGAGCGAATGTTTAGATGCATTACTCTATCATTTGAAAATCCCTCTAGTGTTTCATTTCAAACCCCAAGGCGCAGAGTCTCTTCTTTCTTGTATATTCAGATAACCAATAGCCATATTGTCCTCTGATGGGAATTGTGAAATTGTTCTTGCTACCTTCTCTGCCATTAAAAAGTTGCTTCCAGCAATGACGCTGTCTGTGGAACAGAAGCCAGCAAATCAGCTCTGTCACAGCGAGAATCTCTGGAGAAAAATTAGAGAGGAGAGAGGGGGAAACATTATTATAAATATTACAAAATAAAATCCCTGGATGACAATTCCGATGTTTGCAATGTGCTGCGAATAATACAAAACATTTTTTGTCACGTTTCCAGGAAACATTATTTTAAGCAGACTGGGCATGTAATGTATTTATGTCAGTGGCGCTGTACCAGTAAACCTGGTGGCTTATTCCGCGTATACTGCCCATAAACATGTCACAATTACAGTTTTTCCTTTAGGAAAGATCTTTTCATGCAGGGACAAAAAAAATACAATTTCAACTTAAGTCGAGATGTCACAAGAGGAAAAAATTAATTTTCAATGTCCTCCTGTGACCTTGAGTAAACACAAGGATGAGAATATGGATTTATTTTTTTTCAGGGTCTTGTCGCAGAATGGAAAACAATTTGCTGAATGCCTGTATGAACACTGTGTCCTTCATTTATGCAATAAGGCCTCTACTTGCTCCATTAAATGGATACCAGCTGCTTGCCTACTGTTCTCCTGGTTGAAAAATATAAATTACAAAAATTAAATTGCTATGGGAAAAATATATCAGGGAATCAGTATGAGACAGATGTAGTCAGGCAGTTACTGTAGAGCACAATATTGTGGCCTTTTCATTCTATTAATTTACAATCTATTTCTGTATGTGACTTTTAAGGATTATATATATATTGTGTGTGTATAAATAGACATTCCATTGGGGAGCAAGGCATGATGGGTGTTGATGCTGAAAGCTGCAAGTTATATTAGCGTGTCCCATACACAGTCTTTCCTCCCTTTTACACTATTTATTGGTAGATGGGATCATTTTAACACTTTTGATGTGTATTTGGCATGTCAAAAACGAACATTAGTGGAGTGGAACTCCACCAATGCCCTGAATAAACAGAGTGATAAGGCAAAATAGAGCATCTAAAGCAAGTCTACCTGTAAACAGGTGTAAGAGTGCACCGGTTCACAAATACGGTGCTCTGCTACGGCCGGGTCATTTCTTGAAACTGGTCTTAGATCTACTCTCAGATTTGGTCACACATCTTCCTCTGAAACTAGTCATGGGTCTTCCTCTATAACTGGACATGTGTCTTCTTCTGGAACTGGTCACAGGTCTTCCTCTGAAACTGGTTATGGGTCTTCCTCTGTAGCCAAACACAGATCTTCTTCTGGAACTGGTCACGGGATGTCCTCTGGAACTTGTCACAGGTCTTCCTCTGGAACTGGTCACAGGTCTTCCTCTTGAACTGGTCACAGGTCTTCCTCTGGAACTGGTCACAGGTCTTCCTCTGGAACTGGTCACAGGTCTTCCTCTGGAACTGGTCACAGGTCTTCCTTGGAACTGGCCACAGGTCTTCCTCTGGAACTGGCCACAGGTCTTCCTCTGGAACTGGCCACAGGTCTTCCTCTGGAACTGGCCACAGGTCTTCCTCTGGAACTGGCCACAGGTCTTCCTCTGGAACTGGTCACAGGTCTTCCTTTGGAACTGGCCACAGGTCTTCCTCTGGAACTGGTCACAGGTCTTCCTCTGGAACTGGTCACAGGTCTTCCTTTGGAACTGGCCACAGGTCTTCCTCTGGAACTTAGTACATAAGGATAAGGCTGCACATCAAAGTTAGATAATAGTATAATGCTATAAGCATACCGAAAAACATTGAAGCATACAATGAAAAATGCCACTTGCTAACTTGAAAGTGTGAATAATGAAATGCATACCTGCCATGAATATTAGGAAAAAGGAGATATTTAGCAATCGCATTGATCAATGTAACTGAGCCCCAAAACCTCGTCAAGGTATATCTCTATATTGGGGTCCCTAGCTCTATGACCCTAACTGTGTGTCATCTCATTGCAATTAAAAACTGCTGTGTGTGGAGAGAGGTAACCAAGGACTTTCTTATATAGGAGATGGAAAAAACATGGCCGAAAGGGGCGGAGCTGTGTTCACATTCAGAAAAAATGCTTATAGCATTATACTATTATCTGTCACGCTCCCCAGCTCCCGTGCCACGGTCCCCGGCTCCCCTGCCTTGCTTACCGGCAACCCTGCCACGCTTCCTCACTCTCAGGCCGCGCTCCGCCGCTCCCGTGCCAGGCCTCCCGGTCCCCCGCTCCACAGCCTTCCTGCCTCATCGCCTGCGGTCCCCAGGCAGCCCGGTCCCCGCTCCCGGCGCCCGTCGGCTACTCAGCCCCAGCCCGGCTCTCCTGCTTCCTGCTCACCGCTCCCTGCTCTGGCTTCTGGCACCCGGGCCTCGCGCATGCGCATTAGGGCACGCGCGCGGTCATTGACCCTCTCTTAAAGGGCCAGTGTCCTCCAACAGGATATTGGTGAATCAGGTACAGGGTATAGAGGGGAATCCTTTCCAAGTGGGCGGGGCCTGTTCTTCGTGTTTGCTAAGCTAGGAGTCAGGTCTCCTTGTGTCTTGCGGTATACTTACCTCTCTCTCTCCTAGAGCCGCTCCTGCCTCGCCATCCGGTCCTGACGATTCCCGAACCCCGAACTGTGACTGTCCGCCATCCCGTCAGTCCATACCATCTCTGATCCCTGTGGTGACCCGTCTTTTCGCTCCATCGGTTCCGGACTCTGCCTGACAACATCTCGGCCTCCGAACCTGAGCTCCGTCACCCGGACTACCTTCGGTGACTCCGTGGTCCCAGGGACTTCTACACTCCACTTCCTTGAACGGACTCTCCTGCTACCTGTAGTGCTCCGGCTACCGGACCCCTTGCCTTCAGTGAGGTGTTCGGCCCAGTGGATCCACCTCCTGGGTCTGCCCGTCCATCCGGCCCTAACAGTAAGAACAGGCCATGGATCCCGCCGAAGCACTAGCGGCCTTGCAGCAGGAACTCACACGCCAGCGCGAGACCCAGACCCGCATGCTGAACTTCATGTCTTCTGTGGATACCCGCCTGAACACGCTACAAGCGTCGGCCACATCCTTGGCATCTCAGGTTTCCACTGTACGATCCACGGCCACAGCTCCCGTGGCAGCCTCCTCGGATGCTTCCAGCCTTCGTTTGGCCTCACCACCCCGATACGCCGGAGATCCCAAGACCTGCAGGGGATTCATCAATCAATGCTCTCTCCATTTCAAGCTGTTGCCGCACCTTTTTGCCTCTGACCAAGCCAAGGTCGCGTTCATGATGTCCCATCTAGAGGGAGAGGCACTGGCCTGGATGAACTCCTTGTGGGAAAAGGAGGACCCTGTAACCACAAACATCCAGGACTTCCTGCAGGCGTTTAGAACCACCTTCGACGAACCCGGCCGTGCCGCCGCATCCGCCTCCTCACTCCTCAGGCTACGTCAGGGGACCATGACGGTGGGGCAGTATGCCATCCGCTTCCGCACTTTGGCCTCAGAATTGGGCTGGAACAATGAAGCCCTCACCGCCGCCTTCTGGGAAGGACTCTCCAGTCGTATTAAGGACGAGCTGGCAGGCCGCGATGTTCCTTCTACTCTGGATGCCCTGATCGCACTAGCCACCCGCGTGGACCTCAGATTCCAGGAACGATCCAAAGAGGTGTCCCGTGAGAGACGTCCGATACGGCATTCCTCTCCTCCGCAGAAGCCCGCCGTACTTCAGTCAACGTCGTCTGGTGTCTCGGTCCACGAGCCCATGCAGATTGACCGTTTGCGGCAGTCCGAACAACGCCGAGCAGAACGGCTTGCCAAGGGCCTCTGCTTCTACTGCGGAGAGGGCACACACCTGCTACGTTCCTGTCCAGAGAGGCCGGGAAACTCCAAAGCCTAGGGTTGGTAGGAGAGGCCACCCTAGGTGCTGGGACTCTCTCAGACCCGGTTACGTGGACTGTTCAAGTGACAATGGGAGAGACGCGGTTCACGGCCGAGGCATACCTCGATTCCGGGGCAGCAGGGTATTTCATCCAGCAGGCCACGGTGGACAAGTACCAGGTGCCTGTTACTCCACTCGACAAACCCCTCGTGATTGCCTCTGTAGATGGGAGACCCCTCTCTGACACCATCTCGTGGATCACCAAGCCGGTGGAACTACGTATCGGTGCCCTGCACACCGAGAACATCGCACTCTACGTCCTCCCACACATGTCTCATCAAATCCTGCTGGGACTCCCCTGGTTACGGACACACGAACCGTCAGTCAGCTGGGGTACGGGTGAAATCACCCGATGGGGCTCCTCTTGCCATGAGAACTGTCTGAAGACTATACAGCCCATCCGACGCCCTCCGGTTCCGGAGTCCCTACCGGGACTGCCCTCGGCCTATTGGTCCTTCGCGGACGTCTTTGATAAAAAGGAGTCCGAAGTACTGCCGCCACATCGTCCCTATGACTGTGCCATCGACCTACTCCCGGGAACTACACCACCTCGAGGACGGATATATCCGCTGTCTCCTGCTGAAACAAGGGCCATGTCTACTTACATCACAGAGAACCTGGCAAGAGGATTCATTCGGAGATCCTCCTCTCCTGCTGGAGCAGGCTTCTTCTTCGTTAAGAAGAAAGAGGGCGACCTACGCCCATGCATTGACTACCGGGGATTAAACCAAATCACCGTGAAAAATAAATACCCCCTGTCGCTCATCCCCGAATTGTTTGATCGGCTTAGAGGAGCTCGTGTGTTTACCAAGTTGGATCTTCGGGGTGCCTACAACCTGGTCCGCATCCGCTCTGGGGACGAATGGAAGACCGCATTCAATACTCGCGATGGGCACTATGAATACTGTGTGATGCCCTTCGGCCTGTGTAACGCACCAGCAGTCTTTCAGGAATTGGTGAACGACGTGTTCCGGGACCTTCTCTACGTCTGTGTGGTGGTGTATCTGGACGACATCCTGGTCTTCTCTCCGGACCTCCAGACCCACAGAGAGAACGTGCAGCTGGTACTACAAAGACTGAAGGAGAATCGTCTGTACGCCAAGTACGAGAAGTGTGTCTTCGAGCAGTCTTCTCTTCCCTTCTTGGGTTACGTAATCTCCGATACCGGTCTGCAGATGGACCCGGAGAAGGTCTCTTCCATTCTCAACTGGCCTCCTCCTTCCAGACTGAAGGCAATCCAACGCTTTCTGGGATTCGCAAACTATTACCGTCAGTTCATCCCTCACTTCTCTGCTCTGACGGCACCTCTCTCCGCCTTGACCAAGAAGGGGGCTAATCCAAAGGACTGGTCACCTGCGGCCGACGCCGCGTTTGGCTCCCAGAAACAGGCATTTGCTTCCTCCCCTGTGCTCCACCGTCCTGAGTTAAACCGACAGTTCACCTTGGAGGTGGATGCCTCCTCCTCGGGAGCCGGAGCAGTGCTCATGCAGAAGTCCTCCTCCGGGAAGATGGTTACTTGCGGTTTCTACTCTAAGAGCTTCTCAGCGCCTGAACGCAACTACAACATCGGTGACCGAGAGCTATTGGCCGTCAAACTGGCTCTGGAAGAATGGCGCTACCTTCTGGAGGGAGCAGTGTACCCCGTGATCATATACACGGACCACAAGAACCTGGAATACCTGCGGTCCGCTCAGCGACTGAACCCACGGCAAGCCAGGTGGTCCTTGTTCTTTGCCAGGTTCGATTTCCAGCTCCATTTTCGACCCGCGGACAAGAATGGACGAGCAGATGCCTTGTCCAGGTCATTCATGCCCATGGAGAAGGAGACATCCCAGCCCATCATCTGCCCTAGTAAAATCGTTCCGGTGGCCCCTGTCACCCTGGCCCAGATACCACCCGGGAAGACCTATGTCTCTGAGACGGACAGGCAAAAAGTGTTGCACTGGGGCCATGCCTCGAAAATAGACGGTCATGCTGGTCAGAAGAAAACATGGAGTACAATTGTACGTCACTACTGGTGGCCATCCCTTCGCACGGACGTCGCTTCTTTTGTCTCAGCCTGCTCCTCTTGTGCCAGGAACAAGACGCCCAAACACCTGCCATATGGCCGTCTTCTGCCTCTGCCTATACCCTCCGTTCCGTGGCAACACGTTGCAATGGACTTTATTACGGACTTGCCCCTGTCCTCCGGACACACTGTCATATGGGTCGTGGTGGATCGGTTCTCCAAAATGGCTCATTTCGTCCCTATGGTTGGACTGCCTTCTGCCCAGGAACTCGCTGACGCCTATGTACAACACATCTTCCGGTTGCATGGCTTTCCATCACACATTGTGTCCGACAGAGGAACTCAGTTCACCTCCCGCTTCTGGAGGGCTCTCTGCAAACATCTGGGAGTGACTCTGGACTTTTCTTCAGCCTACCATCCTCAGTCGAATGGCCAAGTGGAACGAGTCAATCAGATCTTGACCTCCTTCTTACGTCACTACGTCAACGCCCATCACGACGACTGGTCCACGCTTCTTCCTTGGGCTGAATTCTCCCATAACCATCACATCAGTGAGTCCTCCTCCAGCTCTCCCTTCCATGTCGTTTACGGTCTTCAGCCTTCCGTCCCTTTACCTGTATCCTCTTCCTCGGATGTCCCTGCTGCTGATGCTGCAGTCCGTGACTTTGCAACAATTTGGCACTCTGTCAAGGTGTCCCTTGGACGTGCTTCCCTGCGGATGAAGAGACACGCAGACAAGAGGCGTCTGGATCCTCCGTGTTTCTCTCCAGGAGATCTGGTCTGGCTTGCTTCCAAGTACGTCCGATTGAAGCTACCATCATACAAGCTGGGTCCTCGCTACATCGGGCCGTTTAAAGTCATCAGCAAAATAAACGAGGTCTCCTACAAGCTGCAGCTCCCGGCCACGATGAGGATACCCAACTCCTTCCACGTCTCCCTGCTCAAGCCGGTTGTCCTTGGTCCCTTCTCCGCTGCTGCCAGTTCTGCTCCTCCTCCTATTGCTGATGATGACATCTATGCGGTAAGGGATATCGTGGCCATGAAAACCGTGCGGGGCCGACAGTTCTTCCTGGTGGACTGGGCAGGGTATGGTCCTGAGGATAGGTCCTGGGAACCCCGGGAGAATGTGGGTACTCCCCTGATACGTGCCTTCCTGTCCCGGTTGCGGGGAGGGGGGCGTGGGGGAGGGGGTACTGTCACGCTCCCCAGCTCCCGTGCCACGGTCCCCGGCTCCCCTGCCTTGCTTACCGGCTCCCCTGCCACGCTTCCTCGCTCTCAGGCCGCGCTCCGCCGCTCCCGTGCCAGGCCTCCCGGTCCCCCGCTCCACAGCCTTCCTGCCTCATCGCCTGCGGTCCCCAGGCAGCCCGGTCCCCGCTCCCGGCGCCCGTCGGCTACTCAGCCCCAGCCCGGCTCTCCTGCTTCCTGCTCACTGCTCCCTGCTCTGGCTTCTGGCACCCGGGCCTCGCGCATGCGCATTAGGGCGCGCGCGCGGTCATTGACCCTCTCTTAAAGGGCCAGTGTCCTCCAACAGGATATTGGTGAATCAGGTAGAGGGTATATAGGGGAATCCTTTCCAAGTGGGCGGGGCCTGTTCTTCGTGTTTGCTAAGCTAGGAGTCAGGTCTCCTTGTGTCTTGCGGTATACTTACCTCTCTCTCTCCTAGAGCCGCTCCTGCCTCGCCATCCGGTCCTGACGATTCCCGAACCCCGAACTGTGACTGTCCGCCATCCCGTCAGTCCATACCATCTCTGATCCCTGTGGTGACCCGTCTTCTCGCTCCATCGGTTCCGGACTCTGCCTGACAACATCTCGGCCTCCGAACCTGAGCTCCCTCACCCGGACTACCTTCGGTGACTCCGTGGTCCCAGGGACTTCTACACTCCACTTCCTTGAACGGACTCTCCTGCTACCTGTAGTGCTCCGGCTACCGGACACCTTGCCTTCAGTGAGGTGTTCGGCCCAGTGGATCCACCTCCTGGGTCTGCCCGTCCATCCGGCCCTAACATTATCTAACTTTGATGTGCAGCCTTATCCTTATGTACTATGTATTTTTTTGGCTTGCACTCAGAATATATATTGGTGCTCACTTCAGTTATCCTATTTAGTATTATGAAGTTTTTTTCTGAATGTGAACACAGCTCCGCCCCTTTCGGACATGTTTTTTCCATCTCCTATATAAGAAAGTCCTTGGTTACCCCTCTCCACACATAGCAGTTTTTAATTGCAATGAGATGACACACAGTTAGGGACATAGAGCTAGGGACCCCAATATAGAGATATACCTTGACGAGGTTTTGGGGCTCAGTTACATTGATCAATGCGATTGCTAAATATCTCCTTTTTCCTAATATTCATGGCAGGTATGCATTTCATTATTCACACTTTCAAGTTAGCAAGTGGCATTTTTCATTGTATGCTTCAATGTTTTTCGGTATGCTTATAGCATTATACTATTATCTAACTTTGATGTGCAGCCTTATCCTTATGTACTATGTATTTTTTTGGCTTGCACTCATAATATATATTAGTTCTCACTTCAGTTATCCTATTTAGTATTCCTCTGGACCTGGTCACAGGTCTTCCTCTGGACCTGGTCACAGGTTTTCCGCTGGAATTCGTCATGGATCTTCCTCTGGAACCAGTCACGGAATACCTCCCAACTCCTGAAGAAAAGAGAGAGGAACAAACTATTCAGTGCATGAAAGATGTTGGGCAAATTGTGACTATGTCCTAGCCAAATCCCAAGCCAGACCCATTTAGCAGTGAGGGACCTTCAACAGATGCCCAGGACTGCAGTGTGTAGACCAAAATCCATTACTGTTCCTCTGGATCCAGGTTGGTTGAGACTAGAGATGAGCGGATCGATTCACGAGACAGCATCTAGTTCCGTGGTACCTGGCGGCTGGATGGGAGGCCCACCAATGTCTTACCTTTAGGCATCCTCAACACGGGTTTTGATTATCTAGGGATGGTGCAATATTATCTATGCATCCTGATCATCCCTAGTTGAGATCTGGGGATTTATTTTTTATTCAATCATTCATACTCCTAGCAGCCACAACTTTTTCATTTTTATATGTTTCACTATATGACGTTGCGTTTTTGTGTCTCTAAGGCAGTGTTCACACGTTGCATAAATACTGTGGGGTTTTTTGTTTTCTGTAGGTATCTGCACCAAACTACACAATAACAACCTTCGGTGATTATTGCATTTCTGATGCTTTTTTATGCCTTTTCCATTAAAAATGCGGATTCAGATCTGTACCAAAAGTGCATCAAATAAGGGAAAGGGAAACCCATTAAAGAAACACAGTAAACGCACAATAATCAGATAAGATTGCTATTGTGTCACATGGTGCAGACACTTGGAGAAAACATGCATAAAAAAGTAGGAAAAACGCAGCATTTACACTAACTGTGAACAAAGCCTTAGTGTTTAATTTTTCTTACATTTTCTTATGGGGTTAATAAAGAAAAAAATAATCAGTCAGTGTGTACCGCCCCGGTGTTAGTCGGGCTGCTCGGATCCGGGATCGTGGCTCGAGGGGGACCTCCGGACCCGGCTTGGCGGACACTGTGATCCGTAAAAGGGGATATTTACAGGGGAGAAGTTCGTGACGCCACCTGTGGGTTGCGTAATGGGAGTACCACAGCTGCTGTTAGGAGTACCGGGGCAGATGGAGTTAAGCAGCCTGATGTTAGTCCCTCCACAGGTAGGGAAAGCCCCGAGCTTAGGGTGTTTGGTTGTTATTTGGGAGAGCAGGGTGCAGGGATCAGGGTACTCACTACGGTAGTCGTGGTGCTGGATGAGGTTTATAAAGTAGACACACACACTGCTGGTAAACCAAAGTCTCTGTGTATCACTGTCACTGTGGGGAGCCCATCCAGGTATCCGCTGCCACCGGTGTCACTTGGCAATCCGGGGCCGCCTCCATGCACAATTTAGTTGTCTGTTGTGGCCCTTTGGCTTGAAGCTGTTAGGGCCCCGCTCACTATGTCTAGTGTAGCTGTGCTCTTGGTGGCTGGTACTTGGGATTTTAGTGGGCTGCATTACTAGAAAACCCTATCCCCCGCATTGTGCTGATGCCTTCAATCTCTGAGCTCTTAGGGAAGTACGTGAAGAGACTCTCCCTCCCAGGTTAATTATCAGAATGTTGAATCTGTTCCTGACCTAGGGTCCTGTACCCCGACGTGCTCGGTACCGGTCAGTTCTTTTGTGTTTTCTGATGCCGACAGTCCTCCTAGACTATGTCTGTCGCACCCTTTCCCAATGTCACTGCCACCGGTCCCCGACTCCTCTGGTCCCGGACCACAGTCTGCAACCCAACCTCGGTCTAGCTCCCCGGGAGCTACCACTCCAGCTCCTCACTCTTTGAGGGCTGCCACTGAACTGCTTACTTCCTCCCTGCCACCAGTCTGCCTGACCCCTGGGTGGGTGGCCCTATTCCAGCTTGACCAACCCATTGGTGTGTCTGACAGGTCATGTGAGGTGTGGTTGGGATTTGTGGTGCTGATGGTAGTGACACCGATTGTTGGGAACCTAGAACCATGGGGGGTAGGCCCTACACCCCTGGGAAAGGATGCAGTTCCCTGTGGCTCCCTGATATAGTCAGGGGCGCTACAATGCCATATTTTTACACCAATTTTCAATACTGATGTATACAATGTATCTCTATGTTCCAGTATAACCTGCTTGCACAGTCAGAGCCTGCAATGTAGCTTCAGGTATACAAAATTCTCCATATGACATCACCAGGTTCTGTGGCTCAAACGTTTAGGTACTCCCTGTATCTGTAGAGCTTGACATTTCAAGTCCCAAGAACGTTCTTAAAAATGTGAAAATTACATTTTTGGAATTAGAAAGAAAATTACATTTTGCATTTCTTTTTAATCATTTTTTAGTAATTTTACAGGAAGAAAACAATCTAATTGTTTCTTCACCTCTATAATTCAGTGACATAGAAATACAATGTTGTTTACAGATGTATCTCTATGTACCTGTATAATATGCTTCTGGGATCCCTGACTACAGTACAGGTAGTATACCTAATTTGCCTACCTCTGTCATTGTGGGCAGTGGCAAATTGGTAGAGATTCCTACGGATAAGGAGGTCACGAATTTGAGTAATGGGGGATACCAAAAAACAGAATCCTAAGGAGGAGGGGGAGCTACGGATGCATTGCAACTGTGCAAATACATGATTACTTAAAGACAATAGCACCCTGGATACACTCTCATCTCACATGCAGCCTATATTTTTGGAAGGGACACTTACCAGAGAGAAAAATCTCAAACTTGGATCTGTCTGCAAACTACATATCAGGACGTTTAGATATGAATGGTTGAATAATGATGCAAAATGAAAATTGGTACACTTTTATTAATTAAAGGTTTATATTTATTGATTAAATGTTTACCACTAACATATGTAAAAATCATTTTTCCAAGTCAAAGGTGTCCTAAGTCTTTAACCTAAACCGGATGTTGGCAATCACTTTTGTATGGTATGCTGATTAACAAAAATATAAAAAATGAAGTACTGATTATGCCATTTATTATGGAAGTACATAATACGAACCCTAGTGGGACTTACATGTTGAGAATTTGGCCAGCTGTCTACAGCTACTTGTACAGCGATTATGTTTTCAGTTATATGATTTCTATTTCCTACATTTTATTTGGCACGTGAAAGAAATTGTGCCCATTCATTTACCTAACACAATGTTTTAAATGGAATTTCTCACCAGGGCAGTCCAATATCATTTAGACCCTAAATGTAGAGAATTACATATGATGAATTGTAGTGCTCAGTATTAGCCCTATTGCCAGGCACAGTTTTATTCATGCATGGCCTCTTGCACAACTTACTTGCACAGTCTCGGCTTCACTTGCTCTGCATTAACATATTTATTATCCTACTCTCAGCTGATTAATGGCTGGAGGTAAAGGGAATTGTCAGCAGGTATTTGCTATGTAATCTAAGAGCAGCATGATGTAGGGACAGAGACCCTGATTCCATGTATGGATGTATCACTTACTGGACTGCTTGGTGTAGTTTTGGTGCCCCGTTTTGGCAGCTTCCTGTGTACACTGTGCATTGTAAGGCTGCTTTCACACTACGTTTTTTTAACATTAGTCATGAACGTTTTTTTAACACAAAAACGGATCCAGTGCAAATGCGTTTTCATTTCAATGCATTTGCAATGGGCTCGCGTCAACATGCGTTCTCATGCATTTGCGTGCGTTATAGCGAGGATCCAGCGACTTGCAGTTTAACATTTTTCAAAAACGCTACTTGTAGCGTTTTTGAGCTGTGTCCAAATACTGCAAATTGCTGGATCCTGACTATACTGCACGCAAACGCATGTGAACGCTGGCGTGCTGACAGACAGGATCCTGCTTGCTCTACTGAGCATGCACAGAAACCAGTCTGGCGTGATCAGTCTCTCTCTCCTCCCTCCCTCTCCCTTTCCTCTCTCTCCCCCGCCTGAGAGCTGCGGACACTCGTAACCAAGATAAATATCGGGTAACCCAGGAAAGCGCTTCTCTTAGTTACCCGATGTTTACATTGGTTACGTGTGCAGGGAGCCCGGCTCCTAGGAGCTGCAGATGCTCGTAAGATAAATATCGGGTATCCAAGCAAGTTACCCAATGTTTACCTTGGTTACGAGCCGGCTCCCAGTCTATCACGTTCAGTTCCACTGACTCCCGATCACATGACTCCAATGTCCGCCCATAAACTTAAAGTGACAGGATCCTGCAAAATAACACATGCCTTTGCATGCGTTTTTTTGCTGTAAAAGCAGGATCCGATTTTAAAGCAGAAAAACGTTCATGACGCATGTTAAAAAAACATAGTGTGAAAGCAGCCTTAACCTGCTGCCAATCAGTAATGGTGGAGGGGTTACACAGATTATCCTGACTGTTCTGCACTGAGATCTAGTACTACAGTAATAAACTCCTGTAGATAAAACACTGATTATATTGAACCTATAACATATAGCCTAATAAATGACACATCACTGTAATCAGGCTCTTCTGCCTTATACAAGTGCATCTTGTATTATGTTGCTCTCAGACTAAATGGCAAAAGTCTTCTCACAAGTTCCATTTAAAGGGTTTGTACCAAGTATGGAAGTTAGGGCTAGGATAGATACTAAAACGGAGCAAGTGGAATGCGGGAAAAAAAAAATCGCATTCCACTCGGACCACTATTACTCTATGGGGTCGCTCCCATGTGCAATTTTTTTTCTCAGCCCTAATCGGACCAATAAACAATCGCCGCATGCTGCAGGTGGAATCCAATCCGTTTTCACTTGCACCCATACATGTCTATGGATGTGAGAGAAACATCGCACTGAACTCACATGACACCGGAGTGCAGTATGATAATTGCATAAGCTGATAATGGAGGAGATAGAGAGATTAGTCCCTCCCTCTCCTCCGCCCCTCCGACTGCATAGTTCAGAGGAAAATTATGTAGTCGGATTGAACTTGCAAAGAATAAAAAAGCAGCCTTCTCCACCAAGTTTGTAAGACAACATAGTGGTATAAAAGGGCCTTGTTTCTGTCCTCAAGGTTAGATTCTACATACCCCAAAGGAACTTCAGATCCAGCTGGGAAATCACAGAACTGCTCCAACAGAAAGAATTCTACATAATGTCAGCAGAGAAACTTACAAGTGCATCTCAATAAATTAGAATATCATCAAAAAGTTTAATTTATTTCAGTAATTCAATACAAAAAGAGAAACGCATATATTATATAGAGTCATTACACACAGAGTGATCTATTTCACGTGTTTATTTCTGTTAATGTTGATGATGATGACTTACAGCCAATGAAAACCCAAAAGTTTTTTGGGTCTCAGAAATCTCAGAAAATTTTAATAATTACCACAAAACACCTGCAAAGGTTTCCTAAGCATTTACAATGGTCCCTTAGTCTGGTTCAGTAGGCTACACAATCATGAGGAAGACTTTTGGCTTGACAGATGTCCAGAAGGCAGTCATTGACATACTCCACAAGGAGGGTAAGCCATGAAAGGTCATTGCTAAATAAGCTGGCTGTTCAGAGTGCTGTTTCCAAGCATATTAATGAACAGTTGAGTGGAAGGAGAAAGTGTGGTAGAAAAAGGTGCACAAATACCCAGGATAACTGCAGCCATGATAGGATTGTTAAAAAAAAGGCCATTTAGGGGGGGTGTGGCCTGCATGCTGAAGGCAATGGCTGCTTAAAAGGGAAGCTCTGTGCTGTGGCTGTACAAACTGGCTCAAAGCTGCTTCAAATCGCTGAGAACTCTCCTCTGAAACAGTGAGTAATCCCCCCTGCACAGTATACCAAAGGGTAGACCCCGGAAATCTGGCCCCCCAGCCAAGCTTACTGACTTTTATCCCAGGGATAGGGGATCCCCCTCTCCTCAGAAGATGTCTGATGCTGCAGTGTCTCCCTTACACCAGGAAGAGACAGTGTTGGGAAGCAGTGTCACAGGCACTCCTCTCACAGAGGAAAGGCTGCAAGCCATGCTCAGTTCTCTGAAGTCATCACTGCAGGAGGATTTCAGGGATCTTAAGAACATGATTAAAGAAGTTAAGGAGGAAATCAAATCACTGGGGGACCGTACAGACCATGTGGAGTCTAAAATGGCCGAACTTGCTCAGTCACACAATGATCTGATTGATGCTAACACAGCACTAGAGGAGGAGGTGGGAATACTGAAAAACAAGCTTGGGGATCTGGAAGACAGATCCAGAAGGAACAATCTTAAAATTAGGGGCATTCCTGTGTCAGTAGCTGATAAAGAGCTGCCAGATTTCTTTCACAAGTTTCTCCAACTACTGCTCCCAGAACACACAGAAAGAGATCTCATAGTGGATAGAATACATAGAATCCCTAAACCTAAAGGTATCGACCCCACTCTGCCCAGGGACACGCTGGCACGACTGCATTTTCTTCAGCGCTCTATTGGGAGACCCAGACGATTGGGGTATAGCTACTGCCCTCCGGAGGCCACACAAAGCACTACACTAAAAAGTGCAAGGCCCCTCCCCTTCTGGCTATACCCCCCCGTGATATCACGGGTTCTCCAGTTTTAGCTTTGTGTGTGAAGGAGGTCAGACATCCATGCATAGCTCCACAGATTTTAGTCAGCAGCAGCTGCTGACTATGTCGGATGGAAGAAAAGAGGGCCCATGTAGGGCCCCCAGCATGCTCCCTTCTCACCCGTGGATGGTGTTGTAAGGTTGAGGTACTTATTGCTAGTACAGAGGCCGGAGCCCACAGGCTGTTTTCCTTCCCCATCCCCATGAGGGGCTCTGGGTGAAGTGGGATCTTACCGGTCTCCAGGCACAGAGACCGAGCTCCATCCACAGACCCAAAAGAACCTGCTGGATATGGAGCTGAGTATCGTCAGGGACAGGGCCCTGCTACATCAAGGTACTCTGTGTTCCCATGCACATCGCGCCCACACACACCAGCATTGCTGGGAGTGTTAATGCGCCGGGGACAACAGCGCGGAGCGCTGGTGCTATTATTCACTGCAGCTTTGCTGAGTGAATTTATGTATTGAAAACGGCCGCGCCGGCCGCTGCTGGTTGTTTTTTACATTGTGGCGCGGCTGGGACTTGTGGTGCGCCGGGGGACTTCGGCGTCGGCCGTGCACATAGGACGGCCGCGCTTATTACTAGAGTCCCCGGCTTTGCGGCCTAGTTTTCGTTTCGTTCCCGCCCCAGCCCTGCCAGTCAGAGGAGGGGCGGGACGCTGTACAGTAGCTCAGCGCAGGGAGCTGGAGTCTGCTTTGCATTCTCCAGCCCCCTCTCACTGAACACAGTGAGACGCCGGGTTCCCGCTCTTGGCTGGGGCTCGCCCACGGCCCGCCCCTCTGCACAGGACGGGGAAGAGAAGCCGGCAGCCATTATGGTTTCCACTCTGGGAGAACGGAACCAGTCACAGGTTTTTGGGCGACCTCGCACCCGCTCTTGTGCGGGCGGTAAGCAACTGACACCACTAATGCTGAAGTGGGCTTTTGGGCTGTGTGCTGATATGCTATGCACTGTACTGTACTGTCGCTATTCTGGGCAACAGCAGCAAATAAGCAATGCTGCTGAGGCACAAGCTTTCAATGCTTCTTCGTTTGCATGTGCTGCAGTGTTTACTGTCAGATTGGGCAACAGCAGCAGTAGAGCAATTTGTGCTAAGGCACAAGCTTTCAATGCTGCTTCGCTTGCATGTGCTGCACGGTTTATTGTTATGATATACATTCACTGTATGTCACTATTCTTGGCTAATGCGCCCAGATAAACAGACAAAAGCAGCAGTAGAGCAATGGTGCTACGGCACAAGTTTTCAATGCTGCTTGACTTGCATTGGCTGCAGTGTTTACTGTCATGCTTGTATGCTATACATTCACTGTATGTCGCTATCCTTGGCTAATGTTCCTGGATAAATAGACAACAGCAGCAGAAAGGCTAGGGTGCTAACGCGCAAGCTTTCAATGCTGCTTGGATTGCATGGGCTGCAGTGTTTACTGTCATGCTGTATGCTATACATTCACTGTATGTCGCTATCCTTGTCTCATGCTCCTAGATAAATAGACAACAGCAGCAGAAGAGCAAATGTGCCAAGCCACAAGTTTTCAATGCTGCGTGTACTACATGTGCTGAAGTGTTTATTTGTACTTCATGCTTGTATGACTATTCACTGTACGGTCGCTATCCTCGGCTAGGCTCTTAGATAGCTAGACAACAACAGCAGAAAAAGACAAGTTGCCAATGCACGGGCTTTCTATGCTGCTTGTACTGCATGTCATACGGTTTCAGGACCCCCAGTGCGTGCAATTGCTCAACCGGGGTCTCTGCTATATGTGGCCAAAGGAACCACCTGTGATCTCTGTCCAGAGACAGGGACGAAGTTGCAGTTTTTCCGCTGATATATTGTCTGTGACTATGACTGACATCTTACAGACTTTGCACCCCAAGCAGACCGTGGGCAATATGGTTGCAATGACCCTGGCCGCCCTGATCTGGAGCATCTCAAGGCGCCAGAGTGATTCCAGGCATCCCAGAGAGCAGGCATCCGACACGGTCGACAGTCCCAGATGGCCTAAGCGGGCTCGCTGGCATTAGCCCTCGACTACATCTCTGGGCAAGGTCCCAGCGGGAGTACTCTCTGTACGATGAGGCAGACGTAGCTGTTCAGGACTCTGTTCCTGAGACCGCTCTCAATCCGGATACACCGGATGGTGACGCTATAGTGAATAATCTTATTGCGTCCATCAACGAAAGGTTGGGTATTTCTCCCTCAACTCCTCCAGTGGAGGGGTCAGCTTCACAGCAAGAGAAATCTCTATATATTGAGTACTTGTTTAGCACTCTGACTCCAGAGACGCAGTCCAGAAACGACACGCTTATCACGATAAGCGTTTCTCCGACCGTATTAATGAGACACGTGTCGCTCCCCCTGACGTGGTCAAGCGCTAGACCCAGTATCCAAATGTGGATCCCCCAATCTCCATGCTTGCAGCTAGATCTATAGTTGTAGTGGTGGATAGGACTTCACTTCAAAATGCCATTGACAGGCAGATTGGCCTCTGGTTGCAATCTGTCTATGAAGCTATCGGCAGGTCGGCTGCTCCGGCAGTCGCAGCCGTGAAGGCACTCCAAGCTATTTCAGCTAGTATTGCGCAGAGGGTCGCTGTCACAGGTACTCTCGGTCCCAGCAGCGTCTTTAACTCGCAATGTCGGCATGGCGAATCATGCTGTTATTGCTGTCCGAGACTCTACGAGCCGGACGTCAGTGGCATCCGCCAACTCCGTGTTTTTACGCAGAGGCTAGTAGTTGAGAGATTGGAACAGAGGCTGCTTCCAACGAAGTGCTTAACCAGGTTGCCTTTATCTAGTGATAGTCTGTTGGTAAGGGTTGAATGAAATCATTCAACTATCCAAGACGACTCAAAAAGCCCAGAAGGGCATAGATTCCTAGCGGGCTCAATTCACGCCCGGGGAAGGCAGCCGGAGGATCCGCTACCAAAGCGTTTTCCTCATAATTTTCAGCCCTCTCACTCCGCAACCGCGGGGGGGCAGACTCCCCCGCTTTAGCGGCATTTACCTACCGCAGGTTGAGGGCCTGTGAGTGAGAGTCAGTTTGTTTTCAAACTACCGCACCGACCGAGCCGAGGCTCTTCTGCAGGCGGAAAGAGCGGTAATCCCTGTTCCTCTTCAGGAACCAGATACGCATTTTGCCCCGACCTGGTCGTGGTGCCAAAATAGGACGGCTCCTTCCGTCCCGTTCTGGACTTTATACTGCTTAACGAGCACGTGAAAACCAGGCGGTTCCGGATGGCATCACTCCGCTCCGTCATTGCCTCTCTGTCTCAAGGAGTTTTCCTAGCTTCAATAGACATCAGGATGCTTATCTACACGTGCCGATTGCTCCGAGGCACCGGCGTTGGCTACGATTCGTTATTAAAGACGAGAATATTTCGTTTCGTAGCCATACCCTTTGGCTGGCGACAGCCCCACGGGTGTTCACCAAGTTCGTGGCAGCAGAAGGAGCAGTCCCGCGCTCTCACGGTCACTCTGTGATCCTTTACTTGGGCAATCTACTGGTCAAGGCACTCTCCTTTACAAGCATGCCAACACAACCTGAACATGGCGCTGGACCCTTCCCAGAGTTTCGGGTGGGTCTTCAACTTTTCAAGGTTGAACCCAATCGCTGGCATCTCCTGGAGAGTTTTCACACTCTCTCAGCGATAGTGAAGCTTCCGCTGGACAAACAGCGTTCACTACAGACGAGGGGACAGTCTCTCCTTCAAGGAGGCGCCTCATCCAGAGGCGAGTTTTAGCTTTTCCAGACGGTCAAAGACCATCTTCAGAGGAGTCCACTCTTCAACTCAGTGGTCTGGAGCTCTGGGCAGTGTATCTTGCACTGCAAGCCTTCCTGCAGTGGCTGGAATGCAAATAGATCCGAATTCAGTCGGACTATCCACAGCGGTGGCATACACCAACCACCAAGGCGGACTACGCAGTCGACAAGACTCCCAAGAGGTCCGGCGGATTCTGCTATGGGTAGAAGACAGAGCATACACCATATCAGCTGTTCACATCCCGGGCGTACGACACTAGGAAGCAGACTTCCTCAGTCGCCAGGGCGTGGACGCAGGGGAATGGGCTCTGCACCCGTTTGTTTGCAAGAATTCTGTAGACGCAGGATGAAGACGGACGTCGACGTCATGGCTTCTCGGCAACAACAAGGTCCCGATTTTCATGACGCGGTCTTACGATCAAAGAGCTCTGGCGACAGGCGCCTTGGCTCAGGATTGGTCACAGTTCCAGCTACCGATTGCTGCCACACCATCCTCGTCGCCCCAGACTGGCCGGGGAGGTCGTGGTACCGTGATCTGTGGCATCTCACCGTCGGTCGACCGTGAGCACGACGTCATTGCCACCATGAGACGGGCTAGCCAGCCGCGGTCTGCCAAGATCTACCACAACTCGTGGAAGATATTCTTATCTTAGTGTTCTGCTCAGGGAGGGTCTCCCTGGCCATCGGCATTGCCTACTTTGCCTTCCCTCCTGCAATCTGGTTGGGAAAGAGGTTGGTCGCTCGGCTCCCTTTAAGGGCAAGTCTCGGCACTATCCGTGTTCTTTTCAGAAGCGTCTAGCACGTCTTCCTAAGGTGCGCACGTTACTACAGGGGGTTTGTCATATTGTGCCCCCGTACAAGCGGCCGTTAGATCCATGGGATCTGAACAGGGTACTAGTTGCTCTCCAGAAGCCGCATTTCGAGCCTCTGAGGGAAGTTTCCCTTTTGCGCCTGTCACAGAAAGTGGCCTTTCTGGTTGCGATCACGTCGCTTCGGCGAGTGTCTAAGCTGGCGGCTCTGTCATTCAAGGCTCCCTTCCTAGTGTTCCACCAGGACAAGGTAGTGCTGCGCCCTATTCAGGAGTTTCTCCCTAAGGTTGTATCCGCGTTTCTTCTTAATCGGGATATACCCTTTCCTTCCTTTTGTTCTCATCCGGTTCTCCGGTATGAAAAGGATTTACAGTTGTTAGTTCTGGTGAGAGCACTCAGAATCTACATTTCCCGCACGGCGCCCATGCGCCGCTCTGATGCATTTTTTGTCCTTGTCGCTGGTACGCGCAAGGGGTTGCAGGTTTCTAAAGCCACCATGGCTCGATGGATCAAAGAACCAATTCTTGAAGACTACCGTTCTGCGGGGCTTCCGGTTCCTTCAGGGCTGAAGGTCCATTCTACCAGAGCCGTAGGTGCGTTTTGGGCATTACGACACCAGGCTACGGCTCAACAGGTGTGCCAGGCAGCTACCTGGTCGAGCCTGCACATTTTTCACCAAACATTATCAGGTGCATACCTATGCTTCGGCGGACGCCAGCCTAGGTAGAAGAGCCCTGCAGGTGGCAGTGGCTTCCCCATAGGGGAGGGCTGTCTTGCAGCTCTAACATGAGGTATTTCTTTACCCACCCAGGGACAGCTTTTGGACGTCCCAATCGTCTGGGTCTCCCAATAGAGCGCTGAAGAAGAAGGGAATTTTGTTACTTACCGTAAATTCCTTTTCTTCTAGCTCTTATTGGGAGACCCAGCACCCGCCCTGTTGTCCTTCGGGATTTTTTTGTTGTTTGCGGGTACACATGTTGTTCATGTTGAACGGTTTTTCAGTTCTCCGATGTTACTCGGAGTTAATTTGTTTAAACCAGTTATTGGCTTTCCTCCTTCTTGCTTTGGCACTAAAACTGGAGAACCCGTGATATCACGGGGGGGTATAGCCAGAAGGGGAGGGGCCTTGCACTTTTTAGTGTAGTGCTTTGTGTGGCCTCCGGAGGGCAGTAGCTATACCCCAATCGTCTGGGTCTCCCAATAAGAGCTAGAAGAAAAGGAATTTACGGTAAGTAACAAAATTCCCTTCTTTATAAAACAAAGCAAGCAGTGCTCCAGATACTGAGGGATAACCCTATCCTCCCAGATGAATTTCATGATTTAAAGGTGTTCCCGGACCTGTCTGCTGCAACTCTGGCAAAAAGAAGAGAATTTTCCCAGTTCTCCAGAATCCTGAGGGAGCATGACATACACTATAAATGGGGATTCCCGGTGAAACTGATTATCTTCAGGGATTCTAAAACACATGTATGCCAGTCCCCTCCTCAACTGAGCAAACTACTTGAGTCCTGGGGATTACTTCTTACAATGCACTCAGACTCACGCCGGGAGCAGGGGGATGCTCAGAAGAAAAAGATCAATCCTGAGTGGGAACCAGCTTGAGGGAGTCTCGCCAGCCGCAGGCGTGTGTAGCTCTCATGTGACCTGTGATGTCACTTAAGCCCTCTGTTGTTCTCGCCTATGGCGAGCAAGTACTTCCCAGCTGTCCGGTAAGGATGAAGCTGAAGTATTCAAGTTTTTTTGTTTTTGTTGTTTTTTTCCCTCCACCCGTGCACCGTCCCTAACTGGTCCTCCTTGCCTGCCTCTGCCTGCCCTATGCCTCTCAGTCAGCCTGCCTGGAATCATCGTCCTTTCTGGGATCCACCATGAGTATTAAGTTTCTGTCTCTCAATGTGAAGGGTCTCAATTCTCCTGCAAAAAGATCCATGCTGTGGAGAGAAGTTATAGCATCCAAATGTGATATAGCATGTATTCAAGAAACTCACCTTCTTACTGATGACAATAAAAGGCTACTGCATCCAAGATTTCCACATATGTTCTTTGCAAATGACTCTAAAAAAAAAAAAAGGGAGGAGTGGCTATCCTGATTAAAAACTCTGTGGCTTTCAAAATGATTGATGTAACCTATGGTGCAGACGGGAGATATATTATTCTAAAGTACCTCCTGAATGGGCTTTTGTATACCTTGGCATCGATTTATGCTCCAAACTCATCTCAACTAACATTTGCCCGGAAATTTTTCCAGATGTTTAGGAGCACCGCACAGGGGTCAGAGATAATCTGCGGTGACTTTAACACTCCAGTTTTCCGATCTATGGACTGCTCGGCGGGGTCCGCTAAGTCAGGAAAGGAACTGAAACAGTTGGTCGCGGAGTTTCATCTACATGACATATGGAGATACCTTCATGCATCGGAAAGGGACTATACTTTCTTTTCCCCAAGGCATCGGTCGTACAGCAGGATCAACTTCTTCCTGACGGATAGTAAGACTGTTCACAAGTGTACGGGTGCTGAAGTGGGTCTGATAACATGGTCGGATCATGCTCCGATAACTTTGGTTGTACAGGACTTTACTAGTGGATTTATGGTGCCTCAGTGGAGACTTAATACTAGTTTACTGAACCAAAAGAACATTCAGGAGGAGGTTGTGGCAGGCCTGTTGGAATACTTTGGACATAATGACAATGGGGAGGTCTCTGACGAGACCTTATGGGCTGCACACAAATCAGTTATTAGAGGGCAGTTTTTAAAAACTGCATCATTCTTGAAAAAGCAAAGAGAAGCAGAAATTAAAGAAATTATAGCCCATATTCAACACTTAGAAACTATTAACAAGGCCTCCCCGTCGTCTACACTGTCCAAGGAAATTCTTACTTGCAGGTTTCAACTGCGATCCCTCCTGTTGTATAGATATGAACATAATCTTAAAAAGAGTAAATCAACTTTTTATGCGATGGGGGATAGAGCCAGCACCTTACTAGCTAGAAGAACAAAAAAACGGGAAATTAAATCTAAAATTGAATTTTTGAAGGGCCCCGACGGATCACTTATAAGGCACCCTAATGGGATAGCAGACGCCTTTGCCAAGTATTATGCTGCCCTGTACAATTTAAGGGATGACCCGCAAACCCCTCAGCCAACACCGGAAAAAATTCAGGAGTTTTTGGACGGTCTGGAATTGCCTCGGGTCTCAGACCGGCAATTAGAATCTTTAAATCTTCCCTTTACTATACAGGAAATTTTGGACACCATTAGAGCTTCTAAACGAAACTCAGCCCCAGGCCCGGATGGGCTTCCCTATGAATATTATCAGCAATTTGCCTCTATTCTAGCCCCTTTTTTACTAAAGACCTTTAATTTGTGGCAAATGGCCGGGACTATTTCCTCAGAGAACCTAGAAGCAGTTATCACTACACTACCCAAACCGGGGAAAACGGCAGATACCCCTGGGAATTTCAGACCAATTTCATTGCTCAACTGTGATTTAAAAATTTACTCAAAAATGGTAGCCACCAGACTCCATAAAATAATCCCCTGCTTGGTAGCCCCGGATCAGGTGGGTTTTGTGGCGGGCAGGCAATCCAAAGATGGCACCAGGCGGATGCTGGATTTAATTGGGGTGATGGAGAAGTCGGGTGTCCCTGGTGTATTCTTGTCACTCGACGCCGAAAAGGCCTTTGATAGGGTGCACTGGGGATATCTGGAAAGAGTGCTTATGAAATTTGGTTTTGAAGGAAGAATTAAGTCATCTGTTTTGGCCTTGTACTCTCACCCAAATGCTTCAGTTCTAGCCTCGGGTTTTCGCTCATTAAAATTTTCTATAACCAATGGCACCCGCCAGGGGTGCCCGCTGTCCCCTATTGTTTTTGCTCTGGTGGTGGAACCTCTGGTGGAGGCAATTAGGGTGAACCCGAACATAACTGGTATAAGGGTAGGGGAGCATGAACATAAATTGGGTCTATATGCGGATGATGTAATAATATCATGTACTAACCTTGAATATTCCTTTCCAGCAGTGATGTCCACCCTGTCGACCTTTTCTGAGGTGTCTTATTACAAATTGAATGCCACTAAGTCCTTAGTACTACCATTTAATGTACCCGCAAGGTCCAGAAGGATTTTGGAGGCAGCCTTTCCTTTCCAGTGGTGCGAAGACAGTATCCCTTATCTAGGTATCCGTTTGACACCAACCCATTCCCTCATCAGATCCAATCTCGATCACCTACTCAAAAACTTGGGTCAGGCTCTAGGCAGGTATGAGAAGTTGTCGCTATCTTGAATGGCGAGAATTCAATCCTTTAAGATGACGTTCCTTCCTAAGCTGCTGTATATGTTTAGGTGTCTTCCTCTTAAAATTCCATATAGATATTTGATAAAACTGCAGTCGATGACCAATAAGTTTATTTGGGGTAATAAAAGAGCTAGAGTTGCTAGTAAGATTATGCATCTGCCATATGGAATGGGAGGTATGGGTACGCCTAATGTGATGGCCTATTATAAAGCTTCTCTTATAGAATCACTCAAAGAATGGTGGAACACAGAGAGCTCCCATAGGTGGGTTCAACTTGAGAACTCTCTGACAGACCAGGGTTCGACGAGGAAACTGATGGAGGTGGAATATCTAAAACGTACTAGGTCCACCCTGTGTCTCCCTACTATGATAGCATCGATAGCCATATGGCGCAGTGAGATGATCCCTAAGATCCAGGTCCCGCTGTCAGAAATTTCGCTCAGAGCAATAGAATCCCACATTCCATATACAAATTTGAGTAGATGGGAAGCAGCGGGTTTTGGAGTTTTGGCAGACTTTTACGATGGTGCAGAGATTAGGCCCTTCAACGATATACTTCGGGAGCACCCCTCCCTAAAGGGGTGTTTTTATCAACAGCTGCAGATTCGCCATTTTCTAAGCACAAAATTCCCCCCGGGATCAAACCCGACCTTACCCACTGTTAAGGCACTATTGTTTAAAAAACTAATGAGGCAACCGGGAATCTCTTTAACCTACAAATGGTTGATCAACCCCTCTGACGAGCAAAAGCTCCCATACATGACTAAATGGGAATCAGATTTAGGCATTAACACCTCCCCCTCGGCGTGGCATACTGCGACGCAGTGGGTGCAAAGATCCTCAAAATGCATTAACCATTTGGAACAGCTGAAAAAGGTGCATCTACGTTGGTACCATACGCCGGCAAAATTGGTGCATTACATTCCCAACTACTCACCGCTCTGTTGGAAGGGCTGCCTCCAGAGGGGATCATTGGGACACTGTTGGTGGCACTGTCCGAGGGTCCAACCTTTTTGGATAGCAGTTTTCAGACTCATTAGTGAAATAACAGGTGTGCACACCAACCCCAACCCAGGGCTGGCAGTTCTGAATTTGGGCATAGACTCGTACCCGCAGAATTTTAGGGGACTGATTGTGCAAATTCTAATAGCTGCCAGACAGTGTCTGAGCCATTCGTGGAAGGCCACTGAAGCTCCCTCTGGAGCCGAGTTATAAAGTAGGATCGACCAACAATGCCAATATGAATACTGCCTTGCCCACTCCCTAAAACAAAAAACTAGAATTCTTACAATATGGGAACCCTGGCTGTCATCCAGCCATGCAACACCTATTACACGACTATTCCCCGGGCAAAGAGCACCTAGTTGAGATAGAGCCGATGGAATTATAGCCCTGGCTCGGCTAGCCAGGGGGCTAAAGCATTGAGACCCTGACTGAGGCAGCAGTTTATGAGAGAAATCTAGGAGGAGTTGATGGCCCCGGCTGGTGGACTGGGGTTGGTAATGCAGGCAGGCATCTAACCCTGTACCCCTACTAACCCCCCCCCCCCCACTTCCCCCCCAACCTTACCTTCTTCCCCTCCCCCTTTGTTCTTGTTACCCCTTACTTGAATGAAGTCCCCATCTTTCCTCCCCTCTCCTCCCTCCCCATGTTGTTGTGTGGTTAAAGTGTAAGGCAGAGGAATTGTAACTGGATTGTCTCGGAGTATATTAATGTATGGAGCCCTCATGTGCGGGCAGTTGACAATTGTTCTCTTAAATTACCATGTATGATTTTGTATCTGCCGTGTTTTCAATAAAAACTAATTGGATTAAAAAAAAAAAAAAAAAAAGGCCATTTAAAAATTTGGGAGAGATTCACAAGGAGAGGACTGCTGCTGGGGTTAGTGCATCAAGAGCCACTACACACAGACGTTTACAGGACATGGGCTACAACTGTGGCATTCCTTGTGTCAAGCAACTCATGACCAATAGACAACGTCAGAAACGTCTTACCTGGTCCAAGGAGAAAAAGAACTGGACTGTTGCTCAGTGGCCCAAGGTGTTTTTTTCAGATGAAAGTAAAGTTTGCATTTCATTTGGAAATCAAGGTCCCAGAGTCTGGAGGAAGAGTGGAGAGGCCACAATCCAAGCTGCTGAGGTCTAGTGTGAAGTTCCCACAATCAGTGATGGTTTGGGGAGCCATGTCATCTGCTGGTGTAGCTCCACTGTCTTTTATCAAGACCAAAGTCAGCGCAGCCGTTTACCAGGACATTTTAGAGCACTTCATGCTTCCCTTTGCCGACAAGCTTTTTGGAGATGGAAATTTCATTTTCCAGCAGAACTTGTCACCTGTCCACACTGCCAAAAGTACCAATACCTGGTTTAATAACCACAGTATCACTGTGCTTGATTGGCCGGCAAACTCACCTGACCTAAACCCCATAGAGAATCTATGGGGTATTGCCAAGAGGAAGATGAGAGACACCAGACCCAACAATACAGACGAGCTGTAGGCTGCTATCAAAGCAACCTGGGCTTCCATAACACCTCAGCAGTGCCACAGGCTGATTGCCTCCATGCCACGCCGCATTGATGCAGTAAATTCATGCAAAAGGAGCCCCGACCACGTATTGAGGCATTTACTGTACAGACTTTATAGAAGATGCCAACATTTCTGAGTTTAACCCCTTCAGCCCCAGAGCCTTTTCCATTTTTGCGTTTTTGTTTTTTGCTCCCTTTCTTCCGAGAGCCGTAACTTTTTTATTTTTCCGCTAATCTTGCCATATGAGGGCTTGTTTTTTGCAAGATGAGTTGTACTTTTAAATTAAACCATAAGTTTTACCATATGGTGTACTGGAAAACAGCAAAAAAATTCAAAGTGTGGAAAAACTGCAAAAAAAGTGTGATGGCACAATAGTTTTTGGGATGTTTTATTCACCGTGTTCACTATATGGTAAAACTGATGTCTGAGTATGATGCCTGAGGTCGGTGTGGGTTTGTAGACACCAAACATGTATAGGTTTACTTGTATCTAAGGGGTTAAAAAAAATTCACAAGCTTGTCCAATAAAAGTGGCGTACGTTTTGCGCCATTTGACGAAACCCGTAGTGTTCTCACTTTTTGGGATCTATGGCTCAGTGCGGCTTATTTTTTGTGACTCGAGCTAATGTTTCTAATGGTACCATTTTTTCGCAGATGCTACGTTTTGATGGCCTGTTATTGCATTTTGCGTAAAACTTGCGGCGACCAAAAAACGTAGTTTTGGCATTTGGAATTTTTTGCCACTACGCCATTTACCAATCAGATTAATTGATTTTATATTTTGATAGATCGGGCATTTTTGAACGCGGCAATACCAAATATGTGTATATTTTATTTTTTTTTAACCCTTTAATTTTCAATGGGGTGAAAGGGGGGGTGATTAGGGTTTTCTTTTTTTTTTTTATTTTTTAAAACTTTTTTACTTTTTTTTTTTTATTTTACTAGTCCCCCTAGGGGGGCTATAGCGATCAGCAATCCGATTGCTCTGCACTATCTGCTGATCACAGCTATACAGCTGTAAACAGCAGATACGGTCACTTCCTGCTTCACTGGCCTCCGGGCCGAGTGAAAACGAAAGTGACTCGTCATAGCTGCAGGCGTCATCACAGGACCCTGTGCTACCATGGCAACCACCGAAAGTCACGTGATGACTCACGTGACTTCCGGTGGGGGCGGCGGTAAGTGAAAATCATGACCGCGCGTATATATACATCTCGCTGCCAGACTTTGGCACCAAGATGTAAGGGGTTAATGTTACGGGTGGAATGCGATTCCACTCGTAACATGCAGGTACACATGTCAGCTGTTGAAAACAGCTGATATGTGTGCGGATCGCCGCATCCTGCCCGCGGCAGGGGCGGGGCTTAACGTGACACGCTCCATGACGGATAGATCCGTTCATAATCATGAAGCGGTTAAAATCATTTTTTTTTTCAGTTGGTCTTATGTAATATTCTAATTTTCTGAGATAATGACTTTTGGGTTGTCATTGCCTGTAAGCCATAATCATCAACATTAACAGGAATAAACACTTGAAATAGATCCTTCTGTGTGTAATGACTCTATATAATATATAGGATTAGATCCTTCTGTGTGTAATGACTCTATATAATATATGTGTTTCCCTTTTTGTTTTGACTTACTGAAATAAATTAACTTTTTGATGATCCAGTAGAACCTTGGATTGCGAGCATAATTGGTTCCAGGAGTCTGCTCTTAAACCAAGTTACTCTTATATCAAAGCGAATTTTCCCATAGGAAATAATTGAAATGCAGACAATTTGTTCCACAACCCAAAACTATTTATACAAACTTATTAAAGTCATACAAAATAACGTACTGTATTCATATAAAATTATTACACTACACTAATACAAAATACTGTACAGTACAGTGAAAACATATAAAACAAATTAAACTGCTATTTAGCTTACAATAGAATTGTTGGTATGTGGGAGGTACTATTGTCAAGGGAGGAATTTGCATTGTTGACTGCTAATGGAGTCCTCATTTGGGATATCCAGAGACGGTGCCGTATTAGCTGTATATCAGTGCCAATATATATATCAATGTATATAAGACAAAGAACACAGACATGCTCTCTTTTCAGCCAGCGTCACCAACTGAGCTCGTTATATATTGAAAGAAACTTAATTATTACAGAAGGCACCTTCGGCCTTGAAAATGATACACAGAGTATATGGGAGTGTCACTCCCCTATTTCTCCCAGCATTTGTACAATACATCTGTTCATTAAAACATTCTTTCTGTGTGGACACTACTGATAAAAGTTTGCAGCTTCACATTTTGGCTTCATTATCTTTGGTTAACTCCTTCATGACTATACAACTTTGAATTATACTATAGGTCTGTGCAATTGCTACATAGACAGACAGATAATTTTGCATCTACATCTACATTTTGATTAGTTATATACACAGATATTCTTATTACGTTTAAACAAACATACTACAGCTCAGGTGACCTCCACACTATAGAGAGAAAAAACCCGATGTATAAATATGACAACCTTTATTCTAGTACCATACCCAAAAAACTACACCCCAAATCTATTCTCCCCAAAATAAGAGCAGAACTAAGCCAAATGTGAGGTAGGAATACTGCAGATTACAGGACAAGCAATGTGCTCTACTGGTTAGTAGAAAGAAAGTACAATATTGTATCCATAAATGCAAATTGATATACATGCTAGATAGTATATACTGTGCTGTACAATGGTATACTGTATACAGTACATATGTTCAGAAAGTTACCTCCAGAGCGGGTCAGAGCGCGGTTAAAGGACAGAACCGGAAGTGTGCACGGTGAGTATTTGCTCTTATTGCAAAGCATTGCTCTTAAACCAAGTTACAAATTTTTAGAAAGCTTTGCTTGCCTTGCAAAACGCTCTCAAACCAAGTTACTCTTAATGCAAGGTTCCACTGTATTCTAATTTATTGAGATGCACCTGTCATCCTAGGCTTATACTCAAGTCATTAAGTTTTCCGAGTTTTATGTGGTAAAATTAAGTACCTCGGCTTATAGTCAGTCGGGTATATACGGTAATTAGCACTGGGACATCAAGGTTTATAAGTGTTTTTTTTAAACATTGATTTTATTAAATAGCGTTATATAGGGCTGGGTAGACAGGGAATTTTGGCATACATGTGTGAGTGCTGCTGGGTTAGAGAGCAGAGGGGACCTGACAGGTTACCTTTAATTTTCTAGTGGCGCCATGTTACAGGACCTCACTGGTATCAGTGTGCCCTTTTGGTCTCTTCACACATCCGTGTCTCTGGTACATGTGAGGTCCGTTTTCACATGTACCGAAGATACTGACACACAGACCCATTAAAATCTATGGGTTTGCGCACACGTGCGTATTTTCCCATGGACAGTGTGCTCCATGTCCAATTTTCCCCAGCAGCATGGGTGTCACAAGGACCACATGGACTGCACAGTGATGTGATCTGTGTGACATCAGTGTGACACAAACTGGAGAAAACAGGTGTCTGAAATTAAATGATTTAGTATACTCCCCTGTCTCCAGCCCAGCTGTCTTCGGTACTGCTGTTACTTGCTTCTAACCCCCGCTCATTTTGCTCATCACATATTCACTGCACCGAGGACTGGAAGCAGCAGCAGTGCGGAGTCAGCAGGGCCGGAGACTGCAGAGTGGAAGACATCAGCATCACGGACAGCAGCGACCGGGACAGGTGAATATAAAGTTCCTGTTCTCCGTGTGTTATCACGGATAGCACACGAAGAACACTCATGTGCCAAAATCACGGCACATGTGTGTGGTTTTTCACGGACGTGTGAAAGAGGACTTAGAAGAACCCAGTTGTTCACAAAAGTTTGTAAGGAATTGTGACATCTTTATTTTCAGGGATAGGGTTGACTTAAAGAAAATCATTCTCATGGTGTGTTGAGAAAAATATTAAGAAAAAATACAATTTGTATCCTTCATATTACATCCAATAATCTAGATAAGGCAATCTATACAGTGAGGTATTTCCGCGGAACCTAAAGTGTTAACTGTATGACTTAACAGTTTTGCTGTAGGATGAAACTGAGCAGAAGATTAATAGTAGGATCTTGGTGACATCAGAAGCAGAGGCAGGCCTAATTTATCTTAATTAGCACAGTCTGTAAGTAATCACTTGGGACCTCATTCACTTAAAGATGTCTACCATTCTATGCCTGTGGCACAGACCCGTATTGAATACGGGGCCTAATGAGCACTTTAAATAAGGTTGGGAATGTGACTATTCAAGGCTTCGTTCAAAGGGCTTGTAGAGGGAAATCATGCCAAAAGCTGAAGGATAATGTTTAATAAAATGACAGCTCCTACAACCCCTTGTTTTATTAATGAGTTGTACCTCATTACAGGAGATAATGGGGGCTCGGCTGGAGATGCTACAGAAAAGGCATTAAAAAGCGATTAGCAACACACACAGGATTCAATGGTGTATAATGCGCACACATATAGTTAACACGCGGCAAGAGAGGACTGACAGATGTCTGGGGTGGAAGACAGAATTGTGTTCGGAGAGGAGGCTAGCAGAGGTCACACAGTAAAGGACACATTGTATCAGATGGCACTGCCAATGGCTGAATAAATTCAATGCCTTCCCTTGAAGGGATTAAGATCAGACTTGAAGAAAGTGATGTCTCCAGCAAGACAGCTGTCAAAGGAGGTCAGTAAATAAAGGATTACAACAGAGGAGATGCTGCAGAGGTATGACGGTTTATGAAGAAGAATGGCATAAGCTAATTCTATATCACCATCTGCAAGACAAGAACAAATCAGGGCTTCATCCAGAAGAGACAACCACTATTCTACCCTGTAAACAAGTGGCACCGATGAAAGATGGTGGTGGAGGGAAACTTGTGCCGGATGGTTAAAAGAACCCTTTCCTGAGAAAATAAAACTTGCCCTTAAAGAGGACCAACCACCAGGATTTTCCTATATAAACTAAAGCCAGTGCTATACTGGCGCTATCATGCTGATTCTATACATACCTGTTATGATCCGGAACCATGGAAGATCACAATAGATCATTGGCAAAAAGGTGACAAGAGCATTGGCAACTAATCTGGCCGCCATCCCCTTACTAACCATCAACACTAGAAGTAGCTGAGGGGTGAACTAACATCCTATGCACCGCGAACCCTGCCGCAGAACTAGCTATCCTAAAGGAAGGCAGGATGAATAATTCTCTGCCTCAGAAATAGACCGCAAAGGTATAGCAAGCCCCCCCCATTCAAAGACAACGGTGATATAGGAAAACACAATACACAGATAGATGATAGGATTAGCAAAGGTGAGGCCCCATTGACTAAATAGGAAAGGATAGGAAAGGGGCTGATGGTGGCCAGAGAAAAACCCTACAAAATTCCAAATACCTGATAGTACAAAAAGTCCTCAGATCGTACGATCTGAACTCCGTCCTATATCAGGCGCTCTTGTCAAACCAATGAACAGAAAGCAGGAACAATTACAAATTCAAGAAGCAACAAATACATGGACTTATAGGAGCAATACTCCAAACATAGCTGCAGGGAGCTTCCCAGCTAAGCAACAGAGAGGGAAGATTCCTGCATGCAAATGAACTGACAATAACCACAGTAAATGACAAACCCAAAAAAGAACAAAACAACATAAGAAAGAACCAAGCACTTATCTGGGGTAGATGTGGTCTGGAGCAAGATGAGAAGGCTGGTAAACTAAACAACAAATGAGAACCGGCTCAGACTGCTAGCAGACCAAGGTTTAACTAGGCAGAGAGTGAGCAATGGAAACATTGCTCCAGCACAATTGGTCTCTGTCCAAACAATTCCTGGCCACAAGAGGGAGCCTCACAGCAGCTAAAGCATAACTGACATTCACAACACATACCTATAGTTGTGAGATTGGATAAATAGAATCTTAAGTACCGGTAAATAAAGTTTGTGAAATACAATGTTACTTGATTGATAGATGCTGCAGAATATCTAATAGGTGGGTCGGGTTTTGCTAGTTATTCCTACCCCTGTCTGCCTGACTGTCCTTCCTCCCCATCTCTGTTATTACAAAGGGAGGAAGGAGGGAAGAAGGACAGGGGGAGGAAGGACAGGCAGGCACAGGAATAACTAGCAACACCTGACCCACCTATTAGATATTTCACAAACTTTACTTGCCTGTATTTGAGAAACTATACATCCGATCTCACAACTAAAGGTATGTATAAAATCAGCATGATAACGCCTGTATAGCACTGGCTTTAGTTTATATAGGAAAATCCTGGTAGTTGGTTCTCTTTAAGTTCCCTTCAACTTTTGGATCTGGGTTCCCCTATAGCTCTGATGTGTGCGCCCATGTGGCTCTGCTTGGGTTTCCAAAGATATATGCTCTTTCTCCCTGAAAAATAAAGATAATACAGACATCATCTTACAGTTAGCAAAAAATACTACTATACTAGTAACAATTACCACTATATAAAAACTACATAATGTACTACCACCAATACTACGAACAATACTGCTACAGTATATAAAAAAATAATTACTGTATATCACTACACCATAACCAAATATTACAATCCCATGACTGAATACGATCACGACGCTGATCATTAACAAAAAATACTGTACCAAGTTCAATATTGCAAGCTCACAATGACCATAAGGTAGTAGATACCAATTGTACATGTAAATTCTCTTGAGTTTTACAAAAAAATACATACAGGCTAATAAATGTCTGAAAACTTGGTCAAAGTTCTCTAACCACACAAATCTCCAAAGGTGCCCAAACCTTTGCAGTGGCCCATTTTCCTTTTTGTTAATTTTAAAATGTTAAAAGGTGAATATATATTATATATATATATTTCTTTTTTTGCCAAAAATACAAAGGAAATGTGTCATCTTTAACTTTGTGCCTTTTAGAGATCATTTCATCTTCAACTTGCTTAACTGTTCACAATAACAGTATTTTTGACCAGTGTGTCCAAACTGTTAAATGCACCCTTTTGTGATTTTCATGTGGCATGAAAAGGTGTTTTAAGCCTGGTTTAATTTAATAAATCAATAATAAAAAAAATAATAATGAGGCGTCCCCCCAATTTTTGGCAACAAGCCAAGTTAAAGCAGACAGTTATTTGGCCCTTCCCAGCCTAAAATTAGCAGCCCATATCCACCCCAGAATCGGCAGGTCATATTAGATGCGCCAATTCTGACGTTTTGCCCGACTCTTCCCTTTTTCCCTGGTGCTGTGGCAATTGGGATAATATTTTAGGGGGTTAATGTCAGCTGTGAATTGTCAGCTGACATCAAGCCCAGGGGTTAGTAATGGAGACACTCCCATTACTAACCCAATACATGTAAAGTTAAAAGTTAAAAGCATTCACGCTGGAAAAAAAATAGTTTATATGTATAAAGACTCCTCAATACTATCCCTCGTTCATCAATTTGTTAAAAAAAATGTTTCCACGAAGCTACGACATAATCCACAATCCATGAGTGCAACTTGAGTGACTGTGAATAGCAGTAAGGTACAGCTCTTCACAGACGCCATGTACGATGACAATACTCATCAGAGCCATCCGCTCAATGCTGCACTGAGCGAGACCTGGTTGCCCTGATTAGAGCTGTCATCACCCGGTGCCTGTGAAGAGCTGTACTTTACTGCTATTCATAGTCACTGGAGTTGCAGTCATGGATCGTTGGATATGCTCAATTTGAGTAACATGAACTAGAGCACTTTGGTATTCACTCAGCACTAGACCCCAGAGTATAAGGAATATGCTCCGCCACAGTTTTTAACTACATTCGCATCTCGAAACCACTGATAAAGTTAAAAGCACTGCCTTGCCTGGGATCTGGGCAGGCCAGGCCCTCTTCACTATTGGGCCCAGTCATGGTCACCCTCAATGGGCATATAGAATAATATACATATTACATACACATGGATATAATAATGTACCATAACATACATAATTTGGGAAATTTATATAAATTGTCTAAAAAAATAAAACTTTTTGGTCCCCATAGCCATTAGCAGGGCCAGCACCTGGCAAACCTGGGACAGTTCTAGACCCTGGGGTGCCCACTCTGCCCAGGTTTCAACTTGGGCAGTGACCGGGACTGTGGCAGCTGACCCCCAGGACAGGAGACAGACTCAGGTGTAGGCGGGATGACTGAGGCAGACTGGACAGGTGGGTATGGATAGGAATGGTGGGCACAGCACGGAAGGATAGACTTGGGAAGGCAGATTCCGGTACAGGTGACTGACACAGGGGTAACAAGACCTGACAACTAGCTAGACAGACAAGACACTTACTAACTGGGAACGTTGCACAGGCACCTCCCCTAATGGTAGGGTGCCTTAAATACAAAGTGCCCCTTAGCCATAGTCCCTTAAAAGGAGGGGCTGAGTGCAAGCGCATCCTAGGTGCACTCACCGTAACCCTGTGCAACATGTACAAGGCCCAGGAAGGGAAAGAGGCAGAAGAGCACATGGGAGGCCGCGTGGAAGCAGGGGAAAACGGGACCCAGCCGGGGAGGTAAGTAAGTCGGCATCCCTGTCTGTGCTACACATGCTTCATTCAGCATGGAATCAGACTGTGTTAAACAGCCAGCACATGAGTAACTGCTGATATCAGAGCTAGCCCACGATCGCAACAATTTAACCTCTCAGATGCCACTGTCAATCATGACTGCAAAATTAAGAGCTTGGTGATCTGGATCACTTGGCTACTCTCACCAAAAAGAGCAGGTTCCTTTGAATCCTAAATGAATCCATATTAATTTCATCTTAAATTTGCGTTCACCTGTGGTAAAGACTTATTTAACACAGAGGAAACCGCGCTTGCTTGCAGCCAGCCAATGTAATCGATGGGTGGTTGGGGTTTTGGCCACTAAACATCATTATTTTACCCCCAGTGAGAGCCATTTTCATACTTAAGTTACTCTTACTGGGGTTCCAGCTCCCATCGCTCCCAGTAGGGAGCCGGCTCTGTCTCCGAGCGGTCGCACACGATCGTAAATGTGCCTCATTATGTGTAATGTAGGTTTCCCAAATTCACAGCAAATAATATCTTTATGGTTTTCATCTATGTATAGCTGCCGCATGTATTTTACATGAGGGAGACATTAAAAATATAAACGGGACCTTGAATCTTAGTTTTAATGGCCACTTCAGATACAAGATCGTGTGGAACTGATTGTTCTCTTTATACTCAGTTAAAAAAAAAGTAATCTACAAATTCATGACAACAAAATATGTTAACAAAATGAGAAAAAAAAATGAACAGACTACAAAATACAGAAAACGATATTCACCAACATGCAAAACAATGTCCACTGGCCACTGATACCTTACAAAGTTATTTTGTTAGAGTTTCTTACATTTTACATATGACATCTTTAAGGAAACTCAAGGCCTGTCATGTCCTGATGACACGATCCCTCTGCCGATTTCTGAAATGTTGTTATGGTGACCTCAAGTACATCATATATGTTAATGCCCACACATAACTACTACTATTCAAGACTGTTATCTTGGCGATATATCAAAATATGAGGGACCACATGCAACTTTTTTTAAATTATTTCATTAAAAAAATGAATTGCCCTTCCCTCCCCCCTAATTTTGATACCAAGCCAATATAAAGCAAACGGCTGAGGGCTGGTATTCTCAGGAGGGGTTTTAGGGTGTTTTTTTTGCCAGTAGATGCAGATACTTAATGTGCACACATAGCTGAATCCGGTAATCCGGCATGGAGTTCAATTACTTCACCTGAGGTGAGGTCACTGAGTTCAATGAGTTCACCAGATTTCAGTTTACTTTAGGTCACACCTGGGGTAACTAGGTAACCTCCAGCAGTGACCTCAGTGACATCACCACTCTCACAGCTGCGGATTTGTCAGTGTGCCCCTGACACCGCAGTGAGAAGTCACGTTTTCTAGATGTAGACAGTACTAGAAATGTAAGACGTCAAGTACCGGTATGTTTGTTGTAATCTCTCTACATTGTCATGGCAGTCTGGGCAAAATGATAAAATGGCAAAAGTGAGCGGCTCCATCAAAAAGAACATCACCTGTAAGTCACTATCTATAACAGTAGTGCAGTCTCTTGACCCCTTCCTGACATGGCTATTTTCCGTTTTTGTTTTTTCCTCCCCTTCTTCCAAGAGCCAGTACTTTTGAATGACATTGTTCATTTTATCATGTGATTCACATCACGGTGACCCCCTACCAGAGGGGGTTAAATGTCGCTGTCAGAGATTCATAGGCATTTATAAGGTTAACACCCGTGGGTGTTAAAAACACATAATGGTTGAGTAAATCAGCAATCATCTGCCGGGAAAGATGCTTGCTTGAAAAGTCAGGAAGCTGACATATGATGTACCAGTATGTCATATGTTGGTATGGTGTTAATATGTGCAGCAGGATTGGTATTTACCACTATATGGTCACCGTATGATGGTATTCTCGGTCTTGATATAGTGATCATTTTTTTTCAGTAACAGCATGGCCGTTTCCTATTAACTACTGTATTTAAGGTGTGTCACTGTATTTGTAACATGGTTATCTAGGTTAAAGGGCCTTACAGATGGATTCCGCTACCCACACCCCATACTTGAGATCTGGTACTGTCATGCCTGACACTGAGCGGTTGGGAAGTTTGTGTAAATTAATAGGAATTATTGTGTCATGGAGCCATAGCTATAGGAGGTGCACTGTCATGCTAAGTATGGGGAAGGACCGCGAGAATGGCGACAGGGAAGAGAAGAGAAACGCTGTCTCTAGGGAAGGGGGAGATGGTGACTACTGACCAAACTTTCTGCTGGCCACTGGCTCCCTTAACCACCCTAAATAAGTTCCGTACTGTTGTGCCGAGCAGGATACCTGGCCCTGGCTGGCCCTGAACTGGGACTTTGATAGTGAATGGATGGGATGAGCATTTAGTCAACCCCACTAAGTTCTAAAGAACACAGACAGGGTAAATTATACAAATAATTTAACTCCAGGATGACTCAGAGAGGTGCAGCAACAAACAACAATGTTTCTTCAGATGAATACAAGTCGACTGCTTGCATCTAAGCCCTGTAATTGGAATTTAACTCTATCACTAGCAAGCACTTAGGGGAAATGTGGGTATTTAAGGACACAAGGGGAAGTGATGATGATTAACAACTGAAAGGTGAGGATATCTGCAGGGTCCAAAAAGGAAAGAGGTTAACCCCAAGCAGAGAGGATACATAGGATATTATTTACACCACAGCAGGAAGAATAGAATGTCAGGGAGCAGTTTGTGTAGACAATCTCTGCTACCTTCTACAACCGGACACCACAGGACTGTCTGTCAACCGTGACACACCCATGACATGCAAAGGTAGTAATCACACTGGGCACTAAAGTATTATGTGTGACGCCCTGGACCCCAGGGGTCACAGGTTACTACATTCACCACATACACCCCCACACTAGAAAGGTACCATCAGTCAACCACAAAGACCTGATTGCCTCCCTCAGAGTTAGACAGGCACACCAGGTGGGCGGAGTCAGGCAGAAAGACACGCCCACCGAGGAGTCTGCTGGCCTGAGGCAGGAAAACAGTAAACAGTTCAGTACAGTACAGCGGAGTAGAGAGTATCAGAGTACAGTTCTGCTTGGGGCCTGGGCTGGAGCCTAGGACTCCAGATCAGTCAGGCAGGCAGACGGCAGTGGCCGCCTGGAGGAGACCGGAAATACAACGAGCGTAACCGTAAAGGACCGGGACAGGGTAGTGGCCCGCCAGAACCGAACCGGGGAGCTAACTGGATACCGGAGCACCAGGCAGGGTACTCAGACCCCGACCTAGGCTATACGCCACCACCATAGTCGAATTAACTGATTGGTGGGAATGAACCCCTGAGGTCCAGACCGCAAAGTCCCGATTGAAGGCAACAGCCCAACCCGTCTAGATAGTAGCCACCGCCAGAGGCCAGAGATCCAAGGGCCAGCGCCTGCGGGAAAAAGGGGCTCCTACGACACATACACGCTGGGGAGCGGACTACCAGTGCCCAGGCACAGTGGTCACACTACAAACATAGGTGCAGGAGAAAGGTGGACATTGTCAACCAGACTAGGAAGCTGCAGCCGGCTGCGGGCCCCGCTCATACCTTCGTTTGGTTTACCAGGGTCCGTGAGAGGCTCGAGCCACCACCCGTAGAACGCGAGCAGAGATCCGAGCGGCTCGTCGGCCGCAGCCGAGGCCGCGGGGCGGTACATATGGTGGACAGCAGTGATATAAATGACAGGATAAGGTTTTTCTGTAATGTAATTTAATTTAAACTTAAATTTACACCTCTGGTCATCAGAGTATTGGTTTCTCAGTGCTTTAAAGGGTTATTTCTATGGGATCGGTCTCAGCTTTGTAAAGTCAAAAAGAGGAGTAAGAAAAGAGCCAGTATCTATAATGGCTGGGTATCTTTAGAAAGGGTTATCGGGATGCAGGGAGTTTGAAAGAAATATTAGCTTCTGCAATAATGTTTTTTTATATATAACGTCATAGTTCTCCTATGATGAAGCTCTGGCCAGGCCGAGATTGAGTCCGTCGAAGCTCACAGGCACACATTCTTTGCCACGCTATATGACAGCTTTCCAGTGGCCCCATATATTTAGTGGAACAATATACAGCTTTTATTATTAGCCTCTAGTCTTACTATTCCACACACTTCTTACCAGATGAACTTCAATTGATTTTTTTCCTTCTCACTTCCTTCAATTCATTTTCTCTACCAGTGGAAAAAATAAGCCTGACATGCATGACCTGCTCCTTATAGGCACCATGGTCCAGAGACGCTTTTTTTCCCCATTTCTCTCGCTGCACCGTGACTTCTAGAAAAGTCCGTAGACATCATTGAAAAACTTTTAGATATCACTCAAAACTTTGGCCTTGTAGAAACCTTGACAATACATTTAATTTGCTTGGAACAATTAAGAAAAATAATGTTTTATATATTAAACTGCTGTGCATTCCAGAACCGAATACAAAAGAAGATATGCAAAGTGCCCAATATTAATTATAGTATTACATCAAATAATGAAGGTCTGAGTTGTTTGCCATTGAATTATTTCCAATTTGTTTTGCAAAATATTGTGTCCTTGTACATCACGAATAGAGAATAGACAGTAAAATCAGTACTGACCGCATTTTCTTACCGTGGCTTGGCCTAGAAGTGATAAAATGTAACCATATGACTCAATAAGAGAGGCTTTAGTTATGTAACAAGTGGGGATTTTTATCAAGCAATGTAATATTCAGTATACAATAAGTAGGCACATCTCAATGTAGGAAAACATGCTTGCGATTTTTAAAAACTCTCATAGAAGTCAATGGAGAAAGCTTTACATGACCAGCCATCTATCCATTCACAGCAGTGAAGACAGGTCTTGTTCTCGAGATAGCTTGTGGTCCCAAGATGACATGTGCAACTCATTATGGATATTGAATAAGAGTCCAGAAAATATCATAGGGCAAGGAAGCGATATATCACTTGCTTTGTGTAGTTTTCATAGTATCCCTCTTTTGTCTGATGGAGATGTAGCAGAGCAAAGAGTTAAAAGGGGTTATTCTGACTCCATAACTTGGCTGCAAGTGTGAGGCTCTGGAGACCTCTTGTCACAAGTGTCTTCCATCATTAAGAGATTTGTGACTGGAGTGCCACATTGCCTCGTGAGACTCTGGATTTTAAATGTGATTTGCTTTCTATTGGTGCAGCGAGGGTTAATGATATTTCCCTTGCTAGCAGCTCCTGGTTACTTCTCAGGTGCAACCGGTTTATACCCATTTCTATGTCCTTTAAATAGGCACAAGATCCATCACCTGATGCCGGTAATAGAATTAATTCTGTTTCTCACCACTTTAAAGGGAGGAAGTTCTCAAGGAGCTGCTGTTGATTCACTCCTGAAGGTTTTACGGTGCTACTCTTTGGAGCGGTGTCCTCTGTAGCCTCGGTGTCTGGCTGCAGCCGTGAAATTTATTAGTAGATCCTGTGTGTTGTAACTGTAGTGGTGACGTCTAGTGTACGTATCAGCCTCATCATTATACAGGGTAAAGGAAAGGACAGTAAGGGACTAGGCATGTGATGGCAATGAAGGGAAGGAATCATTTAAGGACATTAGAGGAGCTTAGGGACCAGATACAGTTTAGTGTCAGGAGGTGACCCATCCCCCGCTCCTAACTGTTAGGGTCCTCTTCTCCATCTCTATTGAAACCTGTGTATTTCACTGTGCACTGGACAGTCATGATCCGTGCTATCACACCATATTTCAGACACTTGTTAGTCCAAGCATGACAGATCATTTTTCTGTATGCCTCTATGTTCCAGTACTCACATGAATACGTTCATTAGCTACCTTAATTCTACTGCAGGAAGCACATATGAAGAGTACAGAAAAAGGTTTATTTTCAAGCTGAATTCTTGAATTATGCAAAATTACAGCAGGTAAAAAGACAATTCTGAAGCAAAACTGAGTAGTGATACTGCTTAGCCAAAAATAGCTGATCACTAGAAAAAGTATTTCTAAAGATCCTTTATAATATGCTACTAAGCACAAGGCTAGTCGCAAGGGCGTTAGTTCCCTTGGTTAGGTCCCCTTAGCATGTAAGCACGCCCCTGTGATGAATGTGCAGTATCGGAGGCATGGTCGCGCTCACCTCTCTGCTGCCACCGCTAGTTTTCGGCTCAGGGCGCACGATCAGAACGTCTCCGGACTTCCGGTCATGCGCACTACACCAGTTTGAAGCTGGGACGCATACACCCAGCTTCATAGTGTGCATGACTGGAAGTCCAGGACTTCTGATCATGCCCACTGAGCCGAAAAACAGAATCGGGCACGGTGGCAGCAGAGAGCAGTGAGATCGACCATACCTCTGACATTGTGCATTCATTAGCATGTTAGCACGCCCACAGGGGCATACTAATATGCTAAGGGGGCAGACTAGCCAAGGGAACTAACGCCCTTGCGACTAGCCTTTGCGCTCATTAACATATCATAAAGGATCTTTAGAAATACTTTTTCTAATGGTCTCTTTATCTATGCTACTAGATATAGGGACAGTTAGGCAGGGATTAAAAATATGTAACTGCTTTGTAGTTCTGGGTGCATTTTGCACCTGACAGGTTTCCTTTAATCAGCAATAGATTATCATTACAGGACTACTTGGCGTGCTACAGGTAGTCCAGCATATTCATGAGCTCTGTATAACTGCTAGATCTGCAGCCGATAAAACATTGATTTTATCAAAATAACAGCAAACAGCTCAGCAAGTGACACATTGCTGGAATCAGTGTCTCTGTCTGTACATTATACTGCTCTCAGATGGGGGAGCAAAAGCCTGGTGAACGATTCCTTTTAACGAATAATAGAAATAGCTGGTAGGTAGTCACCCTCCCTGGGTACAGTGCTGAATCCTAGTAATTGTTTACCAGCTGCAGCGGTGTGCCACATTAATAGCACTGTAGCCAATCATTCAGCTCAGCCATTGTAAATGGCATAGCTGCTGAGCCCAGTGATTGTCTGCAGTGCTGTTGATGCGATATAACCATTGCAGCCGGTAAACAGAGGCAGACCAGCTGTACACATGGTGAAAATGAACACCAGCGGCTTTACTAGAACATAGACAATCCCTATTATTATGACTTTTGCCTTCATCGGGGACGCTGCCTCCTGCTGGTTGACAACAGCATTGGACAAGCCTGATAGCAGTTCTGGCTATGAGAGCCCGGCCGTGACTGCTAGGATAGACATATACAGTGCCTTGTGAAAGTATTTGGCCCCCTTGAATTTTTCAACCTTTTCCCACATTTCAGGCTTCAAACAAAGTTAAAAATGCTAATGTTCTGGTGAAGAATCAGCAAGTGGGACACAATTGTGAAGTTGAACAAAATGTATTGCTTATTTTAAACTTTTTAAAAAAATAAATAACTGAAAATTGGGGTGTGCAATATTATTCATCCCCTTTACTTTCAGTGCAGCAAACTCACTCCAGAAGTTCATTGAGGATCTCTAAATGATCCAATGTTGTCCTAAATGACTGATGATGATAAATATAAGCCCCTGTGTGTAATCAAGTCTCCGTATAAATGCACCTGCTCTGTGATAGTCTCAGTGTTCTGTTTAAAGCGCAGATAGCATCATGGAGACCAAGGAACACAACAGGCAGGTCCGTGATACTGTTGTGGAGAAGTTTAAAGCCGTATTTGGTTACAAACAGATTTCCAAAACTTTAAACATCCCAAGGAGCACTGTGCAAGCGATCATATTGAAATGGAAGGAGCATCATACCACTGGAAATCTACCAAGACCCGGCCGTCCATCCAAACTTTCATCTCAAACAAGGAAAAGACCCATGATCACTCTGGATGAACTGCAAGGATCTACAGCTGAGGTGGGAGAGTCTGTCCATAGGACAACAATCAGTCGTACACTGCACAAATCTGGCCTTTATGGAAGAGTGGCAAGGAGAAAGCCATTTCTCAAAGATATCCATAAAAAGTGTCATTTAAAGCTTGCCACAAGCCACCTGGGAGACACACCAAACATGTGGAACAAGGTGCTCTGCTCAGATGAAACAAAAAATATCGAACTATTTGGGCACAATGCCAAACGATATGTTTGGTGTAAAAGCAACACAGCTCATCACCCTGAACACACCATCCCCACTGTCAAACATGGTGGTGGCAGCATCATGGTTTAGGACTGTTTTCTTCAGCAGGGCCAGGGAAGATGGGTAAAATTGATGGGAAGATGGATGGAGCAAAATACAGGACCATTCTTGAAGAAAACCTGTTGGAGTCTGCAAAAGTCCTGAGATTGGGACGGAGATTTGTCTTCCAACAAGACAATGATCCCAAACATAAAGCAAAATCTACAATGGAATGGTTCGCAAATAAACGTATCCAGGTGTTACAATGGCCAAGTCACAGCCCAGACCTGAATCCAATCGAGAATCTGTGGAAAGAGCTGAAAACTGCTGATCACAAACGCTCTCCATCCAACCTCACTCAGCTCCAGCTGTTTACAAAGGAAGAATGGGCAAGAATTTAAGTCTCTCGATGTGCAAAACTGATAGAGACATACCCCAAGCGACTTATGCAGTAATCACAAGAAAAGGTGGCGCTACAAAGTATTAACTTACAGAGGATGAATAATATTGTACGCCCCACTTTTCAGTTTTTTATTTTTTATAAAAGTTTAAAATAAGTAATAAATTTCGTTCAACTTTACAATTGTGTCCCACTTGTTGTTGATTCTTCACCATAACATTAACATTTTTATCTTTATGTTTGACGCCTGAAATGTGGGAAAAGGTTGAAGAATTCAAGGGGGCCGAATATTTTTGCAAGGCACTGTTTTAAGAAGCCAGAACAAGATATGTAAATTTGCATCAACAAATTTTCCCATACAATTCAATGCATTCCTCTGTATTATGAGCCGAGGTGCATCTCATATAAACACACTAATACACTCACTCACAATAGTTGCTAAAAATAACCATGAACGCCGCTGGCAGAGACCCAACGGGGGCGTCTTAAACAAAAATTAAAGATGGTAATTTGTAATAGTAGGAATGAAAAGCTAACACAAGGACAATACGGCATTTGCTTTCATTGTGCGGCTTGAAGTGGATTATCAGAAGTTAAGTGCTGGTTAATTTTGGTATTTTCAGTGCAAATAAGTCATTGTGCTTTTATTGTCTTTATTTTAAGAATATAATATAACTTCTAAAATTGTTTCCCCATTTCCAGCACATAGAAGGAAAAGTGGATTCTGAGAATTCTTTGTTTGATACTTATTATTGATGTCATGGCTTTTTCCTTAAATAGAATCCATATGAAGAAAAAGTGCCTGTGACGAGTTCTGGAGCTCGCTCCCATTCAGGAGAGATCATGCAGTACCATTTATGGCCACAATACAATGTCCAGTGCTGCAATGGCACCTTCAATCAGTGGATTGGTAGGGGTGCTGGAAATTGAACCCCCCATCATCTGTTATATTAACATTTTGGAAGATCCCTTTAAAAAAAACCCCAATATATGCTATGTTTTTTTAATGCTACCTTTATTATTTTGACAATAATGTAGTGGAATATCTAGTATACTATGGGTCTGGGCATAAATAATGACCAGAATGCCAATAAATAAGCATTATCATAGGATGGCCCTGTAGACCTTAGACATATAACACACTTCCTATAAGAAAGTGCAAATGGAGAGTCATTGATCCTTGCAAATGCACAGGCCTGATGGAAACCTCTTCAATCCAGGCAATTACTGCAGAGACTTGTGGCTGCTAATCACAACCATCTTCCAAATCGGTAAAGGGTGGGAAAAATCTTATGCTTACTTTTAATTCAGCAGTAACCGCAGGGGCTCACACATTTGCTTTTGAAATGCAGACTGCAGCACTTCTTTAGAAAAGGGTTTAGGTAACCCAATCACTGACGTACAGTTGAAAAGCACCAAAATTTGCATAACAAACACAGTGACAGGGTTGTACTGGCCACCTATCCTGGGATGCTCTAACACTTGGTATCTACCAATAACTTCAGTAGCACAGAGTGCAGAAGAAAAGTGTCGAATTAATTATTGTTCTTTGATGCCACTTTGACTCTGGAGGATGGTGGGCTTGCCTTCCGCCATTTCGAGGTGATCTTTTTAAAATACAAGCTGTCTTTGGTGACACTTTACCATAGGGATTTTTTTGATGCTATGGTGTAAAAATGCTGAAAGAACTGACATGCTGTAGTTTTCAAATTCAGTAAGGAAAAAAAGGCATGAGATTTCTGGAAAAAGTGCTGGAAAAAGCCACTTTTAATTTGTGCAAAAAAAAAAAAAAAAACACAAAGTGAACATACTTTTGCATATATAATATACTAGCTGTAGCACCCGGCGTTGCCCGGGATAGTAACTGTCTCTCTCCCAGTTTCTGTCTGTATGTCGTTGCCTGTCTGTCTCTTTCCTTGTCTGTCTGTGTCTAAGTCTCTGTCTGTTTCTATCTCTCTGTCTGTATTTGTATCGGTCTGTCTCCATCTCTGTCTGTCTGTCTCTCTCTATCTCTGTCTCTATGTATGTGTCTGTCTGTCTCTTTATGTCTGTCTCTTTCCCCATCTGTCTGTGTCTGTCTCTTTCCCGGTCTGTCTCTTTGCCCAGTCTGTCTCTTTGCAGGTCTCTCTTTACCCGTCTGTCTCTTTCCCGGTCTGTCTCTTTGCCCATCTGTCTCTTTCCAGGTCTCTCTTTGCCCGTCTGTCTGTCTCCAGGGCTGTCTTTGTCTCTCTCTATCCATCTCCCCACCGACATCATATTACCTCACACAAAAGCTTCTTACACTAACAGTTTATTTTGTTCCTATAGCAACCACTGACAGTTGCTATTAATAGCCTGTAACTCCCACTTCCTTTCAATTTAATGGAGGCAGGATTTTGGAGAGTAACTGTAAAGCGCAGGGTTACATTTTCCCATCAAAACATAGTCTATGACGTTCCCCAAGTCACGAGGCGTCTGTGCAAAATTTCGTAATTGTAAATGTGACGGTGTGCATTCCGTTAGCGGACATACATACACACAGATTTATATATGATATATATTTATATATGATATATATATATATATATATTTCTGTTTTATTTTTTTTTACATTATTCACTGCTTTTTATGATTTGAGTGTAGTGTATGAATGGTAACTCATCACTCAGAATAACCTGAGAGGGCCATGTGGTGGTCACACAGTAGGCGAGTTCAGTGCAGTCATTGGGTCTCTCACTTGTACTGAACTGTATGATCTGCAAATAACCAAGATTATTTTTTTATCGTCTAGATTTCAACAATAAAGGTTCTCATTCTGTGACAACAACCAAGAGATTTTCCAGATTATGCGGAATGCCTGAAGTATATTAAGATAATAAATGGAAAATGTGCAAATAGGATCTTACTGTGACAAGGTGAGACCTCGAGATAAATGGTATGCTCACCTGGAAGGGTTGTATCAGGCACGAGCACCGGTAACATAGCTGTTGCATCCCCAATACTGACAGTACTTCAATATTCGAGCTGGAAGGGTAAAAAAGCCGCGCTGCCATGTAAAGAAAGATGAATGCAGGATTTTAATCAACGCGTTTCGGAGTAACCTCCTACATCAGGAAAATCATCGTTTGATTATCCTGATGGAGATTATTCCAAAACGCATTGATTATAGTCACATATCGAAGATCCTGCTTTCATCTTCTTTACACGGCAGCGCAGCTTTTTAACCCTTCTAGAGCATATATTGAAGTATACTAAGAACAGCATACCTTGTTATTGTGAAAAGAAAAATATTTTTGACTAATATCAGAATACTGTTTACAAGGTTTGTCCCATTATAACCAGTGTTTCGCTTTATGATCACACATCAGTGTACACAAAGAAATGTCAGATTGTAAAATCCTAGAATTGTATTCCTTTAAGGCAGGGCTCGGGAACCTATGGCTCGTGAGACAGATGTGGCTCTTTTGATGTCTGTTTCTGGCTCGCAGACAAATCTTTAATAAAAAAAAAATACCATGTTTGCCGGTTTGTAAGATGCACCTTTTTCCCCCAAAACTGGGGGAAAAATGGGGGTGCGTCTTACAAACCAGATATGGCTTACTGGGGAGGCAGTGGTGGCGCAGGGTCGGCGATACTGTGGGCTCGTGAGGTGTCGCGGCGGCGAGCACCATTGATATGCGGGCTGCTTTGAGTCTCCCGCAGTTGACGAGATCGGCTTCAAGAAAATGGCCGCGGAGACGGCGTGTGCAGATAGGACTCTGCAGCCATTTTCTTGAAGTCCATCGAGTTGATTTGCTCATGCACTGCAGCCATTTTCTTGAAGTCGATCTCGTCAACTGCGGGAGATTCAAAGCAGCCCGCCAGCAGATCAATGGTGCTTGCTGCAGTGACAACCAGCAAGCCTGCAGCAGTATTGCCGACCCTCTGTATACGGACCCTCTTGAGTCGCGACACCCCCTCCTCTGTGCCTGCAGCATCGGCTACCCTGCCTCTTGAGACCTATTGTGTCGCTCCCCCTGGTGAGTATGGCTCTCATGGAATTACATTTTAAAAAATGTGGCGTTCATGGCTCTCTCAGCCAAAAAGGTTCTTGACCCCTGCCTTAAAGGGAACCGGTCACGTGGAAAAATGTCATTAATCTGCAGGTTAATAGCATTCTGATTTTGCCTGGCGCCTGCACATTAAACAGCACTGCCGGGAGGAAATTAATTTGAATCCTCTCATCAGTATTTCAGTATGTCACAGGGGTGGCACCGGAGCAGGTTCAGTCACCGCTTTATATACAGTGTGTCCACTCATATCCTGTCCACCACCATTAACTTGAGAACGGCGGCAGCTATAGGCATAGAAGTGGTGTCTAGGTATAGTAAAGTAGCCATGCGCTATGCAATGAAACCACCTATAGCGCCACCTGGTAGAAAACAACGGCGTTAGCATTTTTATCTCGAAAATGGAACGAGATAGAGAAAAAAAGTGAATTAAAAAATTGTAGGACATCATCAATTCAATACGAATTGATTATATATCGAGTATACAGAAATGCTATGATATGAAACCCATGACCCCCCCCACGCCCCCAAAACATTGAATGCTGGTCACGTATATAGCGCTCATTTAACTTTGATGCTGAATGTGCAATGCACATCTGGACTCTGGACAGCATACTGCATCTTGCTGCACGTTGTGCAATATGGTAGGTGACACGTTTACACAAGCATCTGTGATACGTTGTCGTAGGTCCTGCAATGTTGGTGGAGGGGTCGCATACACCTGCTGTTTGATATGACCTCACAGAAAGAAGACCAATACCAATGGGGTCAGGTCATGTGAGTGTGGGGGTCAGGTCATGTGAGTGTGGAGGCCACTCCACGCAGCCACCATACCCAATGACTTGTAGGAAGGTCTTCATGAGGTATTGCTTCACGTCCGCAGCCTTGTGAGTTTTACATGTTCTAATCATAGCATTTCTGTATGCAAGGTGTCGATTCGTATTGACTTGATGATGCCCTACAACTTTGTAATTCACTTTTTTTCTCTTTCTAGTTCCGTTTTCGAGATAAAAATGCTAACTCCTTTGTTTTCCCACCAGGTGGCGCTATAGGTGGTTTCATTGCGTAGCGCATGGCTACTTTACTATACTGTTTTTTGGAGAGAACTTTTCAGCGGTCTCATTATCATCATAGTAGTGGTTATACCTGGCTCACTGTGTGAATTGTAGGTGCTCAGAGGAAAAAAGCATACAGTAAAAGAGAAAAACTCTGGCACACTGAATGAAAATACGAAAAATAGAGATGCTTTTGATTCTTCAAACGTGTATTTATTTGTGCATGGATCACAACATTTTCTCAAATCACATCCAACGTTTCGACCGCGTGTTTTACGGTCTTTATCAAGGATGGAATATTATCTAAATGTTAGATAGGTGATATATGATAAACATTCGTCACAACGAATCAATGGGTAAATATGCTTGAGATCCTTATGCATCAAATTTTCTGATAAGTTGTTGATAATGAGATCCACTTTGACAAGTGAGGTACCATGTGAGTCTGAATGAAGATATACGGGATATTCTTATACACTCCGTATTAGCAGCCGCTATGGAAGGAATTAGTGATTCTGTAAAGGATATTCTCCTTTTTCTTAGTCTGGTATGAATCAACAACCAGATCAATAAATGATATTAGAGAGTCACGTCTCTGAAAGGCTATGTTGAGGACCTTACAAAATACTGTTGATTTAATAGGGAAAACAGCAAAGCTGTGGTGATGTGGGTCTTGTAATTGGTGGTTCAGGGTGAAGGCCCTCAGGATGTGTGTTTTCATTATCATCATAGACAGAATTACAATGAAAAGTTACACCTTTATATACAGTTAATCTAATTTACAAAAGTTAATCTCAAAATGTATTTCTTGGTGCTTAGTCAAAAGGGCAAAGAGCAAAACATTACACCTTGAAATTGTGATTTGAAATCTTTGAATGGGTGAGAGCTTACTGATGCAGTATAACTACATTGAGTCTTGTTGCTGTGCTCAGACTTGCTATGGTGTACAATCCATGATATAAAACGATGGTCTCCATCCTACACTTTGTAGCACTTGGATACCCTACTGTCGAGATTCTCCGATGTTGCTGGTGAGAGCGTGCAGTTACATGAACACAAGTATGCGATTTGTATATTCCATCCACATTCAGACTAGACATACGTGGCCTTGCTTAATGCACGTGTATTGCTCAAGGTCGAGCATGTCTAGTCGTCACGGAACTGCCACTCATTCTCACTGTTCCAGAGCCATAGCAAATGTCTCTATTTTTATTTCTAATTTTTGTTCTTTTAGTCATTTTAGTGTTCACTGTAAAATTTAAATTTTAACTATTAATCATATCAGTATAATTATGACAATGTCAAATATATATAGATTTCGCATGATGAGTTGTCGCCTTCATTTGCACTATTTTGGGGTGTATGATATTTTTTGATCATCTTCTATTTAACTAGTCTAAAAGTGATAAAAAAAAAAAAAATTATGGCTTAGGGGCGTTACAAGTGTGGCAATAGCAATGCAATTTTGTCATATATATACTATATATTGTTTATCTACATGTAACTTGTTTTTTACATTAACCCCTTCACTCAAGAGCCTGCATGTTTTCCCTCACGTTTCGGCTGATTTGATCCACCTGCGCCTGTTAACATTTGACATCAGGATTTAATACGCACCAGCAGGGAGCGCGCCATTAACTGCTCCCATTGGCGGCCCCGTGATGTGACCGTTGGGCGCCAATGGGTTGTCATGACAGTGCTGGGTCATCTTATGACCCCTGTCATTGTCATGACAAATTTCCTGTAACACTGGCACTCACAACAGGAAGTTAGCATTTCTGCTGTTTAGAGCTGTGCCGAGGCACTGCTCTGTTCAGCAGAGACAATCAGACTATATCAGCTTCATATCTCCTAAGGGGACAAGTAAAATCAAGAAAAAGTGTAAAAAAAACCCATAAATAAATCACAATAAAAAATGTAAAGAATTCCAACTTTGTCTCATTGAAAATAAAAAAAATACACATATTAGGTATTTTCGAGTTCATAAGTGTCCGATCTATCAAAATCTGAAATAAATTAATCTGATCAGTAAACTGTGTAACAAGAGAAAAATCAACAATCACCAGAATTACGTTTTTATGGTGGCAAATAGGTGATTAAAACATTGCGTCTAAAATTGATTTAATAATGTCAGTTCAGGGTGCAAAGAATAAGCTATCACAAAGCCCCAGATCCTGAAAAATGAGAACATTACAGATCTTGGAAACGAGAGCACAAATTTTTTTTTTTTTTTTTTTTACAAATTTCTGGATTTTTTTTTTTTAACATTTAAAGTTAGAAAAACTGATACATGTTTGGTATCTACAAACTCGTATTGACCTAGGGAATCACACAGCTAGGTTAGTTTTAGTATATAGTGAACATGATAAATACAAAAAAAAAACAACTATCCAGTGATTGCACTTTGCAATTTCACCGGACTGACATTTTTTCCCCCAATTTCTGGTAAACTATGCGGCAGAATGAATGGCGTCATTCAAAAGTATAACCTGTTCTGCAAAAAAAACAAGCCCTCCTATGGCTACATTGACGAAAAAATAAAAATATTAAAAAAAAAAAAAAAATGTTACAGCTCTTGGTAGAAAGGTAGGAAAAAACTAAAATTGCCGGGTGGTGAAGAGGTTAAAAGGATTGGACACTTTATTTTGTTAAAGTAGCCTTCCTCACAAACAGACCGGCACTTTTGTCCATATAATGGTTGCTGATGGAGGAGCACATGTGCAGATCATTCCATCAACCACCCCAATAGACAAGCAGCTTTCTCGTGTGAGGCATTTTGCAATTGGAGGAGGCTGTTAAGACTGGTTTGGTGAGACACTGCTCCATATGTGGCCATTTATGGACAGGGGTGCTGGTCAGTTTGTAAGAAAAGCTGCATTATCAAGAAAGTGGTCAACTCTTAAATTTTTTCTTAAGTCCCACTTGGAGACTTTAACCTAAAAACAACTTGATCACTCAATGTGTAATGTAGGTCAGCTGACAGCCATATATAGGGCTTTTGGACAGACTTTATAAAAGCTAAGGTCCTAGACGAGCCCTGGCATTCTGTACAGGAATGCAGGCTTACACATGATCCCTGGATTAAGTATCTGCTATCTGGAGGAGCAGGATGGCAGGACTAGTCAAGTAGCCAGGTCAGAATCAAGAGAGGATACATGGGATAAAAATCGTAAATCAGAAGAATTGTCAGTAAACAGGCCAAGATGAGAATGCGAATAAGTCAAGCTGTAAGATAGCTGAACCTCAGATGTAAACCAGAGCTAGTATAAACTATAACTGGCAGTGGGAGTCAGACTCAGGCTCTTAAATAGAGAGCAGAGCTGCCCATTGCTCACAGCTGGGAGAAATTCTAACAGTCAAGAATTAAAGCCCCAAGCTACCATAAGCAGGCAGTACCAAGAGTAACAGGAGTAAAATAGGGGTACTGTATAGCTGTGCTGCAACAGAAGAGGAGACAGAGGGAACTGGTACTGGGATGAATGTTGACTGTCCTATTTGACCCAGTGGCTAATACAGGGACTGAGGCAGCAGCACTGGGGGCCATTATCAGGTCTTTCCGCTGTAATGACAGCACATTGGCACCCTTGTGATCAAGTCTACAGGGATGGGGGAAGTGGGGCTGTCAGAGAACCTCCCACTTTCCAACAACCTAGATGACTCAATTGCTATTGACAATGGCATATAAGGGGTTGAACTGTGCGGATCAGTTTTGCAGAAAATTCCATGAGTACAAAGGCATAACCTGTCCTATTAACATGACATATACATAATTTACTGTACATTTAAAAGTGCTCATGAAAGATATATCAGCATTAAGGAGTAAGGTACGATGTCTATAGAGAAGTAGTAGTTGTATACCCTAATATGGAATTCTTACTTATAGAGAGGGTCTTCTTTTAGGATCTTCACTTCTCAAAGAGAACCTGTCATCAGGTTTTTCCCCCTATAAGCTACGGCCACCACAAGTGAGCCCTTATATACAGAATACTATAAAGAGCCCAGGCCGCTCTGTGTAACGTAAAAAACACCTTTATAATACTCACCTAGGGGGCGGTCCAGTCCGATGGGTGACACTGCTGTCGGTCCAGCGCCGCCTCCACCTTGCACAGATCAAAGTATTGTAGTGAGAATGCATGAGCAGTCTTTGACCTTTTCGTTGCGCATTACGCTAGGTTCACATTTCCGTTGTTTTGCATCAGTCACATGCGTTGCTTGACGTTTGTGACTGATGCGTTGTACAACGGATGACAAGTATTGGATGAGAAAGCGGATTACGTCCGGCGGCCGGCTATTGTGAACGATCAGCTGATCGCTCTCAAAAGCCGGCAGCTGGGAGATCAGCTGATCGCTCTCATAAGACAGCGGCTGGCTTCTGTGAGCGATCATATGATCTCCCGGCCGCCTGCTTTTGAGAGCGATCAGTTGATCGACCGGCTAATGAGACCGATCAACTGATCGCTCATTAGCCGGCCGCCGGGAGATCAGCTGATCGTTCACAAAAGCCGGTGGCTGGGCGATCAGCTGATCGTTCGGCCACCGATGAGCATGAGCAATGAAAACATACGGATTGTGCTGCTCAAAAAACGTTACAGGCTGCGTTCCTGCTGCCCAACGGTCAGTCGTTCCACGACTGATCAGTTGGGCGGAGGATACAACACAAGGGCATCAGTCGCAATCCCCCGCTCATGCAAGTCTATGGGACACAACGGTCTCCGTCAAACGGATTCCATTGTTTACCAGAGCCGTGGATTGTGACTGATACAAATTGACGGAAGTGTGAACCTAGCCTTACAGTACTTTGATCTGCCCTCAGTGAGGCATCAAAGTGTGCCTGCTCAGTACTGCAATTGGGCATGCATGGATGACGTAGGACGTGTCATCCACATGGGCCTCAGAAGAAAGCGGACGGTGTTCGCGCAAGATTGAGCAGGCACTGGATCGAGAGCAGTGACACCCATCGGACCAGACTGCCCCCTAGGTGAGTATTATAAAAGGTTTTTTTACGTTTTACAGAGCTGCCTGGCATTCTGTATATAAGGGCTCACTGGTGGTGGCCGCAGCTCATAAGGGAAACACCTGGTGACAGGATCCCTTTAACGAGATTGGAGAGCATCTCGTATTCTCATGTAACTTTCCTGTCTTGTATCACAGAGAAAACCCATTGACTTCCATAGGCACTATGTAATACTTCCCCTTTCTTCAAACTGTCAGATCCTCGATGACAAGTTAAGAAAGTCTTCCATCAAATGGTCATTGTCCAACAACTGCTTTAACTTACCGCAAAGCCTTGGTCTATCCATTTATGAACAGTTTGTTAAAATAAAAATTCCAGATTCAAAATTTATTTGCAAAAACTTATATATAAAACAATACAAAAACTCTATAAAAACACACACACACAAAAAATCATCTACGACTACAGAGCCGTGGGTCCTATTTAGACGCCTAACAATGTCTCAAACTGTAGAAACTATAAACACTAGCAAAGAAAGAATAGGGGGAAAAAAAAATTTAATTTTCCGCCTAGGTGCTTCATGCTGACATACTCCACAGAAGGGAAAGAATTATTGTCCTATGTCATAGGCGAATTGCTATCATAGCTCATTAGCAAAATAGTCGGGACTCGATTTTATTAGTGTTTATCAAGAGAGAATGTACCCGGAGCAAGGCCATTGAAGCAAACACTGACAAATATTATAGACCGCGGTGGAGATTTACATGGCAGGGGGAAGGGAAAATTGTTTCCCATAAAAAAATGCTCAGCTCTGGCCTCCTTACAATAGATGGCAATAATGAAATTCAGCAGGCGTGACAGCGGCAATGAATTGATTTTAAAGTGTGTTTGTGGGGGCATGGACGCCAAAGACACGGGTCATTTCCAACTAATTTAAGGTTGGTTTTGCCTTTCTTCTCATTTTAAAATCACCAGAAGAATAAAAGAGTGAAAAAGATATTTTTACATATAAAAAGGCATAAAAACAATATAAAAATGTACCAGTTGTGTCCCAGATATGTGCTTAACACCAAAGTTGAGGTAACCAGAACAAAAACAGGGTTTTATGATAAAGTTTTATTAAAAAGAAAAAAAAATAATAAAAGTTTAAATACACTTATTAAGCCCTTCAATGGTTTTGACTGGACTTTAGATCTTGAAACCTGCAAAACCATTAACCAGCTGGTATTGGAGAAAATGTGCCAGCGAGAACAGCAGCCCGTATCACCGGCATTATTCGGTTACCCTAAACACAAAGTGGCTTTTTGTAACCAATGACACAGTTTCTTTATATTAAGCAGAGCTTTTGGTTGATGAAATACCTGAATTCAATATATTAAAGGGGTTGTCCACTACTAGGACAACTCCTTCTGATTCTGCAAGTTTCCCCCAGGTAAAATACTAAAGCCTATACTCACCTCCCTTAGGCTGCTTTCACTCATCCGGTTTTTGCTGTCAGGCACAATCCGGACAATCCAGCAAAAAAAGGATAAAACTGATCCAGCGCCGGATCCGTTTTATTCCCCATTGACTTGTATTAGCGCCGGATTGTGCGGTGCATGCGGCGTGCACCGGATCCGGTGAAATTTCTACGTCCGGCTCCCGGAATGGATGCAGCATGTAACGTTTTTGGTCTCCGGCAAAAAAAACTAACTACGCTGTTATCCACATCTGGCGCCGTCCGGCATGTTGTATACTGCAAGCCTATGGGTGCTGGATCCGTCATCATCCGGCATATGACGGAATCCAACGACTGATCCGGTTTTTTGAACTGAGCATGCTCTGTATCACAACAGATCCGTCAAAAAACAGAAAGAACGCATGGAAAAAAACTGATGCGACAGGTCCGCTTTTTCGCTGGATCCGTCGCATCGTTTTTTTCGCCGGATCGTTCCTGACGGAGAAAAACAGATGTGTGAAACCAGTCTTACCGACACCCTTCCAGCAGCAGTTACGTTGTTGTGACATCACGCAAGCCCTGCATCCAATCAGCAACAAACAGGAAGTGAGAGCTGCACTCACTTACTGTTGACTGCTCATTTGATCCTAAGGCGGGGAAAAGGAAGCCGGTGCTGATTAGATGCAGGGCTCGTGTGACATCATAACCCCATGTGAGCCCTGGTACTGTTGTGAGTCCGATACCTCGGGCAGGGCAGTAAAGGTTTCATTATTTTACCGCGAACCCAGACACTGCAGGAAGGGCGCCTGTACGGGAGGGGAGAAAAGGCTTTATAATTTTACCTGGGGGAAATGTGGAATCAGAAGGGGTTTTAGTCCTGGTAGTGGACAACCCCTTGAAGATCCCAACGCAAGGGAGTTGGTCAGACACTCATCTATTTTTTTAAATCAGGTTTTTATGTTCATTTACATTTTTTTTTTTTATTTCTTCATAAAAAAAACAACAAAAACAAAAAAAAATGAAATCTTGCGATTTTAAAACTAGCCGCTGAGCCTGTTCTAGACTAATACTTGGAAATGCTCATGAACATTTGTAGCAATAGATTGCCTCAGACCCCAGCTTTTGTATTGGAGCATCAAATGAGCGGGTGAAAAGGTTACTGTGCAGGGAGGCTTGTGGCCTCACCTATTGTGAATGGTGGATCCTACGTTATCAGTGGTGTATAGAGAGGTTTTCTGCCACCAATGACAATGAGACTTCTGAAAGTCTTCTGTAATAAAGGGGAAGTTAAAATCGCCCCAGTGGCCAGTGTAAAATCTGCAACATATTTTAAAATTATTATATATATATATCTATATATATAAAAATTAAATTAAAATTATTAAAATTTAATTAAATTTAAATACAATTTTAAAATATGTTGCAGATTTTACACTGGCGCTTTCTTAGTTTTTGTGTGTGTGTATATATTATATATACACACACACATATTATATATATATATATATATATATATAAATATATATATATATATATATATACATACATACATATATATATATATACATGCCAGCGTTGAGAAACATGTGATGGTGTCTCCGCAGGCCTTCTTGCTTTGAATATTTCCCAGGGGGCATTGCTCTAGAATCACTGCGTTGAGAAACACGTGATGGTGTCTCCGCTCCGCAGTGGTGGATGTTGATCTCCCTAAGGTCAACCATCCTTGCTCACATATATATATATATATATATATATATATATATATATATATATATATATATATATATATATATATATATATATATATATATATATATATATATATATATATATATATATATATACATACACATATATACACAGTCATATGAAAAAGTTTGGGCACCCCTATTAATGTTAACCTTTTTTCTTTATAACAATTTGGGTTTTTGCAACAGCTATTTCAGTTTCATATATCTAATAACTGATGGACTGAGTAATATTTCTGGATTGAAATGAGGTTTATTGTACTAACAGAAAATGTGCAATCCGCATTTAAACTAAATTTCACCGCTGCAAAAGTATGGGCACCCTTATCAATTTCTTAATTTGAACACTCCTAACTACTTTTTACTGACTTACTAAAGCACTAAATTGGTTTTGTAACCTCATTGAGCTTTGAACTTCATAGGCAGGTGTATGCAATCATGAGAAAAGGTATTTAAGGTGGCCACTTGCAAGTTGTTCTCCTATTTGAATCTCCTATGAAGAGTGGCATCATGGGCTCCTCAAAACAACTCTCAAATGATCTGAAAACAAAGATAATTCAACATAGTTGTTCAGGGGAAGGAAACAAAAAATTGTCTCAGAGATTTAAACTGTCAGTTTCCACTGTGAGGAACATAGTAAGGAAATGGAAGAACACAGGAACAGTTCTTGTTAAGCCCAGAAGTGGCAGGCCAAGAAAAATATCAGAAAGGCAGAGAAGAAGAATGGTGAGAACAGTCAAGGACAATCCACAGACCACCTCCAAAGACCTGCAGCATCATCTTGCTGCAGATGGTGTCAATGTGCATCGGTCAACAATACAGCGCACGTTGCACAAGGATAAGCTGTATGGGAGAGTGATGCGAAAGAAGCCGTTTCTGCAAGCACGCCACAAACAGAGTCGCCTGAGGTATGCAAAAGCACATTTGGACAAGCCAGTTACATTTTGGAAGAAGGTCCTGTGGACTGATGAAACAAAGATTGAGTTGTTTGGTCATACAAAAAGGCGTTTATGCATGGAAGCAAAAAAAACACGGCATTCCAAGAAAAGCACTTGCTACCCACAGTAAAATTTTGGTGGAGGTTCCATCATGCTTTGGGGCTGTGTGGCCAATGCCGGCACCGGGAATCTTGTTAGTTAAAGTTGAGGGTCTCATGGATTCAACTCAGTATCAGCAGATTCTTGACAATAATGTGCAAGAATCAGTGACGAAGTTGAAAGTACGCAGGGGATGGATATTTCAGCAAGACAATGATCCAAAACACCGCTCCAAATCTAATCAGGCATTCATGCAGAGGAACAATTACAATGTTCTGGAATGGCCATCCCAGTCCCCAGACCTGAATATCATTGAAAATCTGTGGGATGATTTGAAGCGGGCTGTCCATGCTCGGCGACCATCAAACTTAACTGAACTGGAATTGTTTTGTAAACAGGAATGGTCAAATATACCTTCATCCAGAATCCAGGAAATCATTAAAAGCTACAGGAAGCGACTAGAGGCTGTTATTTTTTCAAAAGGAGGATCTACAAAATATTAATGTCACTTTTATGTTGAGGTGCCCATTTTGTTTAAATGCGGACTGCACATTTTCCGTTAGTACAATAAACCTCATTTCAATCAGTTATTAGATATATGAAACTGAAACAGCTGTTGCAAAAACCCAAAGTGTTATAAAAAAAAAAAAAGGTTAACATTAATAGGGGTGCCAAAACTTTTTCATATGATATATATATATATATGTGTATATATGTGTATATATGTGTATATATGTGTATATATGTGTATATATATATATATATTTATATATATATATATATATACATACATACATACATATATATATATATATATACATACATACATATATACACACACATATATATACACATATATATACACATATACAAAAAAAATTTAACACTAACATGAAGAAACATTTTTTTGCTTTTTTTAAATGACCATAAAAACCTGATATAAATAGATCCTTTTTGATGATGCATTCCCTTTAAGAGTTGTATGAGCCTATGGAATTTTACACTTTTGCATATAGCTGGATTTACTTTGATTTTTATTATTTTATGATTTTTCCCCCATTTAGAATGTTGAAACTGCATTGCAGAGATATTTACATTTCTTGCTTTTGGAGCGCAATAGGTGAAATCTCTGCTTGTACAACAATTGGCCATTTCTTCAGTTCTCTCTAGAGATAGCGGCGCTTTCAACCCTCCCTCCCTGACAGTCACAGCTCGGCAATGAAAGGGAGGGGTAAGAAGCACACTTACTCTGAGAAAACGTTGAAGAAGCTGCAAGCAAAGATTTCACATACTGCGCTCCAAAAGCAATAAATGTGACTATATCTGCAACGGAGGAGCGCAGAGCAAAATGGGGAAAAACTGCAGAATCAGAGGAGCTCAGACATTTTTACTAGGCATTAAACTCGATATTTTAAAGCAACAGACTTTTTTTTAGTAGAGTTTGTTAAACCAAAGTACATGAAACTGTATGTGAACGTGATAAATCTAAAGAAGCTTTTTAATAAATTGCAATAATCAAATGACTTAATCGTTTTGTATCTGTGTGGTCTTGCATTTTCATTTATTTTAGCTGAAAATATAGAACTTTTGTAAAGATAGTAAAAGGTTTAAAAAAAATAAAATAAAAAAATAACCATCAATTTGTTCTCGCACAGCTCCGATCATTTTGACAAGTCTGTTTACTACTCTGCAGTTGGTTATGTACCATCTACCCAAGTGACCGCTGCAACCGATCACCTAGCTTAGTCTCATGATGTACAAACAGGCATCACGATTGGATGCATCTGTCACAAGAATAGATGGCACTTGGTCTGTGCCAGAGAAGGAAATAAGAAAAATCTGGAACAGTGGTGGTTTATACTGGCGGGTAATGTTGGTTTTTAATTGTAAAGTATTCCCGACATTTACAAAAGAAAATCTAGTGGGAAAACCCATTTTACACCTTATCACCTTTTCCTTTAGAGATGAAAATGCTCTCAACATAAAGCACAGAAAAGTGTGATCAGAAGCGTCTAGATAAAGATTGGTGCGGGTCTGGCTGTTGGGACTCTCACCCACCTCGAAAATAAACTAGTCCAGGATATCATCTATTTCAAATAAATGGGCATTAAAGATGCCACTCATAACTCATGGTCATAATTATGGAGAATTACCGTACATGAGGGCCACGTCCCCATTATTGAACATACAAACAAAGACCACCACTCAATTGATAAAAGGTACTGAGACTCTTACATATCAAGGATCAGTCACTAGTGATATGACTATTTCGGTACATTGGTAGTACTATCCAATAAAGGGGTTGTCCACTACTAGGACGACCCCTTATGATTCTACATTTCCCCCAGGTAAAATAATAAAGGCTATACTCACCTCCCGTACCGGCACCATTACAGTGGGGTTGTGAAGTCACGTGAGCCCCGCATCCAATCACCGACAGCTTCCTTTTCCCAGCCTTCGGACCAAACGAACAATCAACAGGAAGTGAACTCTCACTTCCTGTTGATTAACTTGTTTGGTCCGAAGGTGGGGAAGCCGGCACTGATTGAACGCAAAGCTTGCGTGACGTCACAAACCCACGTGAGCCACACACCACTGAACGGGTGCCGATAAGGAAGGAGAGTATAGGCTTTATTACTTTACCTGGAGGAAACAAGTGGAATCAGAAGGGGTTAGCCTAGTGGTGGACAACCCCTTTAAATGATTACTCCAGTATTCACGGCAGGACATCTTATTGACTCCATGCAGAGGTGAGGTAAGACTGACAACACCCATACAAAATATGGACATAAACTAGAGTGTTAAGGTTTTTCTTTTTTTCTTAAAAACCCTTGCACCGTGCAGAGGCAGATAGATATAAATAGCAGTTTATATGTGGGATTATCAGCTCATATAATTAAGACTTGATTACGTGGCTGGTAAGTAAATAAGAAGTGGCGCGCCGATTCACAGTTTTGGTTCGCACAACGATTTGCTAGATAGTTAGGACTCCGGTAAGGCTCGGCACCGAGCAGATCTGACTGAGGCATATTAGATTAAGGTTATTTATATACAAAAAAAAGAAAGCTCTTCTTATATATAAAAAGACAGTGGGGTGGGGGTGACACGAGACTGCTGCTTTTAAGTTCAAATCAGTGACTCTTTTTGGAAGAGCCAAACCCTGAGAAACCCATGACAGCAGCCATTTCATCATCTTCTTCAAAACCCAAGTCTTCCTCTGCCTTCCTCTTTCTCTCCCTTTGCTTTTCTTTTTTATAAGCTCGTGCTTTTTCCTCCTGAATTTAAAAGAATGAGTTACAGGTTAGATCACTTTATAAGTAATAGGAAAAAAGCAATTTCACATCTATTTTAATGTATGTCGATAGAGTAGTAGTACAAGGTTTTGGAAAATCCAATTCTAAAGGTTTAGTTTTATTTCATCAAAAATGTCCCTGCCATCAATTGAACTCCACACATGTGGTCACCATAAAAACTGCCCTGGAAAGAGTCAGATGTGTGAAAGCTAAAATATATTATATACATCTATATATAAATATACAGTGCCTACAAGTAGTATTCAACCCCCTGCAGATTTAGCAGGTTTGATAAGATGCAAATAAGTTAGAGCCTGCAAACTTCCAACAAGAGCAGGATTTATTAACAGATGCATAAATCTTACAAACCAACAAGTTATGTTGCTCAGTTAAATTTTAATAAATTTTCAACATAAAAGTGTGGGTCAATTATTAATCAACCCCTAGGTTTAATATTTTGTGGAATAACCCTTGTTTGCAATTACAGCTAATAATCGTCTTTTATAAGACCTGATCAGGCCGGCACAGGTCTCTGGAGTTATCTTGGCCCACTCCTCCATGCAGATCTTCTCCAAGTTATCTAGGTTCTTTGGGTGTCTCATGTGGACTTTAATCTTGAGCTCCTTCCACAAGTTTTCAATTGGGTTAAGGTCAGGAGACTGACTAGGCCACTGCAACACCTTGATTTTTTCCCTCTTTAACCAGGCCTTGGTTTTCTTGGCTGTGTGCTTTGGGTCGTTGTCTTGTTGGAAGATGAAATGACGACCCATCTTAAGATCCTTGATGGAGGAGCGCAGGTTCTTGGCCAAAATCTCCAGGTAGGCCGTGCTATCCATCTTCCCATGGATGCGGACCAGATGGCCAGGCCCCTTGGCTGAGAAACAGCCCCACAGCATGATGCTGCCACCACCATGCTTAACTGTAGGGATGGTATTCTTGGGGTCGTATGCAGTGCCATCCAGTCTCCAAACGTCACGTGTGTGGTTGGCACCAAAGATCTCGATCTTGGTCTCATCAGACCAGAGAACCTTGAACCAGTCTGTCTCAGAGTCCTCCAAGTGATCATGAGCAAACTGTAGACGAGCCTTGACATGACGCTTTGAAAGTAAAGGTACCTTATGGGCTCGTCTGGAACAGAGACCATTGCGGTGGAGTACGTTACTTATGGTATTGACTGAAACCAATGTCCCCACTGCCATGAGATCTTCCCGGAGCTCCTTCCTTGTTGTCCTAGTGTTAGCCTTGACTCTTCGGACAAGCCTGGCCTCGGCACGGGTGGAAACTTTCAAAGGCTGTCCAGGCCGTGGAAGGCTAACAGTAGTTCCATAAGCCTTCCACTTCCGGATGATGCTCCCAACAGTGGAGACAGGTAGGCCCAACTCCTTGGAAAGGGTTTTGTACCCCTTGCCAGCCTTGTGACCCTCCACGATCTTGTCTTTGATGGCCTTGGAATGCTCCTTTGTCTTTCCCATGTTGACCAAGTATGAGTGCTGTTCACAAGTTTGGGGAGGGTCTTAATTAGTCAGAAAAGGCTGGAAAAAGAGATAATTAATCCAAACATGTGAAGCTCATTGTTCTTTGTGCCTGAAATACTTCTTAATACTTTAGGGGAACCAAACAGAATTCTGGTGGATTGAGGGGTTGAATAATAAATGACCCTCTGAATAAACTTTTCTAAATTTAAAAAAAATAAAAAAAAATAAAAAAAGAAATAACATTCTTTTTTGCTGCAGTGCATTTCACACTTCCAGGCTGATCTACAGTCCAAATGTCACAATGCCAAGTTAATTCCGAATGTGTAAACCTGCTAAATCTGCAGGGGGCTGAATACTACTTGTAGGCAATGTAATATTATATATATATATATATATATATATATATATATATATATATATATATATATATAAATATAAAATAGTAATAAAAAAAATGTAAAAAGGGTGTTTTTTTCCCAATTTGGATCATATATAAAGCATTCTAGAATACTGTATATAGGCGCCCAGGCTGTCCTGTATAATTTAAACATCTTTTATTATACTCACGTAAGGGGTAGTCCGGTCCGATGGGCATCGAGGATCTTGATCTGGCACCTTCTCTATTCCTCCCATCGCCGTCCTCCTTCCCAGCTCCGTGTGGATGACGCATCCTACATCATCCACACAGAGGCCTCCATTGCGCCCCTGCACACTTTTCTCTGCCCTGCTGAGGTCAGAGGAAAGTATTGTTTTGCTCAGGTGCTCTTTGACCTTTCCCGCGCATTACAGTAGAGTGAGAACAATCCGTTTTGGGACTCTGCTTGTTAACCAAGTTACTCGTCTAGCAAAGCAATATTTCCCATAGGAAATCATTGCAATGCAGACAATTTGCTCCACAACTTGTTAAATGTCCCATCCTGGTCCCCTATTGTGCCATCACGCACGCACGCGCGCACACACGCACACACACCTCACCTTCCGTTCCATCACCGGCCTCCTGGATCTTGTAGTTCGCTGGTACAGGATGCGCATCGGGTAACCATCGCGACGAGGGAGGACCTTCCGCTGTCATAGCGCTGACGTCAAAGGCAGGAGTCGCTTGTCTCTGACTGGGTAGAGCGCTGCCTTTGAGTAGCGGCTGGCAGCGGAAGTTCCTCCCTCGTCGCGATGGTTACCCGATACACATCCTGTAGTGGCGAACTACAAGAACCGTGAGGCCGGCGATGGAACGGAAGGTAAGGTGAGCATAATATGTGCGTGGTTGTGCGGACTGTAAGAGCGGGTCAGAGCGCGGTGGATGTATGGAACCGGAAGTGTGTGCGGTGAGTATTTTGCTCGTACGGCAAAGCATGCTCGTAAACGGAGTTACAAATTTACAGCAAGCTTTGCTCGTTAAGCGGAATACTCGCAAACTGGGTTACTCGTAAACTGAGGTTCCACTGTACTTTGATCTGTCCTCAGCAGGGCAGAGAAAAGTGTGCGTGCGCAAAGGAGGCCTCTGTGTGGATGACGTAGGACATGTCATCCACATGGAGCTTGGAAGGAGGACGGTGATAAAAGGAAGAGCGGAGGCGCCGGACCGAGACCAACGACGCCTATTGGACCTGATAGCCCCGCAGGACAGTATAATGAAAATAGTTTTTTTTATATTATACAGAGTAGTCTGGGCTCTTATATAGAGTATTCTAGAATGCTGTATATAAGAGCTTACTGGTGGTGCGCACAGCCTAGAAAGGGACAAATCTGGTGACAGGTTCCCTTTACAATGTAACTAAACTTTATTTTATTTCTTTTTTCATATTTCGGGACCATTAAATGTCATGTACTTTGGGCCTCGGGTCCCAAGATCTCTACCCGTTCATCATACCACTGCACAGCAAGTATGCGGAGTGTGTGTACATAGTGGTATGAGGGATCGGTTGGAGTCTCAGGACCAGACTGGAGTCCTGCTGAGCTAAAGGAATAAGGACAAAGAAAAAAAAAACAAAAAAACATGAAAGTTTAGTTAATCCACAAGATATGGAATAACTTTCCATTCACTAGGACCACGGCCACAGGAACCCCCAACTACCCCAAGAGCCAGAGTTCTGAAAAGCCCAATACAGTGGTCGGTCATGCGCTCTGCTGCTCCATTCAATGTTATGATCGGCCAACCATGTTTTTTGGGATCGCTGGGAGTCCCAGCAGTTGGACACTCAGTGATTGGGAAGTTATCCCCTATCCTTTGTAGAGGAATAACGTCCAAACTTGAGATTACCCCTTACCATAAAGTAAAGTATATTTTGATACTGAAATTACAATATCGAGGAACCTTTTTATACCACTGTATTGAGCTAGTCCTCCTGAAGACGTGTAGAATGAATCCTTTGTTCTCATAGGACATAAGCCAGACAAATATCAAGTGCTCCAGGCTGAGTCCAGTGTTCATGTTTGGCCAGGGTGAGGATCAATAGCCATCAGCCAAAAGTGCATTTGGTCAATAGCTATCTAAGGTGAATGACCTGCCTAAAGGTCCATCAACTCTAAGCAATCTGCACCGTTAAACCACATATTCTTTTGTTCTATATATAATTAAAAAGAATCTGTCAGCAGCTTTTTGCTATTCAATTTGACAGAATTATAATGTAGCGGCAGAGCATAATTCCCAGAATGTGTCATTTATTAGGCTGGGTACTGTAGTTTCAATACAATGTTTTATCAGCAGGAGATTATCACTACAAGACTAAAGGGTGCTTTACACGCTGCAATATCGCTAGCGATCTCCTTAGCGATGTAACACGCCAGATCGCACATACGATCTGCCGAGATCGCACATAGGTCATTTTTTGTAGCGCCAGTCACATGTGCGATCTCGGCAGATCGTATGTGCGATCTGGTGTGTTACATCGCTAATAAGATTGCTAGCGATGTCGCAGCGTGTAAAGCACCCTTAAAGGCCCCGTCACACACAACGAGATCGCTAACTAGATCGTTGCGGAGTCACAGTTTCTGTGACGCAGCAACGATCTCGTCAGCGATCTCGTTGTGTGTGACACCTACCAGCGATCAGGCCCCTGCTGTGAGGTCGCCGGTCGTTGCTGAATGGTTCGGACCATTTTCTTCAAAGGCGGTTTCCTGCTGGGCAGGATGCATCACTGTGTTTGACGCCTACCAACGACCTCCTAAAGCTGGTTTCACATCAGCATTTTCCTGCCACACTCGCAGATCCGGCACAAGGACAGTACAGTACAATAATGTTCACTGGCAAGCTCCGGGCATATGCGGTCATGTGATCGGAGCATGTGACAGCATGTGATCGGGGCTTGCCGCACTGTCTGTGAACTGTATTTTACTGTCCTGCCCTTATGCCGGATCCGGCAGTATACCGCTGATGTGTTTGTGCCCTAACACGGTCCCAACGCCCGCCAAGATCATTATACACGTCGCTGATAGTTACTGCATCGTTGGTAAGGTCTGACTGTGTGACATCTCACCAGCGACTTACCAGCGATCCTTATCAGGTGGTATCGTTTTCAGGATCGCTGGTAAGTCGTTGTGTGTGACTGGGCCTTAAGTCTCACTGCAGATCAGTCTAGCTAATCACCCCACCACTTGATTGGCAGCTTGTTGACAAATCACTGTGTGCACAGGAAGCTGCCAATCAGTGGTGTGTTGGGGGTTTATACATAACTCAGCATTCTGACCACTACTAAATCTACTACAGAGAAAACCGTTATCCTATCCAAATTACCACAAGCTGTGTAGTAAGTGATACATTGCAGGAATCGGGCTCTTGTGCCCTATACAGTAGAACCTCGGTTTACGAGTAACTTGGTGTGCGAGTAATTCGCTATATGAGCAAAGCTTGCTGTAAATTTGTAACTCCGTTTACAAGCAAGCTTTGCCGTATGAGCAAATACTCACCGCACACACTTCCGGTTCCGTACTTTCACCGCGCTGTAACCCGCTTTCGCAGTCCACATAAACACACGCACACATATATTATTGCTCACCTTATCTTCCGTTCCCTCGCCGCCTCCCGGTTCTTGTAGTTCTCCGGTACAGGATGTGTATCAGGTAACCATCGTCACGATGGAGGAACTTTCACTGCCAGCCGCTTCTCAAAGGCAGCGTGCTGACCAATCAGAGGCAAGCGGCTCCTACGTTTGACGTCAGCGCTCTGACAGCGGAAGCTTCAGCATCGGTCGCAATGGTTACCCGATTCACATCCTGTACTGGCGAACTACAAGATCCAGGAGGCCGGTGATGGAATGGAAGGTAAGGTGAGCATAATATGTGTGTGTGTGTGTGTGTGTGTGTTTGTGCGTGTGTGGAATGGCACAATAGGGGACCAGGATGGGACATTGAACAAGTTGTGGAACCAATTGTCTGAGCTTGCATTATTTCCTATGGGACATTTTGCTTTGCTAGAAGAGTTTGTTCTCATAAACCAAGGTTCCACTGTGAAAGGTACGATTTCCCTTTTGCTGGTTTCCAGACAGGGATTTAAAGGGGCTGTCTGACACATAAAATCTAATATATAAAGCTGAGTGTATGTGTGTGTGCTAAAGGAATCCGCACCGTCGCATTTACAATCACGAAATTTTGCACAGACGCCTCATGTGACTCAGGGAACGTCATAGACTATGTTTGGACAGGAAAATTTAACCCCCGTGCTTTGCTAGAAGTTACAGTTAGTCTCCAAAATGCTGCCTCCATTAACCCCTTAACGACCGCGGGCCGTAAACTTACGTCCTAGCGGTCATAATGTTACTGCCCGCGGTTTGCCGCCGGCAGCATGCCGCGCACGGCACACATCTCAGCTGATTTTCACAGCTGAGATGTGTGCCTGCTAGGCACGAGCAGAATCGTTATCTGCTCGTGCGGTTTAACCCCTTAAATGGCGCTGTCAATATGTGATAGCGCCATTATAAGCGATCGCGGTAAACTTTTACTTACCGCCCGATACCGGAAGTCACATGACGCGATCACGTGACTTCCGGTAGTTGTCATGGTAGCACAGGGTCATGTGATGACTCCTGTACTACACATGAATTGCTTTCACTTTCGCTGTGCCCGCGGCACAGTGAAAAAGAAAGTGAGTGTATCTGCTGTTTACAGCTATGTAGCTGTGATCAGCAGATAGTGCAGAGCGATCGGACTGTTGATCGCAATAACCCTCTAGGAGGACTAGTAAAATAAAAAAAAAAAAAGTTTTAAAAAATTAAAAAAAACCCTAAAAGTTCAAATCACCCCCCATTCGCCCCATTGAAAATTAAAGGGTTAAAAAAATAAAAAATACACACACATTTGGTACCGCCGCGTTCAGAAATGCCCAATCAAAAAATAAAATCAATTAATCTGATCAGTATACGGCGTAGCGGCAAAAAAATTCCAAACGCCAAAACGACGTTTTTTTTTGTCGCCACAACTTTTGCGCAAAATGCATTAAGAGGCGATCAAAATGTAGCATCTGCACAAAAATGGTACTGTTAAAAACGTCAGCTCGAGACGCAAAAAATAAGCAGTCACTGAGCCTCATCCTGAAAAATGAGAACGCTACAGGTCACGGAATATGGCGTAAAACGTGCGCCACTTTTTTCGGACAAACTTCTGATTTTTTTTTAACCCCTTATATAAAAGTAAACCTACACATGTTTGGTGTCTACAAACTCGCACTGACCTGAGGCATCACACCCACACATCAGTTTTACCATATAGTGAACACCGTGAATAAAATATCTCAAAAACAATAGTGCTATCGCACTTTTTTGCAATTTTTCTGCATTTGGAATTTTTTTTGCCGTTTTCCAGTACACTATATGGTAAAACTGATGGTTTCATTTAAAAGTACAGCTCGTTCCACAAAAAATGAGCCCTCACATGACCATATTGATTGAAAAATAAAAAAGTTACGTCTCTGGCGGAAAAAAAAAAAATGGAAAGCGAAAAAAATCGGCCGGTCGTGAAGGGGTTAATCTGAATGGAGGTGGGAGCTACAGGCTATTAATAGCAACTGTGCAGGACCTCAGTGCCGGTGAGTGTATAGGACGTGGATGCGTCATGCACACAGGCTTCAGAAGACGGAGGAGTAAGATGGCGGAGAGAATAGGCGCCGGTCCCAGAGAACAGCGCTGCCCACCGGGCCAACCAGCACTGCAGCGACCGGTTTAGGTGAGTATTCTAAAGTGTTTTGTATGTTCTCACAGCAGCCTGCGCTCTTATATACGGCATGTTAGAATGCTGTATATAAGAGCCCACTTGTGGTGGCCGCAGCATATAGGCCATAAAACTGGTGACAGGTTCCCTTTAATGTGATTGATTCAGGATGTCATCAGGGGGTGGTGGTGATAAAAGCTGTGGCAAGTGAAGGCAGCGCCACCCCCTGCTTGACATCCTATCTCAAGAGGGGTGATCAAACCAGTTGGGAGAATGTAGAATTTCTGCATGACCCTAAAACAGAGGGCCACTATTGATTACTTTTCTAGGTATGAAGGTCTTTTAAGTAGAGTTTCAGGTCTTTCGAGCCTTGTTGTAAATGCTCACCTCCTCCCGCAGCTCTTTCATTCTCTCCTCGAAGTCGTAATCCTTTTGTTTTTCTTCCATTTTCTTCTTATTTACTTCAAATCGTTTTTTTACTTGATCCAATGTCGAGCGTTCGACTCGCATGGACATCCCCAAGTTCCGCTGATCTGAAACGCACAAGTCATTGTAAAATCAATAGCAGTTTAGGTGTCTGAGGATCTTTAAATCCTGAAAGTGTCTGCCCAGCACAGCACTACAACTTTCCACTGAGCTGTTGTGCTGAAGGGCATCCCATTCATCTCTAGTCCGCAGAATTAATGGCATGGACAGATCTGATTTACGCAAGAACTTGCAAAAAAAAAAAAAAAAAAAGTAAAACTCCTGAGCCTTCACAAGTCCCTTCTGCCGGCATCACAATGCAAAATGAATCCTAAGAAATGGGCCGTTCGGACGTTTTACAGGTACAGTACAACCATCTCCTATGATTAGATAGTGACTCAGACAATGCAATCACAGGGACAAATTAGGACTCAATGATTACAATACACTTTATATTTCCTGACTGCATATGGCGAAAAGCAACATCAAAATGATAGGTCAAAGCCATCGGAGCACTTTACGACAAGCCCTGCGAAATCCCTCAGTAAAAATGCTGAGTACTTCAAAAATAAAAAGCCACCGAGGCCTCAGGTCACCACACGATGAAGACGGAGGCTGTTCAGGTGCTATGTCACCATATGGCTGCCATTAACTTTTCATACGGTGCTTTCAAAAGCTATATTATTTAGGACCTTGGTGGGCAACAGGCAAGCTGTGATGGTGGTCACCCTGCGGACTCATCCCAATGGCGGCTCAGTCATATGGACTATGATTTCGCAAATCCCCATGGGGAGAATACTGGTTCCACTTAAGCGGGCTTTACACGCTACGATTTCGCTACAGCGATCTCGTTGGGGTCACGGATTTTGTGACGCACATCCGGCCGCTGTAGCGATGTCGTAGCGTGTGACTCCTAGGAGCGATTTTGGATTGTTGCAAAAACGTCCAAAATCGCTCCTCATTGACATGGGGGTCCGCTGACAGTTATCGCTGCTGTCGCAGGGGCGAAGTTGTTCCTCGTTCCTGCGGCAGTGCACATCGCTACATGTGACGCCGCAGGAACGATGAACATCTCCTTACCTGCCTCCGGCCAGAATGCAGAAGGAAGGAGGTGGGCAGGATGTTACGGCCGCTCATCTCCGCCCCTCTGCTTTCATTGGGCGGCCGCTTAGTGACGTCGCTGTGACGCCGAACGGACCGCCCCCTTAGAAAGGAGGCGGTACGCCGGTCACAGCGACATCGCTATGCAGGTAAGTATGTGTGACGGGGGTGCCAGATTTTGTGCGCGACGGGCAGCGATATGCCCGTTTCGCACAAACGATGGGGGTGGGTCGCATGCTAGCAATATCAGGCTGGATATCGCAGCATGTAAAGCCACCCTTAGTCCGCGCTCACATCAGCAGTATTTTGCTGCAGGGCCGGATCAGGTACAAATGCGTTTCAGCTCCATTCATTGCCTATGGAATCGCGGTCACATGTGGTGCATGTACCACATCCGCCGCAACTCCATTGGAGGTGAATTGAGCTGAAACGCTTTTGTACCGGATCCGGCCCTGCGGCAAAATACTGCTGATGTGAGCGCGGCCTTAGAGGGGTCTGACCACTGGGACCCGCACCAGTCTGTAGAATGGGGGAATATTATTAGGATAAAGAGACAGTGCGAAGAATCAACCACCATTCATTCCATATGGGGTTCCAGAACACTGTGCGCCTATTTTTTTTTGTTAGGCTATGTGCGCACGTTGTGTTCTATTCCGCAGCATATAAGTCACTGCATGTGAGTCGCAGAATGCAGCCGAAAAGCTGCGTTCTGAGACGCATTGTTACTGCAGAATTCCTGCGTTCTCTCTGCCATAGACAGAGTGGGAAAAGCATCCAGAACGCACATTTTTGTCAGTGCGGTCCCACTCGGCTCTGCTGCATCCTCATAGACGTGCAGCAGAGCAGAGTGGGACCGCACTGTCAAAAAGAGCATGGCTGGCTGCGAGACAGTGCTGCGCGATCAGAATGAACTCGGATGAACTTCACCCGACTTCATTGTGATCGCGTGGCTCTGAGCGTGTGCCGCGGCTTGATTTGCGATCACAGGTGAAGGACTCACCGGTGACTGCAAATCTCCTGAGTGACTAAAGTGAGCCATGCGATCAGCAGTGCCGTCACTCAGGTTACCTGCGGTTATCTGCGTGCCGTCACTCAGGTTATCTGCGTGGAGCTGACAGGAGCGGCGGTGTTCTACGGCCGCTCCTGTCAGCTTCAGGTAGCAGAGCTGGATACGTCGTGGGACCTCGTGTGGATTATGCCGGACCTGGAGGGGTGTTTGAGGATTTTAATAAAGTGGTGAAAGAGGGTGTTTTTTTTGTCTCTCATTACAAATAAAGGATTTTTTGGATGTGTGTGTTCATTTTCTTTAACTTACAGGTTAATCATGGAAGATATCTCGGAGAGACGCCTGCCATGATTAACCTAGGACTTAGTGGCAGCTATGGGCTGCTGCCATTAACTCCTTATTACCCCGTTTGCCACAGCACCAGGGCAATTCGGGATGAGTCGGGTAGAGTCCCGGGACTGTCGCATCTAATCGATGCGGCAATTCCGGGCGGCTGCTGGCTGATATTTTTAGGCTTGGGGGCTCCCCATAACAATGGTGGGCTCCCCATCCTGAGAATAGCCGTGTGGCTTTATCTTGGCTGGTATCAAAATTGGGGGGTACCGCATGCAGTTTTTTTTTTTGTTTTTTTTTTTTTATTTATTTTGCTGCACTACATAGACCCGTCCACCGGCGGCTGTGATTGGTTGCAGTGAGACAGCTGAACACTCAGCATGGGGGCGCGTCTGAATGCAAACAATCATAGGCGCCGGTGGGCGGGGGAGCAGTGAATACAAGATGGAATAATGAGCGTCTGGCATTTTCAAAAGCTGGAGAAGCCGCCGCAGTGTGACAGGTGTGCAGCGCCGCGACGGTGATCGGTCAGTGATTGGTGAGTATGAGAGAGGGAGGGGTGAGAGGGACAGACCAACAGAGAGAGACCAAAAGACAGACAGAGAGAGACTGACATTGACAGACAAAGAGAGAGAGAGTGAGAGAGAGAGCGAGCGCGCGGTTTTCCGACCACAAGATCCTACCCCAAAATGTAGTAAATATTATTATAGTTGTTGCTGTTATTTTTGTTATTGGTATTTTTTTTATTATTATTATTATAAAAAAATAATACCAACAAAAATAACAACAACAACAACAATAACAACAATAACAACAATAACAACAATAACAACAATAACAACAATAACAACAATAACAACAACAACAATAACAACAATAATAACAATAATAATAATAACAATAATAATAGCAGCAGTAGTAAATACCTCCAATTAGAAATGCAGTATACTTCTCCTGATATAGCCATGTCTCTTACCTCATGTGCAGGGCATAGCAGCTTAGGTTTCTATGGTTATGACCACGAGCAATTAACTGTCACTAAATGAGAAGACATAACCATGGAAACCTAAGCTGCAATGCCCTGCACAAGAGATGAGACATGACTATATCAGGAGAAGTATACTACATTCTAATTAAGAGTTATTTGCTAATATTACCCCTACTACATATTGGGATAGGATCTTGGAGATGGAAATACCCCTTTAATTTCTTTTCAATGGTATTTTAACAGTTATGGGGGTGAGGGGCCTGAATACTATTTGGGAAAACAATGCAAAAAAGGGAAGTTAAAGTAGTGGGAAGGGAACGATAGAAAAACCAGCAAAAAAATAATTAAAAACATGGTACGCCAGCCTAAAGGGGTTGTTCGGTCTAAAATGATAAGTCTGCAGTCACACTATGTGACTGCAGACTTATGAATCCTCCAAGCACACAAACTGCGCTGCGAGGATTCACCAGTTGCTGAGTCGGGAACGGTGGTGACACTTGTACTGAGCGACTCTGTGCCTTAGGCTAGTTTCACACTTGCGTTGAACGGTATCCGTTGCATTGCGTTGTGTGACGGATGCAACGGATGTGTTGCATATAGTGGCACAACGGATGCAGCGGATGCTGCAAAACAACAGAATCAGTTTTGATTTTTTTTTTCTTTTCTTTACAGTTTTACCGGCGGCAGACTATTGTGAACGATCAGCTGATCGCTCCCTGCAGCCGGCCGCCGGGTGATCAGCTGAGCACTTTCACTTGCCGGCGGCCGGGCGCTCAGCTGAACGTTCGGCCACCGCGAGCCAAAATAAAGTTTGTGATTATAAAAAAAAAAAAAAAAAAAAAAAAAAAGCATGCGCAGTGAAATCCAGAGGATTCCGCTGCTCAAAACAACGTTACATGCTGCGTTCCTCCCGCTGGGTGGAAGCAACGGAGCGTCGCCCAGCGGAAGCAACGCAGGTCCTTTTGGTACAATCCGTCAACCATACAAGTCTATGGGAAACAGCGGAATCCGTTAGCGGATTCCCCTGTTTTCCAAAAGGGCGGATTGTAACGGAAGGAAAACAACGCAAGTGTGAAAGTACCCTTAGACTTGCAACATGACCTATCCAGAAACATCATCTACAGACAACTGTTCTGGGGCGCTAGACACTCAGAGAAGATCAATTTAGAGCAGAGGTTGCAGGCTGGGTGCAATGCCATGAGGCCATGACGGACAAGTACTGGCTCTTAGAGACCACCTAAGTCTAAACCAAAAATGGCCGTATTGTGGAAAGAAAATAGGCATATGACTTGCGGGTAAGGTCAGCTAAAAGGGAGTCTGTCAGCATGTTTTCTGCTACCTACTCTTGAGAGCAGGATGTTGTAGATGCAGAGACGCTGATTCCAGGGATGTCTCACTTATTGGGTTGTGTCTGGTAGTTTACATACAATCAATGTTTTATTAGTAAGAGATTATCTCTACCTCTAGAAGATTCTCAGTGTAAAGGACATGTCACACACACAACGACAGCGACGTTGCTGCTAAGTCTCCATTTTCTGTGACGTAGCAGCAACCATCGCTGTGTGTGACATCCAGCAACGACCTGGCCCCTGCTGTGAGGTCGCCGCTCGTTGCTGAATGTCCTGGTTCATCTTTTGCTCGTTGCTCTCCCGCTGTGAAGCACACATCGCTGTGACAAACTGAATGTGCAGGGAGACGGGAGCCGTCTTCTGGCAGCCTGCGGTAAGCTGTAACCAAGGTAAATATCGGGTAACCAAGGGAAGCCCTTTCCTTGGTTACCCGATATTTACCTTGGTTACTAGCGTCCGCCGCTCTCACGCTGCCAGTGTCGGCTCCCTGCTCCCTGCACTCGTAGCCGGAGTACACATCGGGTAAATAAGCTAAGCGGTTTGCTTATTAACCCGATGTGTACACTGGCTAGGAGTGCAGGGAGCCAGCGCTAAGCAGTGTGCGCTGGTAAGCAAGGTAAATATCGGGTAACCAAGAGAAGTGCTTTCCTTGGTTACCCGATATTTACCTTAGTTACCAAGCGCAGCATCGCTTCCATGCGTCGCTGCTGGCTGGGGGCTGGTCACTGGTGAGATTTGCCTGTTTGACAGCTCACCAGCGACCATGTAACGACGCAGCAGCGATCCTGATAAGGTCAGATCGTCAACGTGATCGCTGCTGCGTCGCTACGTGTGACCCTAGCTTAAACCTGTCTCCATCACGGATTATCTGCTTACTGTCTATGTACACAGAAAGCTGCCAATCAGTGGTGTAGAAATATTTATCTGTGGAAGAGTAAAGCGCACATAGGGTCTTACCTGGTATGGGATTAGAAATGCAAAAAACACACTCACCTATTGAAGTTGTGTCAGGCACAACTCCTTAAAAGCACATATTTAAATGGTGGTCAGCAGCAGCCCCGAAGGAAGCAATACAACAATAAGGGTATGTGCGCACGTTGCGTACTAGCCCAGCACCGTAAAAGGTGCGCTTCAGAGCGGAGCTGAAAAGCTCCGTTCTGAAGCGCATGGTGCCGGCGAGAACGTGCGCTCTGCCTGCAGCTCCTGCCATAGACAGAGCAGGAGCTGCCGGCAAAGCGCACGGAAGAAGTGACATGTCACTTCTTTTTGCGCAGCGCTTCGGCAGTAGCCGAAGCGCTGCGCTCTGAGACGCCACGTGCGCACGGCCCCTGCACAATCTCCATAGACTGTGCAGGGGACGCAGGACGCATGCAGTTACGCTGCGCTGCAAAGCGCAGCGTAACTGCATGAATTTACGCAACGTGCGCACATAGCCTAAGGGTAGAAAGAGACATGCTGCGCTAGAAACCACAGGAATCCAAGGAGGTATAATAAATTCCTTTTTCTTTATTTCTGCAGGTCATCGCGTTTCAAAGACATATCTGTCTTCTTCAGCAGCACAAAAAAAAAAAAAAAGGGAACAATATCATAAATTAATATTGTTCCTTTTGGGGTTTTTTGTCCTGATGAGGAAGCCGGATATGTCTTTGAAACGTGATGACCTGCAGAAATAAAGAAAAAGCAGTTTATTATACCTCCTTGGATTCCTGTGGTTTCTAGCACAGCATCGAACGCGCATTTCTCTTTTTTTACCCTTATTGTTGTAATCAGTGGTGTAGGCGGGGTTATACAGAACTCAGCAGATAACTGTTTTAGCAGCTGCAGATCTAGCAACTATCAAAACTGCAGCAAGCAGCTCATTAAGTGATGCACTGGAATCGGGTCTCTGTCCCTATATCAGGATGCTCTAAGATGGTATATGGATAATCTGGTGGCAGATTCCTTTTTGAATCATCTAAGACTAAATAATTGATGGTTTATCTTTAGCATAGGTATAGTTCTCAGTTTACTGAGGATCTAAAGGCCCCCATACAAATCAGACTAAAGTCAACTGAACTCGCTGATATTGACAGGTTTGACTGACGGTCTATTGGCTCTAGGGCGCCGCTGTGGTCGGGAGGAATGTTGATTGTGCATGTCCGATATCAAACAGCTGATCAGATTGTTCTCCCTGAGAAGATGCCAACAGCTGAAGTGTCAGTCGGCACCTTTCTCAGAGAACACAGGAGCACTCAACTGAGATAGCGGGCAGCCTACTGATCAGCGCCATTCTGCCAACAGCCATCTAATGCGTATGGCCAGCCTAACTGACAGTCCACTCTTCGGCTGACTGAAGGGACCAATGTGCACCCGCGAGTGCCAGGTCCTTTCCTTGTTTCAGGCCATTCTCTATTCTTCTGGTCAGTCACAGACCGCAAGCATCACAGTCTTCTTGATCAGTAAGGAGGCTGGGAGTCAAACCTCAACTACTCTAATAAAGATGACCTATTCAAAGAAAGACTATACATTCTGAAGTCCAAGATAACCCACTTAAGACATAGTAAGGATCCTTGCAAGATCCCAGATTCTGCCAGGTAACTCCTATGAATTGTGTCACAATAGAGACAAAGTATAAAAGCATTGCTGAGCGTTACTAGGGCCAGCTTGAATTTCACATATTGAGATGAACCCATTTGTAAATATGGGTAAGGACTATCCTCGTTAAAAGGAACCTGTCACCAGAATTTTCACTATTAAACTAAAAGAATCCCCTTCTGCAGCTCCTGGGCTGCATTCTAGAAAGGTTCATCTTGCTACTGGCTCTCCTTTCAGACCTTAATAACTTTATAAAATATTACCTTTTGCTATGGTGATGAGCTTTGATGGCCTGGTGGGCGGGCTGTATTTTGTCTGTTATCCCCCCTCCTGCCGCTGTTCGCCGTTCCCCAGTGTTCATTTACATAGATGAGGCCACCACCCTCATCTTTCACAGTGCTCCAGGAGTCTCGCGCATGCGCAGTGGCACTATCACGGGACTGAGCACTGTTTTCAAAACGCAAGCGCTGGTGAGGTTATTGCGCAGGCGCCAGATTATGGGCGGGTACTTGGATGACGCTGGTGATGACATTCACAACGCCGCCCATAATCTCGCGCCTGCGCAATAACATCACCAGCGCTCGCGATTTTAAAACAGTGCTCAGTCCCGCGACGGTGCCACTGCGCATGCACGAGACTGCCGCAGCCCTCATCTTCCAGAGTGCTCCAGGGGTCTCGTGCATGCGCAGTGGCACTATCGCGGGAATGAGCACTGCTTTCAAAACGTGAGCGCCGGTGATGTTATTGCGCAGGCGCAAGATTATGCGGTGCTGTGAATGTCATCACCAGCGTCATCCAAGTACCCGTCTATAATCTCGTGCACGCACTTTTACCTCTGTCTCTACCGTTATGCACTTGCGCTGGACATTGTTTATTTTTATCATCCCCGTTTACCTTTTTTTGAAAACATTGCTCAGTCCCGTGATAGTACCACTGCGCATGCGCGAGACTCCCGGAGCACTGCGGAAGAGGAGGGCGGCGGCCTCATCTATGTAAATGAACACTGGGGGACGGTGAACAGCGGCAGGAGGGGGGATAACAGATGAAATACAGCCCGCCCACCGGGCCAGCAAACCTCATTACCATAGCAAAAGGTAATATTTTATAAAGTTGTTATTTAGGTCTGAAAAGGGGGCCAGTAGCAAGATGAACCTTTCTAGAATGCAGCCCAGGAGCTGCAGAAGGGGATTCTTTTAGTTTAATAGCGAAAATTTTGGTGACAGGTTCCCTTTAACTTTGAGACTAGTCTCTTGGGTGCAATGCTTTTTGGATTTTAGTCCTCCATGTCTGAGATTTCCACTGCTGACAACCACTACTTACAGAGTTTGTACTGGTTGTCAGAGACCTTCTAACAGACTTAGATTAGCAGAATTAGACAGTTAAATCCCCATTATGGTCTCGATATTTTATTAGTAAACCATAAAGATCAAAGGGAACAGCATTAAAGGAAGAGGCGCAATTATAAATATATTTCATGGATACGTGGTGTAATGAACAGAATGGAATTTAATGCATTTTTAATACATTGTGATCGTTGCCGACAATGGCTGCAATCTACGGGGCCTCCTAGAACAGGCTTTAAAAGAAAACTATTAATTATATGTGCAATTTCTCTAAAAGTAATTGTGACGAACAAGCCGCCATAGACCCCTAGGAAGGGAGCAGGAGTTCATGCAGAATTAAAATCCAGCGGGGTGCAATAGCAGCTCCTGCTCTCATACATAATCAATGTGACACTGCAGATCAGATAGAAGAATCCCTTCAATCGGGCAGGTCATGCATGCTAGGCAAAAGAGCAGCTACTTGGATCAGATCTATCACATTCCATAATATTCAACAGAGCTCTATCATTTGATATTAATTACCATTTTATTTGCAGTGACAGATCCATTTAAAGCTGTCATATTAGGGCAATCAGGTCTCTGCGGACCGATATGTACAGAGCCGTAGTAGGGCACCCACATAGGTGCAGGGGGACATCTGCATTTCCTTATGTCACTGATTTCATACCAAGGCATAGGATCAATTTGTATATATTCGATTTCATATAAGAAAATAAAGTAAATGTAGATTGCCACATGCAAGCTATATCACCTGCGACAGGGAGCAGATTCGGAGGATGTGGTTATATATTGGAACTCAGATTTGGGTATACAAACACTAATAATGCCAGGTGAGCGTACGCCTGTATACAGAAGCCAATCTGACAAGAATGAGCTGCAGTATAAAGCATAGGGAGAGGGATAAGCAGCCAAAACAATGGATACTATGGCCACGCTATACTCAATGGCCACTACCCATATGAAGCCGAGCCAGAAATCATCCAAGCAGCTTATACTGAAAAGAAAGTACATTTCACCAATTTTGCAATCAGCTTCTCTGAAGTCTATCAGATTTGCACATAGCACTGCGGTACTGCAGTTTGCCTCAGTTTTCATACTTAAGGCTTTTTTTTTTGGGCCTCCAACAAAGATACACATCAAGCCTTAAAAGGCTTTTCTCACAAAGTTCATTTGAATCAATAGATCTTGGAAAAATAATAAGTTCCACAATTTGATGTGTTTAAAAAAAATGTTCCTGTGCTGAGATAATCTTATATATGTGCTCTTGCTACTTACTGTGTAATGGCCGTGTCTGACCGTACAAGAACATGGTTTGATCATACCACAGCTCCCAGACTGGGGAGGAAACAAAGAAGTATACAGACATTACAAAAGAAGATCACAGCTGCTGCTTTCTGTGAGGTGAAACATTATTTAAAAACAGACAGGGAAAGGTTTTACCTCACAGAAAGCAGAATGAGTGCCGATCCTTCTGGTTATATTGTTGTTTGGAGCCCATCCTGGATTTCATGCGCCACAGCTGATACATGTCCACCTAGTCTCGTGTATAAGAAAGCAGAATCTTAGATCCTGTGCTCTCCTGCCTGAATACTTTTTTTTTTACGTCTTCTCGGCCCTGGAGATGTGATATGATCAGACCATGTCCCTGTACGGTCAGACACGGCCATTACACAGTACATAGCAGGGCACATATATAAGATTATCTCAGCACAGGAACATTTTTCTTAAAACATATACAATTGTGAAACTTATTATAATTCCAAGATCTACTGATTAAAATGTACTTTGATTGTGGAACAACCCTTTAAGACCGAGGTAGACAAGCCTATGATGCTTGTTCATCCAAAAATCTGTTTGAGCAAACAAAACACTTGGTTAATCAGGTGATTAGATTGGTTATGGCAGCATTAGGATCATTCTGGGCCTACGTTATTTTTTGCCAGCCTTTTTAAACAGGCCGTGAAATAACCTCCAATTGGTTTGGTTGGCAAGTGTTAATGGGCCTTTACAAATAATTGCAGTTAGAAGCTTTGTGTCAATTTTTGATGATGATGCTGCTTCCATGTAAGGCTGCTTTCACACTACGTTACTTTAACATGCGTCGTGAACATTTTTTTGCTGTAAAAGTGGATCCTGTTTTTACAAAGAAAAACGCATGCAAACGCATGTGTTATTTTGCAGGATCCTGTCACTTGAAGTTTATGGGCGGGCATTGAAGTCATGTGATCGGGAGTGAGGGGAACTGAACGTGATAGACTGGGAGCCGGCATCTGACAGCTGCAGACGCTGGTAACCAAGGTAAACATTGAGTAACTAAGCGAAGTGCTTTGCTTGGATACCCGATATTTACCTTGGTTACGAGCGTCCACAGCAACTAGGAGCCGGGCTGCCTGCTCCCTGCACACGTAACCAAGGTAAAAATCGGGTAACTAAGCGAGGCGCTGTGCTTGATTACCCGATATTTACCTTAGTTACGAGCGTCCGCTGCTCTCAGGCGGGGGAGGGGGAGAGGGGGAGGGGGAGAGAGGGAGGGGGAGAGAGGGAGGGGGAGAGAGGGAGGGGGAGAGAGGGAGGGGGAGAGAGGGAGGGGGAGAGAGGGAGGGGGAGAGAGGGAGGGGGAGAGAGGGAGGGGGAGAGAGGGAGGGGGAGAGAGGGAGGGGGAGAGAGGGAGAAGGAGAGAGGGAGAAGGAGAGAGGGAGGGGGAGAGAGGGAGGGGGAGAGAGACTGATCACGCCAGGCTGGTTTCTGGGCATGCTCAGTAGAGCAAGCAGGATCCTGTCTATCAGCATGCCAGCGTTCACATGCGTTTGCGTGCAGTATAGTGAGGATCTAGTGAAAAACAGTATTTGGACGCAGCTCAAAAACGCTACAAGTAGCGTTTTTGAAAAAAGTTAAAAAAACTGCAAATCGCTGGATCCTCACTATAACGCACGCAAACGCAGGTGAACGCATGTTGACGTGAGTCCATTGCAAATGCATTGAAATGAAAAAGCATTTGCACTGGATCCGTTTTTGCGTTAAAAAAATGTTCATGACGCATGTTAAAAAAAACGTAGTGTGAAAGCAGCCTATGATGTTTTTGTCATATGGACGTGATCGCTGCAGCAGAGTCACCTTATTCATCAGTGAAGCCACCGATTGGCTACAGTAGTCACATGATTGTTCCCATTGGTGGGGGAAGGTCAGAGACAAATGGAAGATCTGTATATTCCAGGATCGGTGATTTGGTGGTGGTGGTTGAAGGGATTAATTTATAGACCATATGGAGCCCTGTTTGTAGAAAAACAATGAAAGGCTGATGGGGGTGGGGGGTGAAAAACTCCTCTAAAGTTTTTTAGGGATTTCAGGAAAAATTTCCCAACATATACCTAATAAAAACTATAGGCTGCCATTATTGACTGTTTGGTTTGTTTTTGTTTTTTTTAAGGAAAACCGCTAATGATGATGGAGCATTACCATGCGCGGGTGCTCGGTACTTGTTTAGAGTAGTTGGATAGGAATGATGATGGAGCACTACCATGCGTGGGTGCTCGGTACTTGTTTAGGAGTAATTGGATAGGAATGATGATGGAGCACTACCATGCGTGGGTGCTCGGTACTTGTTTAGAGTAGTTGGACAGGAATGATGATGGAGCAATACCATTCTCGGGTGCTCGGTACTTCTAGAGTAGTTGGATAGGAATGATGATGGAGCACTACCATGCTCGGTACTTGTTTAGAGTAGTTGGATAGGAATGACTTGAGCACCTGAGTATAATGGAAGTCAATGGGAACGCAAGCATTTTTCTAGAAGATTTCACACACACAAAAAAAAAAAATGCTCAAATCCACCCATTGACTTCCATTATACCCGGGTACTCGAGTCGCGTACATCCGAGCATCCAACTGCTCTTAATGAGAACCAAGCATCTGAACATGCAAGTTCATTGCTCATCACTAAAATGCACCTGTTGTGCCATTAAGATGTACCTAATGTATTCAGGACACATTATTATTTATTATTATTATAGCGCCATTTATTCCATGGCGAAAGGGGTATACAAAATAGGGACAAGTACAATAATCAAACAATACAAGGCACAGACAGGTACAGGAGGAAAGAGTATCCTGCCCCCGAGGGCTCACAGTCTACAAGGGATGGGTGAGGATACAGTAGGTGAGGGTAGAGCTGGTCGTGCGGCGCTGTATCATACAGAGGGTTACGGCAGGTTGTAGGCTTGTCGGAAGAGGTGGGTCTTCAGGTTCCTTTTGAAGCTTGTCAAGGTAGCAATCATTGAGCTTATGGGTAAACTTACATAGGAGCCAGGAACGTTTCCATGGCATTCGGAATGTAGGTGCCGATAAATATAGTGTGACGTTATTCCAATACTTCCATTGTCTGTTTTAAGTAGATTGTTATTCATCGGTAATGTATCTATTACAAGGCATTTCTGCTGAATATTCTACATTCGGTGCTTTGTGTTATTCCTCCTAAAAATTTTGGAATAAAATTAAAGTTGAAGGTTACCTGTGGTGGCACGTCTGTACCAGATTTAGTAAAGGTGCACCCTACGGGAACGGTAACGCCCAGAGGACAATTTATGACTAAATTTCTATGAGGGACCCCAGAAGAACTATTACTTTACCATCCACTAAAACAGATGTGTCAAGAAAGCCGACGTTCTCTTTAGAGTTTACTTAAAACAATTATACAGCTTTGACCGTTTTGCTACAGTTTCTCATGAAATATAATTAAATCCTGAAAATCCTAACATTTTATATAAATCCATTGTTACTAAAGGGGAAAAAAAAAAATTGTATTCGTTTATGGATCTCTTTAAATGAAGCGCTGGGAGTGATATATTCTCTCTGAGGCTCCAATAGAAGATTTTTTTTGGAGAACTTCAGTATCTGCGACTCAATATGACAGAACCTTTAAACATCATTGAAATGATTGACACATTGACTGCAGACACTAGAGAAGAAACACATTCTTAAATAACGCCAGATTGATTGCGGAGAACAACCAATGCCTGTCTCCGAACAACCAATGCCTGTCTCCTTCAGATAAAGAGCAGCACATTTATAATAATGCGCAGCCGTCCAGGGAAAATGTCAAAATGTCCATTTTCTGCGGCTAGGACATCGGCAGTGACCGGCCACACAGACCCTCATTAGTGCAATACCGGCCGCCGAAAATCAATATCCTCAAATGACTGATAAAGACGCTAAGGCCAAAACACATTTCTACTTTGTGGAATTAAAGACATTGTGCCGTGTACACGTGATTTTTTATATTTTTTTTAATTGACTCCTTTAACTCTAAAGAGGGCTTTACAGGCAAGGACATCGCTAACGAGATGTCGTTGGGGGTCACAGAATTCGTGACGCACATCCGGCCTCGTTAGCGACGTCGTTGAGGGCGACACCTACGAGCGACCGCTAACGATCAAAAATACTCACCTAATCGTTGACACGTCGTTCTAATCCCAGATATCGTTGCTCGTGCTGGATGCAGGTTGTTCGTCGTTCCTGAGGCAGCACACATCGCTACGTGTGACACCCCAGGAACGACGAACAACACCTTACCTGCGTCCTCTGGCAACAAAGTGGGTGTGTCTTTCCTTCGGCTGCTCTCCGCCCCTTTGTTTCTATTGGACGCCTGCCGTGTGACGTCGCTGTGACGCCGCACGAACCGCCCCCTTAGAAAAGAGGCTGTTTGCCAGCCACAGCAACGTTGTTAGGCAGGTAAGTCCGTGTGACGGGGACTAACGATATTGTGCGCCACAGGCAGGGATTTGCCTGTGACGCACAACCGACGGTTGTTGCTAGCGATGTCGCTGCGTGTAAAGCAGCCTTAAGGGTCTTTTACATGAAAGATGGTCTGTAAAAACAAAGACGTTCTCATTTAGTCCGATTCACGGACCAAACTCATGCATCCCTATGACCGGGTAGTGCACAGAAGCTGTCTGTATTGCATCTGTATGATGCTTGTCAAAAAAAATACAACACAGGTGTAAGAATTTAGCCTAAATACAAGTGCATCTCAATAAGTTAGAAAATCATCAAAAAGTTAATTTATTTCCGTAATTCAATACAAAAAGAGAGACACATTATATAGAGTCATTACACACAGAGGGATCTATTTCACATGTTTATTTCTGTTAATGTTGAGGATTATGGCTTACAGACAATGAAAACCCAAAAGTCATCTCAGAAAATTAGAAGAATTACCACAACACACCTACAAACGCTTCGTAGGCATTTAAAATGGTCCCTTAGTCTGGTTCAGTAGGCTACACAATCATGGGGAAAACTGCTGCCCAGATAAGACACTTCTGGCGTTGTCTATTGGTCATGAGGTGGCTTGACACAAGGAATGTGACACTTGTATCCCATGTCCTGGAAACGTCTGTGTGTGGTGACTCTTGAAGCACTGACTCCAGCAGCAGTCCTCTCCTTGTGAATCTCCCCAAAATTTTTGAATGGCCTTTTCTTAACAAATCCTATCAAGGCTGCGGTTTTTCTGGTTGCTTGTGCACCTTTTTCTAGCACACCATTTCCTTCCATTCAACTTTCCATTAATAAGCTTGGGATACAGCACTTTGTGAACTGCCAGCTTCTTTAACAATGACCTTTTGTGGCTTACCCTCCTTGTGGAGTGTGTCAATGTCTGCCTTCTGGACGTCTGTCAAGTCAGCAGTCTTCTCCATGATTGTGTAGCCTACTGAACCAGACTAAGGTACCATTTTAAATGCTTAGAAAGCCTTTGCAGGTGTTTCGTTGTAATTATTCTAATTTTCTGAGATAACGACTTTTGGGTTTTCATTGATTGTAAGCCATAATCTTCAACATCAACAGAAATAAACACTTGAAATAGATCATTCTGTGTGTAATGACCCTATATAATATATGTGGTTCCCTTTTTGTATTGAATTACTGAAATAAATTAACTTTTTGATGATATTCTAATTTACTGAGATGCACTTGTATGTACAGAGATGGTCACATACAATGTAGGACAACAATGAGTAGGCAAGCAGAGTAAAAGCACATAAATCCTATTAGTCTACATAGAGTTTTTTCATAAGTTTTGGAGCAGAAACACTATAAATCCTGGTCCATATCTTCGAAATTCCTAAAACACTGGCGTTTCTGCTCTGAAAACTCAGCAAAAAAAGACTCCATGTGAACAGAGCCCAATGCTGAGCCTGCGCTAACCTTGTCCACATTGTTTGTTATTATGCAGTATTTATTGCATGACCCTGACGCAATCAGTACTGTACATATCCTTCAGAGAACGCAGGGCGGTAATTTTTCCCAATCTCCTAAATTTTCAGTTGCAAAAGCAGTTCGGCTGTATGTACGCTGGCTGGTTATTAGAAACGAGCATCCTTAAGAGCCCAAAATACTCATTTATCAGATGAAATGGTTACTTTAAAAAAAAAAAAAAAAAAAGAAACAACGCTCTTGGCAGCATGAGTCTGTGCATGAGCTGCAGAGAACAATGGTGCCTCAAGATTGGACAATGGCTGATGTGGTACTGATATTAACCCCTTAAGGACGAAGCCAGTTTTGTCCTTAATGCCCAGGCCATTTTTTGCAATTCTGACCAGTGTCACTTTATGAGGTCATAACTCTGGATCGCTTCAACGGATCCCGGTGATTCTGACATTGTTTTTTCGTGACATATTGTACTTCATGATAGTTATAAATTTAGAACGATATTTTTTGCTTTTATTTGTGAAAAAAATCGGAAATTTGATGAAAATTTTGAAAATTTTGCAATTTTCAAACTTAATTTTTATGCCCTTAACCCAGAGAGTTATGTCACACAAAACAGTTAATAAATAACATTTCCCACTTGTCTACTTTACATTAGCGCAATTTCTGAAACAAAATGTTTTGGGGTTAGGAAGTTAGAAGGGGTCAAAGTTCATCTGCAATTTCCCATTTTTTCAACAAAATTCACAAAACCATTTTTTTAGGGACCACATCACATTTGAAGTGACTTTGAGAGGCCTAAGTGACAGAAAATACCTAAAAGTGACACCATTCTCAAAACTGCACCCCTCAAAGTACTCAAAACCATATCCAAGAAGTTTATTAACCCTTCAGGTGCTTCACAGGAACTAAAGCAAAGTGGAATGAAAAAAAGCAAAAAATAAAATTTTACCTAAAATGTTGCTCTACCCCAAATTTATTCACTTTTAGAAATAACACAACAAAATGAACCCCAAAACTTGTTACCCACTTTCTTATGAGTGCGCCGATACCCCGCATGTGGTCAGAAACCTCTGTTTGGACAAATGGGAGGGCTCGGAACAGAAGGAGCAATATTTGAATTTTGGAAAGCAAATTTGGCTGAAATAGATTGCGGGCACCATGTTGCATTTACATGTCCGCTAAGGTACCTAAACAGAAGAAACCCCTCACAAGTGACACCATTTTGGAAACTAGACCCCTTAAGGCTTCTATCTAGGGGTATAGTGAGCATTTTGGATCCACAGGTACTTCACAGATTTTGATAACGTTACGTTGTCACATTGAAAATTTTCATTTTTTTCTCAAAAATGTTGCTTTAGCATCAATTTTTTCACTTTTTCAAGAGGTAATTCCAAAAATTTGACCCCAATGTTTGTTACCCACTTTTTTATCTTTTTTATGAGCGCGGTGATACCTCACATGTGGTCTGAAACCTTTGTTTGGACAAATGGGAGGCCTTGGAACGAAAGGAGCAATATTTGAATTTTGGAAAGTAAATTTGGCTGAAAAAGATTGCGGGCACCATGTCACATTTGGAGGACCCCTAAGGTACGTAAACAGCAAACAAACACCACAAGTGACCCCATATTGGAAACTAGGCCCCTCAAGGAATTTATCTTGATGTTTGGTGAGTACCCTGAACCTCCAGGTGCTTTACAGAAGTTTATAACGTTGAGCCATGAAAATAAAAAAAATAAAATTTTACCACAAAATTGTTACTTCAACCAGGTAGCTTTTTTTTTTCACAAGGGTAACAGGAAAAAAAATCACCATGAAATTTATTGCGCAATTTCTCCTGAGTTTGTTGATATCTTGTATGTGGTGGAAATCAACTGTTTGGGCACACTACAGGGCTCAGAAGAGAAGGAGTGCAATTTGACTGCAAAATTGGCTGGAATCAATAGCGGACGCCATGTTGCATTAGGAGAGCCCCTGAGGTGCCTAAGCAGTGGAGGTCCCCCACAAGTGACCCCATTCTGGAAATAAGACCCCTCAAGGCTTTAATCTAGGTGTATATTGAGCATTTGGAATCCACGAATACTTCACAGAATTTGAAAAGCTTAGGTTGCCATATTGAAATTTTCATTTTTTTCACAAAAATGTTGATTTAGCGACACATTTTTCACTTTTTCAAGAGGCAACAACAAAACGTGGACCCCACAGGTTGTTATCTAATTTCTTGTGAGCGCAGGGATACCCCACATGTGGCCAAAAACCTTTGTTTGGATAAATGGGAGGGCTTGGAATGGAAGGAGCACCATTTGAATTTTGGAAAAGTTGAAGTAAATTGCGCGCACCATGTCACATTAGCAGGGCCCCTTGGGTACCTATACATCAGAAACCCCCCACACAAGTGACCTCATTTTGGAAACTGGACCCCTCAAGGATTTTATTCAGGAGTATAGTAAACATTTTGAATCCACAGGTACTTCACAAAAATGTTGCTGTAGCAACAAATTTCTCACTGTTAAGGGGGCTTTACACGCTGCGACATCGCTAATGCGGAGTCGTTAGGGTCACGGAATTGGTGACGCACATCCGGCCGCATTAGCGATGTTGCTGCGTGTGACACCGATGAGCGATTTTGCATCGTTGCAAAAACGTGCAAAATCGCTCATCGGTGACATGGGGGTCCATTCTCGATTATCGTTACTGCAGCAGTAACGATGTAGTTCGTCGCTCCTGTGGCAGCACACATCGCTATGTGTGACGCCGCAGGAACGAGGAAGCTCTCCTTACCTGCCTCCCGGCCGCTATGAGGAAGGAAGGAGGTGGGCGGGATGTTCCGGCCACTCATCTCCGCCCCTCCGCTTCTATTGGGCGGCCGCTCAGTGACGTCACTGTGACGCCACACGGACCGCCCCCTTAGAAAGGAGGCGGTTCGCCGGTCACAGCGACGTCGCCGGGCAGGTAAGTATGTGTGATGCGTCTGCGTGATGTTGTGCGGCACGGGTAGCGATTTGCCCGTGTCGCACAACAGATGGGGGCGGGTACCCACACTAGCGATATCGGGACCGATATCGCAGCGTGTAAAGTAGCCTTTAGGCTATGTGGCCATGATCCAGCGACACGGCGTCTAGTACCAGTGTCAGCCTCCTGCAGAAATGTGAGTGTTGTCCACGGGAGAACGCAGCTGCCCATGCCCACGATTTGGGTTCAGGCTGCTGTGGACTTTAGCTCTATGCTACCTGCAAAGAACACTCATCTCCGCAGCATAAATTGACATGCTGAGGCTCGGGAAGCTGCGCCACAGGTCGATTTATGCTGCGGAGAAAAGAAACACAGTGGGCACGGGATTTCTAAAAATCCTGCCACTGTGCTTCTACTGCACAACGCAGCGTTATGGACGCAGAGAAAACACTCAGCGCCCAAACCACTGCAAAACCTGATTGTGGGCGCATAGCCTAAAATGCTACAATGGATGAATGGATAGATGACAAACATTTATAACATCCCACCCCCCTGCATATTCTAAGCTGGCGCCCTTTAGTGCCTTTCATGTGACACTAAAGGATGCCTAGCCTTGTATTTAGCCCAAAAAAAAAAAAATAATAATTAAAATAAATGACGTGGGGTCCCCCCTATTTTTGATAGCCAGCTAGGGTAAAGCAGACAGCTGTAGCCTGCAAACCACAGCTGACAGCTTCATCTTGTCTGGTGATCAATTTGGAGGGCTCCCCAAGCTGTTTTTTTTTTTTTTTTAATTATTTATAAATAAATAATTAAAAAAAAAAAAAAAAACAAACGTGGGGTCCCCCCAAATTAGATCACCAGCCAAGGTGAAGCTGACAGCTGGGGTCTGGTATTTTCAGGATGGGAAGAGCCATGGTTATTGGACTCTTCCCAGCCTAAAAAGAGCAGGCCGCAGCCACCCCAGAAGTGGCGCATCCATTAGATGCGCCAATTCTGGTGCTTCGCCCCAGCTCATCCCGCGCCCTGGTGCGTTGGCTAACGGGGTAATGAATGGGGTTGATACCAGGTGTGTAATGTCACCTGGCATCAAGCCCAGCAATTAGTTATGTCACGGCGTCTATCAGATACCCGACATAACTAATTGACAGTAATAAAAAAAAAAACTGACAACAAAAAAAAATTTATTTGAAAAAACACTCCCCAAAACATTCCCTGATTGACCAATTTATTGAAAGAAAAAAAAAAATCCACTATAATCCATTTGGACGTCCCACGTCAACTCTGGACCTTCTAGAATATGGGGGACACGTTCAGGGAACGTATCCCCCATTTTCTAGGAGGGCAGACCCTCCATTTGAGGAGAGTGGGTGCAAAGAATCTGCACAAACCCTCCCTGTGTCACAGCTGCAGACTCTGTGCAGCAGCAGCAGCCAGCGTCCTGAACACAGGAAGCTGTCAGCTGCTCGGCACATGTGACCGGAGTCTGCTGAGAAGGAGCCGGAGGAGGGGGCCGCGGGGGATCAGCGCTCCGACAGGTATGTATGATACCGGGGAACAACAGGGGGGGGGGGTAGGGGGTTACCCGGCAGGGCCTAGGGAGCAGGTTTCTGTCGTATGTGTTATGGCACATACGACAGAAACCATAGGAACAGTGTAAATGCGGCCGGCGCGCTGCTGTGCTCGCCGGTGCGCGCGGCTATCTTATATTTTCGGGAGGGGGTTGGGGGTCGGGGGGGGGCACTTTGGGGATACCGAGGGGACCGGAGGGAACCGGGAAAAAGATTTATCTCCCATCTGGCATGTTTGATCATGCCAGATGGGAGATAAATCATTTTTTACCGGAGCGGTCATTTACTATAACTTGATGATCGGTATACGGTGTATACCAGTCATTACGTGACTGGGGACGGGAAAAACCGGCCCGAATCATGATCTCCAGGGTCTCAGCTACCCCCGGCAGCTGAGACCCCGGAAATTTTCTGACTCTGGGGGGCGCTAGACCCTTTTTTCCGACCGCCGTTTTAAAACGGCAGAAAGGAATAAGTACCCTTTTTAGTGCCGTTTTAAAACGTAACGCGGTCGTAATGGGGTTAAAGAAAGGTGAGAAGGTGAATCCAGCACTAACGTCTGGTAAGTCTGGCCTAAGCAGTGTGCAAAGTTTGACGGAATTCTAGGAGAGGACCTGCAGAAATATATTACAGAAAATGATAATATAACTGACACCCAGCATGGATTCATGGAAGATAAATCGTGTCTAACCAACCTGTTGGGGTTCTATGAGGGGGTAAGTGCAAACCTGAATATTGGTAATGCAGCTGATGTGATTTATTTGGACTTTGCAAAGGCATTTGATACTGTACCACATAATAGCCTTATACTAAAGCTCTAGAAGCAAGGACTAGGGGAAGCTATATGGAACTGGGTAAGGAATTGGCTAAAAGATAGGAAACAAAGAGTAGTCATAAACGGTACATTCTCTAAATGGGCTATAGTCAGCAGTGGGGTGCCGCAGGGATCTGTGCTAGGACCGATTCTTTTTAATCTCTTTATTAATGACCTTGTGGATGGGATTGATAGTACAGTGTCAGTCTTTGCTGATGACACCAAACTATGTAGGATTTTAAAATCTGATATTGATAGTACAAAATTACAAAAAGATCTGGATATAATGTCAGAATGGGCAGACACTTGGCAAATGAGATATAAAGTTTATAAATGTAGAGTAAAGCACCTAGGACAGAGTAATCCTATAGCCGCGTATACATTAAATGGAAGTACACTTGAGTACAGAACAGGAGAAAGGACTTGGGTATTCTGGTTATAAGAAGACTGAGCAGCAGCTGCAAAAGCCAAAATTTTAAGGTTTATAACGAAAGAAAATTGTAACCACCCTTTCTGTCCTGCCCCCTCTCCCAGAGGGGGGGGAGAGAGAGGGGGGGGGAGAGAGAGGGGGGGGGAGAGAGAGGGGGGAGAGGGGGGGGGTAGAGAGGGGGGGGGTAGAGAGGGGGGGGTAGAGAGGGGGGGGGAGAGAGGGGGGGGAGAGAGGGGGGGGGAGAGAGGGGGGGGGGGGAGAGAGGGGGAGGGAGAGGGGGAGGGAGAGGGGGAGGGAGAGGGGGGAGGAGAGAGGGGGAGGGAGAGAGGGGGGGGGAGAGGGGGGGGGGAGAGAGGGGGGGGGGAGAGAGGGGGGGGGGGAGAGAGGGGGGGGAGAGAGGGGGGGGAGAGAGGGGGAGGGAGAGGGGGAGGGAGAGGGGGAGGGAGAGGGGGGGAAGAGGGGGGGGAGAGAGGGGGGGGGGAGAGAGGGGGGGGGGAGAGAGGGGGGGGGAGAGAGGGGGGGGAGAGAGGGGGGGGGAGAGAGGGGGGGGAGAGAGGGGGGGGGAGAGAGGGGGGGGAGAGAGGGGGGGGAGAGAGGGGGGGGGGGGAGAGAGGGGGGGGGAGAGAGGGGGGGGGAGAGAGAGGGGGGGAGAGAGGGGGGGGAGAGAGAGGGGGGGAGAGAGAGGGGGGGAGAGAGAGGGGGGGAGAGAGGGGGGGAGAGAGAGGGGGGAGAGAGAGGGGGGGAGAGAGAGGGGGGGGAGAGAGAGGGGGGGAGAGAGAGGGGGGGGAGAGGGGGGGGAGAGAGAGGGGGGGGAGAGGGGGGGGAGAGGGGGGGAGAGGGGGGGGGAGAGGGGGGGGAGAGGGGGGGGGGAGAGAGGGGGGGAGAGGGGGGGGAGAGAGGGGGGGAGAGAGGGGGGGAGAGAGGGGGGGAGAGAGGGGGGGGAGAGAGGGGGGGAGAGAGGGGGGGAGAGAGGGGGGGGGGAGAGAGGGGGGGAGAGAGGGGGGGAGAGAGGGGGGGGGAGAGAGGGGGGGGAGAGAGGGGGGGGGAGAGAGGGGGGGGGAGAGAGGGGGAGAGAGGGAGAGAGAGGGAGAGAGAGGGGAGAGGGGGAGAGGGGGGGGAGAGGGGGGGGGAAGAGTGGGGGGGGAGAGTGGGGAGAGTGAGAAGGGGGAAGAGTGAGAAGGGGGAAGAGAAGAGAAAAAAAAATCCCGAACCCGGATCGTGCAGCCGTATTCCCGAGTCCAGGTCGGACCCGGATCGGACGCTGAAACCGCGCGGATCGGGACTTTTACAGTTCGGATCCGCTGAACACTAACTATAACAGCTTTGATATCAGAGCTGGATGATTTCCTCAGTACACACAACATTGTCGGTTGCAGATAATTTAGCGACAAAAATGTATCGGAGGAAGGTTGATCTTAATGGTCCTAGGTCTGTTTTCATCCTATGTAACATATTTGCTTCTTGCATGTGTGTATTTCAGATGCCGCCATGAGCAGGGGAACTTTCATTTTTTATCTTTTCGAATTCTTGTTCTCGTTATAGCATAACACACTTAGCTGTTACCAACACCCCAGTATTAGATAAAAAATGATACGAACCTGATCTGTGAATCTACATTTATAGCCAGCTATTTAACTGAACTGAAACCCGGAGCCAAAACACCATAATAGAAATTCAACATGTTTAATGGAAGCAATTCATTTGTTGTTATTACCGTCACTGACTGCAGCTCGAGAGAGTCAAAAGATTACATTCTACCCAGTCTACATCAAAACACAGAAATCATGTCTCCGCTGCAGCAGTGGGTGGTGCGCTACAAACTTAGCAACGGCGTAATTATATTTAGCATTCATGAATTGGAAAGGAAAATAAAATGTGAGGTTTTCCAGGCTTTCATGGAAAATGCTAAATCAAAAGGGATACAAAAAAAAAAAAGCTATTGATCTGTGAGGTCTGCTCACTTTAGAGTTAGTCTTAAAGAAAAAAGGCAAAACAAAAACACTAAAAACAGAAGATTAAAATAAAGGCTCCGTCCCCCTGAGGCTCTAGATTATTACTATGCTAGGCAGAGGACTGTGCCAGAGGCAGGGGCTAGAGGCAGAGGACCGTGCCAGAGGCAGGGGCTAGAGGCAGAGGACCGTGCCAGAGGCAGGGGCAGGGGCTAGAGGCAGAGGACCGTGCCAGAGGCAGGGGCAGGGGCTAGAGGCAGAGGACCGTGCCAGAGGCAGGGGCAGGGGCTAGAGGCAGAGGACCGTGCCAGAGGCAGGGGCAGGGGCTAGAGGCAGAGGACCGTGCCAGAGGCAGGGGCAGGGGCTAGAGGCAGAGGACCGTGCCAGAGGCAGGGGCTAGAGGCAGAGGACTGTGCCAGAGGCAGGGGCAGGGGCTAGAGGCAGAGGACCGTGCCAGAGGCAGGGGCTAGAGGCAGAGGACCGTGCCAGAGGCAGGGGCAGGGGCTAGAGGCAGAGGACCGTGCCAGAGGCAGGGGCTAGAGGCAGAGGACCGTGCCAGAGGCAGGGGCAGGGGCTAGAGGCAGAGGACCGTGCCAGAGGCAGGGGCAGGGGCTAGAGGCAGAAGGAAGCACAAACAGAGGGAGGGACTGGAAGCACAAACAGAGGGAGGGACTGGAAGCAGAGGCAGAGGGAGGGGCTAGAGGCAGAGGGAGGGGCTAGAGGCAGAGGGAGGGGCTAGAGGCAGAGGGAGGGGCTAGAGGCAGAGGGAGGGGCTAGAGGCAGAGGGAGGGGCTAGAGGCAGAGGGAGGGGCCAGAGGCAGAGGGAGGGGCCAGAGGCAAGAGAGCGGGGCCAGAGGCAAGAGAGCGGGGCCAGAGGCAAGAGAGCGGGGCCAGAGGCAAGAGAGCGGGGCCAGAGGCAAGAGAGCGGGGCTAGAGGCAGAGGTAGGGGCCAGAGGCAAGAGAGCGGGGCCAGAGGAAGAGAGCGGGGCCAGAGGAAGAGAGCGGGGCCAGAGGAAGAGAGCGGGGCCAGAGGAAGAGAGCGGGGCCAGAGGAAGAGAGCGGGGCCAGAGGAAGAGAGCGGGGCCAGAGGAAGAGAGCGGGGCCAGAGGAAGAGAGCGGGGCCAGAGGAAGAGAGCGGGGCCAGAGGAAGAGAGCGGGGCCAGAGGAAGAGAGCGGGGCCAGAGGAAGAGAGCGGGGCCAGAGGAAGAGAGCGGGGCCAGAGGAAGAGAGCGGGGCCAGAGGAAGAGAGCGGGGCCAGAGGAAGAGAGCGGGGCCAGAGGAAGAGAGCGGGGCCAGAGGAAGAGAGCGGGGCCAGAGGAAGAGAGCGGGGCCAGAGGAAGAGAGCGGGGCTAGAGGCAGATGGGAGCACCAGAGGCAGAGGGAGGGCAGGGCAGGGCCAAAGGCAGAGGGCAGGGCAGGGCCAAAGGCAGAGGGCAGGGCAGGGCCAAAGGCAGAGGGCAGGGCAGGGCCAAAAGGCAGAGGGCAGGGCAGGGCCAAAAGGCAGAGTGCAGGGCCAAAAGGCAGAGTGCAGGGCCAAAAGGCAGAGTGCAGGGCCAAAAGGCAGAGTGCAGGGCCAAAAGGCAGAGTGCAGGGCCAAAAGGCAGAGTGCAGGGCCAAAAGGCAGAGTGCAGGGCCAAAAGGCAGAGTGCAGGGCCAAAAGGCAGAGTGCAGGGCCAAAAGGCAGAGTGCAGGGCCAAAAGGCAGAGTGCAGGGCCAAAAGGCAGAGTGCAGGGCCAAAAGGCAGAGTGCAGGGCCAAAAGGCAGAGTGCAGGGCCAAAAGGCAGAGTGCAGGGCCAAAAGGCAGAGTGCAGGGCCAAAAGGCAGAGTGCAGGGCCAAAAGGCAGAGTGCAGGGCCAAAAGGCAGAGTGCAGGGCAGAGCCAAAAGGCAGAGGGCAGGGAAGGGGCCAGAGGCAAAGGGCAGGGAAGGGGCCAGAGGCAGAGGGCAGGGAAGGGGCCAGAGGCAGAGGGCAGGGAAGGGGCCAGAGGCAGAGGGCAGGGAAGGGGCCAGAGGCAGAGGGCAGGGAAGGGGCCAGAGGCAGAGGGCAGGGGAGGGGCCAGAGGCAGAGGGCAGGGGAGGGGCCAGAGGCAGAGGGCAGGGAAGGGGCCAGAGGCAGAGGGCAGGGAAGGGGCCAGAGGCAGAGGGCAGGGAAGGGGCCAGAGGCAAAGGGCAGGGGAGGGGCCAGAGGCAGAGGGCAGGGGAGGGGCCAGAGGCAGAGGGCAGGGGAGGGGCCAGAGGCAGAGGGTTGGGGAGGGGCCAGAGGCAGAGGGCAGGGGAGGGGCCAGAGGCAGAGGGCAGGGGAGGGGCCAGAGGCAGAGGGCAGGGGCCAGAGGCAGAGGAGGGGCCAGAGACAGAGCTCCACCCCTCCTCCCTCTTCTATCTACATAGAATCTCATCAGCACCAACTGCCATCTCCTCTCTCAGTAATGGGAAAGTCTTCACTGAATACAGATTTCACCTCAAAATTGAGACTTTTGATAATGACTGATCAATTCTCCCCAAGAAAGAAGCAGATTTGTCTGATAAGATAGATTACAAAGTTGCAACATGTGCCCTAATCTGACCTCTCTGGGATGAGTGCCCTCACACGCGTCAGATCTTTAGCCAATTTTGGCAAAATTGTCAGGTTAGGCTAAGTATCGTCTAACGAGTACGCATTCAGATGCCTTTTTTGGAGAGCTTCTTTTTTCCCATGCTCCCGCTAGAGGGTGCAGACTCTCCCTCTCTATCTATCTATATATACACACACACACACACACACACACACACACACACACACACAGACCATTAAAGGGAATCCGTCACAAGGTTTTTGCTATTTAATCTGAGAGCAGCATAATGTAGAGACAGGCGCCAATTCTACAATTCTAGTGATGTATCACTTACAGGGCTGCTTACTGCAGTTTCGATAAAATCACTGTTTTACCTTCTGCAGATCTAGGAGTGATAAACACTGGCAACACCAATGATTAGCAGCTTTCTGTGAATGCTGTACATAGGCAGAAAGCTGCTAATCACTGGTGGGGCGTGATTATAGAGCAGTTGATTAGGAGGCACAAGAAAGCTAATCCTGTTGTGGTGATCTCCTGCTGATAAAACACTGATTTTACTGAAACATCAACACACAGCCCAATAAGTGACACCACTTGAATCAGGCTCTCAGCCTCAATATCATGCTGCTGTCATTTGCATAGCAAAAATCTGCTGACAGATTCCCATCATCATCATCATCGAGGCGCTTTATAAAGCCATCTGCAATGAACTCTCTCTAGTGGGGGCAGTGACAAGCAGCCAGAATTTTGTCATCAAGCACTGAAGGTGTAAGGGGGAAAAGAAAGCTTAATAAATGTATTCAAAATGATAAGAATACTCAAGCAGATATTATATGCATGTGTTATTTCTGTGTATGGTGGCATTTATTTATATGCACCATATGGCAGCACAAATAATATACACTGCATACTAACATTTACTGTGAAATTGCGTCTTTCAAGTGTATGTATATCTAGTGGTGCATGTGGGCCCGCCGCCGCATATTTATAACTGTCTGGGAACCCATTCCGCCTTTGTTCTCAGTTTTTCAATGGTACAAGAAAAATAATACGTGTGATCATCAATTACTTCACATATTCAGACAGAATCCAATGTATATTTAATAGAGGAAGACAATGGAGAACAGAGCTTATCATGGGCTATTGTTAAAGGGATTATTCCCACAGCCTTTTAGGCTAAAGCATTTGTGTGATGCCCTCTGGTATATGGAAGAGGGCACAGCAACTTTCCGAAGAGTAAAGAAAAAAAATGGCCAGACAACTTGCTCAGCTGTCACGCTAGGGACGAGGAAGTAACAAGCAAATGGCGAAAAGGACACCGTGTTTCAGAGAGAAACTGCAACCACCAAGATTCTCCTGATGTATGCAAGCCGCCTGTTTGCACTGAACACTTGATAAAGATGTATCAAATATCACCAGCACCGAGTAATGGGAAGTGAAGCTATATAAAGACAAGTGAAGTACTGATGAACCTCAGCTGACAGCCTGAACAAGGCCCCAGGGTCCTAAAGGGAAAGGGATGAAAACCAAGCAGGAATGATAGAAGGTCAAGGAGCAGTTTACGTAGCCAAACGCTGTGACTTTCTATAGCCGGACACCACAGAACTGTGTTACCCGTGACATCAGCTTTATTAAAAACACAAAAAAAGCACAACTCAAAGTCAAAGGCTTGATGCATCAGTCCTTTTTGCACGTTTTATTATTTTGGGTTTTTTTTTCACATAAAAGGAGTTGTCAGAGACCTATATTGGCCCTTTATAAAGAACTTTCTTAAAGCTAATTACAAAAGTGGCAAGGCCTGAATTCTAAAACGCCCCATTATTGTCCTACATATGGCACTATTTTCATTCCTTCCTGCAATGTTTTGTTTCAAAGGAGTATCAGAAGTAGGGTCCTGAAGTCACTTTCCCGCAGCTTCTAACACTTCCCCTGAAACAGTACGTCTTCACGTGGTGGCTCCTGTCCCCTCCATCTCCTAAGGACGTCCTGTTTCACAAGGTGGGTGGGATGGAGATGACTTCAGCTTCAATGGCTGCCGTCTATTCCCGCTGCCTTTTTCAGTGAAATGAGACGTCATTCGAGGGTGGTGGCAGAAGCAGGGTGAGTGACATCAGCGCCGTCAAATGAATAGTCATTAGGGGCGGCGTTGGTGTCACTCACATTGCTTCTATCACCGCCTCCTGATGACGTCTCAATTCAGGGAAATAGGAGCGGGGACATAAGCAAGGAATGTGGAGGTTGCAAGGATAGGACTGAGTAATCCCACACAAACAGATGGGGGGGGAAACGAAAAATCACATAAAGCTATCATCGGCATGGGAGAACAGGCTCCACCATCTTAAAAAAGGTGGAGACAACTGTGATAGGTCTCTTGCAACATGTCACTCAAGCAATAATCCACAGGCTAGCAGAAATGAACTCCTGCAAGCCTGGTTACTAACAAGAGGACAGGTGGTCTACGTCTACACCAGAGCCTGTCTGTGCAACTCAAAAGCAGCATTATGTGGTGCAGCCAACTCTGCTGTGTGAACTGCGTCTGATGTAGTCTTGACGCTCGGCGAATTGTGAGTCAGATACCAGGTGACAAACACCATTCTATGTCGTGCAGCTATATCATATTTCAGCTCCCCGACTTTGATCAGTGATCGAGGAGGATCAAAGGGGTAGAAACTAGGAAACCCAGAGAATCACCAGAGTGGTTAGAAATTCAGCTGACTGCAGACCTGTAACTGACAACACAACTAGAAGTATAGAAAAAAAAAAAAAAATCACATAAAACTCCAGCGGACAAATTCCAAGACTGGTCTAGGGATCATGTAAAAGGCGCACACACGCCGAAACGCGTAGTCCGAGAGACTACTACACCTATTTGATATGATATTTGCCCCACGTGTGGATCTCTTTTTAATGGAATTATTCAAGAATTATTCACCTCAAGAATTTTTTAAAAATATCAACTGAGTCTTGAAAATTGTCCGCTGGAGTTTTGGATGATTTTTTCTATTTTGTTTTTTGTGGCTGGCTCATGCTCTTTCTCTGCGGACTCTGTTTCCAGATTATATGAAGGATTCAACACACCAGTAATTTGGTTGAAAAAAACTAATTTTGTATTTTACAACTAGAAGTAGCCGTGGGACAAGCCTACGATGACCTGGTCACCTCGACACAGCCGGAGAGCTATTTGTTCTTAAAGAGAGAAAAAGAAGGAAAGCTAATCTGCCTCGGAGCAGTTCCGCAAAGATAATGGGTAGCCCCCAAACATGTAAAGCCGATGAGACAAGATGAAATACAGTACACAGGTAGAGAACAGATTCAGCAAAGATGAGGCCCAAACTATCTATATAGGAAAAAACAGAAAAGAGCACTGTCTACAGCCGTGAAAAACCTAACAAAAAACCAACACACCTAATATGAAAAAAACTGAGACCACACGATCTCTCCCCCACTATATCAGTACTCTGGTGTAACTGGGATCCAAGCAAAACACTAATATAGAGGAAGGACTGAAATATCAGTCATGACAATACACAAATACATTGCAGAATATGGAGCTGGGTACACAGTCATTCCCAGCAGGGAATCCTCCAAATCCACCCAGAACTCCACACAAACACAAACCAGAAAACAATCCTTAATACCACAAAAATAAAAAACGACAAGAAAGTGGAAACAAACCAGCAAATGGTACAAAGACAAAACTTATCTGCAAGGAGTTCAGGTGGAAACAGAAGATAGGGCAGACTCCAGAATGTCCACAGCACCACAGGAGACAACATTGATCACCGGCCCAGACCAAGAGAACACTACTCAGTTATATAGGCCCAGTCTGAGCAGCCTGATTTCCAATCATCATCAGCTTTCTGGCTTCTGTTAAGCAGACTAACTCTACTAGCAGCACTGGCCACAAGAGGGGGCCCCAAACCGGAACCCAGTCCGGTGTTCCCAACAGATATGGGCTTAGGAGCTGCACCTGCATGTTTGCCAGCAGATGATGGCTGTGTTATACAGCTATCATATGCCTCTAACAGCAGCTAGTGGAGTAGAGCTCTGAACGTGGCTGTTAACTGGTTAAATGCCATTGTCAATCTGTGACAACGGCATTAACAGTGCTGCATAGGGGGCAAAAATAAAATAAATAATATATATCTAATAATTAAGATGGTGGCCGGACATGTAGTTGATGGGAGGTATGTATCACAGAGGTGGTTATCTGTGATGCAAGCCCGAGTGACAGCTCAAGTACAGTTAATACTAAGAGGGTTCTTAGGGCACATAACGGCCAGACTTTACGAGCAGTCAAAGAGATGGCTGGGTAAAAAAGAAATAAATTACATATGTGGTAATGCTATATTTGCAAAAGTCCAATCAAAATATAAAATTAATTGACCAGATCGGAAAAAGACAATGTGAAAAAAAAGTTTAAAACACCAAATTTGGATTTTTTAACTGCTGCCACACCTGAAAAAAAATGCACTTATAGGCAATCAAAACATCGTATTTAATCCAAAAAAGTATCAATGAAAAAGGAAATGGAATGGAAAATAGCAAGACAAGCAAATATTTTGGGTGTTTTTTTTTACAGCTTAAATAAAATAAAAACTATGCATATTTGTTATCGTAATCGTACTGACCTGGAGAATCATATCGCCAGGTAATACTGTAAAAACAAATCCAAAAACACAAATGCGGAATTGCGCTTTTTCACAATTTAGACACACTTGGATTTTTTTCCCTACTCTTCAATACATCGCTTATGCGATGAATGGTGTTATTCAAAAGAACAACTCTACCAGCAAAAGAAAATCAAGATCTCAAATCACTGTATCGATTAATAAATTAAGATGTTATAGCTATTGAAAGAAGGGGAGAAAAAAAAGGAAGCACATTAAAAAAAAAAAAGAAAAAAAATTATCGAGATGATGGGAAGGGGTTAAATTAATGGTCTGTCACATGGAGCTTTACCAACCTCACAAAACATCCTAACGAGAGGATGTAGTGCAAAATTCAAGGAAATGCAGCTTGTCGTCAACAAACTATGTGATGGCATTCAGGTTGAAAGGCTTTTTTTTTTTTTTTTTTTTTTATAAAAAAAGCCGAAAATTAATGTGCACAGTGATTAGTTCTGATGATACGCATCTAAACATCACACTGCTCTCCAGCTGACTGGGCATTTGTAGATGCAAGAGAACTCTGCTGCCACCTGCAGGTCAAGAAGGGTAACTACAGAGTGAAAGACAGCACTGGTTTTAAAACATGAAAAACAATGTTGTTGGTTGACTTACGTTTTTTGCCATTGATGTGGTCCAAGAAGTTTATTGAATCTTTCACTACACAGTCACAGACATTGCAGTAATAGCTGAAAGCAGAAAATAAATCATTGTAAGTGCAGTAAAACACAGCGTCATTGTGCTACAGAAGAAGAATGTGTATATATCCTGTTCACTAGTGTCACGGCTTTTATATCAGTTTATATACTAAAAATCCAATAGTATAACACACATATATATATATATATATATATATACATATATATACATATATATATATACACATACATATATATATATATATATATATACACACATATATATACACACATATATACATACACACATATATACATACACACATATATACATACACACATACTCTAAATTATATATATATATATATATATATATATATATATATATATATATATATATATATATATATATATATCGTAATATCATATATATTCTCTAAATTATATATTTTATTATATAATAGAAAAAAAAAAACAGAATGAAGGGGCGCTGGGCTGGTATTGCAATGACCATTATAATATTCTAAATACCTCCATTTATGTTATAAGGTACAATTTATTTTGATTTTTCACAGTGTGCGGCTGGAATTTTTTATAAATATATTATATATATATATATATATATATATATATATATATATATATTTTTTATTAATTTTACATTATAATATATATATATGTTATAAAATATATTATATATTTTATAAAATAAATAAATATGTTAGTATTATTTTTTTTTAAATCTTATGATTTGGACAGTCTTGTTTAATTCCATAGGGTTTTGATTTCAGGTAGTCGTCTATATTATTTCACTATATCTAAACAGAAAATATTTAGCAGAGTTAAGTTTCTAATTTAATATATTCCACATCTTAACGAGAAACTGTCATCAGGTCAGTAGTGAACATTTGTTGCTCATCTTTTATTCTTGCTGCTTCCCCAAAGTATTATGTCTTTTGATTAATTTTTTTTTTTAATCTACCATACAGTTCCTGGTATAAGGGCCATTATTGCTAATTTACAAGGGGGCGTGGTTCACAGGACTCTGGTATCTTTAGGCTGTTCTGCATAATTACCGCCCCCTTGGTAAAGGTCATAAAAATTACTGTTAAAAAAGCAAATGTCTCTAGATCTCAGAATGCTCAGAGAAGAAACAGGAATAAAATCAGAGAAAAAAAAAAAAACTGGACGCTTTTGACCTAATGAAAGGTTATCTTGAACGTCAAGGCCCAGGTGGCTAGTTCTGGTCGCTGCTGTAAAAGGCAGATGCCAGCTGTGGACACAGTTGGAATCTATCATAGGTGGAATGGGGTCATCTCTTGAGCCCCCTCTATATATGCAGGCTAGCGATAGAGGTATCGGTTCTCACCACTCCGGTGCATCGGTCAGGTCAGTAATCTGTGGCCGCTGGACGGGGGATTCTCCTCTTCTCCCCGCTTTTGTTATGAGTAGCAGAGCTAGCAGGACTTTGTGTATATGTCAAGCCACCATGATGATGGCGCACCAGCCTGGCCAATCAAAGACTGCCAGGAAGAAATGGGATTCTCAGGTCGCCCATCCACCAGTCACAGATTACTGACCTGGCTGACGGACCGGATTCCTACAATCAATTCTCCCGACTAGTGTGGACCATAGCGCAAACACTTACATACATTCAACAAAGGGTTAAATAGTTTGCGCCATGATCTTATAGAATCTTTAGGTTATAAGTCTCCTTACTTTGGACACCGGCCTAAAACTTTATTACAGTGGAGTGTGTGTGTGTGTGTGTGTGTGTGTGTGTGTGTGTGTGTGTGTGTGTGTGTGTATATAAACACACAGTATATGCAGATGTATATGTCTCCATGGTAACAGACTACAAAACATCACTGGGTGTAGTCTGACCCTACAGTTATGTTGCCCTCTTTCATTACTTTGGTTTTCTCATCAAGTGACAAGGGCCATTTAACGACTTATTTACGAAGCCAGGTAGCCTCCATGAAGGCCCCTTATTCGACACTCATGGACAATACTAAACCCCCTCGCGTCTCAGTAGTTGCCGGCCACCACTTTCTGTCCAGCTGTGATGAGGCCACACGTGCCGGCTTGTACAAGCAGCGGTGCTCTAAAGACCTTTGTAAAGAGTAAAGAGGTCACAACCTGATATTTTGCTCAATAATAAAACGCCCGGTCCCATAACTATGATACAATCTAAATGATGTTTTCCAATGCAGCAAATACCAGACCCGCGGCTCGCACACTCCACACATGCTATTTACTTTTTGTTTGATATTTGGACAACCGTGTCTTCTCAAGTGAATCAATAGATTTTTATTAGCTGCGGGTCAACAGCCTCTACGAGAGCCAAGTATTTTTTTATTGGAAAAGGGAAATACGAGGCAGTGTATGCGCGGCACAGTCTGGAGCAGAAAGGCAACGTCATCCCTGAAAAGCACCAAAACACGACCAAAATAAGGAACATCTGAGCAACCTCGAGAACAGATCATTTACCTACAGCCAACGCAAAGTGAGAAAGTCACACACAGCCTCACCAACTGTGCTCATACTTTCCTAAAGAGCACCCATGATATCAGACTTACCGGTATGTAAAGGCCGGGAGAAACTGCTACTACCGGCCCCATTACACAGCTCGTCCTGGGCTCCCCCATTACACGGCTCGTCCTGGGCTCCACCCATTACACGGCCCAGTGCACTTGTCCTGGGCTCCCCCCCCATTACAAGGCCCAGTGCACTTGTCCTGGGCTCCCCCCCATTACAAGGCCCAGTGCACTTGTCCTGGGCTCCCCCCCCATTACAAGGCCCAGTGCACTTGTCCTGGGCTCCCCCCCCATTACAAGGCCCAGTGCACTTGTCCTGGGCTCCCCCCCATTACAAGGCCCAGTGCACTTGTCCTGGGCTCCCCCCCATTACACGGCCCAGTGCACTTGTCCTGGGCTCCCCCATTACACGGCTCGTCTTGGGCTCCCCCATTACACGGCCCAGTGCACTTGTCCTGGGCTCCCCCCATTAAACGGCCCAGTGCACTTGTCATGGGCTCCCCCCATTACACGGCCCAGTGCACTTGTCCTGGGCTCCCCCCCCATTACACGGCCCAGTGCACTTGTCCTGGGCTCCCCCCCCCATTACACGGCCCAGTGCACTTGTCCTGGGCTCCCCCCCCCCATTACACGGCCCAGTGCACTTGTCCTGGGCTCCCCCCCCATTACACGGCTCGTCTTGGGCTCCCCCATTACACGGCCCAGTGCACTTGTCCTGGGCTCCCCCATTACACGGCCCAGTGCACTTGTCCTGGGCTCCCCCCATTAAACGGCCCAGTGCACTTGTCCTGGGCTCCCCCCATTACACGGCCCAGTGCACTTGTCCTGGGCTCCCCCCCCCATTACACGGCCCAGTGCACTTGTCCTGGGCTCCCCCCCCCCATTACACGGCCCAGTGCACTTGTCCTGGTATCCCCCACTACACGGCCCAGTGCACTTGTCCTGGGCTCCCCCATTACACGGCCCAGTGCACTTGTCCTGGGCTCCCCCATTACACGGCTCGTCTTGGGCTCCCCCATTACACGGCCCAGTGCACTTGTCCTGGGCTCCCCCCATTACACGGCCCAGTGCACTTGTCCTGGGATCCCCCCATTACACGGCCCAGTGCACTTGTCCTGGGATCCCCCCATTACACGGCCCAGTGCACTTGTCCTGGGCTCCCCCCATTACACGGCCCAGTGCACTTGTACTGGGCTCCCCCCATTACACGGCCCAGTGCACTTGTCCTGGGCTCCCCCCATTACACGGCCCAGTGCACTTGTCCTGGGCTCCCCCATCACACGGCCCAGTGCACTTGTCCTGGGATCCCCCATTACACGGCCCAGTGCACTTGTCCTGGGATCCCCCATCACACGGCCCAGTGCACTTGTCCTGGGCTCCCCACATTACACGGCCCAGTGCACTTGTCCTGGGCTCCCCACATTACATGGCCCAGTGCACTTGTCCTGGGCTCCCCACATTACACGGCCCAGTGCACTTGTCCTGGGCTCCCCACATTACACGGCCCAGTGCACTTGTCCTGGGCTCCCCCATTACACGGCCCAGTGCACTTGTCCTGGGCTCCCCTAAACCAGAAATGTGTAATCTAGCCTCCATCCAGGTAGTCACTCTGATCTGCCGCACTGATGTACATCTATTCACTCTGAATTACCATAAGAGGCAATAAAGGCTGGGGTTACACAGCTACTGTGCAAGTCGCTACATCACAGCATAATGTACTGTAAGTGATTAGGGGTCACACTGGGACCTGTAGGGAATAGAGAAATTACCAAGTTACACAAATCAATCTGGTTTCTAACTTTGTAGTGCCCTCTGGGTCCCAATTAACCCATTAACACTAGAACTACTGGACTCGTGACACGTATATAGAAATACATGGTATAAAGCAGTCAAAATGACTACCTCAGTAGTTTTAGTGTTAACTCAGATTATGGTGCTGGCAATGGGAAGTCACAGAGTAGCCAAAGCCAAAAGGCGTTATCCCCGACTTTTAAAGTAAACCTTAATGGACTCTCATTGACATAAGAAACAACTAGACCCTAGCAGACACTGCCGCTGCTCCCCCACATTTGGTAGCCCCCCTCCCCCACGTTGCTGGTCTCATGGTGTCAGCATCTGTCAGGCAGCGTCATCTGACAGCTGAGACCATGGAGTGGCAGCGGCCAGATGTTGATGCCATGATTCCATTGATGACACAGGATGGCAGTGTACTGGTGCCTTTCCACTAAAGGCCCTATCACACACAGAGATAAATCTTTGGCAGATCTGTGGTTGCAGTGAAATCATGGACATATTGTTCCATTTGTACACAGCCACAAACCTGGCACTGATTGTCCACAATTTCACTGCAACCACAGATCTGCCAAAGATTTATCTCTGTGTGTGATAGGGCCTTAAGAGTATAGAGTACCCTTTTTTTTTAAACCAACCTAGGACATGGTAGTAGTAACAGTTGTCATTATAATAATTAATTTGCAGAAGGAATAACAGAGCAACAGCTGCAGATTGCTGACCGGGCGGCCAAGAGCATCTAAAAATGTGGCCAGGGAGAAAAGTCATGGAGCCAATTTCCCCAAAACTGCCCTTCTTGTTCAAGCAATGGCTGAAGTAGAACTATAGATTATGAAACAGTTTATATCCTAAGTTAAAAAGCTAAATTGTTTCCTAGGACTAGAGATTTTTGCAGTGATATTGCCCCCGGAGCAGTACGGCATCACCAGGTGTGCGTGCGTATTCCACCGCAGGCCCTCGGGGCCGTCCCGCCGCAGAGGCCTCGGGGCCGTCCCGCCGCAGAGGCCTCGGGGCCGTCCCGCCGCAGAGGCCTCGGGGCCGTCCCGCCGCAGAGGCCTCGGGGCCGTCCCGCCGCAGAGGCCTCGGGGCCGTCCCGCCGCAGAGGCCTCGGGGCCGTCCCGCCGCAGAGTCCTCGGGGCCGTCCCGCCGCAGAGTCCTCGGGGCCGTCCCGCCGCAGAGTCCTCAGTGCGTTCCACTGGCTCCAGAGCTCAGGGTCTGGTAAGTATGACGGCGGGGTGTGTCTTCTCTCTTTGAGGGTGTCTGCTTTATGCAATGAGGTGTCCTGTAGTATCTTTAACTTTTTTAGCTGCACGGACACTTCATTACTGAACCACAACTAGGGCTTATTTTTGAGCTAAGGCTTATATTTGAGCCTTTCTCCAAAAAGCCAAAAATTCCTGCTAGGGCTTTTTTTGGGGGTAGGGCTTATTTTTCAGGAAAACACGGTACTTTCTCCTTCAGAACTGATCATTCATTCTCAATTCTCAATTTACAGCTAAAATGTATCTTCAGTGAAAAGTATATATGAGATAGCAACTGGTGCTCATAACGTTCTATGGAGAACTAACTGGTTTCAGAAAAATACACAGCAGGATGTCTGTGTCTGCTTTTAGTATAATAAAGATTCCAGGTCACAAGATTTCTGGTGCTGCAGTCTGAAGCAAGGAAACGTTTCTGCCAGAACGTGCAATATAGAAAATGAAGAGAGAATCCAGATTCACGAGCGCAGTCTTCCTTATTCAGTAGATATGAGTCACATTAAAACAATTGCTAGAACAATAAAGGAATCCTCTAAGGAAGCAATGGTTTTAATGTGAATCAAATTTTCTACTTAAAAGGGAACCTGTCACCAGGTTTTTCCCTTATGAGCTGCGGCCACCACCAGTGAGCTCTTATATACAACATTCAGAATGCTGAGGAAAAGGAGGACAAAACAGAGTGTATTGCAAAATTAACAATTTATTGGCACAGGACTGGCACAAGAAAGGATAAGCGGCGACATCAAAGACATGTGTGTGACAAAAATTGTATGGAAGATGTTACAACATACAAAATAACTCCAATGGGCCACCTCAATATAATGAATATTAAACAGACATGATTAGCTGTTAGAATGGCAACAACGGTTATATATATGTAACAGATACACATATGCAAGTACAAGCAGATGCAAAAAAACGGAGGAAAAAATTGTCATGAGCACAGGTTACGTGCCCCCCACCCCGACGTATACGTTTCACGATCCTGTAAGTGTGATCATTTCATCAGGGGGATCATCTATAACCCATGACTTTGGTTTGACTCTTATGTAATTGTATTATTACATCACCTATTTCGATTTTTCCATGTGCACATGTGTTTCCATTCTCACATATGCTACATATTATGGGCATCATGCTTATGGCCTCGGTTATGTTTGATGCATGATTAAATGGGGGGCACGTAACCTGTGCTCATGACAATTTTTTCCTCCGTTTTTTTGCATCTGCTTGTACTTGCATATGTGTATCTGTTACATATATATAACCGTTGTTGCCATTCTAACAGCTAATCATGTCTGTTTAATATTCATTATATTGAGGTGGCCCATTGGAGTTATTTTGTATGTTGTAACATCTTCCATACAATTTTTGTCACACACATGTCTTTGATGTCGCCGCTTATCCTTTCTTGTGCCAGTCCTGTGCCAATAAATTGTTAATTTTGCAATACACTCTGTTTTGTCCTCCTTTTCCTCATATGTCTAGAGTGTGCCATGTAGGAAGGTGTATCATGCTGCCCCTTTCCTATTTATATTGTGTGGTTTTTTGCCTTCTAAAACATTCAGAATGCTGTATATAAGAGGCCAGTTTGCACTGTATTACATATAAAACACCTTTATAATACTCACCTAGGGGGCGGTCCAGTTTGATGGGTGTCGCTGGTCGCGACCCAGCGCCTAGTCCATCTTGTGCGATTGTGGTCCTCCTGTTCACCCTCGTATCCATGATGCGTCCTCAGTCATTCACACAGAGGCCTCCATTGTGCTCCTGCGCATGCGCACTTTGATCTCACCTGCTGAGGGTAGAGCAAAGTACTGTAATGCGCAGGCGCAAGAAAAGTTCAAAGCCCACCTGCGCATGCGCACTACAGTACTTTGCTCTACCCTGAGCCAGGCAGATCAAAGTGTGCATGCACAGGAGCACAATGGAGGCCTCTCTGTGAATGACACAGGACATGTCATCCACACGGGGCTAAGCAGTGTGGGCAGGAGGGTGGCAATCACACAAGATGGAGGAGGCGCTGGACCGAGAGCAGCGACACCCATCAGACCAGTCTGCCCCTTAGGTGAGTATAATAAAGGTGTATTTACGTTATACTGCGCAGCCTGGGCTATCATATACAGTATTCTAGAAAGCTGTATATAACGGCTCACTGGGGTGGAAGCTCATATAGGGAAAAACCTGGTGACAGGTTCCCTTTAAAGAAGTCTGCGCCTGTAAAGCTGGATTCCCTTTTTGCTTTTAGCTCTGGCCCCTCCATAGATATTAGGAAGCACCAACTGTCACCTGTGTCAGTAATGGAAGCTCAGTCTTCACCGAGTACAGATTATACAGACTTTTTTTTTTAGTTTGTCCAGAAGAAGGACGCGTATTTCTCTGATAAATTACTGTAATGTATCTTATCAATGAAATATGCGTCCTTCTTGTATTAGGTTGCAAATTTTAATCTGTTCTATTGATTTATGAAATAGAAATTAAAGCGGTTACTTGTTATGTCATCCTCAATAATATAAAAAAAAAAAAAATGACCATCACTTGCATTATAAAGGTCATTTGCATTTCTCCATGCTGGAGCCATGTACCGCAGCTGACAGGCAGCAGGGTAAAGTGCACAGGGAAAACTTTTCCCCTTTTTTAATTAGAACCTCATTTCCGAAAGCTTTAATTTTAATAAGTTACTAATACTTCTCACCGAGGCGGCTCCGTCACATTAAGAACTTCTCATCACGGGTTCACAGACACTGAATTTAGTTCTTCCTTAATCTTATGAAGAAGTCATTTAATTAAATGAAGTTATGACTCGCGTGGATTTGGGCCGGTCCGGAGGAAAAGTTACTGCGGAAGGCGGCCAATAAGTCAGGGATCCAAGCAGGTTCAGGCATGGTGATCGGCTGCCGCTGTCACATCCAGATGAGAAATATGGCCAAGAGGATGAAGTATTTGCTGGAGACTCAGGATATTACTTTTTGGAGGATGTGACGGCCGGGATGATTGTCATTTCAGAGTCGTCTTCACCGATGATAGACAGTAAAAGGACAACTCCAAATAAATACATGAGATGTGACTAGAAGCAGCCTCAGAGATCAGACGCACCCCTCCCCCTACAAAAAAGCTGATCACGTAGACCCGAACCTAACTGGTGTACCATCCTCCATATTCAGAGGGGCTGTCAGCTCCCCCCACTGAGCAGATCATGAAAATTCTTGGGCATAGTGTGAGAACAGAGTTGTGCCGTTCCTCTGTTATTTCTCCAAGAAATGAGTACTGTATTTTTTGGATTATAAGACGCACTTTTCCTCCCAAAAGTTTGGGATGAAAATGAGGGGTGCGTCTTAAAATTCGAATATAGCTTACCGGGGGGGGGGGGGGGGGGAAGGCTGTGTGTGCGGGCGGGCCGGGTTCCTGTGGCTGCGGGCGGGCGGGCCGGGTGCCTGTGGCTGCGGGCGGGCGGGCCGGGTGCCTGTGGCTGCGGGCGGGCGGGCCGGGTGCCTGTGGCTGCGGGCGGGCGGGCCGCCGGGTGCCTGCGGGCGGGCGGGCCGCCGGGTGCCTGTGGCTGCGGGCGGGCGGGCCGCCGGGTGCCTGTGGCTGCGGGCGGGCGGGCAGCCGGGTGCCTGTGGCTGCGGGCGGGCGGGCAGCCGGGTGCCTGTGGCTGCGGGCGGGCGGGCAGCCGGGTGCCTGTGGCTGCGGGCAGCCGGGTGCCTGTGGCTGCGGGCGGGGCGGGCAGCCGGGTGCCTGTGGCTGCGGGCGGGCGGGCAGCCGGGTGCCTGTGGCTGCGGGCGGGCGGGCAGCCGGGTGCCTGTGGCTGCGGGCGGGCGGGCAGCCGGGTGCCTGTGGCTGCGGGCAGCCGGGTGCCTGTGGCTGCGGGCAGCCGGGTGCCTGTGGCTGCGGGCGGGCGGGCAGCCGGGTGCCTGTGGCTGCGGGCGGGCGGGCAGCCGGGTGCCTGTGGCTGCGGGCGGGCGGGCAGCCGGGTGCCTGTGGCTGCGGGCAGCCGGGTGCCTGTGGCTGCGGGCGGGCGGGCAGCCGGGTGCCTGTGGCTGCGGGCGGGCGGGCAGCCGGGTGCCTGTGGCTGCGGGCGGGCGGGCAGCCGGGTGCCTGTGGCTGCGGGCGGGCGGGCAGCCGGGTGCCTGTGGCTGCGGGCAGCCGGGTGCCTGTGGCTGCGGGCAGCCGGGTGCCTGTGGCTGCGGGCGGGCCGGGTGCCTGTGGCTGCGGGCGGGCGGGCCGGGTGCCTGTGGCTGCGGGCAGCCGGGTGCCTGTGGCTGCGGGCAGCCGGGTGCCTGTGGCTGCGGGCAGCCGGGTGCCTGTGGCTGCGGGCAGCCGGGTGCCTGTGGCTGCGGGCGGGCGGGCAGCCGGGTGCCTGTGGCTGCGGGCGGGCGGGCAGCCGGGTGCCTGTGGCTGCGGGCGGGCGGGCAGCCGGGTGCCTGTGGCTGCGGGCGGGCGGGCAGCCGGGTGCCTGTGGCTGCGGGCGGGTGGGCAGCCGGGTGCCTGTGGCTGCGGGCGGGTGGGTGGCCTGCTGGCTGCCACTCTGTGCGTGCGGCAGGTGGCTGTGCGGCAGGTGTCCCAGTTTCAAATGATGGCGCCAGGAGTCAGCACATGCGCAGATGGGGCCCTGGGATGAGAGCTCCATCTGCGCATGCGCCGCTCTAGGCGCCATCATTTGAACCGGAACCGCGGACAGACTGGGACACTCACCGCATCGGCCTACTCCACTACTCCACCACTGACCCGCCACTGCTGCTGACACTACTGACTGCCGCCACCACAACCTCTGCCTCCTGTGACCCTGCTTCACCACCCCTGCTGCCCCCCTCCGGTAAGACAACACCGAAGTATAAGACAGACCCCATTTTTAATTCTTTTACCTTTTTCTCTCTCTAAACTTGGGATGCGTTTTATCATCCGATGCGTCTTATAAAATGAAAAATACGGTAACTACCTGGAAAAACTGGATGATATATTCCCACTGTAGAGAACCCCCCCCCCACCCCCATTACATTGACCAGAAGTGTTCCCGGTATCAGACTGTACAGGGAGGGACACAACCCAAAATGGTAATGCCAAGTTGTCAGTATAAAGTTTAACCCCTTCCTGACATATTAGTACGTCCTATGTAGTGTTCCACATGGTAGCTACCAGCCACGTTACACAGCCGCCATCCTTCTTTTACCACCAATACCTCCAGTTAGTCCCTTAAACGCTGCCGTTAATGATTAATTTTTCAGTCCCCTTGGATACGGGAGTAACACCTTGGCAGCCATGTTATCAGCACCTCGTAATTGCGTGGAATGTGGGCCACAAAACAGTGTGCCCATCAGTCTGGGCGCTTTAAACGCCAATGTCAGATGATGGTGGACTGGTGGTAAAATTTTGTTTATTGTTTTTTATATTGAAGTCTATCATAAATCTTTCTTGCTGTGTCACCAACGTAGTGAACTGGAGTGGTCCTTAACCCCTTCAGCCCCCGGGCACTTTCCGTTTTTGCGTTTTTGTTTTTTGCTCCCCTTCTTCTGAGAGCCGTAACTTTTTTATTTTTCCGTCAATCTTGCCATATGAGGGCTTGTTTTTTGCGGGATGAGTTGTACTTTTAAATGAAACCATAAGTTTTACCATATGGTGTACTGGAAAACGTCAAAAAAAATTCCAAGTGCGGAAAAATTGCAAAAAAAGTGTGATCGTACAATAGATTTTGGGATGTTTTATTCACTGTGTTAACTATATGGTAAAACTGATTTATCTATGTGATGCCTGAGGTCAGTGCGAGTTTGTAGACACCAAAAATGTATAGGTTTACTTGTATCTAAGGGTTTAAAAAAAAAATTTACAAGCTTGTCCAAAAAAAGTGGCGCACATTTTGCGCCATTTTCCAAAACCCATAGCGTTCTCATTTTTCAGGATGAGGCTCAGTGAATGCTTATTTTTTGCGTCTCGAGCTGACGTTTTTAACAGTACCATTTTTGCGCAGATGCTACGTTTTGATCGCGTGTTATTGCATTTTGCGCAAAATCTGCGGCGACCAAAAAACATAATTTAATTTTCAATGTGGTGAAAGGGGGGTGATTTGAACTTTTAGGTTTTTTTATTTTTTTTTTAATTTTTTAAAACTTTTCTCTTTACTTTTTTTTTTTATATTTTACTAGTCCCCCTAGGGGGCTATAGCGATCAGCAATCCGATCGGTCTGCACTATCTGCAGATCTCAGCTACAGAGCCGAGAACTGCAGATTTGGTGCTTTACTTTCAATGCCGGCTGTATTCCGGCATTGAGAGGAAGTGACTCATGTTAGCTTCAGGTGTCATCACATGACCCTGTGCTACCATGGCAACCACCGAAAGTCACGTGATCATGTCACGTGACTTCCGGTGGGGGCGGTGTAAGTGACTGTCATGGCGGCGTGCATTTACATATCACTGCCAGATTTTGGCAGCGAGATGTAAGGGGTTAATGGCCGCGGGTGGAAGCGATTCCACATGCGGCTAGCAGGCACACGTCAGCTGTTGAAAACAGCTGATATGTGCGCGGATCGCCACCGCCTGCCCACGGCAGGGGGCGGGGATTAACGGCACACGATCCATGACGTACCCAGTACGTCATGGGTCGTTAAGAGGTTAAAGGGACTCTGTCTACAGGTTTTTGGTATGTAATCTGAAGACAGCATGCTGTAGGAGTTAAAGCAGATAATTCACTCCTACATCTCTTACCACAAAGTGTGTTTTTGTTTACCTGCAATGTTAGCCTAAAGGGAACCTGTCAGGTGCAATATGCACCTAGAACCACAAGCAATTCTGGGTGCATATTGCTAATCCCTGCCTAACCGTCCCTGTATACATTAGCATAAAGAGATCTTTAGAAAAAAGTATTTCTAAAGATCTTTTACCGTATGCTAATGAGCAAGGGGACTAGTCCCAAGGGCGTTAGTTCCCGGCCAGTCGCCCCTCATTAGCATGTGAGTACGCCCCTGTGGGTGTGCTATCATGCTAATGAATACGCGTCGTCACAGGATGATCTCACTCACCTCTTCGCCGCATCGCTGGATTTCGGCTAAGTGCGCATGACCCCGGAGGTTCGGTCATTCGCACTACTTCAGTTTGAAGCCAGGATGCATAACACCCGGCTTCATAGTGCGTATGACCCAAACTCCGGGGTCATGTGCACTGAGCCGAAATCCCATGTCGGACGCGCTGGCAGCGGAGAGGTGAGTTTATCCTGTGACGCTGTGTATTCATTAGCATGATAGCACACCCACAGGGGCATACTAAGATGCTAATGAGGGGCGACTGGCCAAGGAAGTAATGCCCTCGCTAATTAGCATACGGTAAAAGATCTTTAGAAATACTTTTTCTAAAGATCTCTATATCTATGCTAGTGTATACAGGGACGGTTATGTAGGAATTAGCAATATGCACCCAGAACTCCTCATGGTTCTGGGTGCATATTGGACCTGACAGGTTCCCTTTAAGCTTCCTAGCTTTATCATTAGTCAGACCCAGCACCATGTGAGCTCAGGTCAGACTCTGCCCCTTCTGTAATTAGCACCTTCTGTCTTTGGAAATGTACATATAGCCTGGTGTGGGCAGGGACAGCTCTCAGAGCTATGCTACATGCCAAATCTAAAATATTTGATTGTGTCAGAACGGCTGCACCCAGTAATCTAAGTCATACATCGTTTGATTCAGGGTCTCTTTGCCTACATCATGCTGCTCTCAGATGAGGTAGCAAAAACCTGGTGACAGATTCCCTTTCATGGCTACAGTAGTCTAATCTACAAATTTATTCTAAGATTGCAAAAATGCACCAAATTGAAACCTTCTCCAAAGCCCTAACTATAGGAGAGGGGGCGATCTTCAGTAGTTGCGCCAAAAACTACATCACTAGTTTTACCTTTTTTTCCTCTTTGTTAGATCAGCAGAAGCCATAACCAAACATAGATGAAGGGCAGGGATGCCTAAGGGGTGCTTCACACATAGCGAGATCGCTACCGAAATCGCTGCTACGGCACGGTTTTGGTGACGCAGCAGTGACCTCATTAGCGATCTCGCTGTGTGTGACACTGAGCAGCGATCTGGCCCCTGCTGCGAGATCGCTGCTCGTTACACACAGCCCTGGTTCGTTTTCTTCAAAGCCGCTCTCCCCGCTGTGACACACAGATCGCTGTGTGTGACAGCGAGAGAGCGACGAAATGAAGCGAGCAGAAAGCAGGAGCCGGCATCTGTGGTAAGCTGTAACCAAGATAAACATCGGGTAACCAAGGTGGTTACCCGATATTTACCTTAGTTACCAGCCTCCGCAGCTCTCACGCTGCCAGTGCTGCCGGCTCCTGCTCTCTGCACATGTAGCTGCAGTACATATCGGGTTAATTAACCCGATGTGTACTGTAGCTAGGAGAGCAAGGAGCCAGCGCTAAGCAGTGTGCGCGGCTCCCTGCTCTCGCGGTTATGATCGCTGCTTCGGTTGCTGTGTTTCACAGCTAAGCAGCGATCATAACAGCGACTTACAAGGTCGCTGTAACGTCACAGAAAATGGTAAAATTGTTGTCGCTGTCGCTTAGTGTGAACCAGCCCTAAGATCCTCAAACTGATCAAACAAAGGACTTGAACACTTCATTGTGATGGCCATAAGACGCCGTTTGTCTGCAGCAGTCACATGTCGATTACTGGCATCAGGTATCACTGTCATGTGTCATGCTTACCGGGGCACAACGCGGGAAATAGCGATTTATCTGGTGAACCTTGTGGGAACTATTCGTTGATCCCATTAATTTCCAAGTAACTCCCCTTTAACCTTTGTGTACTGCGCTGGAGGACTTTTTCCCTCTGATCTTATGAGCTGCAGACTATGATGACCTGGTCCTCATCAGAAGAAGGATTTGTTCTGAGACGACAGGCCCGTCTCCTCGTTAGGTTGTCCCACCGATACGGCCACTGACCCACAGCTGTCAATGAAAACACGCTGACTAATGAGGAGCCGGCTCGTGCCCAATCTTATAAAGTAAGAAGCCACAAAGCCATGATCCCAGGCTCCGCACACATTACAAACAACAGTTGTTGGATGCGGTTTCCTAATAAATGTGATAACCAGCGCAGTAATGGTGTTTCATTGTCAGTTTTCTAAGTGGTTTCATGTTCCTTGACCCCACCGCTAACAAATACAATCTGTTCTACTAAATCCCAGCCCGCTCTGCCCTCCGACGAGGTTAACAAACTAAGCACAACATGTTCCTGTAAATGTATTATACCAATGCCGGCTGGGGCATCACTTCACTTACTGCATTCAGAGAGACGGAAAAATACGTAGGAGTCTCGTAACCTTACAGTTTACCATGGGGCGCTGGGTCCAGACTAAAACCTCCCTCTACTTGGCTGCCAGCGCGGATATAGAACTATCCGAGCGACAGAAAACTGTTCAGATTGAAGGGACTTGCCATCTTACATAAGGTCCACCTGAACACTAGCCAAAATGGCACATAAAAAGGTTATAGAGGTGTACCCATGAGCAGAGTTAAAGGGAACCTGTCACCAGATTTGGTGACTATAAGCTGCAGCCACCACCAGTGGGCTCTTATATACTTCATTCTCGAATACTGTATATAAGAGCCCAGGCCTCTCTGTAGATCGTAAAAACACCTTTATTATACTCTGGTCCGATGGGTGTCACTGGTCTCGGTCCGGCACCTCCTCCATCTTGTGCGATGGCCGTCCTCCTGCCCAGCTCCGTGTGCATGATGCACCCTGCGTCATTCACACAGAGGCCTCCATTGCGCTCCTACACAGTCGCACGTTCATCAATTACTGTAGTGCGCATGCGCGGGCAGTCTTTGACAGTCTTGTGGGCAGTCCTCGCGCCTGTGCATTAACACTAGAAGTCCCAGAGAGGGGTCATTTAACAATTCTACAATTGGAACCCTATGGAGCTCAAAATCTCTGGGACTTCTAGTGTTAAAGTACTTTGCTCTGCCCTCAGCAGGACAGATCAAAGTGTGCATACACAGAAGCACAATGGCAAATGATGCATTCACAAGGGGCTGGGAAGGAGGACGGCGATTGCACAAGACGAAGGAGGCACTGGACTGGGAGCAGCAACACCCATCGGACCAGACTGCCCCCTAGGTGAGAATTATAAAAGTGGTTTTTACATTATACAGAGCATTCAGGGGGTCTTATACACAGTATTCTAGAATGCTGTATATAAGGGCTCACTGGTGGTGGCCGCAGCTTATAAGGGAAAAAGCTGGTGACGGTTTCCCTTTAACGGCCATCAATCCCTTTAAAGTGGGTGGGGGGAGGTGGGGACATCGCTACACCTCATGAATAAACCAGACTTAAAACTAAATTTGCTAATCAGCCTTATTAGTCAAATATACATTTTTTATTATTTTATTTCTTGCCCTCTTTGTTTAATCAGAGTGGTGAAATTCCCCATAGATGAGAGATTTGACTAAAGGCCGCTTTACACGCAACGACATCGCTAATGAGATGTCGTTGGGGTCACGGAATTCGTGACGCACATCCGTCCTCATTAGCAATGTTGTTGCGTGTGAAACGTACGACCGACCGTTAACGAGCAATAATACTCACCATATCGTTGCTCGTGGACACTGTGCTCTATTCCCAAATGTCGTTGCTGCTGCAGGTGTGATGTTGTTTGTCGTTCCTGCGGCAGCACACATCGCTATGTGTGACACCGCAGGGACGAGGACCCACAACGTACCTGCGGCCACACACAATGCGGAAGGAAGGAGGTGGACGGCCGCCCCTCCGCTTCTATTGGGCGGACGCTTAATGACGTCGCTGTGAAGCCGAACGAACCGTCCCCTTAGAAAGGAGGCGGATCACCGGCAACAGCGACGTCGCAGGGAAGGAAAGTCCGTGTGACGGGGACTAACGATGTTGTGCACCACGGGCAGCAATTTGCCCCTGACGCACAACCGACGAGGGGCGGGAACGCACGCTAGCGATATCGGTAACGATATCGCAGTGTGTAAAGCGGTCTTTAGTGTTATGGCCCAAAAAAAAAACAAAAAAACCCTGTAAGTAGGATAGGGGATAACTTGGGTAAGACTCAGGGCTTTGTAGCCCCATCCTGAATCGACCGGACATTAGAATTCAATGTCTGTGGGACAAAATACTGTGCTTTGCCATGTCCGGCAGTCCCATAGTCAACGCATGAAGCGTAGGTCATGTCTGTGCACCTCTACTGCGTTCAGGACAAGGCTCCAGAGCCCCATTCTTGGGATTCAGAGCTCTGATGGCGGGATTGTTTGGGCTCCAAGCAGTAAGACCCACATTGATCACCAAGCTATCCCCTATTCTGCTGAATGCTTGGGAATAACCTTTAGTTATATCCATAGTAAGTGTTTGGCAGATTCTTTGGGTGCAGGCAATTGGAGACGGTTAGCTGTGATACTAATTGGGCTATCATGGCAGCCTGGACCTACAGAAGGGTCCCATGTTTGCACTCCTAAAAATCCTTGACAATACATTGCAAAAAATGGCTTGCAGAAAATTGTTCAAGTGATCAATTAGTGGGGGACTAAATAAAGTTTTATAACATTAATTAGAATCTAAAACTATGAAACCTCAAATCACCTCTTTTCCCATTACAGAAGAAATATTTTTAAGAGAGAGACACAATAAGTGTTCAGGGATTTCTAAATTTCCTCAATATGCCTCTCATGGGTTCCAGTAAATATATAACTTCTCCAGAAAAAGTTGGGTCAGGTGTAAGGCGTCTAGGAAAGCTGGAGATCCCTGGCAAGGTACACTTTGCGACTGGCTCCTTTTTTGGAGCATGGAATTTTATGGGGTGAGAGGTAGGTTTGGGGTGCTGGTAAAGATGGTGCAAATCAATTCGCAGGACAAGTCAATCGGCAAGGACATTAGTTTGTGACAGATGAAAAGGAGCTCAGTAATCGTCGCCTACCTCCGGACACCACAGGTTTCTTTTGACGAGACGGCCGGGTGCGAGGTCACGTGTGTCATGCTAAAAAGAGGACATTGCGCCCGTGCCAGCCAATCAAAAGAGGAGCCGCAAGCCAAAAAGGAAAGTGGTGATTCTCAGGGCTCCCGTCCAGTGACCAAAGATTGCAGAGTGGTCAATGGTCTGTATCCTACAAAATCAGTAGCAGATATTCCATCCTAAAACCTACATGTTTAGGCAGAAAAAAAAAAAAAAAAAACCACGCACATTTTTTTTTAAGCGTTTTTCTATTAGTTCTTTTAGTCATGGCGATTGCCGGGGGTTCCTGCGATCACCGCCGGGTCTACAGCTGGACCCAGCTCTAACTGCCCGGAGCGGCGCTCCCGATATCTTAAACCCTTGAATACAGCCATCAACGCGATCACAGTACTCAGGAGGCAGGAAGATCGCTTACTTCTCCCTGGCGATCGCGTCCCTATAATGCAATCACAAGGACCCAATTGCTGCCATGGCAACCCATGGTCATCACCATGATGACCCCAGGTCACTGAGCTACGGAACGCCTCACAGACCATGCCAGATGCATGGTCTGTGAGGCGAAGTGTCAGTGCTGTGAGAGAAGCCCTGACAGACATAATTCTTTGTAGTGATCGAGAACAAGCGCTGCAGTGGATATCAAACGCAGGAAAAAAATGCTATAAGAATTGACATCCTGCTTCTTTTTTCAGCACCAAAATCTGCAAGACTTCTTCCAAGCTGCACCAATCCTCTGGAACACTCTACCCCAAGAAGTTAGGACGAATCACAACTTACTCAGCTTCAGACGCACCCTAAAAACGCATGTTTTTAGGGCGGTCTATCACACTCCCGAGCTGAACTAAATTCACATAGTCCCTCCACAACCCCACATCAAATTCCATAGCACCCAAATGCATCTCAAGGCTCTGGCCAACTGGTCCAGGAAGCCATTATCTATGCCCCATTTCCTTGAGATGGCTGGATTGTCATTGTAAATAAGCACTTGTACACTGCCCCCCCACTCCCCCCATCTCATTGCAGATTGTAAGCCATGACGAGCAGGGTTGTCTTTTTGCCCTCTAAATATTGTATTTTCTATAACTATTGTTTGTATATGATCCTCCTGAATTGTAAAGCACTGCAGAATAAGTTGGTGCTATAGAAATAAAGATTATTATTATTATGCAAGGAAAAAAGAAGCAGCATGTGCACAGCAAGTCAGGATTCTTACGCCCTGTGCGCACACTGCGTTTTTTGCCGCGGTTTTTGCTGCAGAAAAATGTTCATAACATTTCTGCAGTCCCTCCCCAGCACAACCAATGAAAAAAAAAATGCTGTGCGCACACTGGGGGTTTTTTTACCTACAGGTTTTTGCTGCAGAATTTGTTTTAAAAGAAGGGAATTTTGTTTACTTACCGTAAATTCCTTTTCTTCTAGCTCCAATTGGGAGACCCAGACAATTGGGTGTATAGCTATGCCTCCGGAGGCCACACAAAGTATTACACTAAAAGTGTAAAGCCCCTCCCCTTCAGCCTATACACCCCCCGTGCTGCCACGGGCTCCTCAGTTTTGGTGCAAAAGCAAGAAGGAGGAAAAAATTATAAACTGGTTTAAAGTAAATTCAATCCGAAGGAATATCGGAGAACTGAAACCATTCAACGTGAACAACATGTGTACACAAAAACAGGGGCGGGTGCTGGGTCTCCCAATTGGAGCTAGAAGAAAAGGAATTTACGGTAAGTAAACAAAATTCCCTTCTTCTTTGGCGCTCCATTGGGAGACCCAGACAATTGGGACGTCCAAAAGCAGTCCCTGGGTGGGTAAATAATACCTCATAATAGAGCCGTAACGGCTCCGTCCTACAGGTGGGCAACCGCCGCCTGAAGGACTTGCCTACCTAGGCTGGCATCTGCCGAAGCATAGGTATGCACCTGATAGTGTTTCGTGAAAGTGTGCAGGCTCGACCAGGTAGCTGCCTGACACACCTGCTGAGCCGTAGCCTGGTGTCGCAAGGCCCAGGACGCTCCCACGGCCCTGGTAGAATGGGCCTTCAGCCCTGAGGGAACCGGAAGCCCCGAGGAACGATAAGCTTCGAGAATTGGTTCCTTTATCCACCGAGCCAGGGTTGATTTGGAAGCTTGTGTCCCTTTACGCTGGCCAGCGACAAGGACAAAGAGTGCATCCGAGCGACGCAGGGGCGCAGGGGCGCCGTACGAGAAATGTAGACTCTGAGTGCTCTCACCAGATCTAACAAGTGCAAATCCTTTTCACACTGGTGAACTGGATGAGGGCAAAAAGAAGGTAAGGAGATATCCTGATTGAGATGAAAGGGGGATACCACCTTAGGGAGGAATTCCAGAACCGGACGCAGAACCACCTTGTCCTGGTGAAACACCAGGAAAGGAGCTTTGCATGACAACGCTGCTAGCTCAGACACTCTCCGAAGTGAAGTGACTGCTACTAGAAAAACCACTTTCTGCGAAAGGCGTGCGAGCGAAATATCCCTCATTGGCTCGAACGGTGGTTTCTGAAGAACCATCAGCACCCTGTTCAGATCCCAGGGTTCTAACGGACGCTTGTAAGGAGGGACGATGTGACAAACCCCTTGCAGGAACGTGCGTACCTGTGGGAGTCTGGCCAGGCGCTTCTGAAAAAACACAGAGAGCGCAGAGACTTGTCCCTTAAGGGAGCCTAGCGACAAACCCTTTTCCAATCCGGATTGAAGAAAGGACAGAAAAGTGGGCAAGGCAAATGGCCAGGGAGAGAAACCCTGAGCAGAGCACCACGACAGGAATATTTTCCACGTCCTGTGGTAGATCTTGGCGGACGTTGGTTTCCTAGCCTATCTCATGGTGGCAATGACCTCTTGAGATAATCCTGAAGACGCTAAGATCCAGGACTCAATGGCCACACAGTCAGGTTGAGGGCCGCAGAATTCAGATGGAAAAACGGCCCTTGAGACAGCAAGTCTGGTCGGTCTGGCAGTGCCCACGGTTGGCCGACCGTGAGATGCCACAGATCCGGGTACCACGACCTCCTCGGCCAGTCTGGAGCGACGAGGATGGCGCGGCGGCAGTCGGCCCTGATCTTGCGTAACACTCTGGGCAACAGTGCCAGAGGGGGAAACACATAAGGAAGCTGAAACTGCGACCAATCCTGAACTAAGGCGTCTGCCGCCAGAGCTCTGTGATCGTGAGATCGTGCCATGAATGCCGGGACCTTGTTGTTGTGCCGGGACGCCATTAGGTCGACGTCCGGCATCCCCCAGCGGCAACAGATCTCCTGAAACACGTCCGGGTGAAGGGACCATTCCCCTGCGTCCATGCCCTGGCGACTGAGAAAGTCTGCTTCCCAGTTTTCTACGCCCGGGATGTGAACTGCGGAGATGGTGGAGGCCGTGGCTTCCACCCACATCAAAATCCGCCGGACTTCTTGGAAGGCTTGCCGACTGCGTGTTCCACCTTGGTGGTTGATGTAAGCCACCGCTGTGGAGTTGTCCGACTGAATTCGGATCTGCTTGTCTTCCAGCCACTGCTGGAACGCTTTTAGGGCAAGATACACTGCCCTGATCTCCAGAACATTGATCTGAAGTGAGGACTCTTGCTGAGTCCACGTACCCTGAGCCCTGTGGTGGAGAAAAACTGCTCCCCACCCTGACAGACTCGCGTCCGTCGTGACCACCGCCCAGGATGGGGGTAGGAAGGATTTCCCCTTCGATAACGAGGTGGGAAGAAGCCACCACCGAAGGGAAGCTTTGGTTGCCTGAGAGAGGGAGACGTTCCTGTCTAGGGACGTCGGCATCCTGTCCCATTTTGTTTATTGTTTTTTATATTGAAGTCTATCATAAATCTTTCTTGCTGTGTCACCAACGTAGTGAACTGGAGTGGTCCTTAACCCCTTCAGCCCCCGGGCACTTTCCGTTTTTGCGTTTTTGTTTTTTGCTCCCCTTCTTCTGAGAGCCGTAACTTTTTTATTTTTCCGTCAATCTTGCCATATGAGGGCTTGTTTTTTGCGGGATGAGTTGTACTTTTAAATGAAACCATAAGTTTTACCATATGGTGTACTGGAAAACGTCAAAAAAAATTCCAAGTGCGGAAAAATTGCAAAAAAAGTGTGATCGTACAATAGATTTTGGGATGTTTTATTCACTGTGTTAACTATATGGTAAAACTGATTTATCTATGTGATGCCTGAGGTCAGTGCGAGTTTGTAGACACCAAAAATGTATAGGTTTACTTGTATCTAAGGGTTTAAAAAAAAAATTTACAAGCTTGTCCAAAAAAAGTGGCGCACATTTTGCGCCATTTTCCAAAACCCATAGCGTTCTCATTTTTCAGGATGAGGCTCAGTGAATGCTTATTTTTTGCGTCTCGAGCTGACGTTTTTAACAGTACCATTTTTGCGCAGATGCTACGTTTTGATCGCGTGTTATTGCATTTTGCGCAAAATCTGCGGCGACCAAAAAACATAATTTAATTTTCAATGTGGTGAAAGGGGGGTGATTTGAACTTTTAGGTTTTTTTATTTTTTTTTTAATTTTTTAAAACTTTTCTCTTTACTTTTTTTTTTTATATTTTACTAGTCCCCCTAGGGGGCTATAGCGATCAGCAATCCGATCGGTCTGCACTATCTGCAGATCTCAGCTACAGAGCCGAGAACTGCAGATTTGGTGCTTTACTTTCAATGCCGGCTGTATTCCGGCATTGAGAGGAAGTGACTCATGTTAGCTTCAGGTGTCATCACATGACCCTGTGCTACCATGGCAACCACCGAAAGTCACGTGATCATGTCACGTGACTTCCGGTGGGGGCGGTGTAAGTGACTGTCATGGCGGCGTGCATTTACATATCACTGCCAGATTTTGGCAGCGAGATGTAAGGGGTTAATGGCCGCGGGTGGAAGCGATTCCACATGCGGCTAGCAGGCACACGTCAGCTGTTGAAAACAGCTGATATGTGCGCGGATCGCCACCGCCTGCCCACGGCAGGGGGCGGGGATTAACGGCACACGATCCATGACGTACCCAGTACGTCATGGGTCGTTAAGAGGTTAAAGGGACTCTGTCTACAGGTTTTTGGTATGTAATCTGAAGACAGCATGCTGTAGGAGTTAAAGCAGATAATTCACTCCTACATCTCTTACCACAAAGTGTGTTTTTGTTTACCTGCAATGTTAGCCTAAAGGGAACCTGTCAGGTGCAATATGCACCTAGAACCACAAGCAATTCTGGGTGCATATTGCTAATCCCTGCCTAACCGTCCCTGTATACATTAGCATAAAGAGATCTTTAGAAAAAAGTATTTCTAAAGATCTTTTACCGTATGCTAATGAGCAAGGGGACTAGTCCCAAGGGCGTTAGTTCCCGGCCAGTCGCCCCTCATTAGCATGTGAGTACGCCCCTGTGGGTGTGCTATCATGCTAATGAATACGCGTCGTCACAGGATGATCTCACTCACCTCTTCGCCGCATCGCTGGATTTCGGCTAAGTGCGCATGACCCCGGAGGTTCGGTCATTCGCACTACTTCAGTTTGAAGCCAGGATGCATAACACCCGGCTTCATAGTGCGTATGACCCAAACTCCGGGGTCATGTGCACTGAGCCGAAATCCCATGTCGGACGCGCTGGCAGCGGAGAGGTGAGTTTATCCTGTGACGCTGTGTATTCATTAGCATGATAGCACACCCACAGGGGCATACTAAGATGCTAATGAGGGGCGACTGGCCAAGGAAGTAATGCCCTCGCTAATTAGCATACGGTAAAAGATCTTTAGAAATACTTTTTCTAAAGATCTCTATATCTATGCTAGTGTATACAGGGACGGTTATGTAGGAATTAGCAATATGCACCCAGAACTCCTCATGGTTCTGGGTGCATATTGGACCTGACAGGTTCCCTTTAAGCTTCCTAGCTTTATCATTAGTCAGACCCAGCACCATGTGAGCTCAGGTCAGACTCTGCCCCTTCTGTAATTAGCACCTTCTGTCTTTGGAAATGTACATATAGCCTGGTGTGGGCAGGGACAGCTCTCAGAGCTATGCTACATGCCAAATCTAAAATATTTGATTGTGTCAGAACGGCTGCACCCAGTAATCTAAGTCATACATCGTTTGATTCAGGGTCTCTTTGCCTACATCATGCTGCTCTCAGATGAGGTAGCAAAAACCTGGTGACAGATTCCCTTTCATGGCTACAGTAGTCTAATCTACAAATTTATTCTAAGATTGCAAAAATGCACCAAATTGAAACCTTCTCCAAAGCCCTAACTATAGGAGAGGGGGCGATCTTCAGTAGTTGCGCCAAAAACTACATCACTAGTTTTACCTTTTTTTCCTCTTTGTTAGATCAGCAGAAGCCATAACCAAACATAGATGAAGGGCAGGGATGCCTAAGGGGTGCTTCACACATAGCGAGATCGCTACCGAAATCGCTGCTACGGCACGGTTTTGGTGACGCAGCAGTGACCTCATTAGCGATCTCGCTGTGTGTGACACTGAGCAGCGATCTGGCCCCTGCTGCGAGATCGCTGCTCGTTACACACAGCCCTGGTTCGTTTTCTTCAAAGCCGCTCTCCCGCTGTGACACACAGATCGCTGTGTGTGACAGCGAGAGAGCGACGAAATGAAGCGAGCAGAAAGCAGGAGCCGGCATCTGTGGTAAGCTGTAACCAAGATAAACATCGGGTAACCAAGGTGGTTACCCGATATTTACCTTAGTTACCAGCCTCCGCAGCTCTCACGCTGCCAGTGCTGCCGGCTCCTGCTCTCTGCACATGTAGCTGCAGTACATATCGGGTTAATTAACCCGATGTGTACTGTAGCTAGGAGAGCAAGGAGCCAGCGCTAAGCAGTGTGCGCGGCTCCCTGCTCTCGCGGTTATGATCGCTGCTTCGGTTGCTGTGTTTCACAGCTAAGCAGCGATCATAACAGCGACTTACAAGGTCGCTGTAACGTCACAGAAAATGGTAAAATTGTTGTCGCTGTCGCTTAGTGTGAACCAGCCCTAAGATCCTCAAACTGATCAAACAAAGGACTTGAACACTTCATTGTGATGGCCATAAGACGCCGTTTGTCTGCAGCAGTCACATGTCGATTACTGGCATCAGGTATCACTGTCATGTGTCATGCTTACCGGGGCACAACGCGGGAAATAGCGATTTATCTGGTGAACCTTGTGGGAACTATTCGTTGATCCCATTAATTTCCAAGTAACTCCCCTTTAACCTTTGTGTACTGCGCTGGAGGACTTTTTCCCTCTGATCTTATGAGCTGCAGACTATGATGACCTGGTCCTCATCAGAAGAAGGATTTGTTCTGAGACGACAGGCCCGTCTCCTCGTTAGGTTGTCCCACCGATACGGCCACTGACCCACAGCTGTCAATGAAAACACGCTGACTAATGAGGAGCCGGCTCGTGCCCAATCTTATAAAGTAAGAAGCCACAAAGCCATGATCCCAGGCTCCGCACACATTACAAACAACAGTTGTTGGATGCGGTTTCCTAATAAATGTGATAACCAGCGCAGTAATGGTGTTTCATTGTCAGTTTTCTAAGTGGTTTCATGTTCCTTGACCCCACCGCTAACAAATACAATCTGTTCTACTAAATCCCAGCCCGCTCTGCCCTCCGACGAGGTTAACAAACTAAGCACAACATGTTCCTGTAAATGTATTATACCAATGCCGGCTGGGGCATCACTTCACTTACTGCATTCAGAGAGACGGAAAAATACGTAGGAGTCTCGTAACCTTACAGTTTACCATGGGGCGCTGGGTCCAGACTAAAACCTCCCTCTACTTGGCTGCCAGCGCGGATATAGAACTATCCGAGCGACAGAAAACTGTTCAGATTGAAGGGACTTGCCATCTTACATAAGGTCCACCTGAACACTAGCCAAAATGGCACATAAAAAGGTTATAGAGGTGTACCCATGAGCAGAGTTAAAGGGAACCTGTCACCAGATTTGGTGACTATAAGCTGCAGCCACCACCAGTGGGCTCTTATATACTTCATTCTCGAATACTGTATATAAGAGCCCAGGCCTCTCTGTAGATCGTAAAAACACCTTTATTATACTCTGGTCCGATGGGTGTCACTGGTCTCGGTCCGGCACCTCCTCCATCTTGTGCGATGGCCGTCCTCCTGCCCAGCTCCGTGTGCATGATGCACCCTGCGTCATTCACACAGAGGCCTCCATTGCGCTCCTACACAGTCGCACGTTCATCAATTACTGTAGTGCGCATGCGCGGGCAGTCTTTGACAGTCTTGTGGGCAGTCCTCGCGCCTGTGCATTAACACTAGAAGTCCCAGAGAGGGGTCATTTAACAATTCTACAATTGGAACCCTATGGAGCTCAAAATCTCTGGGACTTCTAGTGTTAAAGTACTTTGCTCTGCCCTCAGCAGGACAGATCAAAGTGTGCATACACAGAAGCACAATGGCAAATGATGCATTCACAAGGGGCTGGGAAGGAGGACGGCGATTGCACAAGACGAAGGAGGCACTGGACTGGGAGCAGCAACACCCATCGGACCAGACTGCCCCCTAGGTGAGAATTATAAAAGTGGTTTTTACATTATACAGAGCATTCAGGGGGTCTTATACACAGTATTCTAGAATGCTGTATATAAGGGCTCACTGGTGGTGGCCGCAGCTTATAAGGGAAAAAGCTGGTGACGGTTTCCCTTTAACGGCCATCAATCCCTTTAAAGTGGGTGGGGGGAGGTGGGGACATCGCTACACCTCATGAATAAACCAGACTTAAAACTAAATTTGCTAATCAGCCTTATTAGTCAAATATACATTTTTTATTATTTTATTTCTTGCCCTCTTTGTTTAATCAGAGTGGTGAAATTCCCCATAGATGAGAGATTTGACTAAAGGCCGCTTTACACGCAACGACATCGCTAATGAGATGTCGTTGGGGTCACGGAATTCGTGACGCACATCCGTCCTCATTAGCAATGTTGTTGCGTGTGAAACGTACGACCGACCGTTAACGAGCAATAATACTCACCATATCGTTGCTCGTGGACACTGTGCTCTATTCCCAAATGTCGTTGCTGCTGCAGGTGTGATGTTGTTTGTCGTTCCTGCGGCAGCACACATCGCTATGTGTGACACCGCAGGGACGAGGACCCACAACGTACCTGCGGCCACACACAATGCGGAAGGAAGGAGGTGGACGGCCGCCCCTCCGCTTCTATTGGGCGGACGCTTAATGACGTCGCTGTGAAGCCGAACGAACCGTCCCCTTAGAAAGGAGGCGGATCACCGGCAACAGCGACGTCGCAGGGAAGGAAAGTCCGTGTGACGGGGACTAACGATGTTGTGCACCACGGGCAGCAATTTGCCCCTGACGCACAACCGACGAGGGGCGGGAACGCACGCTAGCGATATCGGTAACGATATCGCAGTGTGTAAAGCGGTCTTTAGTGTTATGGCCCAAAAAAAAAACAAAAAAACCCTGTAAGTAGGATAGGGGATAACTTGGGTAAGACTCAGGGCTTTGTAGCCCCATCCTGAATCGACCGGACATTAGAATTCAATGTCTGTGGGACAAAATACTGTGCTTTGCCATGTCCGGCAGTCCCATAGTCAACGCATGAAGCGTAGGTCATGTCTGTGCACCTCTACTGCGTTCAGGACAAGGCTCCAGAGCCCCATTCTTGGGATTCAGAGCTCTGATGGCGGGATTGTTTGGGCTCCAAGCAGTAAGACCCACATTGATCACCAAGCTATCCCCTATTCTGCTGAATGCTTGGGAATAACCTTTAGTTATATCCATAGTAAGTGTTTGGCAGATTCTTTGGGTGCAGGCAATTGGAGACGGTTAGCTGTGATACTAATTGGGCTATCATGGCAGCCTGGACCTACAGAAGGGTCCCATGTTTGCACTCCTAAAAATCCTTGACAATACATTGCAAAAAATGGCTTGCAGAAAATTGTTCAAGTGATCAATTAGTGGGGGACTAAATAAAGTTTTATAACATTAATTAGAATCTAAAACTATGAAACCTCAAATCACCTCTTTTCCCATTACAGAAGAAATATTTTTAAGAGAGAGACACAATAAGTGTTCAGGGATTTCTAAATTTCCTCAATATGCCTCTCATGGGTTCCAGTAAATATATAACTTCTCCAGAAAAAGTTGGGTCAGGTGTAAGGCGTCTAGGAAAGCTGGAGATCCCTGGCAAGGTACACTTTGCGACTGGCTCCTTTTTTGGAGCATGGAATTTTATGGGGTGAGAGGTAGGTTTGGGGTGCTGGTAAAGATGGTGCAAATCAATTCGCAGGACAAGTCAATCGGCAAGGACATTAGTTTGTGACAGATGAAAAGGAGCTCAGTAATCGTCGCCTACCTCCGGACACCACAGGTTTCTTTTGACGAGACGGCCGGGTGCGAGGTCACGTGTGTCATGCTAAAAAGAGGACATTGCGCCCGTGCCAGCCAATCAAAAGAGGAGCCGCAAGCCAAAAAGGAAAGTGGTGATTCTCAGGGCTCCCGTCCAGTGACCAAAGATTGCAGAGTGGTCAATGGTCTGTATCCTACAAAATCAGTAGCAGATATTCCATCCTAAAACCTACATGTTTAGGCAGAAAAAAAAAAAAAAAAAACCACGCACATTTTTTTTTAAGCGTTTTTCTATTAGTTCTTTTAGTCATGGCGATTGCCGGGGGTTCCTGCGATCACCGCCGGGTCTACAGCTGGACCCAGCTCTAACTGCCCGGAGCGGCGCTCCCGATATCTTAAACCCTTGAATACAGCCATCAACGCGATCACAGTACTCAGGAGGCAGGAAGATCGCTTACTTCTCCCTGGCGATCGCGTCCCTATAATGCAATCACAAGGACCCAATTGCTGCCATGGCAACCCATGGTCATCACCATGATGACCCCAGGTCACTGAGCTACGGAACGCCTCACAGACCATGCCAGATGCATGGTCTGTGAGGCGAAGTGTCAGTGCTGTGAGAGAAGCCCTGACAGACATAATTCTTTGTAGTGATCGAGAACAAGCGCTGCAGTGGATATCAAACGCAGGAAAAAAATGCTATAAGAATTGACATCCTGCTTCTTTTTTCAGCACCAAAATCTGCAAGACTTCTTCCAAGCTGCACCAATCCTCTGGAACACTCTACCCCAAGAAGTTAGGACGAATCACAACTTACTCAGCTTCAGACGCACCCTAAAAACGCATGTTTTTAGGGCGGTCTATCACACTCCCGAGCTGAACTAAATTCACATAGTCCCTCCACAACCCCACATCAAATTCCATAGCACCCAAATGCATCTCAAGGCTCTGGCCAACTGGTCCAGGAAGCCATTATCTATGCCCCATTTCCTTGAGATGGCTGGATTGTCATTGTAAATAAGCACTTGTACACTGCCCCCCCACTCCCCCCATCTCATTGCAGATTGTAAGCCATGACGAGCAGGGTTGTCTTTTTGCCCTCTAAATATTGTATTTTCTATAACTATTGTTTGTATATGATCCTCCTGAATTGTAAAGCACTGCAGAATAAGTTGGTGCTATAGAAATAAAGATTATTATTATTATGCAAGGAAAAAAGAAGCAGCATGTGCACAGCAAGTCAGGATTCTTACGCCCTGTGCGCACACTGCGTTTTTTGCCGCGGTTTTTGCTGCAGAAAAATGTTCATAACATTTCTGCAGTCCCTCCCCAGCACAACCAATGAAAAAAAAAATGCTGTGCGCACACTGGGGGTTTTTTTACCTACAGGTTTTTGCTGCAGAATTTGTTTTAAAAGAAGGGAATTTTGTTTACTTACCGTAAATTCCTTTTCTTCTAGCTCCAATTGGGAGACCCAGACAATTGGGTGTATAGCTATGCCTCCGGAGGCCACACAAAGTATTACACTAAAAGTGTAAAGCCCCTCCCCTTCAGCCTATACACCCCCCGTGCTGCCACGGGCTCCTCAGTTTTGGTGCAAAAGCAAGAAGGAGGAAAAAATTATAAACTGGTTTAAAGTAAATTCAATCCGAAGGAATATCGGAGAACTGAAACCATTCAACGTGAACAACATGTGTACACAAAAACAGGGGCGGGTGCTGGGTCTCCCAATTGGAGCTAGAAGAAAAGGAATTTACGGTAAGTAAACAAAATTCCCTTCTTCTTTGGCGCTCCATTGGGAGACCCAGACAATTGGGACGTCCAAAAGCAGTCCCTGGGTGGGTAAATAATACCTCATAATAGAGCCGTAACGGCTCCGTCCTACAGGTGGGCAACCGCCGCCTGAAGGACTTGCCTACCTAGGCTGGCATCTGCCGAAGCATAGGTATGCACCTGATAGTGTTTCGTGAAAGTGTGCAGGCTCGACCAGGTAGCTGCCTGACACACCTGCTGAGCCGTAGCCTGGTGTCGCAAGGCCCAGGACGCTCCCACGGCCCTGGTAGAATGGGCCTTCAGCCCTGAGGGAACCGGAAGCCCCGAGGAACGATAAGCTTCGAGAATTGGTTCCTTTATCCACCGAGCCAGGGTTGATTTGGAAGCTTGTGTCCCTTTACGCTGGCCAGCGACAAGGACAAAGAGTGCATCCGAGCGACGCAGGGGCGCAGGGGCGCCGTACGAGAAATGTAGACTCTGAGTGCTCTCACCAGATCTAACAAGTGCAAATCCTTTTCACACTGGTGAACTGGATGAGGGCAAAAAGAAGGTAAGGAGATATCCTGATTGAGATGAAAGGGGGATACCACCTTAGGGAGGAATTCCAGAACCGGACGCAGAACCACCTTGTCCTGGTGAAACACCAGGAAAGGAGCTTTGCATGACAACGCTGCTAGCTCAGACACTCTCCGAAGTGAAGTGACTGCTACTAGAAAAACCACTTTCTGCGAAAGGCGTGCGAGCGAAATATCCCTCATTGGCTCGAACGGTGGTTTCTGAAGAACCATCAGCACCCTGTTCAGATCCCAGGGTTCTAACGGACGCTTGTAAGGAGGGACGATGTGACAAACCCCTTGCAGGAACGTGCGTACCTGTGGGAGTCTGGCCAGGCGCTTCTGAAAAAACACAGAGAGCGCAGAGACTTGTCCCTTAAGGGAGCCTAGCGACAAACCCTTTTCCAATCCGGATTGAAGAAAGGACAGAAAAGTGGGCAAGGCAAATGGCCAGGGAGAGAAACCCTGAGCAGAGCACCACGACAGGAATATTTTCCACGTCCTGTGGTAGATCTTGGCGGACGTTGGTTTCCTAGCCTATCTCATGGTGGCAATGACCTCTTGAGATAATCCTGAAGACGCTAAGATCCAGGACTCAATGGCCACACAGTCAGGTTGAGGGCCGCAGAATTCAGATGGAAAAACGGCCCTTGAGACAGCAAGTCTGGTCGGTCTGGCAGTGCCCACGGTTGGCCGACCGTGAGATGCCACAGATCCGGGTACCACGACCTCCTCGGCCAGTCTGGAGCGACGAGGATGGCGCGGCGGCAGTCGGCCCTGATCTTGCGTAACACTCTGGGCAACAGTGCCAGAGGGGGAAACACATAAGGAAGCTGAAACTGCGACCAATCCTGAACTAAGGCGTCTGCCGCCAGAGCTCTGTGATCGTGAGATCGTGCCATGAATGCCGGGACCTTGTTGTTGTGCCGGGACGCCATTAGGTCGACGTCCGGCATCCCCCAGCGGCAACAGATCTCCTGAAACACGTCCGGGTGAAGGGACCATTCCCCTGCGTCCATGCCCTGGCGACTGAGAAAGTCTGCTTCCCAGTTTTCTACGCCCGGGATGTGAACTGCGGAGATGGTGGAGGCCGTGGCTTCCACCCACATCAAAATCCGCCGGACTTCTTGGAAGGCTTGCCGACTGCGTGTTCCACCTTGGTGGTTGATGTAAGCCACCGCTGTGGAGTTGTCCGACTGAATTCGGATCTGCTTGTCTTCCAGCCACTGCTGGAACGCTTTTAGGGCAAGATACACTGCCCTGATCTCCAGAACATTGATCTGAAGTGAGGACTCTTGCTGAGTCCACGTACCCTGAGCCCTGTGGTGGAGAAAAACTGCTCCCCACCCTGACAGACTCGCGTCCGTCGTGACCACCGCCCAGGATGGGGGTAGGAAGGATTTCCCCTTCGATAACGAGGTGGGAAGAAGCCACCACCGAAGGGAAGCTTTGGTTGCCTGAGAGAGGGAGACGTTCCTGTCTAGGGACGTCGGCATCCTGTCCCATTTGCGTAGGATGTCCCATTGAAGAGGACGCAGGTGAAACTGCGCGAAAGGAACTGCCTCCATTGCTGCCACCATCTTCCCCAGGAAGTGCATGAGGCGCCTCAAGGGGTGTGACCGACCTTGAAGGAGAGATTGCACCCCTGTCTGTAGTGAACGCTGTTTGTCCAGCGGAAGCTTCACTATCGCTGGAAGAGTATGAAACTCCATGCCAAGATATGTCAGCGATTGGACCGGTGTCAGATTTGACTTTGGAAAATTGATGATCCACCCGAAACTCTGGAGAGTCTCCAGAGTAACGTTGAGGCTGTGTTGGCATGCCTCTTGAGAGGGTGCCTTGACCAGCAGATCGTCTAAGTAAGGTATCACCGAGTGACCCTGAGAGTGGAGGACCGCAACTACTGTAGCCATGACCTTGGTGAAAACCCTTGGGGCTATCGCCAGGCCGAACGGCAGTGCCGCGAACTGAAGGTGTTCGTCTCCTATGGCGAAGCGCAGGAAGCGCTGATGCTCTGGAGCAATCGGTACGTGGAGATAAGCATCTTTGATATCGATCGATGCTAGGAAATCTCCTTGGGACATTGAGGCGATGACGGAGCGGAGGGATTCCATCCGGAACCGCCTGGTCATTACGTGTTTGTTGAGCAGTTTTAGATCCAAAACAGGACGGAAAGACCCGTCCTTCTTTGGAACCACAAACAGGTTGGAGTAGAAACCGTGACCCTGTTGCTGAAGAGGAACCGGGACCACCACTCCTTCTGCCTTCAGAATGCCCACCGCCTGCAGAAGAGCCTCGGCTCGCTCGGGAGGCGGAGATGTTCTGAAGAATCGAGTCGGAGGACGAGAGCTGAACTCTATCCTGTAACCGTGAGACAAAATGTCTCTCACCCAACGGTCTTTTACTTGTGGCAGCCAGGTGTCGCAAAAGCGGGAGAGCCTGCCACCGACCGAGGATGCGGTGTGAGGAGGCCGTAAGTCATGAGGAAGCCGCCTTGGTAGCGGCACCTCCGGCGGTCTTTTTAGGGCGTGATTTGGACCGCCATGCGTCGGAGTTCCTCTGATCCTTCTGAGGCCTTTTGGACGATGAAAATTGGGACCTGCCCGCCCCCCGAAAGGACCGAAACCTCGACTGTCCCCTCCTCTGTTGGGGTGTTTTTGGTTTGGCCTGGGGTAAGGATGTTTCCTTTCCCTTGGATTGTTTGATGATTTCATCCAATCTCTCACCAAACAAGCGGTCGCCAGAAAATGGCAAACCGGTTAAGGACTTTTTGGAAGCCGAATCTGCCTTCCATTCCCGTAGCCACAAGGCCCTGCGTATTGCCACCGAATTGTCGGCTGCAACCGCCGTACGGCTCGCAGAGTCCAGGACAGCATTAATAGCGTAGGACGCAAATGCCGACGTTTGAGAGGTTATGGACGCCACCTGCGGCGCAGACGTACGTGTGAGTGCGTCAATTTGCGCCTGACCAGCTGAGATAGCTTGAAGTGCCCATACGGCTGCGAATGCTGGAGCAAAAGATGCGCCGATAGCTTCATAGATGGATTTCAACCAGAGCTCCATCTGTCTGTCAGTGGCATCCTTGAGTGAAGCTCCATCTTCCACTGCAACTATGGATCTAGCCGCCAGTCTGGAGATTGGAGGATCCACCTTGGGACACGGAGTCCAGCCCTTGACCACGTCAGGGGGGAAGGGGTAACGTGTATCCTTAAGGCGCTTGGAAAAACGCTTATCTGGACAAGCTCGGTGTTTCTGGACTGCCTCTCTGAAGTCAGAGTGGTCCAGAAACATACTCATTGTACGCTTAGGAAACCTGAAACGGAATTTATCCTGCTGAGAAGCTGACTCCTCCACTGGAGGAGCTGAGGGAGAAATATCCAACATTTGATTGATGGACGCAATAAGATCATTCACTATGGCGTCCCCATCAGGAGTATCAAGGTTGAGAGCGGCTTCAGGATCAGAATCCTGATCAGCTAGCTCCGCTTCATCATACAGAGAGTCCTCTCGCTGAGACCCTGAACAATGTGATGATGTCGAGGGGATTTCATAGCGAGCTCGCTTAGTCGGTCTGGGACTGCGTTCCATGTCAGAGACCTCACCCTGGGATCTATGAGACACCCCGGGAGAACATTGTTGTTCCAACTGAGGGGAACCAGGGGGCAATGATTCCACAGTGCCCATGGCTTGAGATGCCGGCCTGGACTGCAAGGCTTCTAATATCTTAGCCATAGTCTCAGAAAGTCTTTCAGTAAAAACTGCAAACTCCGTCCCTGTCACCTGGACAGTGTTAACAGGTGGTTCTCCCTGGGCCACCCTTAGCAGAGGCTCCGGCTGAGTAAGTGCCACAGGGGCCGAGCATTGCACACAATGAGGGTCAGTGGAACCTGCCGGCAGTATAGCCATACATGCTGCACAGGCAGCATAGTAAGTCTGTGCTTTGGCACCCTTGCTATTTGTGGACGACATGCTGTTGTCTCCTCTGAGCAATACAGGAGGGTATATAGCCAAAAACAACCGTGCACCATACAGCGTAAAGTATAGCCTATAATCATATAATCTATAAGTACACTTCTGCACCAGTGGGGCCAGCACCACAGGTGCTGCTTACCGCCCGCGCAATGCGGTTGTGTGGTCACCAGAATTCCTGCCTGGGTCTCCCTGAGCTTGTCTCCCTTCTCCAGCGTTAGCAGAGCTGACAGGAATGGCTGCCGGCGTCCTGAGGAGAGGAGGGGGCCGTGGGCGTGCCCTAGAAAGTGCGGGAATCTGGTGCCCCACTGTGCACAGTGAGGGGGGTGGAGTATGCAAAGCATGCTCCAGCCTCAGTTGCTGACGTCCTTTACAGCGTCCCGCCCTTCCCCTGACTGGCAGGCCTGGGGGCGGGAAAAGAATGAGACTAGGCCGCAAAAGCCGGGGACTAAAGTTATAAGCGCGGCCGCCGTATAAGCGCGGTCGGCGCGGAAGTCCCCGGCGCACTAACAGTCCCAGCCGCGCCGCAGTGATAACAATGGCAGCGGCGGTCAGCGCGGCAGTCCCCATACACTAACACACTCAGCGACGCTGCAGTGTGTAAAGGCACAAACGCAGTCAGCGCCGCGGTCCCCGGTGCACTAGCACACCCAGCAATGCTGGAGTGTTGCTGTGCGCGGTCCCCACGGGGACACAGAGTACCTCAAAGTAGCAGGGCCATGTCCCTGAACGATACTCGGCTCCTATCCAGCAGAGTCCTCAGGAGCTGTGGATGGAGCACGGTCTCATGTGCCTGGAGACCGATAGGATCCCACTTCACCCAGAGCCCTAAGGGGGATGGGGAAGGAAAACAGCATGTGGGCTCCAGCCTCCGTACCCGCAATGGATACCTCAACCTTAACAACACCGCCGACATAGTCAGCAGCTGCTGCTGACTAAGCTGTGGAGCTATGCGTGGATGTCTGCCTCCTTCGCACAAAGCATAAAAACTGAGGTGCCCGTGGCAGCACGGGGGGTGTATAGGCTGAAGGGGAGGGGCTTTACACTTTTAGTGTAATACTTTGTGTGGCCTCCGGAGGCATAGCTATACACCCAATTGTCTGGGTCTCCCAATGGAGCGCCAAAGAAAAAAATTGTGAGAAACTTATGCAAAACAAAGGCAAATCGGAAGGTTTCCATTTGCATCCGTGTCTTAAAGATTCTTATACACTTTACTTGACAATTCCTATCTGCAAAAATTGGATCAAAATAAAACATGCTGTAAGTTACAAGGATCACACATAGTGGCGTAACTAGAGTTCAACGGGTCCGTGCAAAATTTCGATGGCGATACAATTGAAAATGCAATCCTCGGCAGGGGTGCTGGTGCCAGCGCTGGCACCGGGCCCTAAAGGCGGCCTCCATTGGCGGTGCACCACTGGCTGAGGTCCTTGGGCCGGGTGAACCCCTGGGTCCGGTCGTGATGGCGACCCTTGTGACCATGATCGTTCCATCCCTGATCACACACTTAAGAGCTGTGATTTTAACAAATATGTGACTATATCAATTTGCTTTATAGTTCCAAGTGCGTAACCCTACAGAGGCAGAAGTCATCTGAGAAGACCAATCCTGAGGTCTGGCAGCCCCGAGTATCTCATTTACCAATGGTGTGAGCTAACCGGTCATTGTGAGATTTACTTTTGGTGATTAGAAGTATGCCATCTGTACAGTCAGGGATGCCAAGGTCTAGTTAGTGCCCAGCCAAGCAAGGCTTAGTTTGTGTATTGAAGCAGTTACATGACTCAGTCCTACAGCTCACCCCAAAATGAATACAGTCTATATACCAGGGCTGTGGAGTCGGAGTCGGAGCTCATTTTGGTGGAGTCGGAGTCGGTATAAAATGCACCGACTCTGACTCCTAAAATATATAATAAATTGGGGACAGCGTCCAATGCAGAATGTGCTGAATATTTTACTAAATAATAACATTTAGTATATTGCTTATATTTAAGTGAAACATTTATTGTAGTACAATGTGAACATCAGACATTTAATTATTTTTATGATACAATAATCAAGATATTTCGATAGAACATAAAATACACTTATTAGAATACAACTCTAGAACACAAAAAACTAATAAATTGTAAATATGTAATAATTATTATATATATATATACATACACACACAAGATAAATACACACACGATATATATGTAATCTACTGTATATTACAGTGTATTACATATTTACAATTTATTACAGTTTGTGTTCTAAAGTTGGATCCAATAAATATATTTTATGTTCTATCCAAATATATTGATTATTGTATCATAAAAATTATTAAATGTCTGATGTTCACGTACACATGTTCATGTACTACAATAAATTTTTCACCTAACTATAAGCAGTATATGTAGGAGTCGGAGTCGAAGGTTTGGCTTACCGACTCCACAGCCCTGCTATATACCAAACCACAGACCCCCTCCCCCTAAAAAAAATAGAAACCCCAGAGCAGAACTCTTCTTAGAGATACCAGGGCAGCGTCCCCTCCTAATACACAGAGCAGATTACAAAGAAGTGAAAACACAGTAACTGGATAGCTGATACATTATGAAGGCTACCTGGCACTGAGCGCTCAAGAAAAGGGAAAATCTTACGGTTCAACCTGTAACACTAAGGCTATGTGCGCACTTACCGGATTTTGCCGCGGATTTTTCACGGATTTGCTGCATGTTTCGCTGCAGAAAATGTTCATAACATCTCTGCAGTGATTCACCAGCAAATCCTATGGAGAAAAAAAATCCTGTGCGCACTGGGCGGAATTTGACAGCTGCATGTTTTGCTGCGGGATTCCCGCAGCAAAAACCATTGCATGTCACATCTTTTCCGCACATCGCTGTCACTCCATTGACTCCAATGTAATCGTGAAATCCCGCAGGGAATAACGCAGGCAGCAAATTCTGTGCGGTTCACTGCGTTTTCCTGCGTTATTCCCTGCGGTATTTCGCGGTGTACCTCCGGTAATGTACATCACTTGCTTGCGGTTTTGCAGGGAAGTGATGTCATTACAGGAAGAGGAAGCGGAGCAGAGAGTAAACACACACACACACACACACACACACACACACATCACAGACACACACACATCACAGACATAGAACACATAGACACAGACACATAGAACACACATAGAAAGAAAACGGAAATATAGAAAAAAAAGAACGTGGGCTCCGCTGCATATTCACCTTCCAGCCGAGGTAAGCACACAGCGGCGGCCCGGTATTCTCAGGCTGGGGAGGGAGAGGGGCTGGGATAATGTCCAGGTGATGTGGATCACCGCCATTAACCCCAGGCTTGATCATGGCAGTGTCTATGTGACAGCTGACATGATCAACCCATAAGTAAAGTGAAAAAAAACACAGACACCGAAAAATCCTTTATTTTAAATAAAACCAACAAGCCTCGTTCACCATTTTATTAACCCCTCCCGCACCAAAGCTCCGACGTAATCCACACAGCTCCGGCATAATCCACAGGTCCGGCTCCGGCGTCCTGCACTGCTGACATCCAGCCGCGACTGTCACAGACACAGGCTGAATGCAGCAGACAGCAGAGGTAATTACCGGTCATTTCCCACGGCCGGTAATGTGAACTCACTGCCGACCGTGGGAAATGCAGCGATCTGTCCTCTATCTATCATCTATCTATCCCTCTATCTATTCTTCTGTCTCTTTATCTATCTATCTATCTACTATCTCAGAAGTAAATGACTTTTTTTTTTTTTCAATGTGCTTTATTGCATTGAATGCAATGAAGCACATCCCAACCCTCACGCGGCAAAACCGCGGCAATACCGCGAATAATACCGCGGTAAAACCGCGGCAAACCGCATGCGGTTTTCGGGTGCGGTTTCCCGTGGTTTTTTTACCGCGGGTGCGGTAATCTTTGAGAGCATGCGGAATTCTCTCAAGAAAATTCCATTTCCCAGTGCGCACATAGCCTAAGACCTTGAAAGGCAGCAGAAATCACGAATCACCCCATAACAAGCCTTACGTGTGCCAGTCTAACACCCATTCTTTACACTAGGCGTATATGGAGGATTAATACTCACCTGGTGCAACAGTCACCTATTGAGACATTTTGTTCTGATACCTACTTCTCCTTGCTCCTGCCCTTCTACCATTTCAGAGTGTCACAATCTACAAGCTCCAGGAACTAAGGAGCGCCAGAACAAGAGAGATGACTACCTATGTAGGGCCCTCAAAAAGGATGCCAGCTCCTTCAGAAGACCCTTCCTTCCTCCCTAAGATTGTCCTGTACACTTTGGCAGAGCTAGTAAGTATAGAGGGAGTATAAATAAGTTATAAAAATACACTACTCACAAAACATTGGGGATATTTGGCTTCCAGGTGAAATTTATGTAAGACGTAAAAAGTTCATGCTACAGTGATATTTTATCATGAAAGTCGGGGATTTAGGTAGAAGCATGAAATAGTGGTTACTTCATCTCAAACTATATATTGAAACAAAAGCCAACAATAGTGGTGGGTATAACCCCCAAAATGTCAACGTCTCAACTTGTCATGTGGCCTTGGGGGATCAGTTACAGCTGACAGTGACGTCTCCTGCTGGTCAGAAGTGGCGTTATTGTCATGTCCTCCCACTATTCCTGATATTCGACTCTCAGGTCATTGAGGTTCTGGGGTACAGAATTTCGGCCTCCACAAAGCGACTCAGCTGATCCATAGGTTTTCTATGGGATTCAGGTCTGCAGAACGTAAAGCCGCTCCATTTGAGGGACCCTAGTCTCAAGCAGCCATTCCCTAATGATGCAACCTCAATTATCTGGAGCATTGTTGTCCATAAAGATGAAATTATGCCTGTGTTGTTCATGCAGAGGCACAATGACCAGATTAATGAGGCTATTTCAGTAGTAGGGGCTGTCACTGTACCATTCACAAAGTGTAGGGCCATTCTGTAGTGAATAGACACACCAGCCCACACTAATACCACCATCACCAGAGGCTCGTCTGGTGAGAATAGTGGCTGATGCACAGCGCTCTCCTTGACATCTCCAACATCGTTGGTGGTCATCATTTCTGCTCAACATGAATCGACTTTCATCAGTGAACAGCACTGAGGCCCAATGGTCCCTCATCCAGCGTATGGGATGCCTGTGCCCGATGGTGTGGTCAGGTACCCTTTTGCAAGTCATCTAGCACGCAGACCATGCTGATGTAAATTGTTTTGAATGGTGTAATATGACACTTGGGTGCCTCTCATCTCCCTTATATGCATCTGCAGTTGTGTGGCATTCATCATCCAATTCTGGAGGGCATTGTTCACAATTAAGTGGTCATCAGTTGGGGAATGTGGCCAAAGGACGTCCACTTCCATGTCTTTCTGTGACTCTTCCAGTCTCTCTGTATCTCTGTTGCAACCTTCTGATGACACTATAAGCCGAGTGGCCACTTCTGTCTGAGAACATCCTGCTTGAAGCCTCACAATAGCTACATACTGTTGATCAATTGTTAGGTGTCATCTTGGCCTCATGATGTTAAAATGTGAACAGCGTGATGAGGAGGACTGTTTAATACTGATTCTAATTAAACCCTGAAATTTATTGGGTGATTCATGGATCAAACACCTGTTGTGTATTTTGCCAGTAAGCTTCTTGTTAGAGAACAGGTAAAATATATTTTTGTACCGTGTTAGCAAATAGATATAAAAAAAAATGTTTAGAGGGAACCTGTCAGGTCCCATATGCGTTCAAAACTAGAAGCAGAGAGATGTGTGGCCCAGTAACCCCTTCCTACCCATCCTTGTGTTGTAATATTGTGTAATATGAATGCATAAAAATATGTTTTATTACTTACATGTACCCTATATAAATGAGCAGTGGTTCTAGCCCCATGGTCGTCTCATCGCCCTGTGGGCGTTTGCATGGTTTTCTGGATTTACATGAGTAACGTTACCGTTGCTCCTTGAGATCTTGCGCGTGTGCAAGCTTACCATTCCCGCAGCCTTGTTATCCGGGTGCTTGCTTGTCGGCTTCAGACGCGCACTGCGCATGGTTGGAACCGCAGGAGTCTTCTAAGCATGCGCAGTGTGCGTCTGATGCCGAGAAGCGAGCACCTGGATAACAAGGCTGCGGGAAAGGTAAGTGTGCACGCGCGAGATCTCAAGGAGCGACTGGGACATTGCTCATGTAAATCCATGGTATCCAGCCCAGAGGGGCACGATATCACGGAAACCATGTAAACGCCCACAGGGCGATGCGACGCCCAGGGGACTAGACCTTCTGATCATTTATATAGGGAACATGTAAGTAATAAAACATTTTTATACATTCATATTACACAGTATACAACACAGGGATGGGCAGGAAGGGGTTACTAGGCCACACAATACCCTGCTTGTAGGTAAGGCTATGTGCGCACTAGAAATGTGAAGTTTCTCAAGAAAATTTCTTGAGAAACTTCTGCCAGTGAAAGATTTCCGGACCTGCGGAAAAAATCCGCACCAAATCCGCATGCGTTTTTGCCGCGGATTTGCCGCGGATTTACCGCGGATTTACCGCAGGTTTGTCCCTGCAATAAATAATAAAGATAATCGATAGACAGATAATGGATAGAGGGAAAGATGGATAGATGAATAGATAGATAGATAGATAGAGGGATAGATGGATAGATAGATAGAGGGATAGATGGATAGATAGATAGATAGAGGGATAGATAGATAGATAGATAGATAGATAGATAGATAGATAGATAGATAGATAGAGGGATAGAGGGATAGAGGGATAGATAGATAGATAGGATAATAGAGGGATAGATAGATAGATAGATAGATAGATAGATGAGAAAAACCTATATAATGTTCCACCTCCCTGCATTTTCTAAGCTGGCACCCTTTAGTGACTTTCATGTGGCACTTAGGCTACTTTCACACCTCCGGTTTTTGCTATGCGGCACAATCCGGCACTTTGCATGAAAATCGCAACCGGTTTTTTTTGCTGCCGGTTGCGATTTTCCTGCATAGACTTTAATTAGTGCCGCATTGTGCCGCATGGCCTTGCGTTCCGTCCGGTTTTTGCCGCATGCGGCAGATGTAGCCGATGCGGCGGCCGGATGGAACGTTGCCTGGCATGTTTTTTCGTGCGGCAAAAAAAACCGCATTGCGCCGCATTCGGCCGATGCGGCGCATTTTTCAATGCATGCCTATGGCGGCCGGATGCGGCGCGATGCGGCAATAACCGCATCCGGCCGCCGCATGCGGTTTTTGCCACTGCGCATGCTCAGTAGCATGCCGCAAGCGGCAAAAACCGGACTGGCCGCACAGGAAAAACTTATGCAAAGGATGCGGTGTTTTCACCGCATCCGTTGCATAGCTTGCACAGCCGGATTGAGCCGCAGAGCTCAAGCCGGATGTGTGAAAGTAGCCTAAAGGGTGCTTAGCCTTGTATTTAGCCATAAAATAAATAAATAATTAAAAAAAAATGACGTGAGGTCCCCCCATTTTTTGTAGCCAGCTAGGGTAAAGCAGACGGCTGCAGCCTGCAGACCACCGCTGGCAGCTTCACCTTGGCTGATAATCCAAAACAGTGGGCACCCCACGCTGTTATTTTAAATTATATAAATAATTTAAAACAAAAAACGTGGGGTCCCCCCCATATTGGATCACCAGCCAAGGTAAAGCGGACAGCTGGGGTCTGATATTCTCAGACTAGGGAGGTCCACTGTTATTGGACACTCCCCAGCCTAAAAATAGCAGGCCGCAGCCGCCCCAGAAGTGGCGCATCCATTAGATGCGCCAATCCTGGCGCTTTGCCCCAGCTCATCCCGCGCCCTGGTGCGTTGGCAAACGGGGTAATATATGGGGTTGATGCCAGATGTGTAATGTCACCTGGCATCAAGCCCTGGGGTTGGTGAGGTCAGGCGTCTATCACATACCCGACATCACCAACCCAGTCAGTAATAATTAAAAAATAGACAACAAAAAAAGTTTTATTTGAAAAAACACTCCCCAAAGCATTCCCTCTTTAACCAATTTATTGAAAAGAGCACAATCAATTCCACGTCCAGCGTAATCCAATAAGGGGGGGGGGGCACGGCGATCCATACCATAGTCGCTGTCCCAGTCAATGAAGAACAGAATGTTCCCCATTGGCTGGGAGAGCAATGCAGTGACCTGAGCTAACATCAATAGGTCAGCTCAGGTCACTGCAGGGGATGACGAGCGCTGCCATCAGGAGCATAGATGAGATCATTACCTTCTGTGATCATCTCCTGTACTGCTGACGTCAGCGCTGTCACTGACTTATCGCGAGAGCCCGTGACGTCACCGCTAGTGACAGTCTCAGGCCGCTCGCGAGACGGGCATAGACAGCAGTGACCGCGGTGACGTCAGGAGGCAGGAGATCGTCACAGCAGGTAATGATCTCACCTCCTGACAGCAGCGATCGTCATCCCCGCGGCTCCCAGCACTGCAGGATGTCAGTGTCTGCCTGCGCTGCCGCGTGACAGGCTGCTGACACTGCGGGCAGACACTGACACCCTGCAGTGCAGGCAGCCGCGGGGCCGGAGCAGGACACACACTGCACGGGCACCTGGAGGTCGCACGGAAGTGCTTTCTGTGCAGCGTCCAGGGAGTGCGACGTCTGTGTTTACTCTGCTCCGCTTCCTCTTCCTGGCATAATGACATCGCTTCCTGCAAAACCGCAGGCAGCGATGGGCATTACCGCAGGTAAATCGCGGCTATTCCGGTGGTATACCGCACATCATTGCTACCTGCGGAATACCCCCGGAATACCGCAGGTACCTGCGGAAATTAATGGACATGCACATTTTCTCAAGAAAGTTTCTCGAGAAAATTTTCTCAAGAAATTTTCTTGAGAAAAATCCGCACAGTGCGCACAACTATTTTTTTTTCTCATTGAATTTCATGGGAAATGTCTGCACAAAGATTGCAGACATTTCTCAAGAAATTTCCGGGGCAAATCCGCGGGTAAATCCGCGGGAAAAACGGTCTAGTGCGCACATAGCCTTAGAACGTATATGGGACCTGACAGGTTCCCTTTAAAAACTGAGAGCCATCAGTGGTTGATACCTTTTAATGGCTGACTGAAAAGATGATAATAATAGCAAGCTTTCCAGACTACTCAGGTCTCTTCATCAGGCTCAGTATAACACAAAACCTGAAGAGTCACAAATTTATACACCACAGGACATTGTGACTCTTCAGATTTTGTGTCTTTCCACGCCTGATGAAGAGACCTGCGTAGTCTCGAAACTTGCTATTATTACCATCTTTTCAGTTAGCCATTAAAAAGGTATCAACCACTGAGGTTTTTCAGTTCTTTTCAACATTTTTTTTTCTGATCAGAAAGTTGTGCAAAAAATACTTAATCATTGACCAGTTGGACACGAGCGTTCCAAAGATTACAGAAGGTCAAAGTCAGTCCTCCTGAGAAGGTTAGAGGGCATTTTAAGATCAGAAATTTCACATGAAAGCCAAATATCCCTAACTTTTTGTGAGTAGTGTAAATAGAAGCATCCTCCACCGCATCGCTTTTTCTAAGGAGTCATGTACATTAAGTTGTCTCATTTCTATTGTGTAACTTAAGATGGCAGCTTTCAGGGCATCCCCGGTGCAGCACACTCGCACTTCCCTTCTGTTGTCCTCCCACGCTGACACCGCCAGGCAAGCTGTGATTCCTGGGATTAACAAACAGCAGCTCAGGAGTTCCCTTGTTCCCTCTGAATAATAATCATGCTGTGCGTGACCTGTACTGATCTCAGAAGCCTTTCTACCAATAGAAAAGGAGCACACTTGTATTCATAGAGTCCACATAGGTCTGCATTGGAGAAGAATACCCTAAAACGCAGGATAGTTGTCGTGCAAAGTATTATCTCCATTTTGCTGTTATTCAATTTTTTTTTTCTCATTCTATGTTTTTATTTTTGGATTATGGAGACATCCATCTTGCCAGAGCTGCTTTACAGCAGACACATTGGCTACAGGAACCCGTAGCGAGGAGATATTTATTGACTTTTATGTTATAGTTAAACTGGGCAATACCAGAGATCTCTAGGGGCGTGTACTTCTTCCCCTATATGATGTTGACCAATCATAAGCAGGCACCAATATACAGGGGAAAACACGTGTACAGGGGAAAACTTCACCGTCAGCTCCTTATATCCCGCGCATGCGCACTTACCATTCCCGCAGCCTTGTTATCCGGGTGCTTGCTTCTGGGCTTCAGACGTGCTCAGCGCATGGTCGGTAAGCGCAGGAGTCTTCTGAGCATGCGCAGTGGATGTCTGAAGCTGACAAGCAAGTAACCGGATAAGGCTGCGGGAATGGTAAGTGCGCATGCGCGGGATAAAAGGAGCTGATGGTGACGTCGCTCATGTAAATCCATGGTATCACGCCTACAGAGGTGTGATTCCACAGAAAGCATGCAACGGCCACGGGGTGATGTGACGCCCATGGGACTAGCCCCTCTGATCATTTACATAGGGAACACATAAGTTATAATACGTTTTTTGTACAATCATATTACACAATATTACAACACAGTGATGGACAGGAAGGGGTTACTAGGTCACACATCCCCCTGCTTGTAGGTTAGAACGTATATGGGACCTGACAGGTTCCCTTTAATAGAGAGGCTTTGAATGTTTTGTTTCCATTTTCTCATCATTAGCATCTGTCCATCTTGTGTTTTCTAAAACTCCATGACTTTTTCTTTTTGACGTTGGAATTTCAAAGTCGAGTGTGAATAAGCACCTCTATTTCTCTACGGATCATTTAGGCATTGTGAGGTAGCGTGGTCGGCTGCGCAGCAGAAGACACGGGATCCAGGCATTAAGGTTCACAGCACACGGTTTTTATGTCCAAACAAAAGTCCACAACAATATACATGTGCTTCTCCAGCAGAGAACTCAGGGAGTTGTGTTCACTCCCCCACACCCGGCACACCTGCCCTTGTTCCTGATTCTATTTAACCCTTCCTTCAGCCTGTAGGGAAACAGCATTAACCCTAGAGTGGATTTACTTTCTATCATGGAGTGAGCACAACCGGGGCGAGACATACCGGCCGTCATAGATAACCCCGGTCACAGTCTCACATACCCCCCCCCCTCAGTTCAAGCGTGCGGGGTTGAACTCCCGCCATCAAACACGGGCCGCGGGACAAGGCATCGGCGTTGCCCTGCAACCCACCGGCCCGATGTTCAACCGTAAACCGGAAGTTCTGCAGAGAAAGGAACCACCGGGTAACCCGGGCATTCCGTTCCTTGGCGGACCTCATCCAGACCAGTGGAGAGTGATCCGTCACCAAGCGAAACTGCCGTCCCAGCAGGTAATAGCGTAGGGACTCCAAGGCCCACTTGATCGCCAGGCACTCCTTCTCCACTACGCTATAATTCCGCTCGGGAGGGGTGAGCTTCCTACTTAAGAAGGTGACGGGGTGTTCCTCCCCCTGAACCACCTGAGACAACACTGCCCCCAGGCCGACCTCTGAGGCGTCAGTCTGTACTATGAACTCCTTCCGGAAACCAGGGTGTACGAGAACGGGCTGTCCGCACAGGACCCCCTTCAGGGCCCGGAAGGAGTCCTCGGCCTGCGGAGTCCAGCGCACCATGACGGACTTCTTGCCTTTGAGAAGGTCCGTCAAGGGGGCTGATAGTCCCGCAAAATCCTTTACAAACCTCCTGTAGTACCCCACAATACCCAGGAAGGCCCTAACCTGCTTCGTGGTCAGGGGTCTAGGCCACTTCTGGATCGCCTCAACCTTGTTAATTTGGGGCTTAATCACTCCTTGGCCTATCACGTAGCCCAAGTAGCGGGCTTCCGTGAGTCCCAACGCACATTTCTTGGGATTGGCTGTCAATCCGGCTGTTCGAAGCGCGTCCACCACCGCTTGTACCTGTTCCAAGTGGGTCTGCCAATCGGAGCTGTAAATAATGATGTCATCAAGGTACGCTGATGCATACGCCTGGTGGGGTTCCAGCACTAAGTCCATCAACCTCTGGAACGTGGCCGGAGCGCCATGTAACCCAAAAGGCAAGACAACATAGTGGAAGAGACCCTCTGGCGTAACAAAAGCGGTTTTCTCCTTGGCGGACTCCGTCAGTGGCACCTGCCAGTACCCCTTGGTCAGGTCGAGCGTGGTAAAATACCGCGCCTGTCCCAGCCTATCAATCAGCTCATCCACCCTAGGCATGGGGTAGAGATCGAACTTGGATATTTCGTTCAATCTCCTAAAGTCATTGCAGAACCTTAAGGAGCCATCGGGTTTTGGTATTAGGACAATCGGACTAGCCCATTCACTTCGGGATTTTTCGATGACCCCCAGGCGTAACATTGTCTTTACTTCCTCCGATATGGCTTGTCGTCGAGCCTCCGGTACCCGGTATGACTTCAGGCGTACCTTCAGGTGGGGCTCGGTGACAATATCATGTCGTATCAGACTTGTCCTACCGGGCAGCTCGGAGAAGACATCGGGGTTCTACTGAACCAACCGTCTGGCCTCTCGCCTCTGAGTCTTGGTGAGGGCTTCTCCAATCCTTACTTCCGGTTCGTCCTCTCCGGAGGTCGCTGGAGCCGGAGGTGAACGACCCGAAGAGGAGGGAGATGGGGAAAAAACAGCCATCAGGCTTTCCCGTTCCTGCCAAGGTTTTAATAGGTTGACATGGTATATTTGTTCAGGTTTCCGCCTACCGGGCTGCAATACCTTATAGTTGACCACCCCGACTCTTTCCTTTATCTCGTAGGGGCCTTGCCACTGAGCCAGGAATTTACTCTCCGCCGTGGGGATTAATACCAACACCCGATCCCCGGGTTTAAAGGTCCGCACGGTGGCTTGTCTATTGTAGCGGCCGCTTTGCGCGGCCTGAGCCTCCTGTAAATGCTCCTTCACAATTGGCATGACCGCGCTTATGAGGTTCTGCATACCCAAAATGTGTTCAATCACACTTTTATGGGGGGTGGGCTCTTGCTCCCATGTTTCCTTTGCCAGGTCCAACAATCCCCGGGGATGTCGCCCGTATAATAATTCAAAAGGCGAAAACCCCGTGGATGCCTGTGGCACCTCACGGATGGCAAACATCAAATAGGGAAGCATCATATCCCAGTCTTTCCCGTCTTTTGAAATTACCCTTTTGAGCATGGTTTTCAGGGTTTTATTGAAACGCTCGACTAAACCGTCCGTTTGAGGATGATACACAGACGTACGCAACTGCTTGATCTGGAGTAGCCGGCATAGCTCTTTGGTCACTTTAGACATGAATGGGGTCCCCTGATCCGTAAGGATCTCCTTGGGCAACCCCACCCGGCAGAACACAGCAAACAACTCCCGAGCTATAAGCTTTGCTGCAGTATGTCTGAGAGGTATCGCCTCGGGATACCGGGTGGCATAGTCAACGATCACTAGGATGTGTTGGTGCCCTCGAGCGGACTTTACGAGGGGCCCCACCAGATCCATCCCTATCCGTTCAAAAGGGACTTCTATAATGGTTAACGGTACCAACGGACTGCGAAAATGGGTCAGGGGTGCGGTAAGCTGACACTCCGGGCAGGTTTCGCAGAACCGTTTTACCTCCCCAAAGACTCCGGGCCAATAGAACCTTTGCAATATTCGCTCCTGCGTTTTCTTGACCCCTAGGTGGCCACTCATCAGGTGTTTATGAGCCAAGTCGAGGACCCACCGACGATGCGGCTGGGGCACCACCAACTGCTCTACCCCCACGCCCCGTATTTCATCTACCCGGTAGAGTAAATCCTGCTTAAGAGCGAAATGGGGGTACCTTACCTGGGCACCGGGCAGCTGTGCCACCCCGTCAACTACTGTCACCCGACTCCGGGCATGTATCAACGTAGGGTCCTGGAGTTGGGCAGTCCCAAACGTATCCGGGGACGCCTCCAACTCCGGGATGGGTTCGTCCGTCTCAGCCTCTCCTGCCAATACCTCTAGGGGCGACCTATCGGGTTCACATTCTGTCCCTATCATGGGGACCCCTACGGCAGGTGTCCCGGATTCAGGATTGTAGGGCTCAGGTCCCGGACTGACCAATATCTGAGGAGACTTAGGGGGTCCCTTCCATAAAGTCCAAAAATAGGGCAGATCCCTTCCTAGGATCACGTCATAGGGAAGAGTGTTAAGAAGTCCCACCTCATGTTGCACCTGACCGCAAGGTGCTGTAATGGTGACAATCCCCATGGGATAGTCTCGGCGGTCCCCATGTATGCAAACCACCCCCACGGTACGTCCTGTGGCCTTTACTTTGGCCCTCAAGGTGGATCGCACAAGGGTCACTAAGCTTCCGGAATCCAACAATCCTGTAACCGGACATCCATTCACCTGTATTTGGCACAAGTGGGGCTCCGTCTCTGGGGAGACCAGGTCCGCGGTATACACCACCTGAGCATACATTGAACCCCGCCGGGTAACCCCACAATCCATGGGCTCCGTGGTGAGTGGACACTGGGCTTCCATATGTCCCACCCGCTGGCACCGCCAACATCTAATGGAGACGGAAACCCCCTTGACGGGTTGTCGTTTAGGGTACAGAACCTTCCGGACCTCAGGAATGGCGGCCGCGGCCTCAGACGGGACGGTAGGGGACTCCTGCACCGGTGTCAGCGGTGGGTCCTTGGCCCTAGGCTTGGAGGGGCCGGACCGACGGGCGGTACGCAAAGTCTCAGTGTCCCGTATCAAGTCCTGCGTAGCCACATGCCGCTCTACCAGGGACACTAATTGGTCCAGGGTACTCGGGTCACCCTGTCCTACCCACCGTTGAACGGTGACGGGTAAAGTGCGCACAAAACGATCCACTACTACCCTTTCCACCATTTGCGCCGGGCTCAGAGTGTCAGGCTGCAACCATTTTTTTTTACAAGATGCAACAAGTCATAGGCCTGGGAGCGTACGGGTTTGGCTTCCTCATAGAACCACTGATTTACCCGCTGAGCCCGTACATAGGTATTCACCCCCAACCGAGCCAGTATTTCGGCTTTCAGGGTCACATAGTCAATGGCGTCCTCGGTACAGAGGTCCAGGTACGCTTTTTGGGGTTCCCCCGTCAGATAGGGCGACAATACCTCAGCCCACTGGGGGGTCGGCAGCTTTTCCCGCTCGGCCACCCGCTCAAACACCGCCAGGAACGCTTCCACATCATCCCCCGGGGTCATCTTTTGTAATGCTTGTCTCACCGCTTTCCGGACGCTGCCGTCGTCACCCGGTCCCGGGGTTGTTGCTGCCGGTCCGGCACGGATCGACTTGGCCAGGAGAACCATCTGTTCTTGGTGCCTTTTTTCCTGCGCTTGTAAGGATTGCTGCTGACGTGCATTGGCCTGCTCCATCTGTTCTTGGTGCCTTGTGTCCTGCGCTTGCAAGGATTGCTGCTGACGTTCCAACGCCCGGAGCAGGTGTGCATTGGTCTGTTGCTGCTGTGCATTAGCCTCTTGTAGCTGTGCATTAGTCTGTTGCTGCTGCCTTAGTATGTCCTCCATGGCGTCACCGGGTTTGGGCTGTAGTATAGCCGCTCGAATCCAGGACATGTGCTGCTGGGTCACCAGGGATGGATGCTACACCTCACCGGCTGTCATGCCCGCCGATTCTCCACCATATGTGAGGTAGCGTGGTCGGCTGCGCAGCAGAAGACACGGGATCCAGGCATTAAGGTTCACAGCACACGGTTTTAATGTCCAAACAAAAGTCCACAACTATATACATGTGCTTCTCCAGCAGAGAACTCAGGGAGTTGTGTTCACTCCCTCACACCCGGCACACCTGCCCTTGTTCCTGTTTCCATTTAACCCTTCCTTCAGCCTGTAGGGAAACAGCATTAACCCTAGAGTGGATTTACTTTCTATCATGGAGTGAGCACAACCGGGGCGAGACATACCGGCCGTCATAGATAACCCCGGTCACAGTCTCACAGCATCTACTTACATACGGGCGAGATCCTACAACCCTGTCCCATACCATTCATATTTCACTACTACTCTCAGCGTTAAAACACGCGCCTGCAACTGCTCAGGCTCCATTTGTTATATGTTACTTTCCCAAACCCTATTTCATCACTGCACGTCTTCTAATGCAATAGTAGCACAGGTGCCGCCATATGATGTACATGTTATGATCGCATTATGTATTCACAAGAGACCACATATAAGTACACAAAGTGTCCAGTGCACTTACCCTCCCATCTCAGACTGGGGCGTGGTCTTTGTAATAACAATGGTCTTCCCCAATTTAGACTCCAGGTCCACCTTGTAATCCCTGTGCCTGAGCAGCTCTCGTTTGATGGGGGGCTGGAGGGGTTTGCCTGCAAAACACGCATTTGTGAGTCGTTATATACAAAATATTCCAGTCGGTCCACCTCGAAAATCCATAAAGAAGCCCAAATGTGGTGCCCACAATTACAATTTTGGTGCCATTTTGTAATATTTCAGTGACGCGGAAGAAGGCCCTCATAGCAAGCAGAAACTTCCAAAGTTACCTGTAGTAAAATATAAGACTCTGTTCACACTTGTGGGCTACATTGACCCTTAGGCTATGTGCACACGTTGCGTAACTGCATGCGTCCTGCGTCCCCAGCACAATCTATGGAGATTATGCAGGAGACGTGCGCACGTGGCGTATTAGAATGCAGCGCTTCGACTGCAGCCCAAAGCGCGTGTTCTAAGAAGTGACATGTCACTTCTTTCCTGCACTCTGCCAGCAGTCCCTGCTCTGTCTATGGGAGGGGCTGCACTCAGAGCGCATGGAATCGGCTTTTTTTTTTCATTACGGACTGTTTATGCAGCGATTTGAAGCGCACGTGTGCTGTTCAAATCGCTGCATAAATTTCTGCACTGACAGTACGCAACGTGCGCACATTGCTGTACAGGACCTTGGATGTAGCCCTTTTCTTGCCACCAAAGATTCTGGACCCCAAATATACCTATAAGTCAGTTTAAAGCTGCTCTGCCAGTGACATGGTTTCATGTTATAAATGGAAGGAAGCGTTGTACCTTGTGTAGCCTAGTGCTATAATGACTGGCTATGTTCACACTAGCTTCATAAACATGTGAATGTGACCAGCCCGCGAGAGCTGGGTGCACTACAGAGCTCAGGAATGTGTACATCTCAAAACACAAAATAGGAACAGATGTCCCCAGCTACAAAGACATTATACTAAATTAATATGAGCCAGACCTGTCAGGTGAGCTTAGTGTCCTTATCTGAGGGGTAGAAGCCGAGCTGTGCGATATATAGATTTATATGGCTTTCTGGGGAAAATCCTGCCAGGACTCCTAAGAGGAACAGTAAAGGGTGCTTTACACGCTGCGACATCGCTAGCGATTGCACCCGCCCCCGTCGTACGTGCGACATGTGGTGATCGCTGACGTAGCGAACATTATCGCTACTACAGCGTCACATGCACATACCTGGTCAGTGACGTCGCTGTGACCGCCGAACAATCCCTCCGAGGGGGAGGTGCGTTCGGTGTCACAGCGACGTCACTAAGTGGCTGCCCAATAGCAGAGGAGGGGCAGAGATGAGCGGGACCTAACATCCCGCCCACCTCCTTCCTTCCTCATTGCCGGTGGACGCAGGTAAGGAGATGGTCGTTGTTCCTGTGGTGTCACACATAGCGATGTGTGATGCCGCAGGAACGAGGAACAACCAGCGACATGCCCCACCAACGACATTTGTAAAAGGAGTGACGTGTCAATGATCAACGATTTTTGCCGTTTTTTTGATCGTTGCTCGTTGCTCCTAGCTGTCACACGCTACGATGTTGCTAACGACGCCGGATGTGCGTCACAAACACCGTGACCCCGACGATATATCGGTAGCGATGTCGCAGGGTGTAAAGCACCCTTAAGAGTCCAGATTTACTCTGCCTTTAACGCATGAATGACAGCTGTTTCTACACAACAATACAAGTACTTTTTCAAGCAGGACTCTTAAAGGGAACCTGTCACCAGTTTTTCGGCCTATAAGCTGCAGCCACCACCACCAGGCTCTTATATACAGCATTCTAACATGCTGTATATAAGAGCCCACGCCACTGTGTAGAACATAAAAACACTTTATAATACTTACCTAACAATGGATTCTAGTCAGATGGGAGTCTTCGTCCTCCTTCTGAAGCCTGTGTGCATGACGCGTCTACATCATACACACTCGCCGGTCCAGCGCATGCGCACTACAATACTCCGCCCTGTTCAGGACCTGAATGCCAGCGAGTGTGCATGACGTCGGACGCGTCATGCAGCGCGGATTCAGAAGGACGACAGAGGCGGCAACAAAGATGGCCGAAAGAGGCGGCGCTGCCACCGGTGGACGAGAACGTCCATTTGACCCCCATCCACTGCAGCGACTGGTTTAGGTGAGTATTATAAAATGTGTTTTTTTTATGTTGTACACCGCGGCCTGGGCTCTTATATACAGTATTCTAACATGCTGTATATAAGAGCCCAGTGGTGGTGGCCGCAGATTATAGGGCAAAAAACTGGTGACAGGTTCCCTTTAAAAGGGAGTCTGTTAGTTCAAACTTACTGTCAAACCAAGTACAGGTGCTCTGTGCACTGCTGGTGTGGCCAAACCGTTCCATTCGGTGCTAGAGTTGAGCGAGTAGCTAACTATTCATACTCACTATACTCATAACGAGTACTGTCTAATAATCACGCATTTGTTCCAAGTAGTGTGTGCAATGCAAGTCAATGGAGAAAAGCTCGCAAAGTAACAAGTAACCCGAATGCCGCACTATTCGGCTCAAAAATTATACAAACTGGTATATCATGGAGTTTAGCGTCTCTATCCTCCATCATATACAGCAACGTAAATCACAGCTCATAATAGGGGCGCTCTTTCTGCCGTCCTCTCACGGACTGATGGGCTGTGGAATTGTGAAGAGTAGAAATAAATAGTGGCATTGGCGTCGAAACTGTACAATCCTGGCAGATACGGATCAGCCGTCAATCAGCACCAAGAAAAGCTTAAATGGAACCGGTCACCAGTGTTTCGGCCTATAAGCTGCGGCCACCACCAGTGGGCTCTTATATACAGCATTCTAACATCCTGTAAATAAGAGCCCAGGCCGCTGTGTAGAACATAAAAAAAACTTTATAATACTCACCTAGAAGGTTGCTCCAGTGCACAACAGTCAGACGTTCTCCGGTGCCGGCGCCTCCTCTTTCGGCCATCTTGGTCTTCCTCCTTCAGAGGCCTGTGTGCATGCTGAGTCCTATGTCATACACACAGGCCAGTATTGAGGTCCTGAGTAGGTGCACTTTGATCTCCTCTGAGCAGGGCAGATCAAAGTATTGTAGTGCGCCTGCGCGGGACCGACGAGTGTGTATGACGTAGACGCGTCATGCACACAGGCTTCAGAAGGAGGACGAAGATGGCCGAAAGAGGCGGCGCCGGCACCGGACACGCCCATATTGCCCAACTCCATTGTAGCACGACCGTTAGGTAAGTATTATAAAGTGTTTATTATGTTACACCCCCGGCCTAGGCTCTAATAAACAGCATGTTAGAATGCTGTATATAAGAGCCCGGTGGTGGTGGGCGCAGCTTATAGGCCGAAACACTGGAGACAGGTTCCATTTAAAGCGCAGTGACTACACAAACAGTAATGATAGAATATCACAAACCATCTTTCTTCTCTCGCTCTTCTGTAATTCGCTTCTGTGCAAGTTTCTCATATTCATCTTTATCCCACTTTCGACGGAAATCTGTGTTCTTGGACTGAAAAGAAGGATACATATGTTAACATCTTTAGAATTAAAGGGGTTGTTCACTACCTGTATAACAACTTTTGAAATAAAAAACTCCATATTCTCACCTCCCGCTTCGGTGCCGTTACATTTCGGCTTGGTGGCTCGCGAGACAATGTAAGGCTGTGCGAGTCCTGCGGCTAATCAGTGGCCACTATTAGGCCATGTGCCCACGGGAGAACATACCTGTGGACTGTTCTGCAGGTATTTCCACCGGTTCACGCAGCAACTCCCCAGAATGCGCAGCTATCCATTGCTGCAGATTTCCCGCCCTGTATCTCCATAGTGGAGGAGCGGGAATTCCGCAGATAACTCCGCAGGAATAATTGACATGCCGTTACGTGCGGCTGCGGGACATCCGCAGCATTTTCCGCAGCCGTAAATACTGCAGCATTGATACAGCACTCCCCAAATCCCATAGGATAACATGGGGAGTGTCTGTACTTGTGTAAACCCGCGGATGTATCTGGAAAAATCTAGAAAATCCGCGGGTTTTCCACAGCAAAATCCGGTCACTTTCTCCCATGGGCACATGGCCTTACTCTTACTACTTTCGTTTGTCTGAGGTTCATATGACAGAGTATGAACCTCAGGCAAATTGAAGAAGTGTGGGTGCACCGCCCCAATAACAGCTGCTCATTGGCTGTAGGACTAACAATGTCTCGCGAGCCACGGAGCCGACATGGAGCATTGCCGGTATAGGAAGTGAATATCTTTATTTTACAAGGGAGGGGGGCGATGACTCCTTTAAGGCGAAACAGTCAGACACATCTACTTTACTGGTAGACAATTGCACAACTTTTCTTGCCCTCTTCCAGTCAGGAAACTACCCAGGGAAAGATATGGAGGAGGACTGCATCACCCATTGTCATATAAGTACTAATATTTTAATAGGTGGAAAAAAAAATAATAAAATCATGAGAATGGAGCTACCAGACGGCCTCCTCTATCAAGTGCCTTCTTAAGATCAAGCTAGCGGTGGCAGAGGGGCCCCATAAGGCCCTTGCATCGGAGCTCCACGTGTTTTTCATGTGATTTTTACCCCATTCATGCTGTAAACACACTGAAAGAACAGAGACACTGCCAATCTGAGCAACGTGTGATGGATAGGCAGAGACCACGATTCCTGGGATGTCTCTCACAGGGTTATGTGTTCAATAAAATCAGTGTTTCATCAGCAGGAGTTTATCAGTACATGACTAGCTGTCTCGTGCCCCCTAGTCCTGCTGCTTGGTGTAACCCCGCCCCCACCCCTGATTACCACAAAGCAGCCAATCAGTGATGGGGGTGGGGTTACAGTAATCCAAGCTCTGCTACACCTACAGCAGAAAAATAATGATTTTATCAAAACTGCTGCACCCAGTAAACTTTTTGATACATCGCAGGAATCAGGCTCTCTGCCCCTACCTCATGCTGTTCTCAGATGGGTTAACAAAAACCTGGTGACAGATTCTCTAACTCCTTGCTTCAATCTGTGTCCCTTCATGGTTTTGCTGCCTGCAGTCTGAATCTATAATGTGCACATTCCAATAAGAACAAGGAAACCATTACATGAGCGGATGTGTCCATTTTTTTGGTAGTGTACGTTGCAAATTTCACAGTAAAAGCATTAAATGGATTTTCTTTGGGGGCAATCATTGAGCCCTTTATCATGAATATCGCAGGAGTGAAACTCCTGATGAATTCCAAAAATAAAGAATGGACATACTGTGGAATTGAAAGTCTGCATAAAGCCTCATTCACACATTAGTTTTTCACATACATAATCTAGGCATGATTTTCACGGATAGAACACATGCCTGTTATAGTCTACACAGCTGTCCACATGCCTGGAAACAGCAGCGCCCCTTTTTCAGGAGACACTTAGTTTTGCTGTGGCTTTGGGCTGCCACACAAGTCAGGTGGGCACAGGGCTCTATGTGTCTCTGCTGCACCACTGCACAATGCAAGAGAATGGGGTTATACTGCGACCCCCGAAAAGCAAGAAAAGCACAACTGCAATGGATTATTTACAACTTGTTTGTATAGTATGGGGCGCAGTCTGTACCATACACGTACATTGCTCCAAGATGCCAGCGCCTCACTGCGAAGCAGCCAAAGTTGGCCGGTAGCCTCTGTCTATAAACAGCAAGACACAGGGGCCACCGCGCAACTGGGGCCAGTCAGACAACTGGGACCCGCCGCGCACCTGGGACCAGTCAGACAACTGGGACCCGCCACGCACCTGGGACCAGTCAGACAACTGGGACCCGCCGCGCACCTGGGACCAGTCAGACAACTGGGACCCGCCGCGCACCTGGGACCAGTCAGACAACTGGGACCCGCCGCGCACCTGGGACCAGTCAGACAACTGGGACCCGCCGCGCACCTGGGACCAGTCAGACAACTGGGACCCGCCGCGCACCTGGGACCAGTCAGACAACTGGGACCCGCCGCGCACCTGGAACCAGTCAGACATCTGGGACCCGCCGCGCACCTGGAACCAGTCAGACATCTGGGACCCGCCGCGCACCTGGGACCAGTCAGACAACTGGGACCCGCCGCGCACCTGGAACCAGTCAGACATCTGGGACCCGCCGCGCACCTGGAACCAGTCAGACAACTGGGACCCGCCGCGCACCTGGGACCAGTCAGACAACTGGGACCCGCCGCGCACCTGGGACCAGTCAGACAACTGGGACCCGCCGCGCACCTGGGACCAGTCAGACAACTGGGACCCGCCGCGCACCTGGGACCAGTCAGACAACTGGGACCCGCCGCGCACCTGGAACCAGTCAGACATCTGGGACCCGCCGCGCACCTGGAACCAGTCAGACAACTGGGACCCGCCGCGCACCTGGAACCAGTCAGACATCTGGGACCCGCCGCGCACCTGGAACCAGTCAGACATCTGGGACCCGCCGCGCACCTGGAACCAGTCAGACATCTGGGACCCGCCGCGCACCTGGAACCAGTCAGACAACTGGGACCCGCAGCGCAACTGGAACCCGCCGCGCACCTGGAACCAAACAACTGGGACCCGCCGCGCACCTGGAACCAGTCAGACAACTGGGACCCGCCGCGCACCTGGAACCAGTCAGACATCTGGGACCCGCCGCGCACCTGGAACCAGTCAGACATCTGGGACCCGCAGCGCAACTGGAACCAGTCAGACAACTGGGACCCGCCGCGCACCTGGAACCAGTCAGACATCTGGGACCCGCCGCGCACCTGGAACCAGTCAGACATCTGGGACCCGCAGCGCAACTGGAACCCGCCGCGCACCTGGAACCAAACAACTGGGACCCGCCGCGCACCTGGAACCAAACAACTGGGACCCGCCACGCACCTGGAACCAGTCAGACAACTGGGACCCGCCGCGCACCTGGAACCAGTCAGACAACTGGGACCCGCCGCGCACCTGGAACCAAACAACTGGGACCCGCCGCGCACCTGGAACCAAACAACTGGGACCCGCCACGCACCTGGAACCAGTCAGACAACTGGGACCTTCCATGTAACTGGGACCTGTCACTTGTGGGAGAAGCAGCTGTTTGTTCATAGTTTTATGAGCAGATCATTTCTCAGCAGAACATTCTGGCACTTGTAGTCCCACAGCCGCTGTGGAGCCACAGGACGCCAGCAGGAAGTCATTGTTCAGATCGCCTGCGGTAACAGAAGGCAGATAACTGATATCTGCGCTCTCCACACAGAGCCGGCCTCCTGAAAAACACAGCGAGACCCCGCGCCCACAAACACGACAAACTCGCCGCCGCTCCACTCATCACTCACCCCACTTCCTGACGCCATCTTGCACCCGAGAAGCCGACTGTCGCGCTGAATGACGTCACTGGGAATGATAGCTCCTACAGTCACCATGACCACGGCTCCAGCCCCGCCCACACCCGCTAGTGATTGGTCAGAGCAGAATAACCAGGGGCGGATTCTGTGCCTCTTGATATTCTTCTCAAAACGATATAAAACTGTTAGTAGACATGTTTATATCATGATATTATATCGAAAATAAAAACTGATATAACATATCAGTAAACAAAAACATTGGGGACACTTTCGGGTATCACGTTAGACACCAGGCGCCATATTTGTTGTGGGCATTTGCCAAATTCTAAAATCTGTATATGTAGTAGTTTCTAAAATTTACTGTAACTGTATAGCTTCACTGAGAGGGTATAATATATTCACAGTGCTGTGTGCAGAATATGACGTCACTACAAAAAGTGCACTTCCGTATCTGCGCTGCTCCATGACGTCACATACCATAGAGTGGAGAGAAAGGGCAGACAAGTCGCAGTCTCACTACCTCTGGAGGTGTCGGAGTCACGTGGGATGTGCACTGTAGGAGCAGAGAGGAGCTGAGGACTTCTGCAGAGCTGGTCTGTGGGCACCAATGACTCCCAGGTCAGCGGCACACAGGGTGGTCACAGGGCAGAGTGATTACAGCGCATGCGTTCTGTATCTGCACTTGCATGCATGGTTGTAGTAACAGTGTGGGGAAATTAGAGCTGCAGGTGGATTTTTTTCCCATTATTACACTATTATTTGGTACTGTAGAATGTATCACTGGGGTGTTTGTGGGGACATAAGAACTATCCCATCAGGACGGGCTAACAATACGGCATGGTTCTCCAAAAATACCACTGCGACCGCGAGACTAATAGATCCAGATCATGCAGGTGGTTTGGATCATTAGACCTGAGATTTGCATCACAGCATAAGCACAAAATGCACTCGCAATACATAACTACAATATAGTGCTTATGCGGCAAGTAATTATCCAATTACCTATGAATAAGAACCCAGCATTCGAAACGCGTTGGATATTAAAGGGGATGGCCACTTTTAGAAAATCTTCCTCAACTGTTGCGGTGTTATAAAAAAGCAATAAACTGTCCTCATCTCGTCGTCCAGCTCTGAGTCTCCGCTACTGTAGACAGTGTCAGGTACTGAATGCAGCGCTGACGTCACGTCAACGGCACTGCAGCCAATCAATGAGCTCACTCCTCTCTGATGCTGAGCTTGTTGTTTGGCAGTTAAGGCAACATCAGCGCTGCAGCCAATCATTGTGCTCCATGGGTCTGCCCGCTTGTGTAGATCAGGGTTCCCCAACTCCAGTCCTCGAGGGCCGCCAACAGTGCATGTTTTCAGGATTTCCTTAGCATTGCATGGGTGTTGGAATCATCAACTGTGCAGGTGATTAAATTATCACATGTGCAATACTAAGGAAATCCTGAAAACCTGCACTGTTGGCGGCCCTTGAGGACTGGAATTGGGGACCCATGGTGTAGATGAATCACTCCTCTCCCATAATGCTAAGTTCACTGTTAGCAGTGCTGATGTTGCATCGACCGCCAATAATCAGTGTCCGTATTGGTGGATCACTCCTCTCTGTGATGCTGAGCTCACTGATTGGTTGCAGTGCTGATGTTGCATTGACTGCCAATCAATGCCTGTATTAGTGGATCACTCCTCTCTGTGATGCTGAGCTCACTGATTGGTTGCAGTGCTGATGTTGCATTGACCACCAATCAGTGCCTGTATTGGTGGATCACTCCTCTCTGTGATGCTGAGCTCACTGATTGGCGGTCGATGCAACATCAGCGTTGCAGCCAATCAGTGCTCGTATTCGTGGATCACTCCTCTCTGTGATGCTGAGCTCACTGATTGGCTGCAGCGCTGATGTCTCATTGACCGCCAAGCAGATTAAATGAGCAGATTCGGTTTTTAACTTTGAAGGCTTGGCAAATAGATTTAATAGGAAAACTTTCCATTGAATTCTGTTTTTGCCTGTTTTTGGAAGGGAAAAAAAAAATCAGTAACTAATACTAGTGTGATCCTAACACTGGGGCCCCGACAGGTTTTCGGCGGCTGTGCACTTTATGTTTGACTTTATTATTTTCTTTCTGTTGCAGACATTGTCATTGTTTTTGCCCATTTATACAGTGATTTCTTTATTTCCAGATTTGTGCTCAAGTTGTGACATATTAAAGGGTCACACACCCTGATCTGAAAGATAAATGATTCATCATCAATGTAAATGATGGCGGCTATAAAGTGTTTCTCAGCATCATGCCGGAGGATTGTGGCTGCCCGGAGTACGTCCGTTTTTGAATTTTCAGTTTGTTCATTGAGCAGTATTCCTAACTCTCAGGTAAGCGGCAATCGTGTTACAATTTGTATTTATTTATATTTTTTTGTGAATGTAAATCAGAAACGGTGCCTGTCGTTTCAATAGAAGTTGCATAAATCCGTGGTATAAACACATTGTTATATGACCACTGCAGCCAATCAGTATGCACTGATCAGCTGCAATCTTTATATTTCATCTGGAGGAAACTGTGTATCTGCCAGAACGGATGCAATGTCAAGGCTGCCAATGATCAGCAGAATGGAAGAGCAGTCTGTCACGCTAGGTAGGGATGGGAATCCTGTGTCTACGGAACGTGGAGATGGTGACCCCCTAACTGAGTCTACCACCGGGCGCTGGGTTTCCTCACCACCCCAGTCAGGTTCCGCACCTATGCACCGAGCAGGATACCTGGCCCTAGGCTGACCCTGATCTGGGCCCTAGGTAGGGAGCGGATGGGATGAGCTCTTCGTCAACCCCACTAGGCACTAAAGGACACACAGGGAAAACAAACAAGGGAAAACCACAAACAACTTATCTCTAGTGATTCGGAGAGGAACTGCAACAATCAAGATTCTCCTGATGTATGCAAGCCGCCTGCTTGCACTGAACACTTGATAAAGATGTATCAAATAACACCAGCACCGAGTAATAGGAAGTGAAGCTATATAAAGACAAGAGAAGTACTGATGAACCTCAGCTGACAGGCTGAACAAGGCCCCAGGGTCTTAAACGGAAAAGGATGAAAACCGAGCAGTAATGATAGGTCAGACACGCAGTTTACACAGCCAAACACTGTGACCTTCTATAGTTGGACACCACAGGACTGTCTGTTACCCGTGACACACCTGTGACACAGTCCCTGTCCCGCAGGTGATTATTATTTTATTGTTACTTTTGAAACACCCTGGGCCCTTTTAAAAAAAACAATGTTTACACCTAGCAGACAACCTCTTTAAAGGGCTATCCGCTACTAGGACAACCCCTTCTGATTCCACATTTTCCCCAGGTAAAATAATAGACTATAGTCCCCTCCCGTATCGGCGCCGTTCCAATGGTGTCGGGGCTCATGAGAGGTTGTGATGTCACGCGAGGCCCGTATCCAATCAGCACTGGCTTCTGTCTCCCTGCCTTCAGACCAAACGAACAATCAACAGGAAGTAAGTGCAGCTGAAGTGTGCATTTCCTGTTGAATAACTTATATGGTCCGAAGGTGGGGAGAGAAGCCAGCGCTGATCAGATGCGGGGCTTATGTGAACCCCGGCACCGCGAGCCGTGACACCACTGGAAGGTCTCCGATATGGGAAGTGAGTATAGGCTTTATTATTTTACCTGGTGCAAAACATGTGGAAGCAGAAGAGGTTGTCCTAGCAGTGGACAGCCCCTTTAACTCTGAAAAAACTGCTAAAATGTATCCTACCATAGAAAAAATGGACTGTTATCTTAGATTAGAGCGGTCTATTGAAGCCTATGAACAGGGGAAAAGCTGAGTGTGAGGACACGTTCACACTTGAAGTATTTGAGATTTTTACCTCAGTATTTGTAGCCAAAATTAGAAGTGGATGAAAAATACAGAAGTGGTGACATGTTTCTATTATACTTTTCCATTGATTGCTCCTCTCCTGGTTTTGGCTACAAATACTGAGGTAAAATACTGATTAAATACTGAATGTGTGAACGTGGCCTGAGGCAAGGAGAGCTGCTTTCTACCATTTTTTAACCTAAGTGCTGGATTCACAGCTACACTGCTCAGTACTGCTGTATAATGTCCTCCAAGCTGCTCCTTGTAAGGATGTGCTAAAGAGACAAGCGCATAGTAATCGCTTGAGTGGATATGGGAGACATCGTAGCAGTTTAGTCTCCATCCCACCGGCTCAGAGATGACTGAAAATTCAAGATTGAGCCCGTAGAGCGGGAAATGCAGGATCCACGCCGTATAATGCCGAGAAATAGCGGTCTCCTGACGTACATTCTTAAATCAACTGTTATAACAGGTACCCATTACATGCATTTGTCTTGTGGGTTTCTTCAACCTTTCTTAAAGGACGTCCAAAGATATGGTGATTGCAAATAAAATCGCCACTTTGGGGTTAGGCACCAGCAAGTCCCCTTTTTTACTCTAGGGAAATAAAGTGCAGATCATCTAAGTCAGTGCGCTAGCTACTAAGTAGTTCTCTTTGCAATCTATGAGCAATTTATGGAAATATACTGTAGAAATGTATTAAAGAACATCTGTTTCCAGGTTTTTGCCACCTATTCTAAGAGCAGCATATTGTAGGGGTAGAGCTCCTGATTCCAGCGATGTCACATGGTTGCTTCCTCACAGGTTTCTCAGCAAGAGATAATCACTACAGTCCTGATGTCATGTATCCATCAATACCCCCACCTTTGATTGTCAGCTTCTGCCTATGCACAGTGTGCACAGAGAGCTGTTAAAAGGAACCTGTCACCAGTTTTTCGGCCTATGAGCTGCGGCCACCACGAGTGGGCTCTTATATACATCATTCTAACATACTGTATATAAGAGCCCAGGCTGCTGTGAGAACATAAAAAACACTTTATAATACTTACCTAGAAGGTCGTTCCGGTGCACACCAGTCAGATGGGCGTCTCCGTTCTCCGGTGCCGGCGCCTCCTCTTTCGGCCATCTTGGTCTTCCTTTTTCTGAAGCCGGCGTTCATGATGCGTCCTATGTCATACACACGCGCCGGCACTGAGGTCCTACGCAGGCGCAGTTTGATATGCCCTGAGCAGGGCAGATCAAAGCATTGTGGTGCGCCTGTTCGGGACCGGCGAGTGTGTAATACGTACACACGTCATGCACACAGGCTTCAGAAGGAGGACAAAGATGGCTGAAAGAGGAGGCGCCCATAAGACCCAACTCCACCGTAGCGCAACCGTTAAGTGAGTATTATAAAGTGATTTTTATGTTCTACACAGTGGCCTGGGCTCTTATATACAGCATGTTAGGATTCTGTATATAAGAGCCCGATGGTGGTGGCCGCAGCTTATAGGCCCCAAAACTGGTGACAGCTTCCCTTTAATCAGTGGAGTGGGCGGGATTATACAGCTTAGCATTCATAGCTCTGCTAGATCTGCATCAGAGAAACTGTGATTTTATCAAAACTGCAGCACCCAGTAAAGTAAGTGATGCATCGCTGGAATTGGGGTCTCTGTCCCTATATCTCGCTGCTCTTAGATGTGAGACACCGGATCACAATGTGCATCAAAGCATACACATAGTTGCCATTTTTGTGTGTCCCTTTAAAAATAACCGTGTCTACAATTTCTTCAATAAGCTTCTTACATAGGAAGCTCCCTCTATTGTTTAGCAAATGATGCACTTTTACTATTTAGGCAATAATCTGACATTGGGGTGCATCCAAACGACCGTATAAATCCATCCAAGATCAGAGCGCAATGCTTGGACTGGCCGAGGCTCTCCCAACCCGAGCGTCACAGCCCTCTATATTCCTATGCAGCTGTCGCCCTCCGGTCTGGAGACACACGGCCAGGCCGAGCATTGCGGTCCGATTATATACTGTTGTCTGAATGCGCCCTATTATCCATGAATGGCTTTTCCACCATCAAGGATTAACAAGACTGTTTGTATTTGCAGATCCCCACAAAGGCCTTTCTACACCAGGATCTGACCGTAACGACAACATTTGTGGCTCAAAAGAAAAACTTTGTGCTCAAGACTCCAAAAGTAATTATATTTTTAAGATATCTGTAGAAATATATGAATCTCTATATCAATCTATATCGATCAAAATCAAGATATGTCTCATGACTGTCACCTGTCAGTGGGTGGAGAATATTGGGCAATTACACTGTGTGCGCAATTTTAAACAAGTGACTATTGTGAGCACATCACCATGTAGACTTTCCATCTCCGCGCTGTATACGCTTGAATACTTAGGCTATGTGCGAACGCTGCATCACACAAACGCAGCCTGAAACGCAAAAACGCATTCAAAATACACATGCGTTTTTTTTTGGTTTTTTTTACTCAATGGGTCAAAAATAGTGATGGGTGGATCCGGACAGTCCAACCCCCGCGGGTTCCAAGGTACCAGGTGCCGGGTCCGCTACTCGGGTAATAAAGAATAAATAAACAAAAATAATGAAAAAAATAATAAAGTGAGCGCGCTATACTTACTGAGTCGCCGGCACCACTGTAACTGCTCCTACGGCCTCTCATTCACTTTTGGGGCTGCTCATTAGCCTCATACATATTCACTGCTCCCTCTGCCATCTGTGATTGGTTGCAGTCAGACACACCCTCATGCTGAGTGACAGCATGTTTGACGCTTCCAATTACAGACCCAGTCTGCAGGTCTAGATCGTACAGTAAAAATAAACATGTACAAAAATTGACATAGGGTCCCCCCATATTATGCTACGTAGCACAGATGAAGCATACGGCTACAGCCTGCAGCCACCAGCCGTGTGCTTATCTTGGCTGTGTATCAAAATAATGCAGCAAAAAAGCAGCATGTGGTCCCCCCAATTTTAATACCTAGCCATGATAAAGCCGGTGGTTGGGGGCTGGTATTCTCAGGCTGCGGAGACCCAAGCTTATTGGGCCACCCCAGCCTAAAAATATCTGCCTGCAGTTGCCCAGGATTTCCACATTCATTAACTGCGACAATCCCAGCACTTTACCCGGCTCTTCCCAATTTCGCTGGCAATCAGGGTAATAAGAGGTATATGGCATCTCACAGTTGCCTTAAGCCCTTGATTAGTAATGCGAGGTGTCTGAGACCCCCCCCATTACTAATCTGTAAGTGAAAGTAAATAAACACAAACAGTGAAAAAATCCCTTCATTTGAAATAAAAGAGCAAAAAAGCCCCCACACTCTTTCAACACTGTATTAACTCCAAAAACACCCCTGTAGGTCCGAAGTAATCCACACGAGGTCCCACGAAGATTTTAGCTCTGCTACATCCAAACTAACAGCATGCAATCATAGAACATGACTGCCCACTGTGAGCTTCACACAGAGACTGAGTGAGCCACTTGATCAGCGGTGACATCACTCAGGTTAGCTGCGGCCACAGCTGGAGGTTCACACGGCACTCCACCTGTGACCGGAGATAACCAGACTCCCAGGGGACCTCAACGAACTCAGTGACCTTCTCAGGTGAGGTCACTAAAGTAACCTGAGGTCAAGTTACCTGCGGCCTTCATTGGATGAAGCAGATCTGGTGATATGTATTTGTGTAATGAGGGTGCAGTCTACAGAAACACTTTCTATTAAAGTGTGCAGAATTATTACACAGCTTGTTCTCAGGCAAAATGGGCCAAAAAAAAATTGAACTGATTATGAAAAGTAAAAAAAATTGTGAATTTTTAGAGGGATGCAGCAGTCTTTAAATTGAGATATTGGGGTTGTGATCACTGGACCATCCTCTTAGAGGGCTGGCGCGCTATTTACAGGAGATGCCTCTCAGCTTTGACTAATTCAAGGCATTGCGCAGGCACCTCCCCTAATGGGAGGGTGCCTCAAATGCACAGTGCCGCTCTGCTGTAAGCAATGAGAATCATTGGTGGAACAAGGAGGGCCTAAAGAATATTTAACGTTTTGTTTTTAATGTTATGGCCAAACTGTGCATGTATGTATTCATGTATATATGATTCTGTGCAAAGGCAGGTGTGGAAAAATGTACACGGTTTTTGATGGCACTTAGCAAACATCTTGGAGAACTAACCTCACATATTCTGTGGATGTCGGCTTGTGCAAGTCATTCTATCTCTTCATGTAATCCCAGACAGACAATATGATGTTGAGATTAGGGCTCTGTGGAGGGCTATCATTTATAGGACTCCTTTTCTTTTAAGTTTTAAGATCGTTCTTAGAGAATCAGTCCGCAGGTTTTTGCTATGTAAGGCTAGGTTCACATTTCCGTCAATTTGTATCAGTCACAATCCGCGGCTCTGGTAAACAACGGAATCCGTTTGGCGGATTCCGTTGTTCCCATAGACTTGTATGAGCGGCGGATTGTGACTGATTCTGCGTTGCATCCTCCGCCCGACTGATCAGTCGTGGAATGACTGACCGCCGGGCGGAACGAACGCAGCTTGTAACGTTTTTTGAGCAGAGCAATCCGTAGGATTTCGCTGCGCATGCTCTCTCTGACTCCCTGCACACGTAACCATGGTACACATCGGGTTACTAAGCAATGCGCTTTGCTTAGTTACCCGATATTTACCCTGGCTACGTGTGCAAGGAGTCAGCGCTAAGCGATGTACGCTGGTAACCAAGGTAAATATCGGGTAACCAAGGAAAGTGCTTTGCTTAGGTACCCGATATTTACCCTGGCTACGTGTGCAGGGAGCCCGACACTTCCCCGCTCGGCTCCGCCCACCCCGCACTCGGCATGTGTACACACACACTCACCTGTCCCCAGCCATGCAGTCCCCGGCACTGACGTCCTCAGCGCCATGGCCCCGCACGACTCCGCCCCCCGCACACATTCTTGGCGGCCAAAAGATCAGCTGATCACCCGGCAGCCGGCTGCTGTGAGCGATCGGCTGATCACCCGGCGGCCGGCTGCTGTGAGCCATCGGCTGATTGGCCGGCTGCTGTGAGCGATCGGCTGATCACCCGGCAACCGGCTGCTGTGAGCCATCGGCTGATCGGCCGGCTGCTGTGAGCCATCGGCTGATCGGCCGGCTGCTGTGAGCCATCGGCTGATCGGCCGGCTGCTGTGAGCAATCGGCTGATCACCCGGCAGCCGGCTGCTGTGAGCGATCGGCTGATCGCTCTCATTAGCCGGCCACCGGGAGATCATCTGTTCGCTCTCAAAAGCCGGCCGGCTATTGTGAACGATCAGCTGATCGCTCTCTTTTTTACAACGGAGTCCGACAATGAATTCTAATTCTTGTCATCCGTTGTACAACACATCAGTCACAAGCGTCAAGCAACGCATATGACCGATGCAAAACAACGGAAATGTTAACCTAGCCTAAGCTGAAGACAGCATGTTGCAAGGGTTAGCCCAGGGAATTCAGCAATGCCTGTCTTTTCAAGGTCCATTCTGTTGTTATTTGCTATGTTTAAGCATAATTTATCATTGCTTGCACAGAGCAGTCCGGCATGCCCACTCCTGTGATTGACTCCTCACTTTCAATGTACAAACTCTATAGAGAGATTGGTGTGGGTGGGAGCAGATATCTCATCTCTGTTACATGGCTAAATCTACAAATTCTGACTGTGTCAGAAATGCTGCATCCAGTCATCTAAGTGATACATCATTGGATTCATGATCTCTTTTCCTACATTATGCTGCTGTCAGATGAGATTGCAAAAACCTGCTGACAGATTCCCTTAAATAATATTTCCTTTCTGTTTGGGATTGTTATCTTGCTGCAGAAATTTGAAGCCAATCAGATGCCTCTTTGATGTAATTGCATGTTGAATAAATATCTGCTTGTTTGTCTCGGCATTGAGGACCCCATTAATCCTGACCAAATACCCCACTCCAGTTTCTGAAATGTAGCCCGATATTTGCAAACGTCTTCCACTGTGCTTCACTATATCCCGTAGACACTCATTTGTACGATCTATAACCCTTTGGCAAAGCTGCCTTTGGTTACAGTCAAATATTTCACATTTTGAAATCAGCCCATATCTTTGTGCAACCTACTTCCTATGATTTTGTACATGGTTTAGTCACTGGCTTTGATCCATATCGAAGGTGTGGCTTTTTAACCACAATTTCTTCTATTAAGACGACATCTGGCCATATTTCGTTAAACAGTAGAGTTATGTAGCTGTGTCCCTCTGGCTGCTGCCATTTCTGAGCTGATGGCACTGCCGGACATCTTCCGATTTTGAAGGGACGTAAGCATGATATGTTTTTCAACTTCTGCAACTTTCCTTGGCTGACCACTGCGTATTCAGTTGACAACATTGCCCTTTTCTTGGTGCTTCCTTATAAGAGCTTGAATAGCACATCATGAAACCCCAGTCTGTTTTAAAATGATTACGCGAGAGACACCTTTCTGATGCAGTATAACTACCTCGTTTGTTGTTAGTGCTCTATAGTGTATGACCTGTGGCCTGAAAGAAGAACAATAAGTCCTGGACGTGATTATTTGGCTCTGTAGGATCCCTGTTCTCAATTTTGAGTCTTTTTAGGATTACATAGTGATAGAAGGATTTACGCATGCCTTCTATCACAGAAGATATGTGGTTAGTTCTGCAAGATGTTTGGAACAACCTCCCTGCAGATTTTCTTCAAAACATTTGCAATTATGCCTAGAAGAATTGATCCAATTTTGAAGGACAATGGCGGTCACACCAGATATTGATTTTGATTTAGAATTTTCTTTTGTTCATTCAGATTGCATTTTATTAATTAATAAAAAAAATATTTAGGGCCAGAAATATTTGGACAGTGACAAGTTTTGGCATTTTAGTAGTTTAACACATTCAATATAGTTATAACCAATATAGTCTTAAAGTGCTGGCTCTCAGCTTAATTTGAGGGTATTCACATCCTAACTGGAGTAGTGGTTTAAGAATTACAACTTTTTAATATGCTTTTTTTTCAAGGGACCAAAAGTAATTTGACAATTGTCTTAAAAGCTCAGTAATGGACTGCATCAGCTATTCCCTCAATCTGTCATTAATTAAACTGGTAAAAGGTCTGGAGCTGATTCCAGGTGTAGTATTTGCCTTGGGAAGCTGTTGCTGTAAAGGCCCCGTCACACGCAGCGACGTATCTAACGATATATCGCCCTGGTCACGGATTCCGTGAAGCACATCCGGCATCGTTAGCGAAGTCATTGCGTGTGACATGCACGAACGACCGTTAACAATGGAAAATACTCACCTTATCGTTGATCGTTGACACGTCGTTCCTTTTTAAAAAATCGTTGATTGTTGAGCACGCAGGTTGTTCGTCGTTCCCGAGGCAGCACACATCACTTCGTGTGACACCTCGTGAACGACGAACTGCAGCTTACCTGCGGCCGCCGGCAATGCGGAAGGAAGGAGGTGGGCGGGATGTTACGTCCCGCTCATCTCCGCCCCTCCGCTTCTATTGGGCGGCCGCTCAGTGACGCCGCACGAACCGCCCCTTTAGAAAGGAGGCGGTTCGCCGGCAACAGCATTGTCGCTAGGCAGGTAAGTCCCGTGTGACAGCTCCGAACGATATTGTGTGCCATGGGCAGCGATTTTGCCCGTGACGCACAAACGACAGGGGCGGGTGCTTTCACCAGCAAAATCGCTAGCGATATCGCTGCGTGTAACACCCCCTTTAACCTACCATATGTGATCAAAGGAGTTCTTAATAGAAGAGAAATGGATCATCAGTGGGCTGAAAAAAGAAGAAAACCATAGAGAGAAATGTTAGGAATGGCCAAATCAACCGTTTGGTACAGTCTGAAGAGAAAAAAAGCACACCTGTAAGCTTGGGAACTTAGAAAGGCCTGGAAATCTGTGGAAGACATCAGTGGTTAATAACTGCAAAATATTTTCCATGGTGAAGAAAAAAACCTTGACATCGTCCATCTAAGTGCAGAACACTCTCCAGGAAGTAGGTGTTTCAGTATCTAAGTGTACCATAAAGAGAAGACTTCATAAGCGCAAATACAGAGGGTTCACCTCAAGGGGCAAACCATTAATCAGCATCAAAATAGAAAACCAGATTAAACTTTGCCAAAAACGTCTAAAGAAGCCAGACTAGTTCAGGAAAAGCATTCTATGGACAGATGAAACTACAATCAACCTGTACCAGAATGATGGGAAGAAAAAGTATGGAGAGAGCTTGGAGCAGCTCATGATCCAATGGATACCACACTTTCTGTAAAACATGGTGGAGGCAGCTTGATGACCGGGCATGCATGGCTTCCAATGACCCTGGGTCCTTAGTGTTTATTGATAAAGTGACTGAAGACAGAAGCAGCCGGATGAATTCTGAAGTGTACAGGGCTGTACTTTTCTTTTTGGATTCAACCAAATGCTGTAAGGTGGATTGGATGGTGCTTCAAATATTTGGACTTTTGTGCCTTAAAAAAATCTCCTGGGTTACTTTTTCAGTATGTTTTGGGTCATTGTCCATCTGTACTGTGAAGGATTCTCTACAAAGTATAAAAAATAAACATTTTAATTATGGTAAAGTAAATTTGTCCAATTACTTTTGAGCTCCTGAAATGAGGAGGCTTTGTAGAAAAATGGTTGCAACGCCTAAACGTTTTGCAGGATATTTTTGTTCAATACCTTTAAAGCCTACACTTCAATTGCATCTCAGCTGTTTAATTTTAAATAGATACCGTATATATGGATTATAAGAAGCACTTTTCCACCCCAAAATTAGGGAGGAAAATGAAGGGTGTGTCTTATATTCTGAATGTGGCTTACTGGGAGGTGGTGGAGAGAGGTAGCAGTAGGCAGGGACAATGCTGCGGTGGCTGTGTTAGGGCTGCGGGCGCTGTGGACTGCTGTGCTGTGGGCTGCAAATAATGGCACCCAGAGATGGCACATGCGCAGATGGAGCGCTCTACTCAAGATCTCATTTGCGCACGCGCCGCCTCTTGCCCATTGATCTCCCAGCAGCGGACTTAAGGAAAATGGTGCCCAGAGGTGGCGCGTGCGCAGATGAATTTTGGCTTTACATTGAGCCGATAGATCAATCTGCACACGCACAGACTCTGGGCGCCATTTCTTTGAAGCCCAACAGTTTCTGGATGTTGCTTACCTTATAGTGCCTGCAGGGAGCATCTGGGACACCCTCCGTGCCCCCGCAGCATCACCCTGCTCCACCACTGCCCCTGCCTCCTGTGAGCCCGCCCTACCACTGCTGCCACCCTCTCCCTGGTAAGACGCTACCAGATTATAAGACACTTTTTTTTTTTCCTAAATTTTGGGTGCGTCTTATAATCCAGTTTTATAATACACTAGCTGTAGTACCCGGGCGTTTCCCGGGATAGTCTCTGTTTATCTGTCTCTTTCCCCCGTCTGTCTCTGTCTCTTTCCTTGTCTCTTTCCCTGTCTGTCTGTCTCTGTCTGCCTCTGTCTCTTTGACTGTCTGTCTGTCTTTCCCTGTCTCTTTCCCTGTCTGCCTCTGTCTCTTTAAGAATGTGATGAAACTGTGGAATAAAAGCGCAAAAATAGGGTCTTACCCGGTATAGGGTTTTTAAGATTCTCCATCATAAAAAAACAGCCCTTTTCTCTGACATACGAAAATGTTTTATTCTTTTTAATTCCTTCTAATTTTTATATGCTCTCACTCTTATTATAAATTATAATTGCTCCACCTGCACAATATTTCACCCTGGTCACTTAATGCGAAATATGCCCAAACTCTGGAGGCTTCAGTCACTGCCAATGCTTCTAGTTATAGGGCAGAGGTCTAATCTACAATTTCACTCCCATCAGGTCACAATGATTTTTCAGTTCGAGCCCCCTCTTTCTCTTTTTTAATTTTTTTTTTTATAAAAAAACTTTCTTAAAAAACTCTTATAAAAAAAACAAACTTTGCACTTCAGACAATATGATGTTCACACAAACATTTCACGTCTGATCTACCTTTTTATATTCTCTAGGAACTTCATTGCATCAAATCACATATGTAAACATCTACTCCCCCCCCCCCTTTTTTTTTTTTTGTTTTCCCTCCCCCTTTTTTTTCCCTTTTTTCCTATTCCATTGCAACTTTATTCACTGTTTCACTGTTCCACGAGGCACTGAGTCATAGCCATGAGTCACTGGAGCTGATGACGCGTCAAATGCATATGTTTCAGATGTGGATTTCTATATATAAGTCTTGCATGGCTGATACCGTTGTATGATTTCCCTTGTCCTGAAGGAGATGGGTTTATCTCTGAAATGCGTAGACTTATGAAAATAAAGGGATTTATTTTAAATCTTCTCTATTCTGTGGTTTTAGCACGGCTTACACCCGTATTCCTCTCCCCGTTTATGATGCCTCTGTCTCTTTAATTCTCTTTCCCTGTCTCTTTGACTGTCTGTCTGTCTCAGTCTCTTTCCCTGTCTGTTTGTCTCTCTCTCTTTCTGTCTCTCTATCCATCTCCCCACAGACATCTTATTACCTCACACATAAGCTTCTTATACTAACAATTTGTTTTGTTCCTATAGCAACCACTCACAGTTGCTATTAATAACTTGTGGCTCGCAGCTCCATTGACTTTAATGGAGGCAGATTTTTTGGAGAGTAACTGGAATGCGTGGGGTTACATTTTCTTGTGAAAACATAGTCTGACATTCCCTGAGTCACACGAGGTGTCTGTGCAAAATTTTGTGATTGTAAATGTGACGGTGTGGATTCCTTTAGCGGACATACATACACACACACACACACTCCGCTTTATATATTAGATTCAATCTGAACTGAATAATACGGTAATAGTGACCATGCAGAAACCAAATCACGATGACTGGGTCACAGCCCAAATATTTCCGGACCAAACTGTAAACTATTAAAACTTATACTTTTTAAATTATCACTACAGCCTTTCTTGTTTGTTTTTTTTTTTTCATTTTCTGCTGGAGAAAGGTGCTTCTTCTATCGACACTGCTTCGGTCAGTTTCCCTCTGTTTGTGCCCTGCGGCTGCTCCAGTGTTTCATGGAGCGCGCCGGAGGCCATAACTCAATGTAAGTCTACCTGACCGGAGCGGCATTGGTAAAAGGCCTCTGCAAGTTGAGAATGAGACTAGGGAAGAGACTTTAGACTCAAAGCACCTCTCCAGCTGTAAAAACAACAACAAATCGCTTTAAAGTATTCTTCCTTTGCAGCATTTTTTCCACACCAGCGTAAAACGTTTGCACAGTCCTGTATATCTGTAATGCCTTTATCTTTAATTTAATCTGCACTGATATTACAGGGCACACATGATATTGATCCTAAGAAAATGGCCATTCGGGAGAAGGTGTTCAGCGTCGTACTGAATTGCTTTAAACGTCATGGAGCAGAGAGCATTGACACCCCTGTGTTTGAGCTGAAGGTTAGTTCTTTTTTTTTTCTTTTCCTTTTTTTGTTTACAAAATTCAGAAGGAACAAAACTATCTAAGTAATAAAATATAATTGACGCATCCTAAAAGCAAAATGAAGCAACTTGATAAACAGAAAAAAAATATTTTTTATTGAAAAATCTGTACAACTCCTTCACATAGCTGGCTGTCCTGCAGCTTATTACAGAGAGCTGACACACTGATTCCCATCCTTCTCAGTGTTAAGCTTTGTTCAGAAGATTGTATTTTTGTCCATGATATTAAAGGGAACCTGTCAGCACTTTTTTTTTTACCTATAAGCTGCGGTCTCCACCACTGGGCTCTTATATACAACATTCTAACATGCTGTATATAAGAGCCCGGGCCTGGAGTATAACCTAAAAAACACTTTATAATACTTACCTAACAGTCGCGCGGTGGGCCTAATGGGCGTCTCCGTTCTCCGGTGCGGGCGCCTCCCCTTTCGGCCATCTTTGTCGTCTTTCTGAAGCCTGTGTGCATGACGCGTCTACGTCATACACACTCGCCGGTCCTGCGCAGGCGCACTACAATACTTTGATCTGCCCGGCTCAGGACCTGAATGCTGGCGAGTGTGGATGACGTTGGACGCTTCATGCACCGCGGCTAGAGAAGGAGAACAAAGATGGCCAAAAGATGCGGCGCCAGGAACCGGACAACAGAGATACCCATTAGGCCCACTGCGCAACCGTTAGGTAAGTAGTATAAAGTGTTTTTTATGTTCTCACAGCGGCCTGGGCTCTTATATACAGGATTCTAACAAGCTGTATATAAGAGTCCGGTGGTGGTGGCCGCAGCTTATAGGCCAAAAAATTGGTGACAGGTTCCCTTTAAGTGACCAATGTTATTCAATAGGGCTGTTCAGATTACTGTATTATTTTTCACATTTTTTTCCACTAGTCTTCTCTGTATTTTGCTTGAGACTCGCCTACTCAAGTCTTTAGGCATGCAAAATAAATCAGATCCCATGCTGATCTTCCATAGAACCTTTGACGTTTATGGCTACTTTGCCGTTTTTATAACATGGGAAACTGTATTTGGTCTTGTGAATGTTAATAGCTGCTGAAGTATTAAAACAGATGCCATTCAGAAGAGAATACAGATGAAAAAAATACTTTTTCTTTTATTCACATGTAACCAAAGGTATCCGGCACCAAACTCCACACCCCCAGCTCCACTTGCAAACTCACTAACATGCGGCACAGCACAAAGCTAGTAAGGAAACCAGGCCATATAGAACGGTGCAGCAGCTCCAAAAAAAAACATCAAGAAATCTTCAATAAAAAAGAAGGAAAAAGGTCGCACTTCCCAAATACGAATCTTCATTTATTAAAACAATCAGGGCATATAGAAGCAGGGGGGGATGTGGGGGCGTTAGAGACAATGGTGGCCATTTCTCGCAAACTGGTCAGTGAAAGAAATTGTTTGTATGCACTGACCCATTGAACAACATTTCTCCGAATGTGATCTGTTTTGTTTAACGGATAACACTCAACAGTGGTGTGCACAAACGGTAACACTTACAGGAACTCGTTTCCAGCATGTATTACCGGGAGGGATACAGACACACAAGAAGTGCGAAATATGGAGCATGTTGCAAATTGAAATACATGAGGTCTGCAAATGAATGAAACAAAGTGCAACTTAAAGGGAATCTGTCACCCGTTTTTGCAGAGCAATATACTGTAGAGACAGAGACCCTGATTCCAGCGATGTTTCACTTACTGGGCTGCTTAGTGTGGTTTTTATAAAATCACTGATTAATCAGTAGATTATCATTACAGGACTACTTGGTGTGCTGCAGGTAGTCCAGCATATTCATGAGCTCTGTATAACTGCTAGATCTGCAGCAGAGAAATCAGTGATTTTATCAAAATGACAGCTCAGTAAGTGACACATCACTGGAATCGGGGTCTCTGTCTCTACGTTATGCTGCTCTCAGATGGGGGAGCAAACACCTGGTGACAGATTCCCTTTTAAGGCGTTGTCCACTACTCGAACGGCCCCTTCTCAATCTCTGTTTCTCCCAAGGAAAAAAAAAAATGCATGATACTGAAATTGGTTTTTTTTATGTGTAAAAGATGTGCAAAGCCAAAAAATGAGCTAAATGCTACATAGATTGATAGATATCTAGCTTGTACAGCTATTTAGCAGAGTTAATAATTTTGGGGTGGGGAAATGACGTGAGGTTCCCCCTAATTTTCATAAACAGCCAAGGGACCGCAGACAACTGAGGGCTGATCTTTTTAGGGTGGGACGGGCCATGATTATTTGACCCTTTTCAACCTAAAAATAGCAGCCTGCAGTCGCCCCAGAGGTGGCACATCTGTTAGATGCGAAAAATGTGGCATTGTACTCGGCTCTTACTGTTGTCCTGATGTGGTGGCAAACGGGGTAATAGATGGGGTTTATACCAGTTGTGAATTGACAGCTGGCATAATAATCTAGTATTAGTAATGGGTGTGCATCTATTAGACACCCACATTACTAATCTAGTAGAAATATAAAGAAAAATATTTTATTTGAACACCCCCCGACTACAGCACTCATTCACCAATTTAAGAAAAGTGTATTTAAAAAATCTGCCGTAATCCATAGCGATGTCCCACAATGTTCCCCAACAGCAAATCTGAAAGACATAAAAAGAGAAAATGATTAAAGAAAATAAAGACAAAATACACCCTCGTTCACCAATTTATTTTCCTGCAAAAACCCTAATCCAAGGTCTAGCGTAATCCAAAAGGGTGTCCCACGATGATCCAAGACTCACTGTCACAGCCAATGAAGAACGGAGTGTTCCTCATTGGGAGGAAGATCAGTCACTGCAGGCTCACATATTGTGCTGTGTGAGAATCACTGCAGTGAACTGAGATGACCTCATGAGGTCAGCTCAGGTCACTGCAGGAGATCACATAGAGGTATGTGAGCCACTGCGGGCAAGCACGAGTGGTGACAACATGAGTTTATTGCAGGTCAGTTTTCTCTCCAGGTATCGCGAGAGCCTGCGGCAATGAACTTTGGTGAACTCATGAGTTTAACTCAGTTCACTGCCTGCGGTTCTCACGTCAAGTACCGTAAGAGGGCTCTCGCAATACTTGGCGCTAGAGCCGCAGTCACTGGCCTGTGGTAATTCATGCTGTCACCACTTTACACTGCATGCTGCAGCTCACACACTACTGTGTGACCCACTGCAGTGACCTTGGCTGACCACATGAGGTCATCTCAGTTCACTGCAGTGATTCTCACAAAGTGTGTTATGGTTGTGTCTGATCGTGCATGAACATGGTTGGCACATATCACATCATTACAGCACAAGATCATAGCTGCTGCTTTCTGTGCAGTAAAACATCCTCTTTATGTTTACAAACAAAATTTTACCTAACAGGATGTAGCGGCTGAGATCCCATGCTGTCCTGTCTGTATACTACTTTGCTTCCTCCCTTCCCTAGGAGATGAGGTATGATCAGACCATGCTCCTGCCATTACACAGTATATAACAATCACTGATCTCGGGGAGACCAGCTAGAGAAAACACTGCCGGCAGCCAACGAGGGCGCTCAACACAGTGAAATCCTAGGTGCGTTGCCCCAGGGAAATATGCAAATCAAAAAAGTCCGTGGAGCCTTTGTTAGGAGTCTCAACACAGAGGGATATCTGGCTAGTTTCTGTGTCGAGACTCTGGCTGGTCTCCCCAAGATCAGTGATTAAGAGGGTAAACCTTGACGGGTTTAAAATAAAAAAGGGACACACGCGGCGCCACTCTAATGTAGTAGTTCAAAAGCATAGAAAATGATTAAGAAATGTGCATAAATTGCACTCACCTTGTTTCAAGTTAGGTCAAACCCATAGATCCCTTTAGGATCAATCTCCACAATCTCTGTGCTGATCTGCTGCTCACTAGGATTTGATACACGGTGAAATCACCTCCACAGGAAACCAGTAAATTGAAGTGCTTGAAAAATCCTTCAAATCCAAAAAAGTGGCGCTGATCCCCATATGTATTAGGTCAGAAAAATTTTTATTCGGCTACTATAAAATATTACATAAAATATTGCAACGCATTTCGGCTAAAAATCTTAAAAAACGATAGCCTTCTTCAGGTAACAGGCATGTTATTTTACCTGAAGAAGGCTATCTTTTTTTTAAGATTTTTAGCCGAAACGCGTAATATTTTATAGTAGCCGAATAAAAATTCTTCTGATATAATTTAATATACGCGTCCACGTCATACACACTTGTCGGCACTGAGGTCCTGCTCAGGCGCACTTTGATCTGCCCCACTCAGGGCAGATCAAAGTACGGTATTGTAGTGGGCCTGCCAGGACCTCCGTGCCGGCGAGTGTGTATGACGTGGACGCGTCATGCACACAGGCCTCAGAAGACAGAGGAGCAAGATGGCCGAAAGAGGAGGCGCCAGTCCCGGAGAACAGCGCAGTCCATCTGATCAACCAGCACTGGAGCGACCGGTTTAGGTGAGTAAGTATGTCTCTTAACAGGAGGCATAATGGTCGCTTGTATTCATATACAAGGCACGCTGGACGATAAGGCGCACTTTCGATTTCTGAGAAAATCATAGGCTTTAATGTGCGCCTTATAGTCCGAAAAATACGGTATGTTGTGTGTTCACTAGGGATCTTTATCTAAAAAATTTTGTTCAAGAAATATTGAAAAGCCAAGCGATGAAACACTATTTTCTTAAATGGGAAATTGATACCTTGTTTTCCCAATATAAACTAAGGCCACCACTTTTACCACCTCTTTTATAGTAGTCTAGCAACATGTATATAAGCCCCCAAGCTCCTATGCCTATCCCAAAAAATGTGAGAAGAAAAATAAAACATCTGCCAAAGGAAGGAATCCATAAAATATCATATATTTTATTGCAAGCATTAAAATGAAAATGGGATTGAAAACAAAATTTTGTAACCAACCCATCGGTCTACGCATTTTCGCATTTTGGACAGGTTTATTCCCTTACTAATGATGAGGAATGTCTGTAGCAAGAGTTCTTATATTCAAGCATCTATGGAATAATTCCCAAAAAATATCTTGTATAATCATCATAGTGTCCCAAATCTCTGCAGAGCAGAGCCCAGGAGCAAGATTGAGGTGCTGTATGGATGATATAGGACGCTGCAGCCATGTGAAGCAGGAAAGGAGAACAGCGATTGTGGGGCTATAGGAGGCACGGTACAAGACAAGCAAGACTATTCGGGACAAGAGCACGTCACATGAGGGGATTATAAAAGGTATTTTCTCTGTCGCCTCATTGGGGGACACAGGACCATGGGTGTTATGCTGCCTATCCATAGGAGGACACTAAGTAGATGCAAAAGCATAGCTCCTCCTCTGCAGTATACACCCCCTGGCCGGGCCAGGCAACCTCAGTTTTAGCTTAGTGTCTGTAGGAGGCACTTCCTTTCAAGGTTTGTTATTTTTTTGAGGGCGACGGTTTCCTTTTGGGACCGATTTCCCACTACCATCAACGGGCGGGAACGTGGAGTGTCGCCTCCACGTACCCCCTCCTGCGACGCTGGATCATGGGCTGGACGACGAGTTCCACAGACACCGATTTTCCAAAGCCCAGGGTAGAGGCCTGTGCCCCTATAGCCCAATTCCTCAGCCCCTCTTTGCATGCTCTGAGTTGAATATGGCACCGGTGTGACCGGACACAGCAAGCTGACTCTGCTATTTTCACTGCCTGGACTGAAGCAGTGTTTTAAGGTGAGATCCCCCCTGACTGGTTTCGCAGACAAAGGGAGAAAAGACGCTGCAGGGAAGGCTCCCAGGACATTTACAGAATTTATTATGAGAAAGTCCCTTGCTGAGTGCAAGGAAGAGAGCCCCAAGGATCCTGAACACACAGTGTTAACTTTTCTCTAGCTTGCTGGCTGGAGGAGGGGGGAAGTCACTCCTGTTCCAGAAAGTCCTGCAGATAATTTCCTGGTGGCAGGGGGAGAGCCCAGGGCTCAGGGACTCACGCTGTTTATTTGCTCTGTTTATTTGCTCTAGCAGAAAAGCTGGCTGATAACCACCAGTGACAAGCTGTGTGCTGACTGGAGGGAGAGGGAGGAAAACTATCAGAAGCTCCCTTCCTGCCGTTTTTTTTACTACCCACAGCAGGGGGGCACACTGACTTCATCTTCGCGCTCTTTTAGCGCTAAGCCCCCCCCCCCCCCCCGCGGCCGCGATAAGCCCCCACCCCCAGGAAAGCGTGCGAAGAGCTTAATCCTTCCTGAGGACAGGGCCATCGGCTGATTCTGGTGAGGTGCTTGTTTCACTTGTAGCTCTGCTGAGCATTGCTCCCCCTCCTGGTATACTCCTATTAGGAACATGCAGAATTCTAAGGGCACTAAGGGTGCTAAGGCCCACATAGTCTATTATTCAGCCTGCACTGCCTGCCACGCTGAGCTACCATGTAAACACACCTCTTCTCTCTGTGAGTCCTGTGTCCCTATAGCCCCCTAAGACCCCCCTGCCACCACCGCCGCCACCGTCAGCACAGAGCCTAGGGTTCCCAGCCCACCGGAATGGGCACAGTTTCTGTCCCAATCCATGGAGAAACTGTCACAGAACCTGGTGCTGGCTATGCAATGTTGTCCTTCACACCCTTCTGGGTCCCTGGACGGAACGCAGCCTGAGGATACCCCTATGAGGATCCTTCTGAGGTAATCCGGGCACATGCTTCACTGGTTGCAGGGATCAGGAAAAGAGCACACGGCCGGGTGTCTCCAGCACTCTCTCATGGCCCCCATGACTCTCCCTCGGGAGCACACAGGGCAGGCTCTCCCACACGCTCCACGGTTTCTGAAGAGCTGGAGGAGGGAGAATGTTGTTTATACAAAGAGGATTCCTTGGTTTCAGCCTCCCCAGATGATCAAACTGCAATAGACTCCCTTATAGCAGCAATCAACCAAACTCTGCATGTGGAGGTTCCCCCATCCACTACCACTGACCATGCGGTCTCCTTTAAGAGGGCAAGGAAACCCCAAAAGGTTTTCGCTGATCACCCAGAGTTTCAGGATATCCTCACAAAGCAAAGGGAGAAGCCTGACAGGCACTTCGGTAACCGAAAACTCATGGTGTCCCGGTACCCTTTTGCCTCACCTGCCCCTAAGGGCTGGGACGATCCGCCCTCGGTCGACTCCCCCACCACAAAGACGCTCCTGTCTTTACCCGATGGTTCCTCCATCAAGGACCCGACAGACAGACAGGTGGAGCACCTCGCCCGCTCTGCTTTTGAGGCTGCGGGGTCCTCTCTCTCGCCCTCCTTTGCCGCTGTGTGGGTCGCAAAGGCGATCTCGGTCTGGGCAGAATCCCTTAACACTTCGCTTGAGGAATCCCAGTTCACTCATACCTTCACAGAGGTAACAGCTCAAATTGCTGCTGCAGTGGAGTACCTCATGCAGGCCTCCATGGACGCTGCTACCTGCGCAGCATTTGCCGCCTCAAATACCATAGCCATCCGTAGAGCTCTCTGGCTCCGACAATGGCGAGCGGACTCAGCCTCCAAGAAGTCTCTCACGGGCCTTCCCTTTTTTCCAGACCGAATGTTTGGCGAACGTCTGGACAAGCTCATTTCTGACGCCACGGGAGGAAAGAGTACCTCCCTCCCCCACCTTCACCAGACGTCAACAGTCCTCGTTCCGCTCCTTTCGGAACTCATTTGGTTGGTCGACATCCCGTGCTGTCCCCGCCACCAGCCGCGGACTACGCAGGGACCGACCTTCTCAGCTCTCCCCGAAACGCACTTCGTCATGGCAGCCTAGACCGAAACAGTTCAGGACTAGGGAGACTCGGCCATGACGTTTTCCCCCCCTCATGACTCCTTCGGCGCCCCGGAAGACACACTCATTGTAGGAGGTCGACTGCGGCTCTTTCATCACATCTGGGCTGCCGCCTCAGACGACAAATGGGTGCGAGACCTTGTGTCTTCCGGTTACCACATAGAATTTCGGATCCCGACCTCAGAGTCTGTTTTTTCTCTCAAACCCCCCAAAGACTCGAAAACGACACAAAGCTTTTTTCTCAGCAATCCACTCGCTCCAAACAGCAGGAGTGATAATACCTGTCCCAGATGACGAGAAGTTCGGGGGTTTTTATTCCAACCTATTTGTGGTCCCCAAAAAGGATGGGTCAGTTCGACCCATCCTGGACCTCAAACACCTAAACAAACATGTGCACGTACGGAGATTCAGAATGGAGTCCCTAAAGTCCATTATTGCATCCATGGTCGAAGGGGAATTCCTCGCCTCCATAGACATCAAGGACGCGTACCTGCACATACCCATCACCCCAGATCACCAAAAGTTCCTCTGCTTCGCAATTCAGGACTCTCACTTTCAATTCGTAGCTCTACCCTTCGGCCTTGCCACCGCACCAAGGGTCTTCACCAAAGTCATGGTGGCCGCCATGAGCGTCCTTCACGCCAGGGGAGTAGTCGTTCTCCCTTACTTGGACAACCTCCTCATCAAGGCCCCCTCCTTCCGCGACTGCTCAACCAGCGTACAGATCACTGTGGACACCCTATCCCGCTTAGGGTGGCTAGTGAATCTGGACAAATCATCCCCGATCCCATCACGATCCACCTTCCTGGGCATGTCCCTGGACACCCGTCGGGGCTTGATCCTTCTCCCTCAGGACAAGGCGATCGCTCTTCAACGATCGGTACGCTGCCTTCTATGTCCTCCGTCTCGCTCCATTCGATTCAGCATGAAAGTGCTCGGCAGGATGGTGGCAGCTATGGAAGCAGTACCCTTTGCTCAACTGCACCTCCGCCCACTGCAGCTAGCCCTTCTAGCGGCCTGGGACAAGAGCCCCTTCTCCCTGGACAGACATCTTCACCTGACGCCTTCAGTCAGGTACGCACTCCGCTGGTGGCTTCCTTCCTCATCCCTATCGAAGGGGAGATCTTTTCTCCCAGTGAACTGGCTGGTCCTGACCACGGACGCCAGCCTCCTAGGCTGGGGAGCAGTGTACTGGCACCACACTGCTCAAGGACGTTGGACGCCCCAGGAGTCTTTCCTACCCATAAACATCCTGGAACTCCACGCGATCTTCCTCGCGCTCAGAGCGTTCTGCCCTCTGCTAGCGGGTCGTTAGATTCGAGTCCAATCAGACAATGCGACATCTGTAGCCTATATCAATCGGCAGGGGGGCACCCACAGCAAAGCGGCTTATCTCGAGGCCCACAAGATCCTCAGCTGGGCCGAATCGTCGGGATCAGTGATATCAGCGGTACACAACATACCGGGGGTAGAGAACTGGGCAGCAGACTTTCTAAGTCGCCAAGGCCTGGCCGCTGGAGAATGGTCTCTCCACCCAGATGTTTCTACACATCTGCACTCGCTGGGGCACACCAGACGTGGACCTAATGGCCTCAAGGTTGAATGCAAAGGTACCCGCGTTCATAGCCAGGTCACGCGACCCGCAGTCCATCGGCGCGGATGCTCTAGTCTGCTCCTGGCACCAATTCCGCCTGCCTTACATATTTCCACCTCTACCCCTGCTGCCGCGGGTAATCAGGAAGATCAAGGCAGAGGGAGTCCCGGTGATACTGATAGCACCAGACTGGCCCAGGCGCGCCTGGTACGCCGAATTAGTACAAATGCTCACAGACGCACCGTGGCACCTTCCAGACATCCCAGACTTACTGACCCAAGGGCCCATTTCCCATCAGAACTCCAGAGCCCTGAAGCTGACAGCATGGCCATTGAGACCTGGGTATTAACAAGAGCGTGATTCTCCCCTGCGGTTATTTCCACCATGATCAGCGCCTGAAAGCCTGCTTCATCCCGCATTTGCCACCGTAAGTGAAAAATCTTCCTTTCATGGTGCAGGGAAACGAATGTCCAGCCTATGCCTCTGGCCATCCCCAGAATTCTCGACTTTCTACAGTCTGGCTTGCAAGCGGGGTTGGCTCTCCCTTAAAGGGCAGGTCTCAGCGCTCTCAATCTTCTACCAATGCCGCCTGGCTCAAAAACCGCAAGTCAAGACCTTCATCCAGGTTGTTTCCCATCTAGTTCACCCGTACAAACGGCCGCTGGAACCATGGGACCTCAACCTTGTTCTGGACGGTCTCCAGAGGTCTCCCTTTGAACCCCTCAAGGAATCCTCCCTTGCTCTTCTGTCCTGGAAGGTAACATTGCTGGTGGCAATTACGTCCATCAGACGGGTTTCGGAGCTAGCAGCACTCTCTTGTCGTGAGCCTTTTCTGATCTTTCACCAGGACAAGGTGGTTCTGCGCCCCCTTCCGGATTTCCTTCCAAAGGTTCTTACCCCGTTTCATTTGAATGAGGACATGGTTCTGCCTTCCTTTTGTCCACACCCGGTTCATAGGGTGGAAAGGTCTCTGCATTCGTTAGACCTCGTCAGAGCTCTCAGATATTACATATCCAGGACAGCCCCCTTTAGGAAAGCGGACTCTTTGTTCGTCATTCCTGAGGGGCCTAAGAAGGGACAGGCAGCTTCAAAGGCGACTCTGGCTCGCTGGATTCGCTCTGCGATCCAGGAAGTCTACCGCTTGCAACTCCAACCCATTCCTAGTGGGCTGCGGGCTCATTCCACGCGAGCAGTTGACGCTTCGTGAGCCATTCTGCATCAGGCTTCAGTGGAACAGGTGTGTAAGGCTGCGACCTGGTCTAGCCTACATACGTTTTCAAAGCATTACAGAGTCCATACCCAGGTTTCAACTGAGGCAAATCTGGGTAGGAAAATTCTGCAAATGGCAGTAGAGCACGTCTCTCAGTAGGCGCTCCAGGCTGTCTGGGACTGGTTCCTAGTCCTTTGGTTGTGTTGTCTTCTTTTATGTTTCCCACCCATGGACTGCTTTAGGACGTCCCATGCTCCTGTGTCCCCCAATGAGGCATCAGAGAAAAACGGATTTTTGTGTACTCACCGTAAAATTGTTTTCTCTTAGCCATCATTGGGGGACACAGCACCCACCCTGTTGCCCTATTGGGCCTTGTTTCTCTCAGTACCTTATTTGGTTATGACTCTTCTTTTCTCATGTTCCTCTGTTGAGAAGTTTTTACTGTTTTTTTTCTCCTACTGCTTGTGTACTAAAACTGAGGTTGCCTGGCCCGGCCAGGGGGTGTATACTGCAGAGGAGGAGCTATGCTTTTGCATCTACTTAGTGTTCTCCTATGGATAGGCAGCATAACACCCATGGTCCTGTGTCCCCCAATGATGGCTAAGAGAAAACGATTTTACGGTGAGTACACAAAAATCCGTTTTTTGGGATAATTTATGTAAATGTTTGTTGACTACAGTAAAAGAGGTGGTAACGGTGGTGGCCCTAGTTTATATTGGGAAAACCTGGTGACAGGTTCCTTTTTAACATCTTATGGTATAGTAAAGTCATTTTGAGTATGCTCTTATTCTCTTCACTTATTCACTTTTGCGCTGTCTGGGGATCCAGACAGCAATTCCTAACGTTGTTGTTGTTATCCTTATGATATACTACCAGGGTAGATGCTGATTGCTGAATATTAATTTTTATCCATCCAGAAAACCAATAAACGGTCTTAAATCTTTATGGCAGGTAAAGTCAATTTTTTTATTGATTTATTTTTAAAGAGAGAGCTCCAAATCGCCTCCATATACTTAGATTTGGGGTGCACAACAGTTTTTGGTCTAAGGGCCACATTGCTATACTGAATCAATTCCAAGAGCCAGAAAAAATGTAAATGGGTATTTTACATGAATACATAATCAGAACCACTATTAGTATATCATCAGAACCATCGTAAGTACATGAATGCAGCACCAGAACCATAGTTAGTATATGAATGCAGCACTAGAACCACCATCAGTACATGAATCCAGAACCACCATCAGTACATGAATGCAGCACCAGAACCACCATCAGTACATGAATGCAGCACTAGGACCACCATCAGTACATGAATGCAGCATCAGAACCACCATCAGTACATGAATGCAGCACCAGAACCATTGTTGGTACATGAGTGCAGCACCAGATCTACTATATGTACATGAATACAGCATCAGAACCACCATAAGTATATTAATGCGCCACAAGAACCATCGTTAGTACATGAATGTACATTCAACACCACTTTTAGTACATGTATACAACACCAAGCATAGTGTAGCGATCAAATGTAATGTCAGCCCTATACCAGCCTATACCGTATACCGCCTATGGGCGGCATGGTGGCTCAGTGGTTAGCACTGCAGCCTTGCAGCGCTGGGGTCCTGGGTTCAAATCCCACCAAGGACACTATCTGCAAGGAGTTTGTATGTTCTCCCCGTGTTTGCGTGGGTTTCCTCCGGGTACTCCGGTTTCCTCCCACACTCCAAAGACATACAGATAGGGACTTTAGATTGTGAGCCCCAATGGGGACAGTGTTCCTGATGTATGTAAAGCGCTGTGGAATTAATAGCGCTATATAAATGAATAAAATTATTAATTATTATACGTATATGTATTTAACAATGGTAAGGAGATATAATAATAATCTTTATTTCTATATCTCTAACATATTCCGCAGCACTTTACAATTCAGAAGTTTGTATATAAACATTCATAAGTAACAGTTAAAGAAAATACAATAATTAAAGCAAAAATAAAGACAACCCTGCTCGTAAGAGCTTACAATCTAGAATGGAGTGAGCTGGGGGTGACAAGGTATAGGTGCTTATTTACAACAACAGTCCATCCATCTCAAAGAAATGGGGATAGATACGGCTGCATGAGGCAGTCACCAGCCAATCTTTGTGATGCTTTTGGGTGCAATGGTGTCTGATGGAGAATTGTGTTCTGAGAAGTAGTGGAGGGGCTCAGTATGAGATGCTGGGAGTTGTTGTTATCAGTCGTCATCATCATCAAACTGCGAACCATAAAGGAACCACAGTACTGATGAGACGTTGTCCGTATTACAAAACATTTACATCCAGGTACATTATAGATGACATCTTGCCTGATTCAAATCGTATCCGTCCCTTTTTGTCTCCTCGTAGTAAAGACTCCATGATGAGATTTCATGCCCAGAGCTAGTCTCTGCAGACTTCCAGTTTTTTCGTTTTCAACAGCACTTCCCGACACTGTGCCCTTAAAAATAAATCTATTATTATACGGCTCCATAAAAATATGTATCTTCCATACTGCATCCCTGAAAAAATAATTGCCCCTCACCATACTTACTGTACAAAATATCCTGCCACACTGCCCCTCTGCATAATATAACACTCTCCATAATTTCCCCTACACACTGCCCTTCTCCATAATATTCCCCAACACAGCCCCTCTCATACTATCCTCCCACACACTGACCCTCTCCATATTAGCTCCCTCCTTCCACACTGCATCTCTCCAAACTGTCCCTCCACACTGAGTTGTTCAATAATATCCCCCCACATTGAGTGTATTCATAATATCCTCACCCACACTGAACCTTTCCATAATATCCCCCTACACTGAGCATCTCCATAATATTCCCCCCCACCACACTGAACCTCTCCATAATGTCACCTATCACACAACTCCTCCCAATAAAGTCGCCCTCCACACTGAGCCTTTCCATACTATTTCCCCACCACCCCAAAAAAAGTCTTTTCCTAAAATATCCTACCCAAATTCCCCCTATATATATATTACCCTCACGCTGCTCCTGTCCATAAAGTCCTACTGTCCCTCGCTATACTGTGCCTTTTTTAACAATCCCACCTCCCCCATATTGTGGCTTGTCAGTAACCCTAATCCTTCTCCTTTTGATAATTACACATTGAATTGTCGCCTCCTCTATGGAGTGCCAGCCGTATCATATGACTCTGTGGTGCCAGAAGCAGCATGATGACGTCAGCAGCATGCTGACCTCATCACACTACTGCACGTCTGGGTCAGGGATGGCGGGCGCTCCTCTGTTTCCTGCCATAGCATTTCATTTCTTTTAAATGTGGATGGATAGTTCACTCTACACTACACTGATGCACCCTGAGCCTGCAGGACAGCATAAATTTCTTTGGAAGTTGATTGGGGCGGCTTATCCACCATTCAGACTATCTTGCAAACCTTTCAGCAATTTTTTTTTCTGCTGTCCAGGGAGATTAGCTAGTGGCATGGGTTGTAAACTACTTCATTATTTTGCGCACCATGTTCAAAGAAACATCAAGATCTCTGGAGATGGACTTATGATCTGAGATTGTTTGATAATTTTCAACAATTTTGCTTTTCAAGTCCTCAAACAGTTATCTTTCTCCTCTTTCTGCTCTCCATGCTTAGTGTGCCACACACAGACACACAATGCAAAGACCGAGTCAACTTCTCCCCTTTTTATCTGGTTGCAGGTGTGATTTTCATATTGCCCACACCCGTTACTTGCCACAGGGGAGTTTGAATGATCATCACATCCTTGAAACAAAATTGTTTACTCACACTTTTGGAAAGGTGACAACAATTTTGTCTAGCCCATGTTTGATTTTTTATGAAATTCTGTCCAATTTGCCTTTTCTTTTTTCTTTGTATTTTTTTTCTGTCTGGTTCCAATAAAAAGAAAGGAAATAAACATGTGGAATTGCAATAATTTTCTGGGACAATTTTTTTAGGGTGCCAACACTTTCAGCCCTGACTCTAAAGGCTACTTTACACACTGCGATATCGGTCCCGATATCGCTAGTGTGCGTACCCGCCCCCATCTGTTGCGCGACACGGGCATATCGCTGCCCGTGCCGCACAACATCGCCCAGAGCCGTCACACATACTTACCTGTCCGGCGACGTCGCTGTGACCGGCGAACCGCCTCCTTTCTAAGGGGGCGGTCCGTGCGGCGTCACAGCGACGTCACTGAACGGCCGCCCAATCGCAGCGGAGGGGCGGAGATGAGCGGGACGTAACATCCCGCCCACCTCCTTCCTTCCGCATAGCGGCCGGGAGACAGGTAGGGAGAGCTTCCTCGCTCCTGCGGCGTCACACGCAGCGATGTGTGATGCCGCAGGAACGACGAACAACCTCGTTACTGCTGAAGTAACGATAATTGGGAATGGACCCCCGTGTCGCCGATTAGCGATTTTGCACTGTTTTGCAACGATGCAAAATCGCTAATCGATGTCACACGCAACGGCATCGCTAATGCGGCCGGATGTGCGTCACGAATTCCGTGACCCCAATGACTCCGCATTAGCGATGTCGTAGCGTGTAAAGCCCGCTTTAGTAAATGTCTACCATGCACCAGAGGCATGGTAATATGGACCAACGTGACTGTTTAATCTAATGTGTATGGGGACCTTTCATCGTGCACATATTTATCGGCTGCTACCTCTTGTAGGTAGCGGCAGCAAAGACCTAGGCAGTTGGCGTCTCTTTAATGATTAGCATTGCAATTAATCTGAAATAATTTTTCATAAGTTGTTTTTATTATTTTTGTTCGATGGAATACATTATACTCACATTATTATTCTGCTTATTTAAACTTCCTTATAAATATTTTATCTTCTAGCCATGACCGAGCACCTGCTGGGAGAGTTTAGAGAATCAGCGAGCGATTAATTCACTTGTTATTCAGCATGGATAGCGTGAACCAGGGAAGCTTTGGAATGGAAGTGATTAGGCATTACCATGCAGTGACCGTCTGAGCAGCAGCGAGGAGGGGGCAGTATTGATTGCGTGGTCTCTGGGCCATCACCATTTGAAGGTGTTGGGTCATTAAATTCTCTCCTGAAGCGGCAGCTAGGACAGACTGAAGTTGTGCTGGAGAGACAGTTATGGCCTTAGTTGAGATTTCCTTATAGTAGGCCATACATGGTGCATTATGTACAACTGATATGGCAGTGCTTTCTGCATGTACAGGGGCCACCACACAGTCCCAGGTGACTGATATTCTTTCCACCTTGCTTGTCACTTATGATCAGTGGTTGCAATCTTATTTAAAGTGGAACTTAAACTTTCCTGATCAGTAAAAGAGAAATACATCACAGTAGCCTTAAAGGGGTGGTACGAAACTAAAATTGATTTTAAATCTAAATGTCTGTTGTAAGATGGTGGCTTTGGTACCTGTAGTTTTACAAGACTTAATAGGGCGTGTCTGCCTTTCCACATATCTCCACCCATGGGTGTGTCTCATACGTTATCATTGTGTCTGTTTGTTTGACACATGGTCAGTGTGTGGAGGTTATTATATCTCTAGAAGGAACCTCTGAGAGAGAGAGAGAGTATTTTGTTTGTCTTGATGAGGTGTCATGTCCCCACCAGAGTCCTCTCCTGCAACTTCTGCTTGTTTCCTGACTACCCTCCTGCCTGCTCTTTTGGTACCTCACTGCCATCTCTGGTTTTGACCTCTGCCTGATTTCCTGACTACACTCCTGCCTCCCGAGTTTGTTCCTCTTTGTGCCTCCTGGTTTGGACACTGGCTGACGACCACTCTTTCCTGGATTGCATCCTTCCATAGGCAACAATCTCCTGGACCTTGTGTAATTCCAAATCTCTATATAGGGGTTAAAGGGTTTCAGGGTTCTTGAGGTCCTGCCGACTTGGTGGCTAGCCCTAGTCTGTCCGTGACAGCCATCTTTAGTCTGTGGTCAAGGGCAAACGTTACATCAGGGCAGTGTGTGGAGGCTGCTGAGAACTCCATGGGGATGCTTCTAGGACGAAGTTGTATCCCAACCTGTGCGGGCGTACCGCAAGTGAAACTGACTGTGATACCGTGTTTATGTTCTTTGAAGCCGGAAGAGGCTTGTGTTATGTTCCTGGAGAGCGGTTTATGTGTAGCTGAATAAACATGCTGAACTTTTTAACTAAAAGTGTTGCTGTTATTACGTCAAGAAACAAGCTGAGCGAGTGACCCCATCACATTGTCTATTTAATGTAATAATTCATCTGATCTCTTTTATATTACACTTTAATTAAAAGGTCTCTATTGCTCTTTCACTATTCTCTCTAACTGATTTATTTATTTTTTTACCTACTTCCATTTTGATAACACTTCATTTGAGAATCGTCAGTGCATGCTGGGATACTCAATGGAGATGTCATCATGGGCAGAGGCTGCGGGTTTGTCCTCATCCTGAAACTAAGCGTCATCAGTAACATCCGTTTCAGGCTTGGCTAGTTTCTGCATAGGTTGATTGTCAATTCTGACGTATTCTCAGTACTAGCTCCCTTGTCACTGTGCAACATTATATTCAATGCACAGTGACAGTTCGCTCTAGTGAGATATGATGAGCCAGTAAGACTGCACAATTAGTGTGCATTATCAGGAGAAAACACCACAAATATAAACCAGCCTCACCCATGGTAGTGACCTCTGTTTTAGGAATGGACCTAGTTTCTGCGCGCCGCGTTCTCGCTTTACAATGCACATTGACAGTGCTCTTGCTTGCCGGCTCATCACTTCTCTTTACAGCCAGTGAGGGAGTGCACTGTCACTGTGCATTGGAAAGAATACTGCACACTGACAAAGGATCTCCTAATGAGCTTATGTCAGAATTGACAACCGACTCATGCTCAGTAGAGCAGAGGCTAGCCCAGCCCCTGATAAGTACTTCACTGATGACGCTTTGTTTCATGGTGGGGGCAGAGCCTGTGGCTTTGACTGCAGACTTTGCCACTTAATGACTTTTAGGTATTTAAGACATTTAAGATTAAAATCACTATGGGTTTTGGATCACCCTTTTTAACTTAATTTCACCAGATAGCCAGAATACCATTTATCCACAGGATACTTGGCACCTGGGGCTCACAGTAATCAGCAGAATGGTGAATTTTATCCATGATGGGACACTTTTTTATTTTCCCATATTAGAATAGAGTGCATGCCTGACCACCACCCCAGTCATTCTCTATGGGGCTGCCAGAAAAAGCTGAGGGCAGCAATTAGTAGCCCAATAGGGAATGAGGGAAATGCAGTTGAGCATTTGCACTACTGCTTCATTCTAAGGAAGATAAAAGTTCCTCCTTCTGCTGATTGGTCCAGATCTCCTCCTTCGGATACTTTCCAAGCAATCTAATCACTGATCTGGTGGATAGGTGATACATTGTTACCAATATCTTCTTTAATTTATTTAGCGTTGTCCATCAAATTTAGGTGTACTCGTCATTTTATACAACACATCCCTACAAGTTAAAATTGCTTTTGTTGAACATAGCAGTGTAAAATGTCCCATTACTATTTTGCTATTACTGTGACCCTGTAACTTATCGACCTCTCTACTTGAATTGCCCGTTTCTTATAAGCACTCTGCCAGCACTATAGGTGATGGAACCTCCTCCTTTTTGCCAGCATGTATAACTACTGCTATTATCAAATGACCTGCCTTTCTGTGAGTCTTTGTATCTTTGCTCATGGTCTCCTGTCCGTATGCCATTTAAACAGACAGGAGAGCGTGAGCAAAGTTACAAAGACTCGCCCTCACTTTTTGTAATCCATTTCTGTGTCTACTGCTACTGATGGATAACACTACATAGAAAGGAGACACCCAGTGGCCAGGAATTTGGAGTGATTTTTCAGGGGAAAAATACGGTACCAGTCTCTGTCCTCTGCCGTTTCCTGCACCTGCTCCTGACATCGGCTATGTTGATATCCCACATAAAATAAGTGTTGGATAAAGGTCAGGGCCCAGCATACATCTGTCACTGCTGATGTCAGTTTATGGGCAGTACCGAGGTAGTAGAGCCGTGCATGCTTGAGCGTTGTGTCTCTCGTCTCCTATCGGACATGCATACTAACTTCTGTAACTCGGACTGCATGCAGTGAAAGGCCGAGAGCCGCTTTGTTCATCGCTCCCACCACTACAAAATGTGTAGCGACAAGGAGATGGCTGATGAGAGCACAAATACTCATGTCAAGAACATGGGGGAGAATTACTGTGCACATAGGAGGGAGAACAAAGGACAGAGTAAGGGTATGTGCACACATTGAGTATTTAGATGCAGACATTTCTGCATCTCTTTGCTGCAAAAACGCGTTTTCAATGAATTTCTTATTGCGCTTTTGCACGCGTTTTTCTAGCTTTTTTGGACACCGATAAATACTATAGAGATACCTACAAACGTATATTGTCACACTAGGTACGCGGAAGTACCAAGTGAACAGCAAAAGGGAAGGGAAACCCTGTGTCTATAGAGGGGGAGATGTTGACCGCTGAACAAACCTACTGCTGGTCCTTGGGGTCCCTCACTATCCTAGATAGGTTCCACCCGAGCCGGATACCTGCCTCTTGGTATTCCTAGTGCTGGACCCTAAATGGGGAACGGTTGGGATGAGCTCTTTGTCAACCTCACTAAACACTAAAGAAAGATACAAGGAGGACACATGGGGGGGAAAAAGCATGAACTACTTATCCACAGATGACACCAGTAGAAGTTCAGCGAAGTTTCAGCGAGGATCCCACAGATGTGTGCAAGCCACCTGCTTGCATCCAGAGCGAGAATGAACTGAATAATATCACCAGCACCAGTCCAGAGAAGATGGACAGTATTTAAAGGGAACCTGACACCACTTTTTTGGCGTATAAGCTGCGGCCACCACCACCGGGTTCTTATATACGGCATTCTAACATGCTGTATATAAGAGCCCAGGCCGCTGTGAGAACATAAAAAACACTTTATAATACTCACCTAACGGTCGCGCGGTTGGCCATATGGGTGTCTCCATTGTCCAGTGCTGGCGCCTCCTCTTTCGGCCATCTTCGTCCTTCGTCTGAAGCCTTTGTGCATGACGCATCTAAGTCATACACACTCGCCGGTCCTGCGCAGGCCAATACTACAATACTTTGATCTGCAGCAGGGCAGATCAAAGTGCGCCTGCTCAGGACCTGAATGCCGGTGAGTGTGTATGACGTCAGACACGTCATGCACCGCGGTTAGAGAAGGAGAACAAAGATGGCCAAAAGAGGCCGCACCGGACAACGGAGACGCCCATATGGCCAACCGAACGACGGTTAGGTAAGTATTATAAAGTGTTTTTTATGTTCTCACAGCGGCCTGGGCTCTTATATTCAGCATGTTAGAATGCTATATATAAGACCCCGGTGGTGGTGGCCGCAGCTTATACACCAAAAAAGTGGTGACAGGTTCCCTTTTAAGCACAAGGGGAATACTGATAATCAGCAGCTAGACAGACGTTTAGCTCCCCTGGGTCCTAAAGGGGAAGACATAAAAACCCAGCAGGAAAGCTTCATAGTTCAATGAATATGAACAGCAGGAACAATAAAAAGTCAGGAAGCATTTTGCACAGCCAAACACTGTGACCTTCTATTGTCAGAAACGACATGACTGTCTTGTCATCCATAACATATATATAATTGTACAACTCCTAAAACACATAATAAAATTGCACCATGTGGACCTTATTGGACAGCTTTTTATGATTAAATTAATTAATTAATTAAATAAATGACATGTGGTCCCCATTCTTTTTGAAGACCAGCAAAGGTAAAGCAGACACCTGGTGGCTGACATCAGACTGGGAAGGTCCATGGTTATTTTGCCCTTCCCAGCCTAACAATACCACCCCACAGCCACCCCAGAAGTGGCACATCAGATAAGATGTCTGACACTTTGCCTCGGCTCTTCCCGATTGTTCTGCCGCAGTAGCAAACGCGGTAATGGTAGTTGATGTCAGCTGTGTAGTGTCAGCTTGCATCAAGCCCTGGTGATAGTAATGGAGAGATGTCAGACAGCCCCATTACTAACCCAGTAATTAACAAGAAAAAATACATACTGTCTGCTTTACCTTTTTTCATTCATTTAATCATGAAAAGCTGTCAAATAAGCTCCACAGGATGCAATTTTATTATGTCTGTCGCTCTCTGTCTATTTTTTTCTGTCTCTATAGAACCGACAGAAATAAAGAGACTCTTTTCCAATGAGTAATGTAAAAATCCCTTTTACTGGTACATCAATTCAAAGGGATATACAGATGAAAACCATTTAGAAAGAGAAAATAAGGATATGTGTTGGATGCAAAAAACAGTCCAAGGGCACAAAATATAAACATTGCTGTCTGAGTCAAACCATCACATTGGTTGTATAAGCAACATTTAAATAATGGATAGTAGTGTGATGCGCATATATATATATATATATATATATATATATATATATATATATATATATATATATATATATATATATATATATATATATATATATATATATATATATATATATATATATATATATATATATATATATATATATATATATATATATATATATGACAAAAGAAAGTAAACGGGGTGGTTGTAAATAATTATTCCAAGGTATGAAGGTATGGGAGTTTCACAAAGTGGGAACTAAGCTAACGCAAACAAATGAGCAGACCGAGGTGCAAAATCAACAACCATTAGTGGTGAGCGGACTCGCAGATAACTGGGACCGAAGGATCCCGGTGATCTGGTTTTTAAAATCCGGTTCCGGACAGATTCCGTTCCCCATATGAGTCTGTGGGGACCAGAATGCGGCGATTAACAATGGTGGTAGAAGGGATAGGAGCAAGCGTGCTGTACTTACTGAGGCTGCTGCACAGCTCTACACTGCTCCCGTGGCTTCTCCTCATTTCCTGGGCTGCTCATTATCACGCATTTATATGCACTGCTTTCCCCAACCACCAGCCATCCTGGCATCTGTGATTGGTTGCAGTCAGAAGTGCCCCCCCCATAGGGTCTCATAGACTCTCCCCATTACTAATCTAGGGCTTAGTCACAGCTGTGGGCTGTTATTAACCCCTTATTACCCCAATTGCCACAGCACCAGGGCAATTAGAAAGAACCAGATAAATTGCCGGAAGTGTCGCTTCTAATGGATGTGACAATTCTGGGCAGCTGCAGGCTGCTATTTCTAGGCTGGGAGTGGCCCAATAAGCATGGGCCTACCCAGCCTAAGACTACCAGCCCCACCTGTTGGGCTTTATCATGGCTGGGTATCAAAATTGGGGGGGGGGGACCGCACACTTTTTAAAATGTATTTGTCAGGTTTCCGGGTTTTCCAGTTCTCTTTTGAAAGAGCTTGCCCTCAGTTAACATGGAGTTTAATGTTCTGTTGCCCTACTTCCTGTCCAGCTGCTTAAAAGGCCGCCTCTAAGCCCAGTCCAGTGCCTGAGTATACAGCTTGCTGTGTGCTCCTGCTTTGCTGCTTCTACTTCCTGATTGCCTTTTGGATCTTCCTGAAAGACTACCGACCGACTCTGGATCATACCCGGTTTCTTCAAGCTGTGCCAGGACTCCGTCTGCCGTCTTTGATCAGCACGTCTGCCCGGTTCCTTCTGGTTCGTAACCACTCTGGACTAACATTCCGTACGGACACTCCTGGACTTTTACCACTTGCCCCTTGTGTCCCGGCTGCTGCGCATTTAGGCCTTCCGGGGTGATTGCCGGACAGTCCCTGTATAGGGGTTCGCTCTGGTGGTCTCCCTGGGGGAGTCCGGTGCGTGGCCCCGGGAATCCCCTTCGCTCCGTTTCGGGAGGGTATTTCGTGTGTGTGTTCTACTGTGTTTGTTCCGTTGTGTATCTACCGTGGTTACATGTTATAAACATCTTGTACCAAGAACTCGTCTCTGGTGGTCATTGCCCTAACGCTATCGAAATCCTCAGAACATACAATAGTATTACATTATACTCAGGCCATAAGAGGATTTCGCTGGGGCAATGACTGAGACACGAGTAGATCAGCTTTTTTCCATGATTAACTCCTTACAGCAGGAGATGGAGGCTGTACAAACTAAACTTAGAGATGTGGAGGCACAGCTGGGCCATGATCACCAGGTACTGGGTCCGGCTATTCAGGATTTGCAAGTCAGAGTGGAGGCTCAGGAAGCCGTCCCCACTACGTCCGTATCAGCTGCCGGTATGCCTAGGTTACCCCCATTCCGTTTCAATGGTGATCGTAGTCAGTTTCGTGGATTTGTTAACCAATGTATACTATTTTTTGATGTACATGCTGATTATTACCGTTCTGACCGGTCCAAAGTGTTATGTATAATCATGTTATTAACCTCACGAGCACTGGCTTGGGCTAATCCTATGATAGAGAATCGGGACATCCGTTTAAATCACCTGGATGACTTTCTGACCGCAATGGCGCAAATGTTTGATGATCCGAATCGCCGTGCTACCGCTGAATCGGCTCTCCTTTCCTTACGTCAGGGAAAGCGTTCTGTCGTTGAATACGCCACTGAGTTCAAGAGGTTAGTGGTAGACACCGACTGGGGAAACAATGCATTATTGTCTGTCTTCAGAAAGGGTTTGTCCGGTACCATCAAGGACGAGTTAGCTCGTTCCGAGTCTCCAGGGGATTTTGAAATGTTTCTCCAGCACTGTGTGCGTATTGATACCCGCTTGACGGAACGTAGACAGGAAAAATGGGCAGCTGTAAACCGTGTAAACAACTTTGCGTTTCCTTCCAGAGAACCCGCTCTCAGGACGCCACGGGAGGCCGAGGACGTTCCTATGCAAGTGGACTCTCTGCAAAAGCGAGAGACCAACGAACATCGTGAACACCGGCTCCGTGAGCGTTTGTGTTTCTATTGCGGTCAATCGGACCATTTCTTGATTGACTGCCCGAAACGTCCGAATCGCCCAAATAAGGTATTGGCAGCCATGGCAGAGTGTGACAACACGGACGCAGAGTCCGATATCTCTGAGGCAAGTGGACACCTGGATGCGGTATTTCCCTTGACTGTAATGTCCACCTCACCGAAGGACTCAGAAGGGAAATATACCCATTGCTCGCTCCCCATTCAGATCCGGTGGGAGGGACAGCTAATACCTACCTCTGCAATGATAGATTCTGGGGCAGGGGGAAATTTCATGGACTCCTCTTTTGCCAGGAAACACGGTATCCGGACTCAGCAAAGATCCTCACCGGTTACCATGGAGACGGTAGACGGATCTCCGTTAATCTCTGGACCAGTTGATCGGGAAACAGTACCGCTAGAATGCGTGATGAAGCCAGGTCAGCAGGAGACCCTTGTGTTCATGATAATTTCTTCTCCTCATTTTCCGATTATTTTAGGTATTCCGTGGCTACGGTCTACAAATCCAGTCATCGATTGGGAGACTAAGGAAATATCCTTCCCACCGCAGAGTAGTCCGACCATTAGTCCAACTGTTCCGGTTCCAGTAACACCGACTGCGGAGGGCACTGTACAGGTACCTGTTCTACCACCGGTTTATAATGACTTTGTTGATATATGCGACAAGAGAAAAGCCGATCGGCTTCCCCCGCATAGACCGTATGATTGCCCCATAGACTTACTCCCAGGGGCGGAGATTCCGTTTGGTCATGTCTACCCGTTGGCGGCACCTGAGCTAGAAGCATTAAAAGAGTACATTGATGAAAGTCTAGCCAAGGGATTTATTCGCCCGTCTACCTCACCAGCAGGGGCACCCATCTTTTTCGTGAAAAAGAAAGAGGGGACTCTGAGACCCTGTATTGACTACCGGGAACTGAATAAAATAACCATCCGGAACCGGTATCCGTTACCGCTGATTCCTGAGCTATTGGAGAGGGTCCAACAGGCAAAAATATTCACCAAATTGGATCTCCGTGGGGCGTATAATCTACTTCGCATACGTCCCGGAGACGAGTGGAAGACCGCGTTCCGATGTCGGTATGGACATTTTGAGTACCTAGTGATGCCTTTTGGACTTTGTAACGCTCCCGCGGCTTTCCAACATCTAGTTAATGATATTTTTAGGGATATCATGGATCAATTCATGGTGATTTATCTGGACGATATCTTAATCTTTTCTGATTCCCTACAGGAACACCAGGAGCACGTCAAAACCGTACTTACCCGGCTGAGGGAAAACCACCTGTACATCAAACTGGAGAAATGCGAATTCCATTCCTCACAAATACAATTCTTAGGTTATGTCATCTCTCCTCAGGGACTGAACATGGAGTCTGGCAAGATACAAGCAATTCTAGAGTGGCCGGAACCGGGAAACATTAAAGAGGTACAACGCTTTGTCGGTTTTGCCAACTTTTACCGACGCTTTATCCGTAATTTTTCAGAGATCGTTCGTCCCATCACTCTGTTGACCAAGAAAGGACAGAAGTTTGTGTGGTCCGCCCAGGCCCAGGAAGCATTCCATCGTCTCAAGGTTTGTTTTACCTCAGCGCCAATATTGGTACATCCGAATCCCGCCCTTCCCTTTATCGTGGAAGTCAACGCTTCCGACTACGCATTAGGGGCCATCCTTTCTCAAAGGACTGGGGACAAGAGTCTCTTGCATCCGTGTGCTTTCTTTTCCCGCCGGTTGTCCCCTGCAGAAAGGAACTATGACATTGCGGACAAGGAATTGTTAGCGATTATTTCAGCTTTCAAGGAATGGAGACACCACTTACAGGGAGCCGCGCAGCAAGTGATAGTACTCACAGATCATCGTAATCTGGAATTTCTTAAGTCTGCCAGGTGTCTGTCTCCACGGCAAGCCCGTTGGAGTTTGTTCCTTAACCAGTTCAATTTTATCGTTACATACCGTCCAGGTTCACGTAATGGGAAAGCCGATGCCTTGTCCCGAATCCATGCCGTGGACTCCGTGCCTGGAACCCCGTCTCAGACCGTGTTATCAGATGCCAATTTCGTTGGAGTAATCCAGGACCAGGACTTGTGGAAGGACATCAAGCTGGCCTATGATGGTGACGTATTTCTTGCTGCCCCTCCGAATGATGTAACTCTTGTTCTTCGGAATGGTGTGTGGTTGAGAGAACGACGCATTTATGTCCCGGAGGCCGTAAGACTTCGGGTTCTCAAGTTGGTCCATGACTCCGTGTTGGCTGGTCATAGGGGGGTACAGAAGACGCAGGAATTTCTAAGCCGTTTTTTCTGGTGGCCTACCTGTTTAAAGGATGTAAAGGACTATGTCCACTCATGTGTGGTTTGTGCCCGGTGCAAGGTCCCTCGTGTGGCTCCTACGGGACTCCTCCAACCGTTACCCGTGCCATCTCGCCCTTGGGGGTCTATCTCAATGGATTTTATTGTGGAGTTGCCAGTCTCCGGCGGTCACAATACCATTTTAGTGGTGGTGGATCGGTTGACAAAAGCGGCTCACTTTATTCCGTGTACCGGTCTTCCCTCAGCCGCAGAGACAGTGGATTTGGTTATCCAGAACGTATTCCGATTGCATGGGGTACCGGACGAAATCATCTCTGACCGGGGCGTGCAGTTCACGTCTAGGTTCTGGAAGGGGTTTTGTACGGCACTCCAGATTGATGTCTGTTTGTCTTCTGCATACCATCCCCAGACGAATGGGCAAACCGAACGGACTAATCAAACCCTGGAACAATACCTTCGATGTTATGTCAGCCATCTGCAGGACGATTGGTTGAAGATGCTTCCGTTGGCGGAATTCTCGTATAACAACACTCAGAGCAGTTCCACTAAGGTAACGCCCTTTTTTGCTAACTTGGGTTACCATCCGACTATTTTGCCTAGGTCACCGGTTACGGTTTCGGTGCCTGCGGTGGAGGACAGATTGACAGAGCTACGACAAAATCTGGAGGTTCTAAAGGACACTGTGGCTACGGCTCAGGAGCGTTACAAGAGGTCGGCTGACACTCACCGGAGACCGGCACCCATGTATAAGGTAGGGGACTCTGTATGGTTATCCACCAAAAACCTGAGATTGGGTGTTCCTTCGCAGAAGCTGGGACAAAAATTCATCGGTCCGTTTAAGATCACCGGGATCGTGAGCCCTGTGGCCTGTCGGCTGCGGTTACCACACCATCTGAAGGTACACCCGGTCTTTCATGTTTCTCTCCTCAAACCCGTTTCTCCTAATACGTTTCATGGTCGTGTCGTGCCTCCTCCTCCGCCTGTGATGGTCGACGGCGAGGAGCAGTTCGTGGTTGAGGACATTATTGACTCCCGGCTCCATCGTCGTCGGCTTCAGTATCTGGTACGTTGGCAGGGGTACGCCCCCGAGGACGATTCCTGGGAACCGGTGGGTAACATTCGGGCACCCCGGAAGATTGCTCAGTTTCATCGACGGTACCCGGACAAACCAGGCCCTGATCCGTCCTGAGGCCGTTTCTGGGGGGGGGAGTAATGTCAGGTTTCCGGGTTTTCCAGTTCTCTTTTGAAAGAGCTTGCCCTCAGTTAACATGGAGTTTAATGTTCTGTTGCCCTACTTCCTGTCCAGCTGCTTAAAAGGCCGCCTCTAAGCCCAGTCCAGTGCCTGAGTATACTGCTTGCTGTGTGCTCCTGCTTTGCTGCTTCTACTTCCTGATTGCCTTTTGGATCTTCCTGAAAGACTACCGACCGACTCTGGATCATACCCGGTTTCTTCAAGCTGTGCCCGGACTCCATCTGCCGTCTTTGATCAGCACGTCTGCCCGGTTCCTTCTGGTTCGTAACCACTCTGGACTAACATTCCGTACGGACACTCCTGGACTTTTACCACTTGCCCCTTGTGTCCTGGCTGCTGCGCATTTAGGCCTTCCGGGGTGATTGCCGGACAGTCCCTGTATAGGGGTTCGCTCTGGTGGTCTCCCTGGGGGAGTCCGGTGCGTGGCCCCGGGAATCCCCTTCGCTCCGTTTCGGGAAGGTATTTCGTGTGTGTGTTCTACTGTGTTTGTTCCGTTGTGTATCTACCGTGGTTACATGTTATAAACATCTTGTACCAAGAACTCGTCTCTGGTGGTCATTGCCCTAACGCTATCGAAATCCTCAGAACATACAATAGTATTACAGTATTTTTTTTATGTTAAATGATTTATTTAAATAACTGAAAGAAAAAAAAAAAAAAAACACCAAAACAGCCACATCCAAGATAAGCGCACGGCTGGGGGCTGCAGCCTGTGCTGGGTATCATAATACCGGGGAACCCTACGCTAAATATTTTATTTATTTTTATACCACTATACTGACCCATAGATTGAGCCTGTGATTATTTGTAGTCAGACGCTGTCACACAGGATGGGGGATTGCCTCTGACTGCAACCAATCACAATCTATATGAAGTGAAAGCTGCACACCAAATTCAGAGTATTATGAACAAGCATAACTGCTTTATGATACATAAAGAATGAAAAATACAACTAGCCATATGAAAAATGGAAAAAAAAAAATTTGGTGATATTGCATAACTGCTAAGGATTATTTTGAAAAGAAGACATATTTAGCTAATGTATTGATCAATTCATTACTGCCCCATGACCACTTCACGGTAATCTCTTATTTATGGGGTCCCTAACAAAATGTTACCTCTATATGCGGTTAAAACCTGCTTGTGTGCATGGGTTCCTAAGCAAATGTTACCTATATGTGCGGCTGAAACCTGCTGTGTATGGGAAGCAAAAATGTGATTGTTATGCAGTTTTTTTTCTGTCTGAGAACCCAGTCCCGCCCTTTAGCCACGATTATTCAACTTCCTATATAGCCAGGTCCCTTGCTTCCCATACACAGCAGGTTTCAGCCGCACATAGAGGTAACATTTGCTTAGGTACCCATGCACACAAGCAGGTTTTAACCGCATATAGAGGTAACATTTTGTTAGGGACCCCATAAATAAGAGATTACCGTGAAGTGGTAATGGGGCAGTAATGAATTGATCAATACATTAGCTAATTAGCTCTTTTTTTCAAAATAATCCTCACCAGTTATGCAATATCACAAAAAAAAAAAAAAATTCCATTTTTCATATGGCTAGTTGTATTTTTCATTCTTTATGTATCATAAAGCAGTTATGCTTGTTCATATTACTCTGAATTTGGTGTGCAGCTTTCACTTCATATAGATTATGTATTTTTTGGCTAGCACCCTGTTCACATTTACAATGGTGTTCCAGCAGTCATTTTGATTGTTATGCAACCAATCACAGACGCCAGGACCACCAGTGGGCGGGGAAAGCAGTGCATATAGATGAGCAATAATAAGTGGCCCAGGAACTGAAGAAGAGAATGAAGGAGCAGTTACAGCCATGCCGGTGCATCCGTGAGTATAAAGTGCTTCATTCTTATTTTCTTTATTTCACCTTTATTTATTTTTTTTTTTAAAGGGAACCTGTCACCAGATTTAATGACTATAAGCTGTGGCCACCACCACTGGGCTCTTCTATACAGTATTGTAACATCTATCTATATATATAATTGCCTTATTCTGTCTGTCTGTCTGTCTGTCTATCTGTCTGTCTGTCTGTCATGCTCCAAAATTGTGTCCTTACGGTGACACAAAGCTGATTGGCCGCTGGGCTCGCCATGGCCCCGCCCCCCCACACGGATTGGCCGCTCACCCAGGCTGCGCCCCCACACGGATTGGCCAGCCGCTCGCCCAGGCTCCGCCCCCCCCACAGATTGGCCTCTCGCCCCGGCACCCTGCAGGCATTGGCAATTCAGCCACGCCACGCCCCGCCCCCCTCACGCAATGCACGTTAGCTCTGGCCCCACCCCCTCCCTCCCCCCGCGCATTTCTCTAACTGACACGGCTGTCACGGAGGTGAGTACGGTACTCCCTATCCCCCCCCAAACCCCCCCCCCCCCCGGCCCCCGCTCCCAAAGGGGTGGTGTGGATACTCGCATGGTTACAAGCGCTGTCACGGAGGTGAGTACTGTACTCCCTCCCCCTCCCCCGGCCCCCGCTCCCACGGCAGTGGTGGGAGTGGTGTGGATACGTTGGTAACCATGCTCGCATGGTTACAAGCCCATCAAGGTCCTGCTGCGCCGGAAGGTCCACACGCACACACACAAACATACACACACATCAGATCACACTCACACTCACTCTCATACACACCTCACACACACCTCACATCGCATCCACATACTCACGACATCCTGGGATATCGCTTGCTTCTCGGCGGCGAAAATGTGCTGTTGTGATCTTCCAGGACCTGACGGAGGATCACATGGCCAGAAGCATGTGATATCCCCGGATGTTGTGAGTATGAGCGCGTAAGTGCCATATCGTCAGTGTCTGTGTGTGTGAGTGGATGCGATCGGGTGTGTGTGAGTGGATGCGATCGGGTGTGTGTGAGTGGATGCGATCGGGTGTGTGTGAGTGGATGCGATCGCGTGTGTGTGAGTGGATGCGATCGGGTGTGTGTGTGAGTGGATGCGATCGGGTGTGTGTGTGAGTGGATGCGATCGGGTGTGTGTGTGAGTGGATGCGATCGGGTGTGTGTGTGAGTGTATGCGATCGGGTGTGTGTGTGAGTGGATGCGATCGGGTGTGTGTGTGAGTGCATGCGATCGGGTGTGTGTGTGAGTGGATGCGATCGGGTGTGTGTGTGAGTGGATGCGATCGGGTGTGTGTGTGAGTGGATGCGATCGGGTGTGTGTGTGAGTGGATGCGATCGGGTGTGTGTGTGAGTGGATGCGATCGGGTGTGTGTGTGAGTGCATGCGATCGGGTGTGTGAGTGTCGGCAGAGGAGCAGGGCGTGCTGGAGGAGGCTGGGAGCAGAGAGGCTGATCATGGGGAAGAGGGAAATGCTGATGCTGAAGGAGGCTGGGATGGGAAAGCTGGGAAGAAGGAGGCTGGGAGGAGAGAGGCTGATCCTAGGGAAGGCTGGGGACAGGAGGCTGATGCTGAGGAAGGCTGGAAGGAGAGAGGCTGATGCTGAGGGAGGCTGGGACGAGGGAGGCTGATGCTTAGGGAAGCTGATGCTGGAGGAGGCTGGAAGAACAGAGGCTGATGCTGGTGGAGGCTGATGCTTGGGGAGGCTGATGCTGGGGGAGACTGGGACAGGAAAGCTGATGCTGAGGGAGGCTGGGAGAGGGAGGCTGGGAGGAAGGAGGCTGGGAGGAGAGAGGCTGATCCTTGGGAAGGCTGGGAAAGGGAGGCTGATGCTGAGGGACGCTGGAAGGAGAGAGCCTGATGCTAGGGACAGAGACGCTGATGCTGGGAGGAGAGAAGCTGATGCTGCGGGCAGAGAGGCTGATGATGCGGGTACAGAGGCTGATGCTGGCGCAGCATGGCGGATGGAGCACGTTTGGTAATGCGCAGCATGGCGGATGGAGCACGTTTGGGAGTGCGCAGCATAGCGGATGCAGTACGTTTGGGAGTGCGCAGCATGGCGGATGGAGCACGTTTGGGAGTGCGCAGCATGGCGGATGGAGCACGTTTGGGAGTGCGCAGCATGGCGGATGCAGCACGATGGCGAGTGCGGAGTATGGCGGATGGAGCATGTTTGGGAGTGCGCAGCATGGCGGATGGACCACGTTTGGGAGTGCGCAGCATGGCGGATGGAGCACGTTTGAGAGTGCGCAGCATGGGAGATGGAGCACGATGGGGGGTGCGCAGCATAGGGGATGGAGCACAATAGGGAGTGCACTGCATGGGGGATGGAGCACGATGAGGAGTGCCCAGCATGGCGGATGAAGCACGTTTGGGAGTGCGCGGCATGGCGGATGGAGCACGTTTGGGAGTGCGCAGCATAGATGATGGAGCACGATGGGGGGTGCGCAGCATAGGGGATAGAGCACGATGGGGAGTGCGCTGCATGGGGCATGGAGCACGATGGGGAGTGTGGAGTATGGCGGATGGAGCACGTTTGGGAGTGCGCAGCATGGTGGATGGAGCACATTTGGGAGTGCGCAGCATAGCGGATGGAGCACGTTTAGGAGTGCGCAGCATGGGAGATGGAGCACGATGGGGAGTGCGCAGCGTGGCGGATGGAGCACGATGAGGAGTGCGCAGCATGGGGAATGGAGCACGATGGGGAGTGCGCAGCATGGCGGATGGAGCACGTTTGGGAGTGCGCAGCATGGCGGATGGAGCACGTTTGGGAGTGCGCAGGATGGGAGATGTAGCACGATGGGGGGTGCGCAGCATAGGGGATGGAGCACGATGGAGAGTGCACACCTCCCCCCAACACACACACACGCGCGCGCGCACACTGCACAACACACCACACACACACACTGGAAACCACAAACAACTGCCCTACACAGACACCCACACACAGACAACGCTGCACACACAAATATACGCACATACCGCACATATATATAACAAAAATCATACATGAACTACACAATACGTAAATTCTAGAATACCCGATGCGTAGAATCGGGCCACCTTCTAGTATATATATAATTGCCTTATTCTGTCTGTCTGTCTGTCTGTCATGCTTCAAAATTGTGTCCTTCCGGTGACATTGTGTCCTTACGGTGACACAAAGCTGATTGGCCGCTGGGCTCGCCATGGCCCCGCCCCCCCCACACCGATTGGCCGCTCGCCCAGGCTGCGCCCCCACACGGATTGGCCAGCCGCTCGCCCAGGCTCCGCCCCCCCCACAGATTGGCCTCTCGCCCCGGCACCCTGCAGGCATTGGCAACTCGGCCACGCCACGCCCCGCCCCCCTCACGCAATGGACGTTAGCTCTGCCCCCCCCCCCCCCCCGCGCATTCCCTGAACTGACACGGTCACGGCTCCCAGGTGAGTACTGTACGACCCCCCCCCCCCCCCCAACGGGAGCCCACATCAGCGTACGCCGCCAACCCAGCCGACACTTACCCTCGCATTGCTGGCCTTGCCGCCGTATGCTGGTGTGGGCTCCCGTGCGAGTGGGGGACGTGATGCGCTGGTAACCATCCTAGCATAGTTACCAGCACATCAAGGTCCTGCAGCGGCGGAAGATCCACACGCACACACATAACAGCACACACACATACACATAAACACACATCAGATCACACTCACTCTCACAAACACCTCACACACACATCGCATCCACACACTCACAGCATCCGGCGATATCGCTTGCTTCTCGGCCTCGATACTGTGCTGTTGTGACCTTCCAGGACCTGCCGGAGGATCACATGGCCAGAAGCATGTGGTATCTCCGGATGTTGTGAGTATGAGCGCGTATGTGCAATATAGTCAATGTGTGTGTGTGTGAGTGTATGCGATTGGGTGTGTGTTGGTGTGTGTGAGTGTATGCGATCGGGTGTGTGTCGGTGTGTGTGAGTGTATGCGATCGGGTGTGTGTCGGTGTGTGTGAGTGTATGCGATCAGGTGTGTGTCGGTGTGTGTGAGTGTATGCGATCGGATCTGTGAGTGTCGGCAGAGGAGCATGGCGTGCTGGAGGAGGCTGGGAGGAGAGAGGCTGATCCTGGGGAAGGCTGGGATGGGGAGGCTGATGCTGGGGACAGAGAGGCTGATGCTGGGGACAGAGAGGCTGATGCTGGGGACAGAGAGGCTGATGCTGGGGACAGAGAGGCTGATGCTGGGATGAGAGAGGCTGATCCTGGGGAAGGCTGGGATGGAGAAGCTGATGCTGGGGACAGAGAGGCTGATGCTGGGGACAGAGGCTGATGCTGGGGACAGAGAGGCTGATGCTGGGGACAGAGAGGCTGATGCTGGGGACAGAGAGGCTGATGCTGGGGACAGAGAGGCTGATGCTGGGATGAGAGAGGCTGATCCTGGGGAAGGCTGGGATGGAGAGGCTGATGCTGGGGACAGAGAGGCTGATGCTGGGGACAGAGAGGCTGATGCTGGGGACAGAGAGGCTGATGCTGGGGACAGAGAGGCTGATGCTGGGGACAGAGAGGCTGATGCTGGGGACAGAGAGGCTGATGCTGGGGACAGAGAGGCTGATGCTGGGATGAGAGAGGCTGATGCTGGGATGAGAGAGGCTGATCCTGGGGAAGGCTGGGATGGAGAGGCTGATGCTGGGGACAGAGAGGCTGATGCTGGGGACAGAGGCTGATGCTGGGGACAGAGGCTGATGCTGGGGACAGAGAGGCTGATGCTGGGGACAGAGAGGCTGATGCTGGGGACAGAGAGGCTGATGCTGGGGACAGAGAGGCTGATGCTGGGATGAGAGAGGCTGATGCTGGGATGAGAGAGGCTGATGCTGGGATGAGAGAGGCTGATCCTGGGGAAGGCTGGGATGCAGAGGCTGATGCTGGGGACAGAGAGGCTGATGCTGGGGACAGAGAGGCTGATGCTGGGGACAGAGAGGCTGATGCTGGGGACAGAGAGGCTGATGCTGGGGACAGAGAGGCTGATGCTGGGGACAGAGAGGCTGATGCTGGGGACAGAGAGGCTGATGCTGGGAGGAGAGAGGCATGGCGGATGCAGCACGTTTGGGAGTGCGCAGCATGGGAGATGGAGCACGATGGGGGGTGCGCAGCATAGGGGATGGAGCACGTTTGGGAGTGCGCAGCATGTGGGATGGAGCACGATGGGGAGTGCGCAGCATGGCGGATGGAGCACGTTTGGGAGTGCGCAGCATGGCGGATGGAGCACGTTTGAGAGTGCGCAGTATGGCGGATGGAGCACGTTTGGGAGTGCGCAGCATGGGAGATGGAGCACGATGGGGAGTGCGCAGCATGGCGGATGGAGCACGTTTGGGAGTGCGCAGCATGGGGGATGGAGCACGATGGGGAGTGCGCTGCATGGCGGATGGAGCACGATGGGGAGTGCGGAGTATGGCGGATGGAGCACGTTTGGGAGTGCGCAGCATGGCGGATGGAGCACGTTTCGGAGTGCGCAGCATGGCGGATGGAGCACGTTTCGGAGTGCGCAGCATGGCGGATGGAGCACGTTTGGGAGTGCGCAGCATGGGGGATGGAGCACGATGGGGAGTGCGCAGCATGGCGGATGGAGCACGTTTGGGAGTGCGCAGCATGGGGGATGGAGCACGATGGGGAGTGCACTGCATGGCGGATGGAGCACGTTTACGAGTGCGCAGGATGGGAGATGGCGCACGATGGGGGGTGCGCAGCATAGGGGATGGAGCACGATGGGGAGTGCGCTGCATGGGGGATGGAGCACGATGGGAAGTGTCAAAAACGAAGAAACTTCAGCTCTCCCCTCTTCACTCCCAAATCTTACCTCCGGTGCACGGAAACACCCTGACCTGGGTGGGAACACATGAAGAAAGGAAGAAATTCCAGCAACTTCAGGAGAAAGTAGAATTTTCTTAAAAAACAGTTTCTTTATTGGTAATAAAAATATTAATATTCCATCCAAGCAAGACAAAAATAGAGAGGCAAGACAGAGGAGCTGTTTCCTACGCGTTTCAACCTGAATAGGTCTTAATCATGGAATGCGCAGAGGAAATCTCTAAGACAGTATTTAAAGTCTGTGCACAACAAGAACAGGTTGAATTAATTGGATTTGTTACCACCCAGCCCATTTAGTGTGGAGAGCACAGAGAAGAGAAAAAAAAAAAAAAGTGAAAGAATAGAAACTGAGACACTGCACCAAAAAGTCAGCACAACAACAGAAAATAAAGGAAAAAACACCAAAAAATATATATACATAAACTGATTAAAAACAGAAGCAACCAGAGAGATCACATGATAAGAAATATATATATGCCCGGTATAATCTGTAGTGAAGGGGCTCTTTAGAGACAAGAAAGATTTTTTTCTCCTGACAGGGACAAAAGAAGGACGGGAAAAAAAAAAAAAAAAAAAAAAAACCATTTATTAATGTCCAAATTGCTATATAGTGAAAATTTCAATTCAAATGCTAAAGGAATAACCTTAAACCATCAAATATCCAATAATTACTACAGTATAATATGATATAGTTATTGGTACTGAGAAGGTATGTCCTATAAAGAACAAATAATTCTGGAATTCAAGTATACTGCATAACAAGATCTCTCCTCATATTCAGACCATGCGGCATTCTCGTGCCCAATTTGAAGATCCAGAAAGATTCTCTATTAAGAATCTTTCTTCTAAGATCCCCACCCCTTTTAGGTCTGGAAACTTTTTCAATGCCTGTGAAAACAAGATTGTCTAGACATCTATTGTGAACAGAGGCAAAGTGTCTGGAAACAGCAGACACATTTACCGCAGATGTATTTAATGTGTCTGACATGTGTCTGCGTATTCTTTGTTTGAGGGGACAACTCGTGCAGCCAACATATTGAACGTGACAGGAAATACACTCAATCAAATAAACCACATTTGGGGTATTGCAGTTTATAAAGCTGTTAATGTTATAAGAAAGTCCTGTATAATTAGATGTAAATGATTTGCATTTTTTTGCATGTTTGCACGAGATGCAAAAATTGTGCCCACAGCCAAAAAAACCTGTGCAGGATAACCAATTTTTAGAGATGGCATTGTCCTTTTTACTTACAACCAAACTGGGGGATAGAATATTGGCAAGATTAGGGGCTCTTCTGGCCACAAAATTAATTTTATTTTTAGTGAAAATCCGATTTAATAAATCATCACTAAGTAAAATAGGCAGATGTTTTTGTACTATTTTTACTATATCATGGAATTGGGGAGAAAAATTCGTTGTAAACGTCACACCATTATTCCTACTAAAATTGTTCTTATTTTTATTGTTATCTCTAAATAAATCCGATCTATCTATTTCATTAACTATAATTTTTGCCCGATCTAGACACCATTTCGGGTAGCCCCTGTGTTTGAGCTTGGTAACAGCACAGTCCATTTCCACTTGTAGAGCCTCTGGACAGGAACAGTTGCGCTTTAACCTGATAAGTTCACCAAGCGGAATATTTTTAATGACATGCGGAGAATGACATGAACTGGCCATTAAAATGGAGTTGGAGTCCGTGTCCTTATGGTAAGGAAGGATCTCCACTACACTGCCCTTCCCTATCAAAGTGACATCTAGATAATTAATGCTGGTGGAATTTGTTTGAAATGTAAATTTAAGATTAAAAGAATTTTGGTTGAGATGGTTAATGAAAGAATGTGCAGTGACCTCATCCCCTCTCCATATAATTAATACATCATCTATGTAACGTGTGTAAAAAACTATATGATCTGAAAATTCATTATCATCATTGAAAATGTAAAATTCCTCAAAAATGGCTACAACAATATTAGCAAGGGAGGGAGAGAATTTCCCTCCCATGCTAACGCCACATTTCTGCAGAAAAAACTTTTCATCAAAAGAAAAATAATTGTGCGTTAATAAAAAGTTGATTGCAGTAATGATGAAATTTTGTATGTGAATGGGATATGAACTGTGTTTTCTGAGAAACAACTGCAAACAATCAGAAGCTACATGATGTGGAATGGAAGGATAAAGACTGACAATATCACATGTCAGCCACATGTAGTTGCTTTGCCAGGATATAGAATTCAAATTATTGATAAGGGATTTAGTGTCTCTGAGAAAACCTGGCAATTCTCTAACTAAAGGCTGCAAAAAATGATCCAACCAAGCACCAAGTTTTTCACCAAGGGAACCAATGCCGGATATAATGGGCCTAAATGGAGGGGGAAAAACACCTTTATGTAGTTTAGGGAGGGCATGGTACACAGGAATCACAGGATGATCCACTGTAAGATAATCAAAAATTTTTTGTGTAAAAATGCCCCCCTCCAAACCAGCCTGAAGCATTTTATCCATCTTTACCTTGAAGAAATTAGTTGGGTCCCCTTGTAAATGTAAATACGTATGATCATCAGACAAAATGGCATGGTTCATTTTGAAATACAAAAGAGCATCCAAAACAACAACCCCTCCCCCCTTATCGGCTTCCCTGATAATTAAACCAGTGTTAGATTGTAGATCTTGTAAAGCCAAAACCTCTTGGGGGTTGAGATTGTTGTTTCTGACACCTGTGATTCTGTCAAGAGCAACCAAATCCTCTTCAATGTGTTCCTGAAAAATATCTAACACAGATGGTCTGGACTGAACAGGATAAAAAGAAGGATTGCTTGTGATAAACCTGTCAGGAAGAAAATCATAATTTCTGGATTCTGATTCAAGCTGCCTCAAATCAGAAAGTTTTTTCAACTCACAAAACCTGGGAATCACATTAGAATCAAACATATCAGAACCCAGATTAAGACTGGAATCATCCTGTGAATCTTCATTATCGGTGAAATGGCACTTCAAAGTCAGATTTCTTGCCAACTTGTTAATGTCCAGCAGCGTGTTGAAGAGATTGAATTTATTCGTGGGACAGAAACTAAGTCCTTTAGATAATACTGATAAATGGTGCTGTGAGAGAATCTGGGCTGAGAGGTTCCAAACTGGACAGGTTAATATCTCCGTTTCCTGCGGTCCGGATATCTGGTATTTCCGATGTTTGCGACCTCCTCTCCTGATGCGTTTTTTGAAGAATGTTTTTTCTTGTTTTTAAACCTTTTATCAGATGTAGCGGATGTTACAACTCCCTCCGAAGAAGAATCAGAAGAAATGTCCACTGAATAACTCGTAGTAGCTGAGGAAATACTGGTGTCACCAAAACTGACTTTCCTGTTGTAGTTTTTTTGAAAAAACCTCTTATTTTTATATTGCGATCTTAAAATCGAACTTTGGTGCTGTTGATTCCTCCAGGTATAAATTTTGTCAGTCTGGTAGTCCATGGTGTCTCTGTCAAATTTACGTTTTTTCCTTTCTGCGATTTTATCATCCAAAATATTCAGATGTTTGTCCAAGTTGTCATCAAGTGTGGTAAAATCAGAAATGTCCTTGAATTTGTCCAACAAAGTCTCTGTTTCCAAAATAGATTTTTTAACCGCTTCTAATTCCTGTTCCTCATGCTTAATAATAAGCTCCATTAACTGGATGGAACATTTAGAAAGAATAGTATTCCAATCTGATAGGAAATTTTCAGAGAATGTAGCAAACGTCGGAGACTTAATGATCCTTAGGCCACGAGGTATCATATTCTTGTCTACATATGAGCGTAATGATGTGGAATCCCACCATAACCTGGCTTCTCTGGATTTGTGTTTTTCCAAAAGTCTGTGTAGCTGGAAAAGCTCCTCATTATCTTTAACAGTAGCCTCTGTAGAAGTAGTGCCATTGCGAGGATTAAAAATGGAATTGAATTTAGTTCTCCTGTGCAAAGGTAGATCCATAAGGAGTGGAAAATGAGCAGGTTAAATAACCAAAACAGTTAGAGGTAACGTTAATAGGGGGAGCACGAAAAGGTCAAAGGCAATATCAAAAACGAAGAAACTTCAGCTCTCCCCTCTTCACTCCCAAATCTTACCTCCGGTGCACGGAAACACCCTGACCTGGGTGGGAACACATGAAGAAAGGAAGAAATTCCAGCAACTTCAGGAGAAAGTAGAATTTTCTTAAAAAACAGTTTCTTTATTGGTAATAAAAATATTAATATTCCATCCAAGCAAGACAAAAATAGAGAGGCAAGACAGAGGAGCTGTTTCCTACGCGTTTCAACCTGAATAGGTCTTAATCATGGAATGCGCAGAGGAAATCTCTAAGACAGTATTTAAAGTCTGTGCACAACAAGAACAGGTTGAATTAATTGGATTTGTTACCACCCAGCCCATTTAGTGTGGAGAGCACAGAGAAGAGAAAAAAAAAAAAAAGTGAAAGAATAGAGACTGAGACACTGCACCAAAAAGTCAGCACAACATGGGTTTTTTTTTTTTTTTTTTTTTTCCCGTCCTTCTTTTGTCCCTGTCAGGAGAAAAAAATCTTTCTTGTCTCTAAAGAGCCCCTTCACTACAGATTATACCGGGCATATATATATTTCTTATCATGTGATCTCTCTGGTTGCTTCTGTTTTTAATCAGTTTATGTATATATATTTTTTGGTGTTTTTTCCTTTATTTTCTGTTGTTGTGCTGACTTTTTGGTGCAGTGTCTCAGTTTCTATTCTTTCACTTTTTTTTTTTTTCTCTTCTCTGTGCTCTCCACACTAAATGGGCTGGGTGGTAACAAATCCAATTAATTCAACCTGTTCTTGTTGTGCACAGACTTTAAATACTGTCTTAGAGATTTCCTCTGCGCATTCCATGATTAAGACCTATTCAGGTTGAAACGCGTAGGAAACAGCTCCTCTGTCTTGCCTCTCTATTTTTGTCTTGCTTGGATGGAATATTAATATTTTTATTACCAATAAAGAAACTGTTTTTTAAGAAAATTCTACTTTCTCCTGAAGTTGCTGGAATTTCTTCCTTTCTTCACGATGGGAAGTGCACACCTCCCCCCAACACACACACACACGCGCGCGCACTGCACAACACACCACACACACACACTGGGAACCACAAACAACTGCCCTACACAGACACCCACACACAGACAACGCTGCACACACAAATATACGCACATACCGCACAACACACACATTGCTCAAAACATACCTCCCCCAAAACACACCACACACACACAAACCGCGCAACACACACACAACGCTACAGACACACAGCGCTCCACAAACAACGCAACACACAAACAACACCGCTCTCACCCCCCGCCACACCCAGACAACACCCAGAACATGTACAGCCCCTACACAAACACTTGGTAACTACACACAACAACATATATATATATATATATATATATATATATATATATATATATATATATATAACAAAAATCATACATGAACTACACAATACGTAAATTCTAGAATACCCGATGCGTAGAATCGGGCCACCTTCTAGTACTGTATATAAGAGCCCAGGCCGCTGTGTAGAATGTAAAAATGACTTTAGAATACTTACCTAAACGGTCGGTACAGTGCAGATGGGTGTCTCCGTTCTCCGGGTGCGGCACCTCCTTTTTCGGGCATCTTTGTCCTCCTTTTACTGAAGCCTGGGTGCATGACGCGTCCTACGTCATGCACACGCGCCGACATTGAGGTCCTGCGTCATGTACTCCGGCTTCAGAAGAATGACGAAGATGGCCGAAAGAGGAGGCGCCGCACCCGAAGAACGGAGACACCATCTTCACCGTCCCGACCATTTAGGTAAGTATTATAAAGTCATTTTTACGTTCTACACAGCGGCCTGGGCTCTTATATACAGTATCATAACATGCTGTATATAAGAGCCCACTGGTGGTGGTCGCAGCTTATAGGCCCCAAAACTGGTGACAGGTTCCCTTTAATTTACCCAATGCTAGATCTGGATCAAGACCCAGAATCCCAAGTCCGGCACCCAGGTACCTATGAAACTACGCGGATCTGGACTTTTACAGTCCGGGTCCACCCATCACTAATAACCACACATAAGCATTATGAATAGGGATAATTGAATACCTCAAATATTCGGTTTCGCGAATATTTTCCGAATACCTCGCCGCTATTCGGCTATTCGATAAGCAATGTAAGTCTATGGGAAGCCCGAATAGTTTGCGAATAGTCGAATAGCGGCGAGGTATTCAGAAAATATTCGCGAAGCCGAATCATCGAAGTATTCGATCATCCCTAATCATGAAACGTTTAATACACCTGTAATTGATGCAGGAGAATGGTTACCATATGAGTGTGCCCCTGGGACGTCTAGGGGGCATTTGACATTGATATTGACACTGAGGCCAAATAGGTTTTTATTAGCCATCTCTATAGCATTCACTCCTGTGTAAAAATGCATGAAAAAAAATACTATAAAAATGCAGCAAATATGCAATAGTTCCTATAGCGTTTTTCACTATAATATTTTTTTTTTTAAATAATAATTTTCAGGACTATTGTGAAAGCATTGGGGAAGTTTTTAGAAATCTTGGGAAAACTCTGTTAATAGAACTGCTGAATGCCGATGTGAACAGAGCCCTACACCGCAGTGTCCGGATGTAAACTATGGCCTGGCAAGGAAAGTGGTGGACGGCAGATCTGCTGGAGCACTCATGTTTACAGCGCAATTAAACATACATTTTTTCCGTGTAATTACTTTTGGAGGGTTACTGGGCCAACCTTAAAATGATAGGCATAAATATCTGGCACACGCCAACAAGTCAGCATGTAGTCAACAAAAAAAGCGATGAATGAATAATGTATTACAAGCGAAAGCACCAGTCACAGCCCCCAGAGACCGAGTACAGTAAATTACACACATAATTATCCAGAATGAGTCCAAGGGCACCGCGTGATCACAACGTACCTAATGTGATAGCTTGATAAATAATGAATCACAGTCTCCGGAGTTATACACTCTTCAATGATCACTTTCCAAAATACGCCCGGACGTCAGACACTTTATATCCCTCAAGCACAAGAACATACACTACAAAAGTATCGGGACTCCTACACATTACACTGCAAGAGCTTTACTGTTCTCCCGTTATAAATCCTCAGGCAATAATATGTAGTAGATCTCCATATTGTAAATATAATGGTCTCCTCTTTTGGGAAGGCCTTCTACAAGATTTTGGAGGTGTCAGTGGGAATCCAGATGAGGATTTGTGAGGTCAGACACCGATGTTGGAGGAGACGGTCGGGCTCACAATCTCCATCTAGTTCTTGTTGAAGGTGTTTGATGAGGTTGAGATCAGGTCTCTGTACGATGAGTCAGGTTCCTCTTCACCAAACTCCTTCAACTATGCCTTGGTAGATCTTTTTTTGTGTCATAGGGAACAGAAAAAGGGCCTTCAATCTTTTCCCACAAAGCTTGATGCAACTATTGTCCAAAATGTCTTGACATGATTGAGGCATTAACATTTCCCTTTTCTGGAGCTAAGGAGGCTAGGTCAACCCCTGGAGAACATAGCATAATCCCTCAACTACCCAAACATTACAGGTGGCACAATATAATCAGGCAAGTAACGTTCTCCTGACGTTCACTAATCCCAGATATGTCTTATCAGATGCCACCTAGAGAAGCGTGATCCATCACTCCACAGTCCCACTGCTCCAGAGTCCAGTGTTGGCTGCTTTACACTATTCCATCCAACGCCTGGTATTGTGCTTGGTGACGTAAGGCTTGCATGCGTCTGTTCAGCCATGGATGGATACCCTTGCCTTGAAGCTCCCTGTGCACACTTTTTGGGCTGACATTAATGCTAGAGGAGGTTTGGCAATTAATATGCAGTACGCTCCTCACCTCTCACCACTCTGTAGCTTTACATGGTCTCCATTTTGTGGCTGAGTTGCTGCAGTTCCTTCCACTTTTCAATAATATCCCTTATTAGTGATAGTGGAATATTTAGAAGGGAAGAAATGTCTTGAACTAAATTGTTTCAGTGCTGCCATCCTATTAAAGACAACACTAGAATTAAGTGAGCGCTTTAGAAATATGCACTCTGCACAAGGAGAAACGTTACCCCTAGGATCCCAGTCAGAGGCCTATTGGCCAAACCAGATCTTTTGCTTTGCACTGAGGAGTGGTCAACACCCCGAAACACGGTCTGCAAATTGAGATTCTGGTTTGCCTTTTATCCTAAGTCATGTCGTCCCTAGTTTAAGTCCTCTTCCTCTCTGAACAGATAATCTGCATATCCCTTTACTTTTGCTCATATAGTGGATATGAGTGATATTTATGTATTGCAGCGTAATGGAAACCTGTCAGATGTTTAAACGTTATTAACCTGCAGATATGGGGTTAATCTGCAGGGTAATAGCACTTGGAACCTGTCCGGTGCCTGCACATTGAACCCCACTGCCTGGAGGAAATTAACTCTATTCCTCCCAGAAGTGTTTCAGTCACGGGGGTAGCGCCGATTCAGTCACCGCAACGTGTGTGGAGCGCAGTGGCTGTAACTGTCCCCCGCACTGACTGACAGCTGGTGCTAATGCTGAGCAGCTGTCAGTCAGTGCGGTCAGTGTGGTTACAGCTGCCACTCTCCATGTACAGAGTGGTGACACAAGCTGTGCCTGCATCGGCCCCGTGTCTGAAACTGCTGGGAGGATTAAAGTTCATTTCCTCCAGGCAGTGAAGTTCAATGTACAGGCATCGGGCTATTATATCAGAATGCTATTACCCTGCAGAGTAACTCCATATCCGCAGGTTATTAGCGTTTTTACATGTGACAAGTTCCCTTTAATGTGATCTTTAAAGGGCATGTGTCACAAAAAATTTTTTTTGTGTATTAGTAATTATTATACAAGGTTTTGGTTTTTTTCACACTTTTTTTTCTGTACATTTAGTGGGGGGTTTTCTGCAACGACTGGGCACTGACATATATTTTTATTAGTAATTTTTTTCATGACACATACCCCTTAAGGGCATGTGCACACATTGAGTATTTGGTGCAGAAATTTCTGCATTATTCCTGGATCTCTTGGCAGGGAAAATGCAGTATAAAATATGTGCGTTTGTGATGCATGTTTGATGCGTTTTTTACATGTGTTTTTGGTGCAGATTTCATGATCGATTTCTGGCTGTCATTAAACGTCTTGGCAATTCTGTTTCAGGAAACGCTCGTTGGGAAGTACGGAGAAGACTCCAAACTTATCTATGACCTGAAAGACCAAGGAGGCGAGCAGCTGTCCCTGCGCTATGACCTGACTGTATCCTTTTAGATGGCTATAAGCTTCTAATAAAGTGGAACCTCAGTTTACGAGTAACTTGGTGTGCGAGTATTTTGCTATATGAGCAAAGCTTGCTGTAAATTTGTAACTCAGTTTACGAGCAAGCTTTGCTGTATGAGCAAATACTCACCGCACACACTTCCGGTTTCATACTTTCACCGCGCTCTGAACCGCTCTTGCAGTCCGTACAAACACACGCAAACACATATTATGCTCACCTTACCCTCCGTTCCCTATGCGGCCTCCTGGTTCTTGAAGGTATGTGTATCCGGTAACCATTGCGACAATGGAGGAGCTTCCGCCGTCAGCACTTCTCAAAGGCAGCGCACTGACCAATCAAAGGCAAGTGGCTCTTGCCTATGACGTTGAAGCTGACAGCGGAAGCTCCTGCATCATCGCGATGGTTACCGGATACACATACCTGCGGACTACAAAAACCAGGAGGTTCTGATGAAACGGAGCGTAAGGTGAACATTGTGTGTGTGTGTGTGTGTGTGTGTGTGTGTGTGTGTGTGTGTGTGTGTGTGTGGGTGGAATGGCACAATAGGGGACCAGGATGGGACATTGAACAAATTGTGGAACCAATTGTCTGAGTTTCAATTATCTCCTATGGGAAATCTTGCTTTGCTAGACGAGTAACTTGGTTTACAAGCACACTCCCAGAATGGATTGTCCTCATTAACCAAGGTTCCACTGTACCCATAAGGTGGCAGACAATTCAGTTTAAATTGTCAGAATTCCCATTAAAGGGGTTTTCGCATCATTTAAAAGTGATGCAATGATAGGGGTGCAGTATTACTTTCACCACTTTCTTTGTATTTGTCATGCCCCACTAGTGGTTAGGTTCCCAAGAGCCTAAAAGGGTTGGCATATCTTGGCAATAAGCCACCTATATCCCATCACAAAGTTTCAATACCCTAATAAATAAAAGCAAATTCAGAGTCTATTAAATGTGTTATCTGATCAATAAACTGATTCGTTTAAAGTATATAAACACCTTTTGGAGGCAAGTTGTGTATGTAAATGTATGTAATTATGCACTTGATGTTGCTGTCTGCAGAAAGAGGTAACTTAGAATCCATCAGTGATCTTATTCTGATGGGAGAGATTATCTTCCAAGTCTTCTTTCCTCTTCTTAGTTCCTGTTGACTTCCAACCACAACTTCCATGAAGTCTGCTTTGAGGAGTTCTGAAAAACAAAGACAAAACTTATGAACTCTCCTTTCAGAAGGAGCTCACTGACTGATTTTCAGTTAACTCATTCTGCAACAGTCGGCAATAGACGGGGCAACGCAGATGCTATAGAGCGCAAATGGTGCAATTTTTTATTTAACCAAAATGCAAAAAATATTTTTAGCCAGAAATACAAGTAACTAAGTTTTATTTATATATTATATATATATATGCATATATATATTACTTAGTTGCTTAATATAATATGATTTAATATTATATTGCCTCCAAAGATGTTCAAATTCTTAAAAGGAATCTGTCAGCAGGTTTTTGCTATCTCATCTGGGAGCAGCATCGTGTAGGCAAAGAGATCCTAAATCCAACAATGTGTCACTTAGATTACTGGGTGCAGCTCTTCTGACACAATCAGAATTTTTAGCTTTAGTCATGTAGCAGACCTGAACTTCCCCGCCAATACCAGCTTCTCTATAGAGATTGTATATTGACAGTGAGTTTCAATCAGAGGAGGGTGCGTGACTGACTGCCCAGCACGTGACATTGTAGTATTGTAGTACGAGCAATAAGGGTACCGCTGCTTAAACAAACATGGAGAGAGGGGAGCCAGCACGATCTGAAATTGGCATGCATCATATAAAAAGTGCAAATTCACAGATTTATTCCAACTGTACTGTAATATAAATGAGATTTTTAGCAAATAATTGATCAATTCTTTGAGCCACCCCTGCCAACGTCACGGCAAATCTCAATAGGGGGGTCCTACACTATATTATGTATTTCATGTGCCATGCAGCCTCCTAGATAAAGTTAAAAGCAGAACCATAATGGAGCACACATACCTGTAACCTGTATATATAACCGATAATAATCCATTCTTGGATCTGGTCCGCCTTTATCAATGGTTGCAGTCTGGCACTGGGAGGGTCAGTTCTGATATAGTCCTGGTATGTGTAGAGCTAGGACCCCCCTATTGAGATTTGCCGTGACGTTGGCAGGGGTGGCTCAAAAAATTGATCAATTATTTGCTAAAAATCTCATTTTTTTATTATAGTACAGTTGGAATAAATCTGTGAATTTTCACTTTTTATATGATGCATGCCAATTTCAGATCGTGCTGGCTCCTTTTTCTCTGTTATGACTGTAGTTATGCTACAATTTCTGGTGACTGACCATCACCATACCATGCACGCCTGATTTTGGTTTGCAATGTATTCCTCCTGTTGGTAGCTGTTCAGATTCAGTTACCTCACCCCTTTCCACAGGCAATGCTAATTAAGCACCATTCTTGGATCTGGTCCGCCTTTATCAATGGTTGCTGTCTGGCACTGGGAGGGTCAGTTCTGATATAGTCCTGGTATGTGCAGAGCTTGCTCCACATGCTGGGACCTGGGCTGGTCTCTATCCACAATTGCCTTTTTTGCAGCATGATAGCGGCTATATACAGGTTACAGGTATGTGTGCTCCATTATGGTTCTGCTTTTAACTTTATCTAGGAGGCCGCATGGCACATGAAATACAGAATATAGAGTAGGACCCCCCTATTGAGATTTGCCGTGACGTTGGCAGGGGTGGCTCAAAGAATTGATCAATTATTTGCTAAAAATATCATTTATTTTTTTTTTTTTATTATAGTACAGTTGGAATAAATCTGTGAATTTTCACTTTTTATATGATGCATGCCAATTTCAGATCGTGCTGGCTCCTTTTTCTCTTAAACAAACATGGCTAGTAAACAGCAGATTGGATTGTGACAAGACGGGCATCCCTGAATTCTCTGTGTTAACCCTTGCAGCATGCTGTCTTCAGGCTACATAGCAAAACCCTGCTGACAGACTCCCTTTAAAGGGAACCAATCACCAGAATTTTCATATATAAGCTAAAGCCAGTGCTATACTGGCACTATCAGGCTGATTCTATACATACCTGTTGTGGTCAGCTTGGATGTTTGGGTTTTGAAACCCAAAAAAGTAAAGTTTATAAAATTTGCTGCTTGTTGAGTGACAGCAGCTGAGGATCAGATAATATATTCATAGTTACCCCCTCCCCCTGTTAAAATTAGCATAAGTATTATACAAACGATTCACTGTGTATTGCAGGACCTGTGGTGAGGTCATACCCATGTGACCTGGTATCCAACTTTGTTGGCTAAGGCCCCGCCCCTTCTGGTCACATGGGTATGACCTCACCACAGGTCCTGCAATAGACAGTGAATTGTTTATATACTTATGCTAATTCTAACAGGGGGGGAATAAGTATTATACAAACGATTCACTGTCTCTTGCAGGACCTGTGGTATGATATGTATCTGTTGCATTCAATTAGAGGGATAAAGCCACACTAGTTTTAATGCATATGAGATTGTGGAAAATGAATTGGGAGTATTTGTTACATAGCAATTACTTCCTATAACTTTACTATTGTATTGCTCGCATTGGTGGGGGGAATCCTTACATGTTCAGCATGTCATCCATAGCTATGGCATTGCCCCCCCCCCCCCACGATGTGTGTATGTGATTTAGTGCCAATAACTCTGCTTTGGTGGATTCCTGCTGTAACCATAGACGTGTCATTGCCTTGACCCTATCACACAAGGTTCCTTTTGCACGATTTTTGGCCATGAATAAAATTAGTCACATAAAACGCTACCAGATTTCGAAAGTTTATAGACGGGACAATCCAGGCAGAGGGCGCTACAGAGAGTTTTATCAATGTGTAAGTATATATCATATATATGTCACCAGTCATTATTTTTAACTATAAAAAAGTAATGAGTATCTGTCATATTTTATAATATATAATTTAACTGTGTAATATACAGTATATAACATAATTGAGTACACCCCTCACATTTATATCTTTTCATGGGGCAACACTGAAGATCTCACTCTGTGATATAATGTACAGTAGTCAGTGTGCAGCTTGGTGCCCTCTAATAACACAACACACAGCCATTTATGCCTAAACTGCTGACAATAAAAGTGAGTACACCCCTAAGTGGAAAAGGGCAAATTGTGCCGAAAGAGTCAATATTTTGTGTGTTCACCATTACTTTCAAGCACTGCCTTACTGTTTTTGGACATGGAGATCATTAGAACCTTACAGGAACCGCCAGAATGCTTTTCCATCCTCCATGAAGATATCATGGAGCTGGTGGATGTTAGAGACCTTGCGCTCCTCCACCTTCTGTTGGAGGAGGTCCCACAGATACTCATTAGGGTTTAGGTCTGGAGACATGCTTGGCCAATCCAGCACCTTTACCCTCAGTTTCTTTAGCAAGACAGTGGTCCTCTTGGAAGTGTGTTTGGGGTCATTATCAAGTTGGAATACTGACCTGGAGCCCAGTTTCAGAAGGGAGGGGCTCATGCTCTGCTTCAGTATGTCACAGTACATGTTGGCATTCATGGTTCCCTCAATGAACTGTAGCTCCTCACAGCTGGCAGCACTCATGCAGCCCCAAACCATGACACTCCCACCACCATGCTTGACTGTAGGTAAGACACACTTGTCTTTGTACTCCTCATTTGATTGGCACCACACACACTTGACACAATCTGAACCTAATAAGTTTATCTTGGTCTCATCAAATCACAGAACATGGTTCCAGTAATTAATGACCTAAGCCTGCTTGTCTTCAGTAAACTGTTTGCAGGCTTACTTGTGCAGCATCTCTAGAAGAGGCTTCCTTCTGAGATGACAGTCATGCAGACCAGTTACATGCAGTGTGCGGTCTAAACACTAACAACCGCACCCCCAACCCCATTAACCTCTGCCGCAATGCTGGCAGCAGTCTTGCATCTATTTTGAGAAGACAACCTCCTGAGCACATGCACTCAATATTTGGTCGACAATGGTGAGGCCTGTTCTGAGTGGAATCTCCGCTATATGGTCTTGGTCACTGTGCTGCAGCTCAGTGTCAGGGTGTTGGCAATCTTATTATGGTCTAGGCCATCTTTATGTAGAACAACAATTTATTTTTTCAGATCCTCAGGGAATTCTTTGCCATGAGGTGCCATGTTGAATTTCCAGTGACCAGTATAAGAGAATGTGAGAGTGATAGCACCATATTTACCACACTTGCTCCCCATTCACGCCTGAGACCTTGTAGTACTAGTTGGTCACAATGCATCGGGGAGGGAAAAAGCACAATATGGCCATTTTTACTTTGGGGGGCACTTCTTTTGTTGTCAGCGGTTTAGATATTAATGGCTGTGTGTTGAGTTATTTAGGCCGGTGTCACACATCCGGCATTTTGCCGATTTGCCGGATCCGTCACACTCCAGTACAGTGCAATACAGTTCAATGGCATCGCGCCAAGCTCCAGTCACATGCTGTCATGTGACCGGAGCATGTGACCGGAGCTTGCCACGATGCCATTGTACTGTATTGCACTGTACTGGAGTGTGACGGATCCGGCAAAGCGGCGAAATGCCGGATCTGTGAAACCGGCTTTAGAGGACACCAAATTAACACTGTTATACAAGCTGTACACTGACTACTTTACATTGTATCAAAGTGTCATATCTTCAGTGTTGTCCCATGAAAAGATATAATAAAAGATTTACAAATGTGAGGGGTGTACTAACTTTTTTTATATACTGTATCTTATAGAGATGCACTTCTTTCTCCTCCTGCACTGATTTATTCTCTAGTTCTCAATTCTGAAGTAAAATATGTCTTTAGTGAATGCAGAATTTCCCATTTCAGTCATAGGAGATGATAGTTGGTGCTCATAAAGTTCTATGGAGAACAGTAACTGTCATTTCAGGAGAAAGTGCACAAGAATTTAGAATTTTAAAAACGCCAAATATCATCATTTCCAATCTCAGTAATGAGAACGTGCAGGATCAGTACAGGAGATGAAATAGCAGATTTCTCTGATAAGATATATTATAAAGCTTTCATGATGACTATTGAGTTATGAATTGAAAATTTGAAACCATGGTTCACCAAGAGATTAAATTCCATTATAACTTATTAGTACCTCAACATAGTAGTGATTTTTGTTGTTAGAATAGTCTTATTAGCAATGTAATGGGATAACTACAGTGCCTTGCGAAAGTATTCGGCCCCATTTAATTTTTCAACCTTTTCCAACATTTCAGGCTTCAAACATAAAGATAAACATGTTAATGTTATGGTGAATAATAAACAACAAGTGGGACACAATTGTGAAGGTGAACGAAATTTATTGCTTATTTTAAACTTTTATAAAAAATAATAAACTGAAAATTGGGGCGTGCAATATTATTCAGCCCCTTTAAGTTAATACTTTGTAGCGCCACCTTTTGATGCGATTACAGCTGCAAGTCGCTTGTTGTATGTGTCTATCCGTTTTGCACACCGAGAGTCTGAAATTCTTGCCCATTCTTCCTCAGCTGGAGCTGAGTGAGGTTGGATGGACAGTGTTTGTGAACAGCAGTTTTCAGCTCTTTCCACAGATTCTCGATTGGATTCAGGTCTGGACTGTGACTTGGCCATTCTATCACCTGGATACATTTATTTGTGAACCATTCCATTGTAGATTTTGCTTTATGTTTGGGATCATTGTCTTGTTGAAAGACAAATCTCCGTCCCAGTCTCAGGACTTTTGCAGACTCCAACAGGTTTTCTACAAGAATGGTCTTGTATTTGGCTCCATCCATCTTCCCATCAATTTTACCCATCTTCCCTGTCCCTACTGAAGAAAAGCAGGCCCAAACCATGATACTGCCACCACCATGTTTGACAGTGGGGATGGTGTGTTCAGGGTGATGAGCTGTGTTGTTTTTACGCCAAACATATCTTTTGGCATTGTGCCCAAATAGTTTGATTTTGGTTTCATCTGACCAGAGCACCTTCTTCCACATGTTTGGTGTGTCTCCCAGGGGGCTTGTGGCAAACTTTAAATGACACTTTTTATGGATATCTTTGAGAAATGGCTTTCTTCTTGCCACTCTTCCATAAAGGCCAGATTTGTGTAGTGAATGACTGATTGTTGTCCTATGGACAGACTCTCCCACCTCAGCTGTAGATCTCTGCAGTTCATCCAGAGTGATCATGGGCCTCTTGGCTGCATCTCTGATCAGTTTTCTCTTTGTTTGAGAGGAAATTTTTGAGGGACAGCCGGGTCTTGGTAGATTTGTATGATAATCCTTCCATTTCAATATGATGCTTGCACAGTGCTTCTTGGGATGTTTAAAGTTGTGGAAATCTTTTTGCAACCAAATCCGGCTTTAAACTTCTTCACAACAGTATCACGGACCTGCCTGTTGTGTTCCTTGGTCTTCATGATGCTCTCTGTGCTTTAAACAGAACACTGAGACTATCACAGAGTAGGGGCATTTATATGGAGACTTGATTACACACAGGTGGCTTATATTTATCATCATCAGTCATTTAGGAAAACATTGAATCATTCAGAGATCCTCAATGAACTTCTGGAGTGAGTTTGCTGCACTGAAAGTAAAGGGGATGAATAATATTGCACGCCCCAATTTTCAGTTTATTCTTTTTTACAAAAGTTTAAAATAAGCAATAAATTTTGTTCAACTTCACAATTGTGTCCCACTTGTTGTTGATTCTTCAGCAGAACATTACATTTTTATCTTTATGTTTGAAGCCTGAAATGTGGGAAAAGGTTGAAAAATTGAAGGGGGCCGAATACTTTCGCAAGGCACTGTATATACACTGGAAAGGGGGATAAATGGATGGAATGTTGAGAATACTGATGATTCCTTATAGTACACCATTACATGTACATTTATTTATTTTGACTGACACCTTAAAGTTGATTTTCCAGAATTGAAAGTTATAGAGTACAGCATTACTTACCAACTGGACTCCCAACAATCCAGTGAAGGTGGCCAAGCTTAACCTCCACTCCATTCATTTATAATATACTGCGGGTGAAATAAGTATTGAACACGTCACCAATTTTCTAAGTAAATATCATACTTTTTGGTTTCTAAGATGCACCCCAAATATCTAGAGAAAAAAGGTGAAAATAAAGGGTTCATTTTATACTACAGTGGTGTCTTACTGGGTGGTGGAGTTGTGGTGACAGCGGTGGTGGAGCGGGGTCACAGGTGGCAGGGGCGGTGCTGGAGTAGGGCGATGGTGCAGTGAAACTATCAGTGGTGCGGGCTTCAAAGAAATGGTGCACGAAATGGGCGCATGTGCAGATTGAGCTACTGGCTCAATGATAATCCAAGATATCATCTGCGCACGCGCCACCTATGGGCACCATTTTCCTTATGTCCACTGCGGGAGATCAGTAGGCCGGAGGCGGTGCATGTGCAGATGAGATCTTGAGCCGTGAGCTCCATCTGCGCACTCGCCGACTCTGGGCGCCATTATTTTAAGCCCGCAGTCCCAGCACAGCCGCTGCAACCCGCAGCATTGCCCCTGCCACCTGTTACCCCTCTCCAACACCTTCCGGTAAGCTTCATTCAGATTTTAAGACACACCCCTCATTGTCCTCCCAAATTTTTGGGAGGAAAAGTGACCTTGTGCCTACCTCAAGTTACTGCCAAGGTTGCTTGGTGCAAAATGGAAGATTTCTATATATCCAATGGAATAACAAATAACACGGTCTATCCAGCAGTATGGGCTCGCCCAAAAGGTCATCACCACCCAGGTGTACACAAGATCACAAGTCTTCTCCTCTTCATTCAGACTCAAGTTCAAGAGGCGATTTCATCTATACAATCAGACAGCTTCTGAGGCAGCCTGGATGCCTTGTAAATGAGCTGCAAAGCTGGATTGGAAATAAGGAATGACCAGACCCACCCAGCTCTTCCAATCGTTCCTATATCTGGGTTCTTTAAATAAACCTCTCAGCACTATTAGTGCTGGAGCGTTCTCTCCAGATTTCACATCACAGAGGCTATGCACCTCAGTGATACGTATGCTCCATAACTTTTGATTCTTGAAATACCTGTGTAAAGACGAGACCAAAACTGTCCATTAGTAGCCTCCAGGTACACAGTATGGCATCAAATACATGTGCCTGTACGGTGCTATTTAGGGAGATTGGTGATATGTCCTTCCGTCAGTGGCCATGTTCTGGAAGGAAGCACCGATCTGTGAGGAAGTGATTGCATTATCTTAGTAACTGAAATATAGCCGATCTGTCAGTAGGATTCACAATGCTAACTGTATACATTACTAAATAGACCTCTAGGCCTGATAAGGATACTGTATTTACTTTGTGACAATGGCTTTATAATCCTTTCTGAAAGTTGACACTCCAATCCCTGTCACATAGCCTGATGTGACAGCTCCTCAGTGTCCCTCCTCCCTGCTGCTGCTGAGATCTCACACTGTTCAGTACAATCTCCAGCTGTCACTCAGGCTGGGTGGGCAGGGACTGAATATACTTGGACTCATAAGACATTTCATCCTATAGCTGAATTCCACTTAAGAATCGGGATTACTCAGCCATTCTGATTTTCAAAGCAAATAAACCAGCCTCATTAGGTCTAAAATAATCCATGTAATAAATAATTTGTTATATTGTGAAATCTTGAGACAGACCTGTTTTAAAGGGAATCTGTCACCAGGTTTTTGTATGCTAATCTATGAGCAGCATGATATAGGGGCAGACACCCTGACTCCAGAGATGTCTCCTACTAATCTGTCTGCTTTAGATTTGATAAAATCACTGTTTTATCAGCAGTAAATAGTAAACCTGCTGCCGGATAGTCAAACATATACATGAGCTCTGTATAACTCCGCTCTCACCGCTGATTGGCAGGTTTCTGCCTATGCACAGTGTACACAGAAAGGTTCCAATCACTGATGCGAGCGGCGTTATACAGAGTTCAGAATTCAACGAAGATCTGCAGCAGATGAACCATCATTTTTTTCAGTACTACAGCACTCAGCCCAGTAAGGGACACATCACTGGAATCAGGGGCTTTCAGATGGAGTAGCGAATAACCTGCTGACAGATTCCCTTTTAAATGAATGATTTCTGCACATTTGTTAACCTAATTAGAAGGCAATCTAATATTTCATTGAGACTGACAGGTTGTTATGGATATTCTTGCAATGGGGCGGTTGTTGCTTTACCAGATAGAACCATGTAAGATGGATACATAGTGTCAGTGACATGCGTGGATTTCATCCATAGACTGCAGATAGGCCCCTTAGAAGGGAATAGATCTTTGTACATATTATACTTTCTAAGCACCCGACATTATAGAAGCCATGTTTGTAATACTCCTACCTACTTTAAAATGTATGAGATTTCAAATCTGACCCCATCTATCATGTATCGCTCGGCCTGTCTCTATTGATCCTACCATGCATATTCATGCCAGGATTTTGACATTGCTGGACACTACGACCCTCTGCTCCCTGACGCCGAGTGTCTGAAGATTATGTATGAGATACTCAGCGAGCTGGAACTGGGAGGGTTTCTCATTAAGGTAAGTGCTGATCTGAAACAAATAAAAATCACACTTAATGGAATGGAGCTAAATACATATGTTTTTTGTGCGGTGCATGCTGGTAGATTTTTGCATCCTCTGCTCTTTCTGGGGAATGTGTAATTGGTAATAAATGGAATTTTCTTGGAGCGATCTGACACAGCACCTTCTGCGAGAGCCATTATTACCACCTCTGATAATGCTCCCGACTTCGGTGTCACATTAATAGACTTTTAATGGACACGGGACTGATTCATATTTGGCCAGAACAGATGTTTTTAGTTTTGGATACAAGGTATCTTTTGCTCTAAAATATTTTTTTTTAGTATAATTTTACAATCCGGTCTCTATTTTTTAAAGGGAACTTGTCACCAGGTTTTTCCCTTATAAAGGCCGCTTTACACGCAACGACATCGCTAACGAGATGTCGCTGGTGTCACGTAATTTGTGACGCACATCCGGCCTCGTTACGTGTGACGCGTACAAGCTACCGCTAACGATCAAAAATACCACATTGTTGATCGTTGACACGTCGTTTATTTTCAAAATGTCGTTGACTTTCTGGAACGCAGGTTGTTCGTCATTCCTGAGGCAGCACACATTGCTACGTGTGACACCCCGGGAACGACGAACAACAGTGTTCCTGCGTCCTCCGGCAACGAGGTGGGAGTGTCGTTCATGCGGCTGCTCTCGGCCCCTCCACTTCTATTGATGGCCTTCTGTGTGACTTCACTGTGACGCCGCACGAACCGCCCCCTTAGAAAAGAGGTTGTTGGCCGGCCACAGCGATGTTGTTAGGAAGGTAAGTACGTTTGACACGCACTACCGATTTTGTCCGCCATGGGCAGCGATTTGCCCGTGACGCACAAATGACGGGGGTAGGTGTGAACGCTAGCAACATCGCTAGTGATGTTGCTGCATGTAAAGTCCCCTTAAGCTGTGGGCACCACCAGTGAGCTCTTCTATACAGCATTCCAGAATACTGTATACAAGAGCCCAGATCGCGCTGTATAACGTAACAAACCTCTTTTATTATACTCACCTGCGGGGGGCGGTCCAGTCTGATGGGCGTTGTTGGTCTCGGTCCAACGCCTCCTCTCTTATTGCAATCACCGTCCTTCTTCCCAGCTCCGTGCGGACGATGCATCCTGCGCCTACATTGTGCTCCTGCGCATGCGCGCTGCTATATGCCCTGCTAGGGGGCAGAGCAAAGTATTGTAGTGCGCATGCTCGGGCGGTATTTGACTTTCCCCACACCTGCACAGTACAGTAGAGAAGAGAGGAGGCGCTGGACTGCGACCAGCGACGTCCATCAGACCGGATCGCTCCGCAGGTGAGTATAATAAGATTTTTTTTATGTTCTACAGAGCGACCTGGGCTCTTATATAGAGTATTCTGAGCTGTGGTGGCTCATATGGGACAAATCTGGTGACAGGTTCCCTTTAAATGGGTAAATGCAATATCCTGTTTCAACAGCACCACCAAATGTACAGCTGCATATATCTGCCGTTGACTGCTGAAAAACATCATTTGGTATACATTAATTTCAGCATTCATTTGTAATCAGAACCTTAAAGCACCCAAACCTATTCCTAAATAGATTCTATTGTCATATACGTGTTTACAGGCAAGTATAAAGCTGAAATGAGGTCTGACTCAAACCTGAAATGAGAACTCTACTTTCCAAAAAAGTTTTCTGTATATCTTGTAAGAAAATGCTACTTTTTTTTTCTCTACTTTTGAGCCACTTCTGCCCCTCCCTGCTTCCTGAACTTGTCATCCACTCTACAAAAACACATCAACTCCATCTTTCCAAAAGAAGATGGGCTGCCAGCACAGCCTATTGTAGTGTATGGAGAGGGAAAGAGCAAGGAGCAGGGTGAGAAAACAGGCAGGCACGGAAAAATCATGCTAAGCTTTCTAACAAGTCTCTTACCTCACCCTAGAGCAGGATTCACATCTACACAGCTTAGGTGTGCTGGTGCTGCTGCTTGTTTCTGTGTACTATGGTTTGAGGAGCATGAATCCATCTCAATAAGCAAATGGCCTTTCCTGAGGTGAAGAGGATGGAACTCAAATGCCGCCTCTTGGATGTAGCAATTCTAAAAGTCAATATCGACCCCATCACGACTTTTGACCTACATTACATCAAAAGTCATGTCCCTGTCTGTGATGTGTGCTCACATACCGAGCTCACGTCATTTCCCGCACACAACGGCTGATTTAATCCGCCATCATGTGCCCCTAACAGCTGCGATTGGAATGCAGCTCTGCCCGTGGCTTTTAACCTGGTAAATGACAATAACGCTCTCGGATAGTTGCATTTAACACGCACAGGGAGCACATCATTCCTCCTGCCCATGGGTGCCTGTGACATGATCGTGGGGCGCTGATGGTTTGTCATTACAATCGGGTCTGCTGATGACCCCTGTGTCTGTCATTATGATCCCCCTGTGCATGCCAGCCATTCATAGGAGGTGGTGATTTTAGCTATACATAGCAGTGCTGATGCACTGCTGTGTATAGCAAAGGTGATCAGACAATCGCATCTTCAAGTCCCTAAGGAGATTATTAAATACAATAAAAAGTGAGAAAAAAAAGTTTAAAAAAATATAATAAAAACGCAGGTTCAAATCACCTCCCTTTTGCCCAATTAAAAATAATGCAATATAAAATAAATACTCATTTGCGATCTCTGCATTTGTAAATGTCCAATGTATAAAAATCTAAAATAAATTAATGCAATCGCTAAACAGAGAAAAAACACAAAAAAAAACCTGACAATTTAGGGGATTTTTTTTTTTGTTTCCTCTTATTGCAATAAAATGCAATAAGAAACTATCAGAAACCTTGTAGCTACAACAAAATGCTATCAGTAAAAACGTCTTCTCAGGCCGCAAAATATAAGACCTCACACAGCCCTATATTCCGAAAATTAAAGCTGTTGCGGGTCACGGATTATGGCGACACAAGCAAAAAAAAAAATGTTCTTATGAATTTCGGAATTTTTTTTTTTTTAACCCTTTAAAAAAAAAAAAAAAAAACAACCTATATATCTTTGGTACCTGTGTACTCCCACTGACCTGGAGAATCATATTGCCTAATCAGTTTTACCATATAGTGACTGGGGTAAATTTAAAAAAAAAATTGTGTGATTGCACTTTTTTTTGCAATTTCAACGCACTTGGAATTTTTTTCGCACCTTCCAGTGCATCACGATGATAAAATGAATGGTGTCATTCAAAAGTACAACTCGTCATGCAAAAAACAACCCCTCAAATGGCTATGTGGACTGAAAATTAACCCGTTCACGACTAAGGACGTATATATACGTCCTCCCTTGGCCACGTCAGTTTCTTTAATGTGGGCTTGCTGCGGGAGCCCGCATTTTTCCCACACATCTGTTTATCTGATCAGCAGACATATGCATCTAACAGGTGCGGGTGGATCCACGCACATTTTTTAACCCTTCAGAGTTTTACAGCGCAATCTAATATGCAGTGGAGAGGATCGTACTGTTCCCTGCCACAATCAGTGGCCCCGTGATATGATCACAAGGCACCAATGGGTTGGCATGGCAGCAGGGGGTCAGCTATTGACCCCTGTCGCTGTCATGACGTCTTTCCTGTGAATGTTGGCACAGCGCTGGCACTCACAGCGTCAACAGCATCTCTGCTGATCAGAGGGATGCTGAAGCATCGCACTGATGAGGAGAAGCGATCAGACAGTGCAGATATAGAGGGACTAGTAAAATCAATAAAAATGTGTAAAAAAAAAATATATATATATATATATTTTTTTTTTTAAATTCGGAAAAAAACCCCCACAAAACTAAGAGTTTTACTCACCCCCCTTTTGCCCCATTAACAATAACATAATAATAAAACATATTTTGTATCTCCAAGTTTAGAAATGCCCACTCTATCAAAATATAAAATAAATTAATCTGATAAAGGGCGTAGCAAGAAAAAAAAAAATCAAAACTCCAGTATGATGGTGGTTTGGTGGTTTTTTTGTCACCGCAACATTCATTCCATTAAAATGCAATAACAGGGCATCAACCCAAAAATTGTATCATTAAACACTCCAGCGCAATACACAAAAAATAAGCCGTCACTGAGCTCCAGATCCTGAAAAATGACAACGCTACTGGGCTCATAAAGTGGTGCCAAAAGCGCAATTTTTTTTTTCTTTTTTCAAAATTCTGAATTTTTTTTTACCGCTTAGATAAAAGTAAAACTATACATATTTGGTATCTACAAACTCGTACCGACCTCGAGAATTATAATGCTGGGTCCGTGTTACCTTATAGTGAACATGGTAAATTAAAAATCCCAAAAAAGTCATGGAATTGCACTTTTTTTTTTTTTTTTGCAATTTCACCGCACTTGGAATTTTTTTTTTCTAGTTTCCAGTACAATATGGGGCAGAATTAATGGTGTCATTCAAAAGTACAACTTGTCCCGCAAAAATCAAGCCTTCATACGTGTATATTGATGGAAAAATAAAACAATTATGGCTCTTGGAAGAAAGGGAGGAAAAAACGAAAAATGTGAAATTTCCTGGGGGTGAAGGGGTAATAAAATTTTGGTTCTTTGAACAAGTGGAGGAAAAATGGGTTAGGCTGCTTTCACACATCCGGTTTTTCCTGTGCGGCACAATCCGGCGCTCTGCAGAAAAACCGAAAACGTTTTTTTTGCTGCCAGTTGCGGGTTTTTTTGCATAGACTTACATTAGTGCCGTATTGTGCCGCATGGGCTTGCGTTCGGTCCGGTTTTTGCTACATGCGGCAGATTTAGCCGATGCAGCGGCTGGATGGAACGTTGCCTGGCACGTTTTTTTGTCCGGCAAAAAAAAACCGCATCGCGCCGCATACAGCCGATGCGGCGCGATTTGCAATGCATGCCTATAGACGCCGCATACAGGGTCCTGTGGCAAAAACCGCATCCAGCCGCCGCATGCGTTTTTTTCCATTGCGCATGCTCAGTAGCCTGCCGCAAGCGGCAAAAAACGGACGGGCCGCATGTAAAAAAACGTATGCAAAGGATGCGGTATTGTCGCCGCATCCGTTGCATAGGTTTTAGAGCCGGATTGGCCAGCTCTGCTAAAACCGGAGGTGTGAAAGCAGCCTTAAAGGGCCTTTCCACGTGACTAGGGATAAGAAGCCAAACCCAAATCTATAAGTTCCTATACGTTCTCCTGCTTTCTTTAAAAACTTGTGACTGGTGTTGCAGTCTGCCATGAAGCGAACGAGGCTGGAGTGTGATACACGGCACGACCTGTGGACTCGTAGGGACCTAATTTAAGAAGAAAGTGAACAAACCTCTTTAGCATTGTAAAAATAGACTCCAAATTCGAGACTTTAGCCCCCCCAAAAAATGGAAAACCAGAGTGCATTATATTACAGAGCTGATGACCTCCGCTGACTAGTGACCTCCGCTAACATGTCTCAGGGGCTCGCTGAACTGCTTAAGATTTACGATTTGACTAATTGCAATGACCTATAGCTTCTCCCAAGGTTGTACATGGAGGCTTTAACCGATGAGCCCTTCCCATAATAAATATTATTGGATCGGGGGACGTGTTCTTTTTTTTGTGTAAATCTGAGAAATAGGGGTAATGAAAATCTATTTGCTGATTAGCTGCTTTGATTTATTGCTTGTACGTGACTTATTCCACCATACTTATAATGGATGTTCTGGGTTCTACAAGGTGAATGACAGAAGACTTCTCTATGGGATTCTCACATCATGTGGTGTTACGGACGCCAAATTCAGGACTGTATGTACCTCCATCGACAAGCTGGGAAAGGTAAATGTTTACTAAAGATTATACTAGCCATCATTTAGATAATGATCTACAGTGTTAATTGGGTTTATACGTTAAACATATATATGTTTTTTAATCTATTTTCAATACATGGTTTTATGCTACTTTCTTAATTGATAATTTCCAAAAGGCCCCGTTACACGGAACGACATCGCTAACGAGATATCGCTGGGATCACTGAATTCGTGACGCACATCTGGCGTCGTTAGCGACGTTGTTGCGTGTGACACCTACGAGCGACCGCTAACAATCCGAAAAACGGCAAAAATCGTTGATTGTTGACACGTCGTTCCTTTCCCAAATATCGTTGCTCATTTTGGACGCGGGTTGTTCGTTGTTCCTGAGGCAGCACACATCGCTACGTGTGACACCCCGGGAACGACGAACAACAGTGTTGCTGCGTCCTCCGGCAACGAGGTGGAAGTGACGTTCATGCGGCTGCTCTCCGACCCTCCGCTTCTATTGGTGGCCGGCTGAGTGTTGTCGCTGTGACGCCGCACGAACCGCCCCATTAAAAAAGAGTTTGTTCGTCGGCCACAGCGACGTCTTTATGAAGGTATGTGCGTGTGACGCGTACTAGCGATATTGTTCACCACGGGCAGCGATTTGCCGTGACGCACGCACGATGGGGGCAGGTGCGATCACTAACTACATCGCTAGCGATGTCGCAGCATGTAAAGCGGCCTTTAGGATGGATCATCTGTGGCAGGTCGCTGAGCTCCCTCCCCAGCACCCCAATGCTCAGCTGTTTGAAACTGGACTTTTTACCAAATTTTTCATGATGTGATAGTGACTGCAGAGTTGAATTATTCCCCCCCCCCACCCCCTGCTTCTCCGTTGTAATGATATTAACAATCAAAGTATTTGGCACCTAATGAGTTAACTTTAGTTAAAGGTAAGGTGTCGCTTTTTTTATTTTTGTATTCATAATAGCAATTATGAAATTGTAAGTATTTTTATGCAAAATTAAATTCACTGTTTATTTAGTTTTTATTTGTACTTTTACTGAAGCACTGGGGGCTGCCATCTTGGATTTGCTGTGAGTAACAACACACCTCAAATACGGCAGCCCCTGTGCATAGAAAACAGTTGTCACTCTCCGACAATATCTCCTGCACTGTGTCTACTTCCTGCTGTGACCTGGCCAAGTTCCCTGTGCAAAGTGAAGAGATCTGCTCCATCTTTGTGAAGCTCACAACGTATGCTGTGTGCTGCACTTTCCCCCTGTCATCCGTTCGGGTTGTGTGAGTACCGCCGCCGCTACCTATGATGTGGACCAATCATAAGTGGGTAGCAGAAAAACAGTGCTCTCGACAATAACTTAGAGAAGATTTTTCAGTTGTGAAATGTAATGATACCGCACTGATCTCCTGGTTTAACCTCCTGCAGGTTAAGGTAGTGCAGTTTTCCAGTGAAAACTATCTGACAACTCCCATTTGGACTTAACTATTTGTTATCAGATAGTTTTCACTTAAATTGTGTACTTCTTCTCTTTGTATGATGCTGACCAATCATAAGAAGGCAGCAACACTCAAAAGAAATAAGAACTTGTCCCCACCATAGCGTTGAGTAGGTTTCAGACAGACCGTGTTGGACGGAAGTGCAGTAGAGCAGAGCTGACTCTGCAATGAGAGGAGGTTAGCTGATAGAAGAACTTGTCAGCTGCACTGCTCCTTTCTCCATGAAGAACTTATCTGGAAGTCATCTGTCCTGTAATCTTCAAGCACTACCTAATCATGCAGGAGGTTAAAGGCCCCGTCACACTAAGCAACATCGCTAGCAACATCGCTGCTAACGAACAACTTTTGTGACGTTGCTAGCGATGTTGCTGTGTGTGACATCCAGCAACAACCTGGCCCCTGCTGTGAGGTCGTTGGTTGTTGCTGAATGTCCTGGGCCATTTTTTAGTTGTTGCTGTCCCGCTGTGAAGCACAGATCGCTGTGTGTGACAGCGAGACAGCAACAACTAAATGTGCAGGCAGCAGGAGCCGGCTTCTGCGGAGGCTGGTAACCAATGTAAACATCGGGTAACCAAGAAGCCCTGTCCTTGGTTACCCGATATTTACCTTTGTTACCAGCCTCCTCCGCTCACACTGTCAGTGCCGGCTCCTGCTCTGTGCACATGTAGCTGCAGCACACATCGGGTTAATTAACCCGATGTGTGCTGTAACTAGGAGAGCAAGGAGCCAGCGCTAAGCATTGTGCGCTGCTCCCTGCTCTGTGCACATTTAGCTGCAGCACACATCTGGTAATTAACCCGATGTGTGCTGTAACTAGGAGAGCAAGGAGCCAGCGCTCAGTGTGCGCTGCTCCCTGCTCTCTGCACGTGTAGCTCCGTGCGGTGGTAACCAAGGTAAATATCGGGTTGGTTACCCGATATTTACCTTAGTTACCAAGCAGCATCTTCCACGCGGCGCTGGGGGCTTGTCACTGGTTGCTGGTGAGCTCACCAGCAACTTGTGTAGCGACGCTCCAGCGATCCCTGCCAGGTCAGGTTGCTGGTGGGATCGCTGGAGCGTCGCAGTGTGACATCTCACCAGCAACCTCCTAGCAACTTACCAGCGATCCCTATCGTTGTTGGGATCGCTGGTAAGTTGCTTAGTGTGACTGGACCTTTAGGCCCCGTCACACTAAGCAACATCGCTAGCAACATCGCTGCTAACGAACAACTTTTGTGACGTAGCAGCGATGTTGCTAGTGATGTTGCTGTGTGTGACATCCAGCAACAACCTGGCCCCTGCTGTGAGGTTGCTGGTTGTTGCTGAATGTCCTGGGCCATTTTTTAGTTATTGCTCTCCCGCTGTGAAGCACAGATCGCTGTGTGTGACAGCGAGACAGCAACAACTGAATGTGCAGTGAGCAGGCAGCCGGCTTCTGCGGAGGCTGGTAACCACAGTAAACATCGGGTAACCAAGAAGCCCTGTCCTTGGTTACCCGATATTTACCTTTGTTACCAGCCTCCGCCGCTCTCACTGTCAGTGCCGGCTCCTGCTCTGTGCACATGTAGCTGCAGGACACATCGGGTTAATTAACCCGATGTGTGCTGTAGCTAGGAGATTAGACCAGGAGATCAGTGCTGTATCTTTACAACTCACACAGTGAAAAATCTTCTCTAAGTTATTGTCGAGGCCCATTGTTTTTCTGCTGCCGGCTTATGATTGCTCCGCATCATACATGGAGAAAAGGTGCAGACTCCTTGTGAAAAATATCTGATAACACCTACTTAGACTGAACGAAAGTTAACTTATTAGGTGCCAAATACTTTGATTGCTAATATCTGCGCAACAGAAAGATGAAATTAAAGGAAAATGTCTTAAGGCCGCTTTACACGCTACGACATCACTAAAGCGATGTCGTTGGGGTCACGGAATTTGTGACGCACATCCGGCCGCGTTAGCGATGTTGTTGCATGTGACACCTATGAGCGATTTTGAATCGCTGCAAAAGCGTTCAAAATCGCTAATCGGTGACATGGGGGTCCATTCTCAATTATCGTTACTGCTGCAGGTACGATGTTGTTCGTCGTTCCTGCGGCAGCACACATCGCTATGTGTGACACCACAAGAACGAGGAACCTCACCTTACCTGTGGCCGCCGACAATGTGGAAGGAAGGAGGTGGGCGGGATGTTACGTCCCGCTCATCTCCGCCCCTCCGCTTCTATTGGCCGGCCGTGTGGCTAGTGACGTTGCAGTGACGTCGCGGTGAGGGAGGGATTGTTCGGCAGTCGCAGCGATGTTGCAGAGCAGGTATGTGCGTGTGACGCTGCCGTAGCGATAATGTTCGCTACGGCAGCGATCACCACATATCGACCGTACGACGGGGGCGGGTGCTATCGCGCTCGACATCGCCAGCAAATGCTAGCTATGTCGCAGCATGTAAAGCAGCCCTTATTCTTCTCTGCAGCTACTATTACATTGTGTCCAATTCACCATTAAAAAAATTGGTGAAATGTCCTATTTTAGGGTTGTACGTACGTTGGGTACAATGTGCATGCTGTCAGGATTCGCTGGCACCAGGATCTGGTGGGCGTGTGACTGCAAGTATGGAATTTGCATACATAGGACAAGGAAAGGAATATCAACTCAACCTGAGTATGAAGTCCTTGTAATTTAAACGATACCCAGGAAGACCCCACTTCTTACCCCAAGACATAATAAAGCCAGGCTGGAGTTTGCCAAAACTTACCTGAGAAAGCCTAAAACGTTTTGGAAGAATGTTCTCTGGTCAGATGAGACAAAAGTAGAGCTTTTTGGAAAAACCATCAACATAGAATTTAGAGGAAAAAAAAGAGGCATTCAAAGAAAAGAACACTGTCCCTACAGTCAAACATGGCGGAGGTTCCCTGATGTTTTGGGGTTGCTTTGCTGCCTCTGGCACTGGACTGCTTGACCGTGTGCATGGCATTATGAAGTGTGAAGACTACCAACAAATTTTGCAGCATAATGTAGGGCCCAGTGTGAGAAAGCTGGGTCTCCCTCAGAGGTCATGGGTCTTCCAGCAGGACAATGACCCAAAACACACTTCAAAAAGCACTAGAAAAGGGTTTGATAGAAAGCACTGGAGACTACTAAAGTGGCCAGCAATGAGTCCAGACCTGAACCCCATAGAACACCTGTGGAGAGATCTCAAAATGGCAGTTTGGAGAAGGCCCCCTTCAAATCTCAGGGACCTGGAGCAGTTTGCCAAAGAAAAATGGTCTAAAATTCCAGTAGCTCATTGTAAGAAACTCATTGATGGTTACCGGGAACGGTGGTTCGCAGTTATTTTGGCTAAAGGTTGTGCAACCAAGTATTAGGCTAAGGGTGTCATCAATACTTTTGTCTGGCCCATTTTTGCAGTTTTTTGTGAAATGATCAATGATTTGACATTTGTTTCATTCTCTTTTGTGTTTTTTCATTGCAAGCAAAATAAATGAAGATAATAATACCAAAGAATTTGTGATTGCAATAATTTTCAAGAAGAAACTGAGTATTATCTGACAGAATTGCAGGGGTGCCAATACTTTTGTCCAGCACTATAAAATATATATATATATATATATATATATATATATATATATATATATATATATATATATATATATATATATATATATATATATATATATATATATACAGTTAGGTCCAGAAGTATTTGGACAGTGACACAATTTTCGCGAGTTGGGCTCTGCATGCCACCACATTGGATTTGAAATGAAACCTCTACAACAGAATTCAAGTGCAGATTGTAACGTTTAATTTGAAGGTTTGAACAAAAATATCTGATAGAAATTGTAGGAATTGTACACATTTCTTTACAAACACTCCACATTTTAGGAGGTCAAAAGTAATTGGACAAATAAACCAAACCCAAACAAAATATTTTTATTTTCAATATTTTGTTGCGAATCCTTTGGAGGCAATCACTGCCTTAAGTCTGGAACCCATGGACATCACCAAACGCTGGGTTTCCTCCTTCTTAATGCTTTGCCAGGCCTTTACAGCTGCAGCCTTCAGGTCTTGCTTGTTTGTGGGTCTTTCCGTCTTAAGTCTGGATTTGAGCAAGTGAAATGCATGCTCAATTGGGTTAAGATCTGGTGATTGACTTGGCCATTGCAGAATGTTCCACTTTTTTGCACTCATGAACTCCTGGGTAGCTTTGGCTGTATGCTTGGGGTCATTGTCCATCTGTACTATGAAGCGCCGTCCGATCAACTTTGCGGCATTTGGCTGAATCTGGGCTGAAAGTATATCCCGGTACACTTCAGAATTCATCCGGCTACTCTTGTCTGCTGTTATGTCATCAATAAACACAAGTGACCCAGTGCCATTGAAAGCCATGCATGCCCATGCCATCACGTTGCCTCCACCATGTTTTACAGAGGATGTGGTGTGCCTTGGATCATGTGCCGTTCCCTTTCTTCTCCAAACTTTTTTCTTCCCATCATTCTGGTACAGGTTGATCTTTGTCTCATCTGTCCATAGAATACTTTTCCAGAACTGAGCTGGCTTCATGAGGTGTTTTTCAGCAAATTTAACTCTGGCCTGTCTATTTTTGGAATTGATGAATGGTTTGCATCTAGATGTGAACCCTTTGTATTTACTTTCATGGAGTCTTCTCTTTACTGTTGACTTAGAGAAAGATACACCTACTTCACTGAGAGTGTTCTGGACTTCAGTTGATGTTGTGAACGGGTTCTTCTTCACCAAAGAAAGTATGCGGCGATCATCCACCACTGTTGTCATTCGTGGACGCCCAGGCCTTTTTGAGTTGCCAAGCTCACCAGTCAATTCCTTTTTTCTCAGAATGTACCCGACTGTTGATTTTGCTACTCCAAGCATGTCTGCTATCTCTCTGATGGATTTTTTCTTTTTTTTCAGCCTCAGGATGTTCTGCTGCACCTCAATTGAGAGTTCCTTAGACCGCATGTTGTCTGGTCACAGCAACAACTTCCAAATGCAAAACCACACACCTGTAATCAACCCCAGACCTTTTAACTACTTCATTGATTACAGGTTAATGAGGGAGACGCCTTCAGAGTTAATTGCAGCCCTTAGAGTCCCTTGTCCAATTACTTTTGGTCCCTTGAAAAAGAGGAGGCTATGCATTACAGAGCTATGATTCCTAAACCCTTTCTCCGATTTGGATGTGAAAACTCTCATATTGCAGCTGGGAGTGTGCACTTTCAGCCCATATTATATATATAATTGTATTTCTGAACATGTTTTTGTAAACAGCTAAAATAACAAAACTTGTGTCACTGTCCAAATATTTCTGGACCTAACTGTATATACACAAATCAAATGCCATAGAGATCTTTAAGAAAAATCAATGATCAGTTTTGTTCATTGATTTTTCTTAGACCTTTTTGGACACAACACTCCTAAACATGCCACTGTGGCATTTGATTTGAAGTGCCATTACTGATTTTAAATACTTGGTATAAACCATTGTTTTTATATACAAAGTGTCCACCCATATCCTGTCCACCGCCATTAACTTGAGAATAGCAGCAGTTATAGGCATAGATATGGTGTCTAGGTATAGAAAAGTAGCCATGCGCTATGCAATGAAACCACCTATAGCGCCACCTGATGGAAAACAATGGAGTTAGCATTTTTATTTCGAAAACGGAACGAGATAGAGAAAAACAGTGAATTACAAAGTTGTAGAGCATCATACGAATCGACACCTTGCATACAGAAATGCTATGATATGAAACCCATGACTCCCCAAAAACATTGAATGCTGGTCCCGCATATGGCGCTCATTTACCGTTGATGCTCAAAGTGGCCACCGTCAGCTGCAATGCACATCTGGACTCTGGACAGCATACTGTATCTTGCTGCACGTTGTGCAATATGGTAGGTGACACGCTTGCACAAGCATCTGTAATACGTCGTCGTCGTCCTGCAATGTTGGTGGAGGGGCCGCATACACCTGCTGTTTGATGTGACCTCACAGAAAGAAGTCCAATTGGGTCAGGTCAGGTGAGCGTGGAGTCCACTGCACGCAGCCACCATACCCAATGACTTGTAGGAAGGTCTCCATGAGGTATCGCTTCACGACCGCAGCCTTGTGAGTTTTACACGTTCTTAACATAGCATTTCTGTACAGTCATGGCCAAAAGTTTTGAGAATGACACCAAAATTATATTTTCACATGATCTGTTGCCCTCTGGTTTTTATTTGTGTTTGTCTGATGTTTACATCACATACAGAAATATAATTGCAATCATATTATGAGACCAAAAGGTTCTATTGACAGTTAGAATGAGTTAATGCAGCAAGTCAATATTTGCAGTGTTGAACCTTCTTCTTCAGGACCTCTGCAATTCTCCCTGGCATGCTCTCACTCAACTTCTGGATCAAATCCTGACTGATAGCTGTCCATTCTTGCATAAGCAATGCTTGCGTTTTGCCAGAATTTGTTGGTTTTTGTTTGTCCACCCGTCTCTTGATGATTGCCCACAAGTTCTCAATGGGATTAAGATCTGGGGAGTTTCCAGGCCATGGACCCAAAATCTCTGTTTTGTTCCATGAGCCATTTAGTGATCACCTTTGCTTTATGGCAAGGTGCTCCATCATGCTGGAAAAGGCATTGTTGGGTGCCAAACTGCTCTTGGACAGTTGGGAGAAGTTGCTCCTGGAGGACATTCTGGTACCATTCTTTATTCATGGCTGTGTTTTTAGGCAAGACTGTGAGTGAGCCGATTCCCTTGGCTGAGAAGCAACCCCACACATGAATCGTTTCAGGATGCTTAACAGTTGGCATGAGACAAGACTGGTGGTAGCGCTCACCTCTTCTTCTCCTAATAAGCTGTTTTCCAGATGTCCAAAACAATCGAAAAGGGGACTCATCTGAGAAAATGACTTTACCCCAGTCCTCGGCAGTCCACTCCCTGTACCTTTTGCAGAATATCAGTCGGGCCCTGATGTTTTTTCTGGAGAGAAGTGGCTTCTTTGCTGCCCTCCTTGAAATCAGGCCTTGCTCAAGCAGTCTCCGCCTCACAGTGCGTGCAGAAGCACTCACACCAGCCTGCTGCCATTGCTGAGCTAGCTCGGCACTGCTGGTAGTCCGATCCCGCAGCTGAAACAGTTTTAAGATACGGTTCTGGCGGAGCCTTTTTGGCAACAATGGAAGCTCTCTCCTTGAAGTTCTTGATGATGCGATAGATTGATGACTGAGGTGCAATCTTTGCAGCTGCGATACTCTTCCCTGTTAGGCCATTTTTGTGCAGAGCAATGATGGCTGCACGTGTTTCTTTAGAGATAACCATGGTTAACTGAAGAGAAACAATGATACCAAGCACCAGCCTCCTTTTAAAGTGTCCAGTGGTGTCATTCTTACTTAATCATGACTGATCGATCGCCAGCCCTGTCCTCAACACCCACACCTGTGTTAATGGAACAATCACTAAAACAATGTTAGCTGCTCCTTTTAAGGCAGGAATGCAATGATGTTGAAATGTGTTTTGGGGGTTAAAGTTCATTTTCTTAGCCAATATTGACTTTGCAAGTAATTGCTGTTAAGCTGATCACTCTTTATGACATTCTGGAGTATATGCAAATTGCCATTAGAAAAACTTAAGCAGTAGACTTTGTAAAAATTAATATTTGTAGCATTCTCAAAACTTTTGGCCATGACTCTATGCAAGGTGTCAATTCATATTGAATTGATGATGCCCTACAATTTTTTAACTCCTATTTTTTTCTCTATCTCGTTCCGTTTTCGAGATAAAAATGCTAACTCCGTTGTTTTTCCACCAGGTGGCGCTATAGGTGGTTTCATTGCGTAGCGCATGGCTACTTTACTATACCTAGACACCACTTCTATTCCTATAGCTGCCGCCGTTCTCAAGTTAATGGCGGTGGACAGGATATGGGTGGACACACTGTATACTTGGAAACTGGATCATCTCTTCTTTGTTGATTTTCATACATGCAGTCACATGCCAACTAGACGTGTGGCCTCTCTCAATACACAGACACGTCTAGTTGGAATGTGGTTGTAAGTATGCAAATCACATACTTGCGCTTATATGAGTGCCAGCACCTGAGAATCCGCTCCGGGTTTGGCACTGTGAAGATTCACAAGTCTGCAGTGACATGGAGTGACTGCAGACTTGTACCCCAAGGCCGGACAACCCCTTTAAAGGTGCCGTAGCATTGGGGCAGTAGATGGGACTTCAAGCTGTCTTCCATTCACTTATATGGGGTAGCATCTTAAATTAGAGCACACAGTCACACTATTTACGGTGGTGGGAGAAGGCGGTGTGCTATGCTGGTCACAGCTCAACTCCTGCCTCTACAGTGACCTCTACACACATGACATCACATAACTAGAAACCATTCCCATAGAAGTCACTAATCATCACTGTTCCCTAAACTGATGTAGTAGCTGCAGTAGAATATATTTCTGAGTGCATTTAGTAGAACCTCAGGCCACATGGCCGTTTTCCATAATCATGTTTAGGCCTCTTTCCCACATCTGTGAAAAACCATGCACGTTTTTCACGGACGTGTCAAAGGTGCGTTTTGCCCCTCCGTGAGCCGTGGTTATGGCACACATGTGTTCTTCATGTGTTATCCGTGAAAACATACGGAGAACGGGAACTTTCTACTCACCTGTCCCTGGCGTCGCTGTCCGTGGTGCTGATCTTCGGTCTCCGGTCCTGCTGACTCCCCGCTGCTGCTGCTTCCAGCCGCAGTGAAGTGAATATGCAATGAGCATAATGAGTAGCGGTCGGAAGCAAGTGACAGCAGCGGCAGAGACAGCAGGGCTGGAGAAGGTGAGTAAAGGTTTTGTTTTTTTTTTTTTTATTATTTTCTCAGATATGTGTATTTTCTCCGGCGCGTGTCACACGGAACACCTCCGTGTGGTCCGTATGCGGGCCGTGTGACACCCGTGATGCCGGAGAAAAACGGACATGTCTACGTGTGGAGCACACGGACACACGTATGCTCCACACGTACACACGGTCCATGATGAAACACGCACGTGAGCGCAGACCCATTGATTTTAATGGGTCTACTTGTGCCCATGTCTCCCGTACGTGAGGAAAAGGACCACACACGTACCGGAGACACGGACGTGTGAAAGAGGCCTTAGAGAGCAGAATAAAAAAATCTATACTAGAGAATAAAAACAGATGAGTAAAATATACACACATTTGCTTGGCGTCTGGCCTAACACTCACTGGTGGTCCTCCTTGATAAATGAATAATTATGAAATATGAAGCCGGCGAGGGCTTAGAAGAAGGAGGACAGGAATATGCAGAAAACCTTTATAAGCCCGAGGCCAATCAATAGTACCGTGCGCATCTCCTCATATTTATACTCAGACACAGTACCCTAAAGTGTATCACCGAAGAGCGAAATAAATCATCTCAGGTGATTGCGGAGACCTTTCCCGATAACAGGACAGCCATCAGAAATTCATCATTAGAAGGCATAACTATTACTCAGTATAAAGTAGGCATGCCACAAATTAATGTCACTTCCACCAGGTATAGATGAAGTTGTGTGGGGCAGATATTCATCTCCGGCACGGCCGGGCTGAAGTGTGTAATGATTGAACGCGCTTGTAATGATGCAAGAGATGCATAATATTCCATCACCGCATTGTGATAAAGTACACATTGATCTGTGCTGCAAAGTCTCTCCCCGATTTCCTTCTCACTCCAAGCAGCGTCTTCATCAATCTCTTGATATAATCTCCCGCGAGATAACACCCGCTGCTGGGTTTTTGTGTGAGCTGATACATCAGTGTCATAAGAAGCTTTTCTGGTCGCTGAACCAGCCCCACCGAATCGCAGAGCCGAAAGTGATATTATCTGGTGAGACATAAGAATCTGCTGTTTTATGAATAACCCAGCAACCCGGGATTACAGATGAGTTTTGGGAAGTGTGCATCACTCATAGCACAACTTTCTGCTTCTCCTTCAGAGATCTCCAGGCTGTGGGTCTCCTGCTGCGACACTACCACTCCCATCCTGCTGCGACACTACCGCTCCCATCCTGCTGCAACACTACCGCTCCCATCCTGCTGCAACACTACCGCTCCCATCCTGCTGCAACACTACCGCTCCCATCCTGCTGCAACACTACCGCTCCCATCCTGCTGCAACACTACCGCTCCCATCCTGCTGCAACACTACCGCTCCCATCCTGCTGCGACACTACCACTCCCATCCTGCTGTGACACTACCACTCCCATCCTGCTGCGACACTACCTCTCCCATCCTGCTGCGACACTACCGCTCCCATCCTGCTGCGACACTACCGCTCCCATCCTGCTGCAACACTACCGCTCCCATCCTGCTGCAACACTACCGCTCCCATCCTGCTGCAACACTACCGCTCCCATCCTGCTGCAACACTACCGCTCCCATCCTGCTGCGACACTACCGCTCCCATCCTGCTGCGACACTACCACTCCCATCCTGCTGTGACACTACCACTCCCATCCTGCTGTGACACTACCACTCCCATCCTGCTGCGACACTAGCACTCCCATCCTGCTGTGACACTACCGCTCCCATCCTGCTGCGACACTACCACTCCCATCCTGCTGCGACACTACCACTCCCATCCTGCTGCGACACTACCACTCCGATCCTGCTGCGACACTACCACTCCGATCCTGCTGCGACACTACCACTCCCATCCTACTGCGACACTACCACTCCCATCCTACTGCGACACTACCACTCCCATCCTGCTGCGACACTACCACTCCCATCCTGCTGCGACACTACCGCTCCCATCCTGCTGCGACACTACCGCTCCCATCCTGCTGCAACACTACCGCTCCCATCCTGCTGCAACACTACCGCTCCCATCCTGCTGCAACACTACCGCTCCCATCCTGCTGCAACACTACCGCTCCCATCCTGCTGCGACACTACCGCTCCCATCCTGCTGCGACACTACCACTCCCATCCTGCTGTGACACTACCACTCCCATCCTGCTGTGACACTACCACTCCCATCCTGCTGCGACACTAGCACTCCCATCCTGCTGTGACACTACCGCTCCCATCCTGCTGCGACACTACCACTCCCATCCTGCTGCGACACTACCACTCCCATCCTGCTGCGACACTACCACTCCCATCCTGCTGCGACACTACCACTCCGATCCTGCTGCGACACTACCACTCCGATCCTGCTGCGACACTACCACTCCCATCCTACTGCGACACTACCACTCCCATCCTACTGCGACACTACCACTCCCATCCTGCTGCGACACTACCACTCCCATCCTGCTGCGACACTACCACTCCCATCCTGCTGCGACACTACCACTCCCATCCTGCTGCGACACTACCGCTCCCATTCTGCTGCGACACTACCGCTCCCATCCTGCTGCGACACTACCGCTCCCATCCTGCTGCGACACTACCGCTCCCATCCTGCTGCGACACTACCACTCCCATCCTGCTGCGACACTACCACTCCCATCCTGCTGCGACACTATCACTCCCATCCTACTGCGACACTACCACTTCCATCCTGCTGCGACACTACCACTCCCATCATGCTGTGATGGGCAGGGCGGCGTCACCCATACAGAAAAGTTAAGGGGAATGGGTCGGGTGATTGATGCCGCCCTGAACCGCAGGCACTGTGTAGAGATGTCAACCCAAGAGCCGTCGATAGTGATGCAAAAGTGGTGAGGGCCTTATGAGGAGGGTGTGATTTAAGGGAGAGGTTTCAATATCTTTATCCAGGCCTTAGAAGAGAGTAAAAAAATTAAGACCTCAGACTGATCCATAGAAGAACCACATCTCGTCCCTGGATCAGCTTCATCTCCCAGCCCTATGGCACAATGGGCTTTGTGTGTGGCTGCGAACACTACATTCAGTGGTATAACTAGAGTTCAATGGGCTCCGGTGCAAAATTTGGACATGGTTCCACCCCATCCCTGTATATTGGTCAGAAATATGTATATGTATGTATACATTTAGCGTTCTAAATCCTATAAAGACATACGACTTGCTCTTCCTATTATATTGTAATGACACCATCCTGGGCTCCTTCCTAGTAAGTATGTCCCCCATCCTAGTAAATGTCCCCCATGCTTGTATATGTACCCCATCCTGGTATGTACTGTGCCCCTCCTTGTATATACTGTCGACCTTCTGGGCCCCTCCTGGTATATACTGTCTCCCTCCTGGTATATATGTTCCTCTCCTAGGCCCCTCCTGGTATATACTGTCTCCCTCCTGGTATATATGTTCCTCTCCTAGGCCCCTCCTGGTATATACTGTCTCCCTCCTGGTATATATGTTCCTCTCCTAGGCCCCTCCTGGTATATATTGTCTCCCTCCTGGTATATATGTTCCTCTCCTAGGCCCCTCCTGGTATATAGTGTCCCCCTCCTGGTATATATGTTCCTGTCCTATACCCCTTCTGGTATATTCGGTGTCCCTCCTGGCATATATGTTCCTCTCCTGTCCCCCTCCTGGTATAGACTATACTCTCCCTCCCCAGCTCCCACGTCGCACGGCATCCTCCGCTATAGCCGGCCCGCAGCGGCCAGCAGCTTTCTTTGGCGTCCATGCTATGGCAACACATGACGTTATTGTCATGCTCTGCCTCAGTCACGGGGACGCCGGTGTTAGTTGCCAGCTGGCCACCGTTTGCCGGCAGCGTGTATCGCAGTGCAGGGACCCAACGAGTCTCTGCACCGCGATGCATTTCAGCTGGATGTGCGGCCTCGGACGCACATCCAGCTGAAGCAGGGGCTGGTGCCAGCGGGCCCCCTGCACCCCTGGGCCTAGCTGCAGTCACTATCTCTGTGACTGCTTTCATTTTGCCCCTGACTACATCTATATATTAGTTTAAAGTGAACCCGTCACCAGGTTTTTACAATATAAAGTACGGCTACCACTTTTATCGTTTACGCTATTTTTAGTAAGCTGTATATAAGTGTCCAATCCCCTCTGTATACCTTTTATTATACCCCCATATGGTGCGGTCTGATGGACATCACTGGTCTTGTTTCTGCACCTTCACTTTTGTCACAATCACCATCCTCTTTCTTGCTTTATAAGATCCATCATCCACAGTGTCCCCAAATTGTTCTCCTACCCAGGCGTATTTCGCTCTGCCTTGCTGCGGCAGAACACGGTACTGTAATGTGTATGCACCAGCATCAGCTGAGACAGCTGATACATATAGAGTGGCTGGTGCCGGCAGAGACTGAGGGTATGGCAGGTATGGGTATGAAAAAGCGGGTAGAGGTGACAGGGACAGAAGATTTGGGACCTGATCGTTAGCAAATCGACAAGCACTAACCTAAATTACCATGTTGCTCAGGCACCTCCCCTAGTGGGAAGATGCCTTAAATAACTAGTGCCTCTCACCTATTGGCTGAGAGGCACTTCTGTGTTATAATGCCCTTCAAAGACAGGGAAGGCATACATGCGCGTGTGCTGTGACGCACTCCTGAGATACCTGTGTGGCATACGCAGGCCCTGTGAGCAGGAGGCAGCAGGAGCACACGTGGAGAGCCACAAAAGTAAGGGAGCGGGCAGACCGGCCGCGGCGGTGAGTGAGTTGGTGTCCTTGCTGCAGGGGATAGGCAGGATCGTGCAGGGACACCACTGTCACAACTACTGGCACATAAACAAAGACCATTTTTGAACTTTTGGATTATCAGTGTTGCATCAGCTGGGGATTAAAAGAGAATCTATCAAGGTTTTTGGTATGTTATCCAAGATCAGCATGATGTTGGGACAGTGACCCTGATTCTAGCGATGTCACTTACTGGACTGCTTGCTGCTGTTTTGATCAAATCAGTTTTATGCCTATGCATTGTGTACAATCGGTGGGGCTGTAGTTACATAGAGCAGGAGGACTACATGACACAAGACAACTAGTCCTCTAGTGACAATCTCCTACTGGTTAAAACGGTGATTTTACTGAAACTACACTAAGCAGCCCAGTAAGTGACACATAACTGGAATCAGGATCTAGCAACACAATCTGATGACATATTCCCTTTAACATATGATTGATGCGTTATCAATATAACATATTATAGAACATAATCTTTTATTGACTTTCCAATAATTTTTTTATTTTTAGTTTTTTCGAAACTGCGTAATAAACATGGCTGTATTAGGAAACGAATAAACCCTCCGTTCGGATTGACTAAGGCTGCTAAAGTAGTCTGTGCAGACATTATACACAACATGAGGACATAAGACCACTACAGGGCCGGCTGAAGAACATGGAGAGTCTGTATAAATAATGCATAAAAAAAAATATAGGAAATAGTCTCCAAACCAACAAATATGAATTTTTACAAGCAGTTAGATTGCCATCTGGTGGTCATGTCTGGCATTACAAGTTTACTGTTTACAAACCGTTATTTATTTACTAGAAGGTGGCCCGATTCTACGCATCGGGTATTCTAGAATTTACGTATTGTGTAGTTCATGTATGATTTTTGTTATATATATATATATATATATATATATATATATATATATATACATATATATATAGAGATGTTGTTGTGTGTAGTTACCAAGTGTTTGTGTAGGCGCTGTACATGTTCTGGGTGTTGTCTGGGTGTGGCGGGGGGTGAGAGCGGTGTTGTATGTGTGTTGCGTGTGTTGCGTTGTTTGTGGAGCGCTGTGTGTCTGTAGCGTTGTGTGTGTGTGTTGCGCGGTTTGTGTGTGTGTGGTGTGTTTTGGGGGGAGGTATGTTTTGTGCAATGTGTGTGTTGTGCGGTATGTGCGTATATTTGTGTGTGCCGCGGTGTTTGTGTGTTGGGTGTTGTGTGTGTGCAGCGTTGTCTGTGTGTGTGGGTGTCTGTGTAGGGCAGCTGTTTGTGGTTCCCAGTGTGTGTGTGTGTGTGGTGTGTTGTGCAGTGCGCGCGTGTGTGTGTGTGCGCGCGTGTGTGTGTGTGTGTGTGTGCATCAGCCTCTCTTCTCTCAGCCTACCTCTCCCAGCCTCCCTCCTCCCAGCCTCCCTCAGCGTCAGCCTCCCTCTCCCAGCCTCCCCAAGCATCAGCCTCCACCAGCATCAGCCTCTCTCCTTCCAGCCTCCCCCAGCATCAGCCTCCGTCAGCATCAGCCTCTCTCCTTCCAGCCTCCTCCAGCATCAGCCTCTCTCCTTCCAGCCTCCTCCAGCATCAGCCTCCCTCTCCCAGCCTTCCCCAGGATCAGCCTCTCTCCTCCCAGCCTCCGTCCTCCCAGCCTTCCCCAGCATCAGCTTTCCCCTCCCAGCCTCCCTCAGCATCAGCCTTCCCCAGCATCAGCCTCTCTCCTCCCAGCCTCAGCCTCTCTCCTTCCAGCCTCCCCCAGCATCAGCCTCTCTCCTTCCAGCTTCCCTCAGCATCAGCCTCCCCTTCCCAGCCTTCCCCAGGATCAGCCTCCTTCCTCCCAGCCTCCTTCCTCCCAGCCTCCCCCTCCCAGCCTCCCTCAGCATCAGCCCTCCGCTCCCAGTCTCCCCCAGCATCAGCCTCCCCATGCATCAGCCTCCACCAGCATCAGCCTCTCTCCTTCCAGCCTCCCCCAGCATAAGCCTCCCCTTCCCAGCCTTCCCCAGGATCAGCCTCTCTCCTCCCAGCCTCCTTCCTCCCAGCCTCCCCCTCCCAGCCTCCCTCAGCATCAGCCTTCCGCTCCCAGTCTCCCCCAGCATCAGCCTCCCCAAGCATCAGCCTCCACCAGCATCAGCCTCTCTCCTTCCAGCCTCCCCCAGCATCAGCCTCTCTCCTTCCAGCCTCCCGTTCCCAGCCTTCCCCAGGATCAGCCTCTCTCCTCCCAGCCTCCTTCCTCCCAGCCTCCCTCAGCATTAGCCTTCCCCTCCCAGTCTCCCCCAGCATCAGCCTCCCCAAGCATCAGCCTCCACCAGCATTAGCCTCCACCAGCATTAGCCTCTCTCCTTCCAGCCTCCCCCAGCATCAGCCTCCCCAAGCATCAGCCTCCACCAGCATCAGCCTCCCTCGTCCCAGCCTCCCCCTCCCAGCCTCCCCCAGCATCAGCCTCTCTCCTCCCAGCCTTCCCCATGATCAGCCTCTCTGCTCCCAGCCTCCTCCAGCACGCCGTGCTCCTCTGCCGACACTCACACACCCGATCGCATCCACTCACACACACCCGATCGCATCCACTCACACACACCCGATCGCATCCACTCACACACACCCGATCGCATCCACTCACACACACCCGATCGCATCCACTCACACACACCCGATCGCATCCACTCACACACACAGACACTGACGATATCGCACATACGCGCTTATACTCACAACATCCGGAGGTATCACATGCTTCTGGCCATGTGATCCTCCCGCAGGTCCTGGAAGCTAACAGCACAGTACCGCCGCCGAGAAGCAAGCGATATCCCAGGATGTTGTGAGTATGTGGATGCGATGTGATGTGTGTGTGTGAGAGTGAGTGTGATCTGATTTGTGTGTGTGTATGTGTGTGCTGTTATGTGTGTGTGCTGTTATGTGTCTGTATTTTCCGCCGCTGCAGGACCTTGATGTGTGGATGCGATGTGATGTGTGTGTGAGGTGTGTGTGAGAGTGAGTGTGAGCCGGTGTACACTGGTAACTATGATACACATCGGGTAACTAAGGGACCTTAGTTACCCGATGTGTATAATGGTTACCAGCTTTCACGGCCTCCGTCAAGATCCCAGCATCGCAAGGTTATGTCTGGCGCTGCCGGGATCCTGACGCAGCCGGTGTAGAAGCAAGAGATATCCCAGCATGTTGTGATGTGTGAGGTGTGTGTGAGAGTGAGTGTGATCTGATGTGTGTGTGTACTCACCTGGGAGTCGCGGCTCCGTGTCAGTTGGGCCAGAGCGAGCGTGCATTGCGTGAGGGGGGCGGGGCCTGCAGAGAGCCGGGGCGAGAGGCCAATCCGTGTGGGGGGGCGGGGCCATGGCGAGCCCAGCGGCCAATCAGCTTTGTGTCACCGTAAGGACACAATTTCGGAGCATGACAGACAGACAGACAGACAGATAGACAGAATAAGGCAATTATATATATAGATTTTACTCCCCTATAGGCTATGTTCACACAGTGCATTTTTGCTGGGGGGTTTCTGCAGCAAAACCTGCTCCTTTAGCAGTAAAAAAGCTGTGTTATTGGTGTAATTTGTCTAGAGGCATATATAAGCTCTATTGGTAGTGCCTGTATGACTATTTCTCTCTTACCAGTGTTATTACTTTAATCGCTTCCTCCTGTAAATGGAGCAATTGAGGTTATGGATGTATCATAGAGAATTATTAATCATCTGCTCATTTAATACTGTATTTTTCTTTCCTCTAAAAGTTTTCGTTCTGTACATACAATGAATCTGTTACTCCATTTTACAAGGCATATTAATAAATAGATGTTTTAGACCTGATGAAACTGGTGAATTGCCTTTGAAAATCCATATCGGGTTAGCTGTATAATCATTTTGTGAATGCTTCTCTGTCTAATATTAAAATAAGCATTTTATGACATTATGTAGACTCAAAGAGCTCATTTTATTTAAAGGGAATCTGTGAGTAGGATGGGCATGTAGGTCAGAAAAAAAAAAGGATTTCCAGAGAAATCCATGTTTTTCTTATACACAAATGAGCTGTTAAGAGCTATGAGCCGGACATAGATCTCCCTGAGAATCTGCCACCAGAGATTATTAAAAATAAAAGGCAGCTTTACCAGTGTAAGAATAGAAGAGCAGACTGTCGGTCATTACATGTCTCACACTGGAAACGCCCCCTTACAGTTAATAAAATAAGCTGTGGAGGCAGATTCTCTGGGAGATCTGTGCCTGGCCCATCAGGGCCGTCTCCGGGTTTTTGTGGGCCCCGGGCGAAAGAGTCTCAGTGGGCCCCATCTACACACAGACATGCATATACAGATACATAGACATACAGGCATATGTACATATACATGTTTAAAGAGAAATTCAGAAAAATAAATGTAAACAGACAAATATATGCACAGTCATATACACTGACATACACAGATACACATCATACACACACAGACACATTACAGATATTATTAATGTGGGGAAGCCAGCAGCAGCCTTTCTCACCTCCCCGCTTGTCTCCCGTCCAGCTCCTCCAGGGCATGTGGCATGTGGCCACACACAGAGAAGACTGACACTGCTGTATATACATCACGGAGAGGCTGGGGACATACACATTACTGGGGGGCATACACATTACTGAGGAGAGGGGGATACAGCTCTGAGAGGTATACAGCACTGGGGTGGAGGGGGACATACAGCTCTGGGGGAGTATACAGCACTAAGGTGGAAGGAACATACAGCTCTGGGGGGGTATACAGCACTGGGGAGGAGGGGATATACAGCTCTGGGGGGTATAGAAGTATGCAGCCCCCACATTCCTCCATATAACATAATGCACCCATATTGCTCCACATAAATTTAATGCAGCCTCATATTACTCCATATAATGCTCCAGCATATTCCGTCATAGTATTCTGCAGCTTCGATAGTACTCCATATACAGTTAGGTCCAGAAATATTTGGACAGTGACACAATTTTCGCGAGTTGGGCTCTGCATGCCACCACATTGGATTTGAAATGAAACCTCTACAACAGAATTCAAGTGCAGATTGTAACGTTTAATTTGAAGGTTTGAACAAAAATATCTGATAGAAATTGTAGGAATTGTACACATTTCTTTACAAACACTCCACATTTTAGAAGGTCAAAAGTAATTGGACAAATAAACCAAACCCAAACAAAATATTTTTATTTTCAATATTTTGTTGCGAATCCTTTGGAGGCAATCACTGCCTTAAGTCTGGAACCCATGGACATCACCAAACGCTGGGTTTCCTCCTTCTTAATGCTTTGCCAGGCCTTTACAGCCGCAGCCTTCAGGTCTTGCTTGTTTGTGGGTCTTTCCGTCTTAAGTCTGGATTTGAGCAAGTGAAATGCATGCTCAATTGGGTTAAGATCTGGTGATTGACTTGGCCATTGCAGAATGTTCCACTTTTTTGCACTCATGAACTCCTGGGTAGCTTTGGCTGTATGCTTGGGGTCATTGTCCATCTGTACTATGAAGCGCCGTCCGATCAACTTTTGGCTGAATCTGGGCTGAAAGTATATCCCGGTACACTTCAGAATTCATCCGGCTACTCTTGTCTGCTGTTATGTCATCAATAAACACAAGTGACCCAGTGCCATTGAAAGCCATGCATGCCCATGCCATCACGTTGCCTCCACCATGTTTTACAGAGGATGTGGTGTGCCTTGGATCATGTGCCGTTCCCTTTCTTCTCCAAACTTTTTTCTTCCCATCATTCTGGTACAGGTTGATCTTGGTCTCATCTGCCAATGAAAACTTTTCCAGAACTGAGCTGGCTTCATGAGGTGTTTTTCAGCAAATTTAACTCTGGCCTGTCTATTTTTGGAATTGATGAATGGTTTGCATCTAGATGTGAACCCTTTGTATTTACTTTCATGGAGTCTTCTCTTTACTGTTGACTTAGAGACAGATACACCTACTTCACTGAGAGTGTTCTGGACTTCAGTTGATGTTGTGAACGGGTTCTTCTTCACCAAAGAAAGTATGCGGCGATCATCCACCACTGTTGTCATCTGTGGACGCCCAGGCCTTTTTGAGTTCCCAAGCTCACCAGTCAATTCTTTTTTTCTCAGAATGTACCAGACTGTTGATTTTGCTACTCCAAGCATGTGTGCTATCTCTCTGATGGATTTTTTCTTTTTTTTCAGCCTCAGGATGTTCTGCTTCACCTCAATTGAGAGTTCCTTAGACCGCATGTTGTCTGGTCACAGCAACAGCTTCCAAATGCAAAACCACACACCTGTAATCAACCCCAGACCTTTTAACTACTTCATTGATTACAGGTTAACGAGGGAGACGCCTTCAGAGTTAATTGCAGCCCTTAGAGTCCCTTGTCCAATTACTTTTGGTCCCTTGAAAAAGAGGAGGCTATGCATTACAGAGCTATGATTCCTAAACCCTTTCTCCGATTTGGATGTGAAAACTCTCATATTGCAGCTGGGAGTGTGCACTTTCAGCCCATATTATATATATAATTGTATTTCTGAACATTTGTAAACAGCTAAAATAACAAAACTTGTGTCACTGTCCAAATATTTCTGGCCCTGACTGTAGAATAATGCACCAAATATTCCGCCATATAATATAATGCACCCCAGATTGCTCCACATAATATAATACAGTCTCATATTCCTCCATATAGTATTATGCAGTCCCATGTGGCAGCAATATGCAGCCCCATATCGTTTAATGCAGCCCCATAGTCGTCTGGCCACCGTGATTTATACATACTCACTTCTCCTCGTTCCCCGCTGCTCCGGTCTCCTCAGCCTCAGCCCGTCCACTGTTCTGCCGCTCTGACAGCTCAGCCCACAGACATGCACAGTAATGACGTCATCGCGCTCCTCTGTACTGAGCTGTCAGAGGCAGAGCGCAGACAGACGCTGCAGGAGAATGAGAGAGGAAGTGCGCCGCTCCCTCTATCATCATTGCTTTCAATTGTATCGGCATCTGCGGTGGCGATACAATTTAAAGTGCGATCCTCAGTGGGGGGAGGGAGCCCCTCGCCTGGCGCTGGCACCCGGCCTCTCTAACTCATGTGCTCCATAGTGGCCACGTGGCCTGTCGCCATTGGCGGTACTCCACCTTGCCATCTGCGAGTGGGCCCCGGCACTTGCCCAGGTGTGCCGGGTGATGATGCCGGCCATGCGGCCCATAGATCTTAAAGGCAATCTATCAGCACGTTTTTGCTATGTAAGCTGAAGCTAGCATGTTGCAAGCGTTAACACAGAGAATTCAGGGATGCATGTTTTATCACGGTCCAATCTATTGTTTATGTGCTACGTTTGTTTAAGCTGCAGGATTTATCATTGCTCAGACTACAATGTCAGGTGCAGGCTGTACGACACACCTCACTGTTAATGTACAATCTCTATAGAGAGCCTGCTGTGGGCGGGGACAGATCTCTCAGCTCTGCTACATGGCTAAATCTAAAAATTCTGATTTATGTACCCAGTAATTAAGTGATACATCGTTGGATTCAGTATCTCTTTGCCTATATTTTGCTGCTCGAATATGAAGTAGCAAAAAACTGTTGACAGATTCCCTTTAACAGCTCATTTTACATATTAATAAAAATGTGGATTACTCTGAAGTAAGACGACATGGCAGATGTCATGGTATAATTATATATGTCCTGCATGAAAGAAGAAAAATAAACCGCCACTTGGATATATGCAATCCATCCTGTTGTTTTATTTACCTCTTGAACACTTAGCTCCAGCCCGAGCTTTCACCAACGTGTCTACTATATACAGTGGAGATCAAAATTAGAGAACACACAATTTCCTAAATGTTAAGGTCATTGGTTAATCCCACTGACTGTTTCCATTAATGATTATGAACCCGTTCTGATATTGTTGTTCATAATAAGTACTCCAGCCTCATCAAGTCTAAGAAATCTATTTAATATATACAGTTTTAATTGTCAAATGTGGTGACAGATCTGCTTTTATCGTGTAGGAGATGCATTTTTATATGGGGCCAAGTTGACCCTGTAAATTTTGTTTCATCGGTATGTTGTTTATGGCCGCTGTAGATTTTGGCTGACGGGTGGAGTCACCGCAGGCAGTGCATTTAGAAATGTGTTAAGGACATCGATGGGCGTCGTTATCAGGTGCAACACAAGATAAAAGATCAATCCAATTTTGCAACTGCACTGGATAATGGTAAAATAACTCTATGACCCCTTTGCGGTCTAAAGAGAGACCGAGACGGATGGGAGTTGTTATAATCTACTGACGATGCTGCAAAATGCTTAAAGGTATATTCCTATCTGCAAGATCCTCTCCTAATATGTAGTAGGTGTAGTAATAATAATAGCAAATATCTCCAATTAAAAATGTAGTATAATTCTCCTGATTCACTGTCACTTACCTCATGTGCAGGGCATTGCAGGACCTTCGGAATCCATGGTTATAAGCACGAGCAACTAACTAACTGTGACTATATGTGAGGTTGTAACCATGGATACCTAAGGTCCTGCGATGCCCTGCACATGAGGTACGCGACATAGTGAATCAGGAGAGCTATACCACATTTATAATTGGAGGTATTTGCTAATATTCTTAGTATTATTATTTCATCTACTGCATATTAGGATAGGATCTTGGTGATGGGAATACCCCTTTAAGTATGTTGCAGCATCGTAAGTAGATTGTAACAGCTCCCATCCGTCTCTGGGTCTCACTGTCTCTCTTTACACCGCCAAAGCTATAAACCCTACAAGTATATGCTATATTTTTGGACAGCTGGGTGGCAATCTCCATCTGTGATTTATTTTTTTTTTTTAAGGGGTTTTCCCACAAATAAAGTTAATGTTAATCAATAGATCTTGAAATAATAATTTTCACAATTGGATGTGTTTATAAAAAATGTTGCTGTACTGAGATTATATTTGTGCACTGCTGTGTACTGTGTAATGGATGTGTCTGACCGTACAGGGACATGGTCTGATCATATCACAGCTCCTGGGCCAGGGAGGACTCAAAAACGTATACAGACATTCTAGTACGGGATCATAGCTGATTCTTTTTATGAGGTTAAACATTTCCCCGACTATATTTAAAAAATATTTTACCTCAAAGAATTATTTGCAATCCCGTGGTGAATTGTCTGTATACTTTTTTTACTTCCTCCCCTGCCCAGCAGATGTGGTATGATCAGACCATGTCCCTGTACGGTCAGACACGGCCGTTACACAGTACATAGCAGGGGCACATATATAAGATTATCTCCGCACAGGAACATTTTTAAACACATCAGGTTGAGGAATCTATTATAATTCCAAGCTCTATTGATTGATATGAACTTTGTAAGTGTAAAAACCCCTTTAAAGGGAATCTGTCAGGTGATTTTCTAGTACAATACTAATGTTATCTTTACATGGGGCTTAAGCAGACCTTTTAGGATCAGTAACTTTTATTGCTGTAGCTTCTCCTGTTATCTTGCTGTACACTCTTGAGAATTCATTGTCTTGTGCTAGTCAAGTGTATGTAAATACAATTTGCATATGTCCTGCTCCCCCACCTACTATAACATGCATTCACTATCACTGCTGAGAGGTGGGAGGGAATATGGGTGGGGAGGGGACGGTAGATTGGAGTGCACCACTGATCTCAATAATAATCAAAGCCGGTGCTCCCTATGCGTTATGAAGTAAAACCGGGGAGAAGGAGAGGAAAGAAACCGCATACACAACAGGGGCACACCTACTACAATAATAAGGGTCTATGAAGCAAGGCTTTATTCAAAACACACAAGGGTAAAACCATGAAGGACAACACACTCTGAGCAGAGCTGAATCAGGGTACCCATGGTAATGGGAAACAGAAAAAATGTACATACAAAATGTACTTATATATATGGATATACAATTGCACATATGCATACAATCATGCAAAATCCGTAAAATGTCACAATGTGTTCCTATGAGTCTAATACCATAAGGGGTAACATCAATATCCTGTGAAGGAGGGTCAAACATCACCAACACTGTTATATAGGTAATGCGAGTAGATCACCAATAAACTCAAGGCGTTAATGATAATACCATAAAGGGGAGCAGCAATATCCTGTGAAGGAGGGTCAAAACATCACCGACACTGTTATATAGGTAATGCGAGTAGATCACCAATAAACTCAAGGCGTTAATGATAATACCATAAAGGGGAGCAGCAATATCCTGTGAAGGAGGGTCAAAACATCACCGACACTGTTATATAGGTAATGCGAGTAGATCGCCAATAAACTCAAGGCGTTAATGATAATACCATAAGGGGTAACATCAATATCCTGTGAAGGAGGGTCAAACATCACCAACACTGTTATATAGGTAATGCGAGTAGATCACCAATAAACTCAAGGCGTTAATGATAATACCATAAAGGGGAGCAGCAATATCCTGTGAAGGAGGGTCAAAACATCACCGACACTGTTATATAGGTAATGCGAGTAGATCGCCAATAAACTCAAGGCGTTAATGATAATACCATAAGGGGTAACATCAATATCCTGTGAAGGAGGGTCAAAACATCACCGACACTGTTATATAAGTAATGCGAGTAGATCGCCAATAAACTCAAGGCAGTGTAACCGCACCAGTGTACATGAGGCTGAAGATTGAATGTACATGCCATGAGGCAAAGTCCATGGATAACGACGAATTTTTAATGAATCAAGTGTCATAAAAAGGAACGGCAACGTCCTATGGCGGTGAGTCAATAGTGTTACTTAGTGATATATTGACTCACCGCCATAGGACATTGTCGTTCCTTTTTATGACACTTGATTCATTAAAAATTCGTCGTTATCCATGGACTTTGCCTCATGGCATGTACATTCAATCTTCAGCCTCATGTACACTGGTGCGGTTACACTGCCTTGAGTTTATTGGCGACCTACTCGCATTACCTATATAACCGTGTCGGTGATGTTTTGACCCTCCTTCACAGGATATTGCTGCTCCCCTTTATGGTATTATCATTAACGCATTGAGTTTATTGGTGATCTACTCGCATTACCTATATAACAGTGTCGGTGATGTTTTGACCCTCCTTCACAGGATATTGCTGCTCCCCTTTATGGTATTATCATTAACGCATTGAGTTTATTGGCGATCTACTCACATTACCTATATAACAGTGTTGGTGATGTTTGACCCTCCTTCACAGGATATTGATGTTACCCCTCATGGTATTAGACTCATAGGAACACATTGTGACATTTTACGGATTTTGCATGATTGTATGCATATGTGCAATTGTATATCCATATATATAAGTACGTTTTGTATGTACATTTTTTCTACTGTTTCCCATTACCATGGATACCCTGATTCAGCTCTGCTCAGAGTGCGTTGTCCTTCATGTTTTTAAATGTTTTTACCCTTGTGTGTTTTGAATAAAGCCTTAAGTGGGCTTTACACGCTACGACATCGCTAATGCGGAGTCGTTGGGGTCACGGAATTTGTGACGCACATCCGGCCGCATTAGCGATGTTGCTGCGTGTGACACCGATGAGCGATTTTGCATCGTTGCAAAAACGTGCAAAATCGCTCATCGGTGAAATGGGGGTCCATTCTCGATTATCGTTACTGCAGCAGTAACGATGTAGTTTGTCGCTCCTGCGGCAGCACACATCGCTATGTGTGACGCCGCAGGAACGAGGAAGCTCCCCTACCTGCCTCCCGGCCGCTATGAGGAAGGAAGGAGGTGGGCGGGATGTTACGTCCCGCTCATCTCCGCCCCTCCGCTTCTATTGGGCGGCCGCTCAGTGACGTCGCTGTGACGCCGCACGGACCGCCCCCTTAGAAAGGAGGCGGTTCACCGGTCACAGCGACGTCGCCGGGCAGGTAAGTATGTGTGATGGGTCTGGGCGATGTTGTGCGGCACGGGCAGCGATTTGCCCGTGTCGTGCAACAGATGGGGGCGGGTACCCACACTAGCGATATCGGGACCGATATCGCAGTGTGTAAAGTAGACTTTACTTCATAAACCCTTATTATTGTAGTAGCTGTGCCCCTGTTCTGTATGCGGTTTCTTTCCTCTCCTTCTCCCCGGAATATAGGTGGGGACGCAGTACAGATTCAGGTCAGATTTACTATCAATGATGCCAGCACTGAGAGATGAGAGGAGAGAGCAGGGCGCATGCACTTTTTTTTTTATTTACATTTGCTTGTCTAGTTACTACTGAATTCTCCATACCTTACAACAAGATAACAGGAGAGGGTTCAGCAATAAAACTTATTGATCACATTAGAGCTGCTTAAGCCCTATTACTGTACTAGATAATCACCTGACAGATTCCCTTTAAGACTGCGTTCACATGTAGTGGTTCTGCTGTAGCTTTTAACTATTACAGTGCTGTGCCGCTGTGATCTTTGTAATGTTTTCCTGCACAATCACTTTATCTTGCAGGGAATCAGCTGTTTCACCTGCAAGACCTATTGGTTCATCACAATGGCCGCTGTATCTCTGCGCAGAAAAGTGATCGTGCTGGGAAATGGTAGAATGAACAAAGGGCTACTGCAGCGCCTCGGACACAGGGTTATAATTGGTAGAACGAGCGCTTATTCATAGCGCTTATGTAAACTTAACAGCAATTGGCCGGTGAGCAAACCACATTGGTGCATTTGATGAAAATGTGATATACTACAGATAATATATATGCTTTATGGGCCTGCATACAGCTTGCATTAAGGTGTTCTAATGTGCCTTCCTGCCCCATGACGTCCTATTACATAATGATGTGGGTGAATGGAGCAGGTTCAGGGGTGTGCCGTACAGCCAGCACCTTCCAATTGCTGCAGTCTAACCACTTTAAATGCCACTGGCAATAAGTGGTTTTGGCATTTAAATTATGCAATTCCAATGGGGGCATCCATTAAATAAACGCTTTGTGTGATTATGGTATCCTTATAGGTTGTTATGGCAGCTAGGGGCATACAAAAGCCTCCGGTCGTCACAAACTTGGTATTCCTGTGAAGCCCAGCCTCAAGGCTGCTTTACACCAGACAATCTATCGTGCGATAGATCGTCGGGGTCACGGTTTTTGTGACGCACATCCGGCATCGCTGGCGATGCCGGCCTGTATGACACCTCCTAGCGACGCAGTATCACTCACAAATCGTGAGTCGTGTACTGGTCACTAGGTTCCATAATATCGGTTCTGAAATCGGGCGCCGGTTGTTCATCGTTCCCGTGGCATCACACGTCACTCCGTGTGACACCACGGGAGCGATGAACCTGCCTCCCGCGTCAGCCGCCGGCATAATGTGGAAGGAAGGAGGTGGGCGGGATGTTTACATGCTGCTCATCTCCGCCCCTCCGCTTCTATTGGCCGGCGGCCGTCTGACGTCGCTGTGACGCCGAACGTCCCTCCCACTCCAGGAAGTGGACGTTCGCCGCCCACAGCGTGGTCGCACGAGAGGTAAGTACGTGTGACGGGGGTTACCGACTTTGTGCGCCACGGGCAGCGATTTGCCCGTGACGCAAAAAGGACGGGGGCAGGTACGATCGATTGTGAAATCACACAATCGGTCGTACCATGTAAAGCAGCCTTTAGACTGGGCTTCACAGGGTGTAGTGCTTTAAATCCTGACCTCTGTTTCATACTCGCCCTCCGGCAGCTTCACCTTCTATCACCGCAGCTAACTTTGGGCTCCAGCGATTTGTGACCTGTCAGCAGGTCCAGAGGCCACAACTCAAGGTAAGTCTATGGGAGCCTCGTTCTGGCTCTCATAGACTTGTATTGAGCGCTTATGACGTAACTTATCATTTCCGGCCAGTTGGAAGTTACAGACACCAGATGACGCTGTGGAACTGGAGCGACAAAAAGGTGAAGCCTCTGGAGGGAGAGTATAAGAAACGGGGCAGGGGTCTCAGATTTAAAGCACCACTCCAGCAGTAGAATAAGAAAAACATTGGAGTGGTGCTTTAAGTCACAGGTTCAAATTCTATAAAGAGACTAAAAAATTTAAACAAAAATACGTTTTTAAAATATTTAAAACATAAATGTGTGAATCTTGTCAATCAAGATTTGTCCCACAAAAAATCTGCTTTTTATATATAGCTTTCTTGATGGGGAAAAAAAAGTGATGGCTCTTGGAGAAAACAAAAAGAATCCTGCAAAAACTAAAATTGGCTGCATCATTAAAGGGAATTTGCCGCAGGGTTTTTGCTACACCATCTGAGAGCAACATGATGTTGGGGCGGAGACCCTTATTCCAGCAATGTCACTTACTTTACTGGGTGCTGCAGTTTAGATAAAATCGCTTTTTTTCTGCTGCAGATCTTCCAGTTATCTGAATGCTAAGCTCTGTATAGCCCCGCCCCACACCACCGAGTGGCAGCTTTCTGCCTATGCACAGTGTATTTGGAAAGCTGCCTGTAGCGCTTAACGCTGATGAGGGCGGCAAGCGGGAGTGGACCTACTGGACCACAGGGGAAACGCTGGCTTACCCTGTAGTGGGAGGGGCTTGATTAAGCACCTGTCCCAAGGCAGAACGCCAGGTGCCACTCCCAGGGCAGTAATAAAGACTGTGGCAGCTGATGTTTTGCCTCGTGGCAGGCCCTTAGTCAATCCCCACCCACTAAAAGGTAAGCCTGGGTTTCCCCTGTGGCCCAGTGGGTCTACTCTGGCTCGTCGCCCTCACCAGCAGTGAGTATTCCTTTGCTCTGGTGCCTCACATCAGGAGGGAGGAGCCTTACATTCGTGGTGCCTGTCAGTGATAGGCTGGGGACACTTTAGCAAGGTACGCATGCTTCCTCTCAAAAGGACATGAAGCATGCGCGCAACCACTTAGGCTGGAGGCCAGGAATCCCCGTGCAGCAAGCACAGGCAGCAGCTGAGGACCGACACACGTGTGGGCATTTGCAGGAGGATGAGTCGGGGACCGCACGACACGTGGACTGCAATGAAGGGACGCAGAGGGCCACGTGACACATGGGTGACCACATGGGGGGCGAGCCGAGGACCACACAAGAAGACGATGGCCAAGCATCAAAGAGGAGGGAACAGGGACAAGGCGCTAGGACGCTGTGGAGTGCCAACGCACTAGGAAAGGTGGCGCTACACTGCTAATCAGTGGTGTGAGCGGGGTTATAGAGAGCTCATCAATATTTAGGACCAACTGGCTACAGGTTTCCTAGTTCTCTAGTTAAAATCACTGTTTTATCAGCAGATGTTATCAAAACTACAGCAAAAAGCCAAGTAAGTTACAGATCTCTGGATTCTGGGGCTACAACCTGTTGACAGATTCCTTTTTAGGAGTTAAACAAGCGCCAATTGACTTATTGACTCATTCTGAGCTGCCATTACTTTACTCTTAGACCTTGATAAGAATATTCAGTCTGTACAGCAGAGTCTCGTGTTTCCAGGTAACATTGCTAATTTTATTGAGTGGAAACATTCTCTAATGGCTTATACGTCAATATCAGATACGTAAATGAAGACAAGGAGGAAGGACATCATCGCAGTACCAATAACATTACAGGTCTAAGGACATAAGAGGACGAATGCGAGGATACAAAACGGTCTGTCCTGTTTGATGAATGCGTCTATGACCGAGCCGTCTGGCCTTGTGCTGGCACGTAAGGTCTGGGCTTGATTTACAAAAAGGCAGGCAACTTTTCCGAGCTGCAGAAAGCGGCGAGTGCCTGGATACAGGAGCCGTAAGCCTCTATTTATATCTGCCTGATGTCACGCGCTTTGGGTGACTCTTCCCATTCATTTCCTACCTGATCGTCGAATGGATTTCACCTACAATTGAGAGGACAAGTAACTTATGTATCTCAGATTTATTCCAGATTCCTTGGGACAAGGTCAGGAGTGAGATGATTGAGGAGAAGGCTCTGAGTCCAGAGACCGTAGACCGAGTGGGCGACTACATCAGACTTAACGGTATGAAGCATGGGGGCTATTCTTAAAGGTGCCCGCGATAAATGGTACGCCGCGAAGAGCAAAGGGCATTTTGTGTATCTTCAGCGCCTCTTTTTTTTTTTGCATACGCTGCAACACAGAATAATTGAGTCTCCAGCTGGCAGAAAGATCTTATCTGGTGGAAGCTAATTAAAGTGTAGTTATGCCTGTGGAAATACATCAGAAAAATGCGGAGTCCCAGCACATTGAGGCAGACATAAATTATAGATCCAATAAGGAAATGCTTCAGCCTGGTCGCAGGGAAATACATTATATCCCAGCAAAACACAGTCACGCAGAATGCAGAATGCACACAAAGGATGGGCTCATTGGTGTGAATCTCCCTATGATGGCCTCGCCTTGCCGTGTGCCCTCACTTACATGCATTGTAAATAATGCAGCCGCTTTCTAATACACGCTCATTAGTTATTCATATATTTTGCTTTTTAGTTTTTTTTTTCTGTCTTTGGAGTTTTCTACTTAAAGGGGCAGTAACAAAATAAGCCATGTGTGCCTGTTATCAAAGCGTCCTCTGAATGTAGAATTCCTGGCAATCCGCACCCTGCTCATCCTGAAAATGGGGGATCCAAAGTTCCCTGTTTAACACTAGAAGTCCCAAGAATTTCAAGCTCCATAGGGTTCCAATGGTAGAAATGTTAAATGACCCCTCTCTGGGACTTCTAGTGTTAAATAAAGCATTGCGTAGTATGTGCGACTGCTTTTTCATTAACACTATAGAATTACTGAGGTAGTCATTTTGACTACTTTGCACCATGTATTTCTATATAGGTGTCACGAGTCCAGTAGTTCTAGTGTTAAAGGGAATGTCTACTACTTGGACAACCCTTACTCATTCCTCTTGCTCGCCCCTGTAAAAATAAATAACCCTATTCCCCCTCCGGTGCGGCCGCGGTTCCAGTGATATCTGAAGTCGCGTTCCCAGGGCATACTTGATCGTTATGACTAATCAGCGCCCGGTGTTTGTCTTTGAGCTGGATGTGAGCGCTGTACTTCCTGCTCAGTTGTCCGAAGGCGGGGTGAAGGAAGCCGGCACTGATTGGTCGCGGGGCTCGCTTGTCATAACAATGCCATGTGGGCCCCAGGAATATGACTTCAGACATCGGTGGAACCGCGGCCGCACTATTGGCAAGTATAGGCTTCTTTCTAACAAGGGGAATGAGAAGGGGTTGTCCAACCCCTTTAACTGTTTTTATAACGCCTGTAGATGGTTAAAGTGATTGGCCACTACATTAACACTGATGGCCTATCCTTAGAATAGGACATCAATGTCTGATCAGCCGGGTTACGACACCCCGCACCCCGTCAATACTTTGTTCTTCGTACCGGCACCAATAGCAGGCGGCCAGAAATGCTCCGTTCCGGAGCTGCCCAGTCAACCGAAGGCAGCCATGGCTGTGTACTGCACATACAGCTCACATTGAAGTAAATAGTAGGCGGATGTGCGGTACCCATCCACCACCATTATCAGTTGACAAGGCAGCTCCGGAACTGAGCATTTCCAGTTGCTGCCAACACCAGCACCGAAAACAGCTGATTGTGCAGGGTGTCGGACCCAGAGACTAATTAAAGGGGTGTTCTCAAATTTGAAAGTTAACCCCTTAACAAAGGATAGATGATAACTTCCTGATCTCTGAGGTTCCAACACTGGGAAACCCACCAGTCCTTGAGAAAGAACTGGGGCTCTGAAGAATAATGTGTGCACGGAGGATCAATCATACGCACTTCTTTTCCAGTCATTCTTATAACTGTGTCTCGGCACTCTGCTACCTCTGGTGGTCCCATAAAGAATGAATTGATCAGCAGTGTGCATTATAGCTGCCACTCACAGTTCCATGAGTGATGACTGCTCCGGCACACCTGTATGTCTAAAAGCTGGCAGCTCCTAAGAGGAATACCATTCATTTTCTCCCTTGAGCCGTTCACCTTTCTAGCGCTGCTAAGCTGCAGATTAACCCTACATCTGTAGGTAACCAACACCGTCTTGACCGGTTCCCTTTAACGTAACTGGTGGAAATGGCCTAAAATAACCTATACCTATCTGATAAATTCCCGGTCGCTCCGGCTGTTTACTTGTTTTCCACGTGTCATTGTGCTAAGCAGTCTCATACCATTCATACTTTTTCACAGTCCTCGGCTGAAGTGGTCACCTAAATAGGCAAGGACATTATCATTGAAACAGTGCAAACAAGATTGTCATGGAGCTACAGATCAGTGGGTCAAGAGCAGGAGTCCCCAACCTGTAACTCAGAAACCACATGTGGCTTGCGGGCCCATAATGTGTGGTTCGCGGCTGTCTGCCAGCTTGGTGCATTGCGTACAGAGTGTAGCTTATAGATATGAAGAACAGGTCTCCTAATGGGGACTCTTTTCATGTACCCCATAAAGGAATCCAGATCTGGATGCACATACACTGGCCATGGGGGTGGAGATATAAACATGGTGAGCTCTAGATAGGATGGTAGTGAGAGGGGGTTTGAAGCTAGATGCCATAGTGTAGTGAGAGCACTTGAAGTGAGAATACCAAATCAGAGTAAGGTGGGAACATCTGGATGTAAGTATTGTAGCACTAGTGTCCCTGCAAGAACGCCGACTTACTGCCTCAGCTGGGTCGCGTCCTTCCCCACACTCGTCCACGTGTGCTTCTGTTTCCTTCTCCCCCTAGGGCCTGAGCATGCAGCCCAGGTCTCCAGGAAGTGTGCTTAGGGCACGTACGCGCACCGGCCCTCATCTCAAAGGGCCGGCGTGCTATTTCCAGGAAATGCCTCTCCGTCTGTAGCTGAGAGGCACTATGTATTTAAGGCACCTTCCCATTAAGGGTGGTGCCTGCGCTACAGTCTCAGTTAGTTTGGATAACAATCTACTAGGTAGTTGGCAGGTCCCATTATCCCTGTATAAGTCACCCGTACCTTCCTTCCAATCCCTGTCTGTCCCTGCCGTGCCCACCATACAGTCTGTACCCGCCGGACTGTCTGCCTCAGTCATCTCACCTGTACCTGCCTGCACTTGTGCTATACCTGCGTCCTTCTCCTGCCGTGGGGGTCAGCTGCCACAGTCCTGGTCACTGCTCTGGGAGTGGTACCTGGCATCCACGTCGCGGTAGGCACTTAGTTAAGCCCCTCTCAATAAAGGGTAATCCTGGGGGCCCCCCTGTGGACTAGTCGGTCTACTATCCCTGCTTGATGCCCTTACACCAGCCGTGAGCGTTACAAGTATGCTACCCATAATGTAAGGCAGCAAAAGATTTTTCTGTCTTTTTTCTGGGCTAAAGCTTTAGTTATCATTATCCTAATTATGGGGGCTTTGAGTACAAAAACTGAGAGGTGATGAGGGGGAACTAGATGTCAGTACCGGGACGGCTCTGTCACCGGATGTGGCATCTGTCACCATCTGTCAAAGCTAAATGTGGCTCTTAAGGTAAGAATGGTTTGGCACCACTGGTCTGGAGTGTCAGCAGGTTTATCAGGTGTGTATAGGTGCTTTTTGTAATTTGATGTCATTTCCACCATTTAGTGAATTTTCTGCTGATCTCTGAAAGGTCCTTTATAGTTTTATGGACCCCAATGTAAAATCTGTACCTGGGCTCCTTCACCTACCATCAATCTTTTCATATAAGTCCTTTGGGCTCCCTCAGACACCGGGGAATCCTCTCCAGCTGTCTGCTTCTTCTATACCTACATTACTGGTCATGCTCCATGTGCACAGCACTGTATAGATACTATAATGTAATATACATTGGTTTCTACTTAGGTGGCTTGGCAATACTAGAACAACTATTAAACGATCCATTGATTTCCCAAAACACGATTGCAATGGAAGCGCTGAGTGACCTTAAACTGCTGCACCGCTACTTGGAAATCTTTGGAGTGGCAGACAGGGTATGATAATATATGTTACCCTTTGATTAAAGTTACCAATCTGAGACTTTAGCCATAAGATAAGTGACTGTTTATTGTAATTTCTTGCTAGGTCTCTTTTGATCTGGGCTTGGCTCGTGGTTTGGACTACTATACAGGGGTGATTTATGAAGCCATACTGCTTGAAGACCCTAAAGACACCTTGACCCCTGACAGTATACCTGGTTTGGGCAGTATAGCTGCAGGGGGGCGTTATGATGACCTAGTGGGTATGTTTGATGCCAAGGGCAGAAAAGTACCATGTGTGGGGATCAGCATTGGAATTGAGAGAATACTGTCCATAGCAGAGAAGAAAGTAGAGGTAAGCGGAAATGCCAGAAGAGGTAATAGATTGCGTGAATGTTGGCCAAACCGATGACCATCAGAGCCACCTATAGCATCCTGATCTTAAACAAGTTGTCCAGGCATGCAGATCAGTGGGGTCCAACACCCGGTGTCCCACCGATTTAGGTATTGATGACCTATCGGATAGATAAGCCATGACTGCTGTCTGCCCGGACAACACCTCTAATGCATTTAGAGAGGAGATATGTTAATCTTACTCGCTGCTTGCTCTGCTTTACCATTATTTCCTCTGAAGGATATTATTGGGTTATTATCATCTCTGCTACTCCCAATATTGGAATAACTGTGTCTATGCACTGGCCACACGTGGTCGGGGATAACAAAAATTACCAATTGGACCAAGTTGTGTGGTTTCCATAAATTCCTTAGAAATAATTAAGACTTAAAGGGGTATCCCCATCTCTAAGATCCTATCCTAACATGTAGAATGTGTAATTTTAATAATATTAGCAAATACCTCCAGGTAGAACTATAGTATAGTTCTTCTGATTTTCTATTTCACTTCCCTCATGTTCAGGGCATTGTAGGGCCTTAGCTATCCATGGCTACGCTCACGCATATAGTCACGGTTAGTTAATTGCTCATGATTATAACTATGGATACCTAAGAAACAGGAAAAACCTTAGCACGCCAAAATAATTATAAAGACTTTATTATACAGGTCATCCAAAAAATGTAACGTTTCGACCCTTATATTTGGGTCTTCATCAGACACTGAAATTAGACAAATACAGAAAAAGAAAACAAATATACATGTGTGATCACCACGGTATCTAATGATGGGTTTGAACCCTTCTTGAGCACCCATAATTTCAAGTGCACCATAAAGGTTATTCTACTATGGATACCTAAGGTCCTGCATGCCCTGAACATGAGGTACGTGACATAGCGAATGAAAACTATACTAATTTCTAATTGGAGGTATTTACTAATATTATTATTTTTAATTATTATTACACCTACTACATATTGGGATAGAATCTTGAAGGAAGAGTAACCCTCATTTCTATCGGAGTTTTGGAATTTGCATTCTGCAGCTCTATTTACTATTGGTCTGCCTGTAGCTGATGCATGTATAGTCATGGCCGAAAGTGTTGGCACCCTTGAAATTGTTCCTGAAAATTACTGATATGTAAAGCTCTGCTGAATATGTTGGCGCTATATAAATAAAGATTATTGTTGTTATTAAAATTAACTATTATTCCCAGAAAAATATTGCAATTGCACATGTTTTGTTATACACATGTTTATTTCCTTTGTGTATTGGAACAAAAAAAAAAAAAAAAAAAACAGAAAAAAGGCAAATTGGACATAATTTCATGAGCCACACGAAATTGTTGGCACCTCTCCAAAATAGTGAGTAAACGGCTTTGTTTTAAGCATGGAATACTCATTCAAACTCACCTGTGGCAAGTAACAGGATTGGGCAACATGAAAATCACACCTGAAACCAGATAAAAAGGGGAGAAGTTAACTCAATCTCTGCACTGTGAGTCTGTATGTGCCACACTAAACATGGAGAACAGAAGGTGGAGAAGAGAACTGTCTGAGGACTTGAGAACCAAAATTGTTAAAAAAATATTAACAATCTCAAGGTTAGAAGTCCATCTCCAGAGATCTTGATATTCTTTTGCCCATGTGCGCAACATAATCAAGACATTTACAACCCATAGCACTGTAGCTAATTTTCCTGTACGGCTGAGAAAAATTGGTGGAAGGTTGAAACGCAGGATACTGCAGATGCTGGATTAGCAGGCTTAATCAAGTTCCAAAGAAATTCAAGATTTCTTGCAGGCTCAGGGGGCATCAATGTCAGCGCAATCTATAGGTTAACATTTGAATGAAATGAAACACTATGGCAGGAGACTCATGAGGACCCCACTGCTGACACTAAAACATGAAAATGATAGACTGCAGTTTGCTAAAATGTATGTGAGTAAGAAAAATTCCTTCTGGAAAAGCATCTGGTGGACAGATGAGATCAACAACAAGCTTTTTGTTAAAGTACATCATTCTACTGTTTACCAAAAATGGAATGAGGCCTACAAAGAAAAGAGAACAGTACCTACAGTCAAATATGATGGAGGTTCAAAAGATGTTTTGGGGTTGTTTTGCTGCCTCTGGAACTTGGTGCCTTGACTGTGTGCAAGCCATCATGAAATGTTAAGATTACCAAAGGGTTTTGGGTCACAATGTAGTGCCCAGTGCCAGAAAGTTGGGTTTCCATCCTAGGTCATGGCTCTTTCAGCAGGACAATGACTCCACACATTTCAAGAAGCACCCAGAAATGGATGGAAAAAAAATTGCTGAAGTAGCCAGCAATGAGTGCAGATCTAAATCTTATTGAACCCCTTAAAATTTCTTTTGGGAGAAGACTCCTTCAAATATTCCATACCTTAAGCAGTTTTCAAAAGAAGAGTGGTCCAAATGGTCCAAAATTCCAGTTCAGAAATGCAAGTTTGTTGATGGTTATAGTAAGCGATTAATTGCAGTTATTTATTCCAAAGAATGTGCAACTAAATATTAAGTGGCGGATGGCAACAATTTTGTCTGGCTCATTTTTGGAAATTTATGTGAAATTATGTCCAATTTGCCTGTTGTTTTCCTGGGGTTTTTTTGTGGTGTTCCAATACATACAAAGGAAATAAAATGTGTATAACAAAAAGTGTAATAGCAAAAATTTTCTGGGAGAAATACTTCATTTTATGGAACAATTCCAAGTGTGCCAACACTTTCAGACATGACTTTATTGTTGAGATGGGAGTAAACCTTTATCGTATGTCAGAGAAAATAGTGGTAAAGCATAATGAGCACTCTTTCTACTCTATAGGGAACTGCACCCCATCCAGTTTTAGAATAGTTGGGGTTCAGATCCTATAGACCGCCTCCATTTACACCAGCTTATATGTCATGATGACCGGTACAGTGCATCCTTTTTGTGGCAGAGTAGTTCAGTGCACCTACTCTCATACCTGTTTGCCATCTATTCCCAACCTCTTCTTCCTTGATTGACTGCTTTGGTTTTACAGGAGGTAGAGATGGATGAAAAACAAGAGGGTGGCAAGGTGCACAGAACTGCTTTGTCATCTGTGATAGGTTTCAACAGTCATTTTGTGCTGAGACACTCCTTTTAAAGGGAACCTGTCAGGTCCAATATGCACCCAGAACCCCGAGCAGTTCTGGGTGCATATTGCTAATCCCTGCCTAACTGTCCCTGTGTACACTAGCATAGATAAAGAGATCTTTAGGAAAAGTATTTCTAATGATCCTTTATGATATGCTAATGAGCGAGGATCCTAGTCCGCTGGGCGTTGGTTCCCTGGCCAGTCGCCCCCATTAGCATGTTAGTACGCCCCTATGGGGATGCTATCATGGTAATGAATACGCAGGACGATCTTACTCACCTCTCGGCCGACATCTTGTCCGATGCTGGATTTCAGCTCAGTGCGCATGACCCCGGAGTTTGGGTCATGCGCACTATGCTTTTACTATGTTTGTGAAAAATAATGTGATTATGGGAATAACCCTTTTAATCTCTAAAAGTTGCACAACTGATGCTACAACTTTTTTGTATGAATCTTTAAAGAATATCCGAACTACGGAAACTCAAGTGCTGGTGGCGTCTGCACAACCGCATTTCCTAGAAGAGAGGATGAAACTTATTACTGCTCTCTGGAGCGCTGGTATTAAAGTAAGTATATCCTGCGTCCTGTTTGCTGTGCACATACAATTGAAGCGTACTGACTAGTTAAATAAAAAAAAAAAGTTTTATAAAAACTGAAAGTTCAAATCACTCCCCCATCCTTTCCATTGAAAATTAAAGGGTTAAAAAAAACACATATTTGCTATTGCCGTGTTCAGAAATGCCCGATCTATCAAAATATAAAATCAATTAACCCCTTAACGACCGCGGGCCGTAAAATTACGTCCTAAATGACATAATCTTACTGCCCGCGGTCCTCCGGCGGCAGCATGCCGCGATCGGCACACATCTCAGCTGATTTTCACAGCTGAGATGTGTGCCTGCTAGGCACGAGCAGAATCGTTATCTGCTCGTGCCGATTAACCCCTTATATGGCGCTGTCAATACATGACAGCGCCATTATAAGCGCAATCGCGGTAAAGTTTTACTTACCGCCGAAACCGGAAGTCACGTGACGCGATCACGTGACTCCCGATAGTTGTCATGGTAGTACAGGGTCATGTGATGACTCCTGTACTACACATGAATTGGTTTCACTTTCGCTGTGCCCGGGGCACAGCAAAAGAGAAAGACAGCGTATCTGCTGTTTACAGCCTTCCAGCTGTGATCAGCAGATACTGCAGAGCGATCGGAATGCTGATCGCAATAGCCCCCTAGGGGGACTAGTAAAATAAAAAAAAAAAGTAAAAAAATAAGTTTTAAAAAATTAAAAAAAAACAAAAAAACCTAAAAGTTCAAATCACCCCCCATTCGCCCCATTGAAAATTAAAGGGTTAAAAAAATAAAAAATATACACACATTTGGTATCGCCGCGTTCAGAAACGCCCGATCTATCAAAATATAAAATCAATTAATCTGATCAGTAAACGGCGTAGCGGCAAAAAAATTCCAAACGCCAAAACGACGTTTTTTTGTCGCCACAACTTTTGCGCAAAATGCAATAAGAGGCGATCAAAACGTAGCATCTGCGCAAAAATGGTACCGTTAAAAACGTCAGCTCGAGACGCAAAAAATAAGCCGTCATTGAGCCTAAGATCCCGAAAAATGAGAACGCTACGGGTCACGGAATATGGCGTAAAACGTGCGCCACTTTTTTCGGACAAACTTCCGATTTTTTTTTAACCCCTTATATAAAAGTAAACCTATACATGTTTGGTGTCTACGAACTCGCACTGACCTGAGGCATCACACCCACACATCAGTTTTACCATATAGTGAACACAGTGAATAAAATATCTCAAAAACCATAGTGCTATCGCACTTTTTTTGCAATTTTTCAGCATTTGGAATTTTTTTGCCATTTTCTAGTACACAATATGGTAAAACTGATGGTTTCATTTAAAAGTACAGCTCGTTCCGCAAAAAATGAGCCCTCACATGACCATATTGACTGAAAAATAAAAAAGTTACGTCTCTCAGAAAAAGAATGGCGAAAAAAAAAAACGGAAAGCGAAAAATCGGCCGGTCGTGAAAGGGTTAATCTGATAGGTAAACAGCGTAGCGGCAAAAAAAATCCAAATGACAAAATTACGTTTTTTGGTCGTCCCAAATTGCAATAACAGGTGATCAAAACGTAGCATCTGCGCAGAGATGGTACCATTGAAACCTTCAGCTCGAGATGCAAAAAATAAGCCTTTACTGAGCCCCATATCCCGAAAAATGAGAACTCTAGGGGGTCGCGGAAAATGGCACAAAAAGTTCTCCACTTTTTTGTACAAAGTTCTGATTTTTTTTTTTAGCCCTTTAGATAAAAGCAAACCTATACATGTTTGCTGTCTACGAACTCGCACTGTCTTGAGGCATGACACCCACTCATCAGTTTTACCATATAGTTAACACTGTGAATAAACTATCCCAAAAATTATCGTGCAATTGCAATTTTTTTCCCATTTTTTTTCCAGTACGCTAAATGGTAAAACTTATGGTTTCATTTAAAAGTACAACTCATCCCACAAAAAGCAAGCCCTGATATGGCAAGATTGACAGAAAAATGAAAAAAAGTTACGGCTATTGGAAGACGGGGAGAGAAACCCCCCCCCCCAAAAAAAAACGGAAAATGACCCGGGTTGAATAACTGTTAATTTTTCTTTGTCGCTCCATTGGGAGACCCAGACAATTGGGTGTATAGCTACTGCCTCCGGAGGCCACACAAAGTATTACACTTTAAAAAGTGTAACCCCTCCCCTCTGCCTATACACCCTCCCGTGCATCACGGGCCCATCAGTTTTATGCTTTGTGTTGAAGGAGGCACACATGCACACAAGCTCCACATTTTAGTCAGCAGCAGCTGCTGATTGTATCGGATTGAAGAAAAGAGGGCCCCCCACAGGGCCCCCGGCATGCTCCCTTCTCACCCCACTGAGTCGGCGGTGCTGTTAAGGTTGAGGTACCCATTGCGGGTACAGAGGCTGGAGCCCACATGCCGTTTTCCTTCCCCATCCCTTAGGGGCTCTGGGAGAAGTGGGATCCTAACCGGTCATCCAGGCACTGGGACCGGGCTCCATCCGCAGCCCCTGGGGGAATCTGACGGACAGGAGACTGGATATCATCAGGGACAGGGCCCTGCATCCATAAGGTACTCTGTGTCCCCTTAGGGACGGTACATGCAGCGCCTGTGTTACAGACGCCGCAGCGGCTCCTGTGTGGTTTGTGAGACCAGGACTACCGCGCCGACCGCGCCTGTTTGCCGGCCGCGCTTTTAACTTTAGTCCCCGGCTTTTGCGGCCTAGTACCAAATACTCCCGGGCCTGCCAGTCAGGGGTAAGGGCGGGACGGCCGACTGGACGTCGGCAGTGAGGGCTGGAGCATGCTTTGGTATCCTCCTCCCCCCTCACTGAGCACTGTGGGGCACCAGTTTCCCGCACTTTATTAGGCACGCCCACGGCTCCATCCTCCCCTCAGAACGCTGGCAGCCATTGTTATAATCATTTCTGCCGGTGGGGGATTTCAGAACGGGCTCCGCAGTTCTGGGAGAAGTGGGATCCTAACCGGTCGCCGGTCACTGGGACCGGGCTCCCTCCGCAGCCCCTGGGGGAATCTGACGGACAGGAGGCTGGATATCATCAGGGACAGGGCCCTGCATCCATGAGGTACTCTGTGTCCCCTTAGGGACGGTGCATGCAGCGCCTGTGTTACAGACGCCGCAGCGGCTGCTGCTGTGTGGTTTGTGAGCCGGGACTACCGCGCCGACCGCGCCTGTTGGCCGGCCGCGCTTTTAACTTTAGTCCCCGGCTTTTGCGTCCTAGTACATGTACTCCCGCCCCCGGGCCTGCCAGTCAGGGGTAAGAGCGGGACGGCCGACTGGACGTCGGCAGTGAGGGCTGGAGCATGCTTTGGTATCCTACTCCCCCCTCACTGAGCACTGTGGGGCACCAGATGCCCGCACTTTATTAGGCACTCCCACGGCTCCCTCCTCCCCTCAGAACGCTGGCAGCCATTGTTATAATCACTTCTGCCGGTGGAGGATTTCAGAATGAGCTCTGCAGCTCTGGGAGTCCCAGGCAGGGAATCTGGTGGACACACCACCGCTTGGGGCGGTTGGTAAGCCACACCAGTTGTCAGGTGCTGGACCCCCTTGGGTGCCGTAGTGTGTATATATATATATATAATATATATATATATATATATATTGTATACATTTTCTCTATTCGGCAGCATTATTTGCTTTTGGCTATATCTCTAAGAGGAGCCAACAGCATGTCGTCCGCAGAAAGCAAGGGTGCCAAGGCACAGGCTTATTTTGCAACCCGTACCTCTTGTGCGGCTATGTTACCTGCAGGTTCCACCTACCCTCATTGTGACAATGCTAGGCCCCTGTGGCACTCTCAGCCGGAGCTTCCGGCACTGGTGGGACCCTCGGCTCAGGTGGTACCGCCGGTTTCCACTGCACAGATGGAAGGGACAGAGTTTACAATTTTGACTGAGAAACTCTCTGAGTCGCTTCACATTCCATGGCTCAGTCTATGGACAGATGGTCTGCTAAGATACTAGAAGCTTGGCAGTCCAGACCGGTAACACAGGGCCAGGGCACTGTGAGTTCATCATCCCCAGGCCCCTCTCGGTCGGTACAGCAAAGGGCTCCTGGGGTGGCACCCAGATCCCACGGTGAGAACTCCGACATGGACCGCAGCCTCAGACAGGCTAAGCGGGTTTGCTGGGATCCTTCCCCGGCTGCATCACGCGGTTCGGGGTCTCAGCATGAGGACCCTCTGGAGGATGAAGCGGAGGTCGCAGCTCAGGGCTCTGATCCTGACGTTGCTCTCAATCTGGATACACCTGAAGGGGACGCCATAGTAAATGACCTTATAACGTCCATCAACCAGGTGCTAGTCCTTCTCCCCCAACTCCACCTATAGAGGAGTCGGCTTCACAGTAGGAGAAACACCAGTTTAGGTTTCCCAAACGGAGTGCGTTTTTCGATCACTCTAACTTCAGAGATGCTGTCCAGAAGCACAGAGCATTTCCGGACAAGCGCTTTACTAAGCGCCTTAATGACACACGTTACCCTTTCCCCCCTGACGTAGTTAAGGGTTGGGCTCAGTGTCCCAAGGTGGATCCTCCAGTCTCCAGACTGGCGGCTAGATCCGTAGTATTAGTGGCAGATGGTTCATCGCTCAAGGATGCCACTGACAGGCAAATAGAGCTCATGATGAAATCCATCTATGAAGCCATAGGCGCGTCTTTTGCTCCGGCCTTCGCAGTCGAGTGGGCACTCCAAGCTATCATCAGCTTGTCTGTCTGAGACTAATGCGGTCGCACGTACCTCTGCTCCGCAGGTTGTGTCTTTGACTTCTCAGGCGTCGGCTTTTTCGTCCTACGCCATGAACGCCGTCCTGGACTCTGCGAGCCGTACAGCGGTAGCATCCGCCAATTCGGTGGCAGTCCGCAGGGCCATGTGGCTACGCGAATGGAAGGCAGACTCTGCTTCCAAGAAGTTCTTAACCGGTTTGCCATTTTCTGGCGACCGTTTGTTTGGCGTGCAATTGGATGAAAAACCGATGGGTGAGAGACATTCCGTCTCACGGTTACAGGATAGAGCTCAGCTCTCGTCCTCCGACTCGTCTCTGCAGATGGAGTTGTGATCCCCGTTCCGCTTCAAGAACGTGGTCGCGGTCTTTACTCCAACTTGTTCGGGGTACCAAAAAAGGACGGATCATTCCGGTCCGTTTCCGGGCCTCATTCTGCTCAACAGACACGTGAGAACCAGACGGTTTCGGATGGAATCTCTCCGCTCAGTCATCGCTTCGATGTCCCAGGGAGTCTTCCTAGCATCAATCGACATCAGGGATGCTTATCTCCATGTGCCGATTACACCAGAGCATCAACGCTCCCGGTGTTTCGCCATCCGGGTCGAACACTTTCAGCTCGTGACTCTGCCTTTCGGCCTGGCGACAGTCCCACGGGTCTTCACCAAGGTCATGGCATCAGTGGCGATGGGCCTACACTCTCAGGGACACTCGGTGATGACTTACTTAGACGATCTCCTAAGTCAAGGCACCCTCCCGGGTGGCATGTCAACACAGCCTGAACATTGTTTTGGAGACTCTCCAGAGGTTCGGGTGGATCATCAATTTCCCAAAGTAAAAATTGACACCGACCCAATTCACTGACTTACCTCGGGATGGAGTTCATTCTCTCTCAGAGATAGTGAAGCTTCCGCTGGACAAACTGCGTTCGCTGCAGACAGGGGTGCACTTTCTCCTTTGGGCCCAGTCTCACCCCTTGAGGCGCCTCACGCGCTTCCTAGGGAAGATGGTGGCAGCAATGGAGACAGTTCCCCTTGCGCAGTTTCATCTGCGTCCACTCCAATGGCACAAATGGGACAGGAGGTCGACGTCCCTAGACAGGAACGTCTCTCTTTCACTGGCAGACAAAACCTCTCCTGAGTGGTGGCTTCTTCCCACTTCTTGGTCGAAAGAAAAGTCCTTCCTGCTCCCATCCTGGGCTATGGTCACGACGGACGAGAGTTTGTCAGGGTGGACAGCGGTCTTCCTCCACCACAGGGCTCAGGGAACCTGGACTCTGACAGAGTCCTCCCTTCAGATCAATGTTCTGGAGATAAGGGCAGTGTAGCTAGCCCTAAAGTCGTTCCAGCGGTGGCTGGACGGCAGGCAGATCCGGATACAGTCGGACGACGCCACGGCGGTCGCGTACATCAACCACCAGCACAGAGCGCTGGCGGCGGACGCATCAGGTCAGGTCTGGTCGCAATTTCGACTGCCTTATGTATTTCCTCCTCTGGCGCTGCTGCCCAGAGTGTTACTCAAGATCGGGTCCGACTGCCGCCGCGCCATCCTCGTCGCTCCAGACTGGCCGAGGAGGTCGTGATACCTGGATCTGTGGCACCTCACGGTGGGTCGACCGTGGGCACTCCCGGACCGACCAGACTTGCTGTCTCAAGGGCCATTTTCCATCTGAATTCTGCGGTCTTCAACCTCACTGGGTGGCCATTGAGTCCTGGCTCTTAGCGTTCTCAGAGTTATCTCTATCACGCCTTTCGCAGAAGGTGGTCTTCCTAGTGGCAGGCACATCACTTCAGAGAGTGTCTGAGCTAGCAGCGCTGTCATGCAAGCCCCCTTCCTGGTGTTTCGCCAGGATGAAGTGGTTCTGCGTCCGGTCCCGGAATTCCTACTTAAGGTGGTATCCTCCTTTTCTTCTCAATCAGGATATCTCCTTACCTTCTTTTGGCTCCCATCCAGTTCACAATTGTGAAAAGGATTGCACTTGTTAGATCTCGGGAGAGCACTCCGGCTCTTCTTTTCGCACACTGCGCCCCCGCGCCGTTCTGATGCGCTCTTTGTCCTGGTCACTGGCCAGCGTAAGGGGTCGCAGGCTTTCAAGTCAACCTTGGCTCGGTGGATCAAGGAACTGACCCTTGAAGCCTACCGTTCTTCTGGGCTTCCGATTCCTTTAGAGCTGAAAGCCCATTCTACCAGAGCCGCAGAGGCATCCTGGGCATTGCGTCACCAGGCTACGGCTCAGCAGGTGTGTCAGCACTACCTGATCGAGTCTGCACACTTTCACGAAACACTATCAGGTTCATGCCTATGCTGTGGCAGATGCCAGCCTAGGTAGGCGAGTCCTTCAGTAGGCGGTTGCTCACCTGTAAGAGAGGGCCGTTTTTTCGGCTCTTTTTATCGAGGTATTCTTTTACCCACCCAGGGACTGCTTTTGGACATCCCAATTGTCTGGGTCTCCCAATGGAGCGACAAAGAAGAAGGGAATTTTGTTTACTTACCGTAAATTCCTTTTCTTCTAGCTCCTATTGGGAGACCCAGCACCCGCCCCTGTTCCCTTCGGGCTGTTGTTCTTTTGTGTACACATGTTGTTCATGTTGAAGGGTTCTTTTGGTTCATGGTTTCAGTTCTCCGAACATCCTTCGGATTGAATTTACCTTAGACCAATTTATAAGTTCCTCCTTCCTGCTTTGGCACCAAAACTGATGGGCCCGTGATGCACGGGAGGGTGTATAGGCAGAGGGGAGGGGTTACACTTTTTAAAGTGTAATACTTTGTGTGGCCTCCGGAGGCAGTAGCTATACACCCAATTGTCTGGGTCTCCCAATAGGAGCTAGAAGAAAAGGAATTTACGGTAAGTAAACAAAATTCCCTTCTTTAGTTATACGCATAATGCTATAAATGTGGAGCTGCGAATGATGGTTCTTCACTGTTGTGATGTCTATTTTCTCAATATAGGCAGAGATGATTCACAGGAGTAGCCCCAAGTTACTCGCCCAGCTGCAGTACTGCGAGAAGACCGGCATCCCACTGGTGGCCATTATTGGGGAGCAAGAACTTAGAGAAGGAGTGGTGAAGCTGAGAGATGTTGCAATGCGAGAGGAGGTAAATATTTCACATGCATCCTGGAATATAGTCTATCAGAATATTTGCTACTTAAGAATGTGTTCACATACAGCGATGTAAAAGGTACGCATTGATTCTGCCTCAAAATCTGTAATGGATGTAGGTGCGGATTTCACTCACTGCGTTGTAATGAATGAAATTCACAATAATGGTTATTCTTGCAGCAGATCCGAGACGGCCAGAATCTGCTATATTCAGTGATTTTGTACAGTACTTCAGTTTGCATTTCATGACCAAATTCTGAAAGAAATACTTAAAGGGAACCTGTCACCAGTTTTGGGGCCTATAAGCTGCAGGCACCATCATTGGGCTTTTATATACAGCATTCTAACATGCTGTATATAAGAGCCCAGGCCGCTCTGTAGAACATAAAAAAAACTTTAATACTCACCTAGAAGGTCACTCCGGTGCACAACATTCGGATGGGTGGCGCCGGTCCCGGAGATCTTGATCTTCCTCCTTCCTTCCATCTTGGTCTTCCTCCTTCTGAAGCCTGTGCGCATGACGCGTCCTACGTCATACACACAGGCCGGTATTGAGGTCCTGAGTAGGGCAGATCAAAGCATTGTAGTGCGTCTGCGCGTGACCGGCGAGTGTGTATGACGTAGGACGCATCATGCACACAGGCTTCAGAAGGAGGACGAAGATAGCTGAAAGAGGCGGCGCCGGCCCCAGAGAACGGAGACACCCATCTGACTAGAATCCACCGCAGCGCAACTGTTAGGTGAGTATTATAAAGTGTTTTTTTTTTGTTTTACACAACGGCGTGGGCTCTTATATATAGCATGTTAGAATGCTGTATATAAGAGCCCGGTGGTGGTGGCCGCAGCTTATAGGCCGAAAAAGTGGTGACAGGTTCCCTTTAATGTAGACTACAAAGGACTCAATAGCCTGGTGTGTTTCCCTCACCACTTCTTTTTTTTTTTATGTACTTTTGGACCATTTTTGACCCCATGCTCACTAACAGTGCAGTTGCTCCAGTGAAGGCATCCATCAGAAATCATCCAGTAATGAAGGTAAAGGGACCCAACCAGGGCTTCTCCAAGATCTACTGTCACAATGTGACTGCAGGTATCACACCTGGTCATGGGAGAACTCCCGGTGAGCGGCGCAAAATAGCGGGAACACCAGGGTAATGTCACAATGGGAGAGGGGAGGACCACCAGAGAGTGACGCAACACACAGGGTACACCAGGAAAACAATACAATAATCGGCCCTTAGCGCTAGGGAGAGGGGAGCGGGTCACCTCCTAGCACTCACCTGAGGCTGACCCCTGCACTGCCTAACGTCCATAGACTGGTGCTTTCCCACCTTGCTGGCCCTAAACTCACCTTGACTAGTGAGGGCTAGTGAGCCACTAAAATAAGAAAACACGAGGTAGATAAGACAAACAGGTGTTGAAATACACAACAAAAAGCACTCCAAGGTTTTTTCAGTAAAGAACTTCGCAACACCACAGCTATTCAGCGACGAGCTCCTTCAACCGGGAGTGAGGAGCGGATATTTAAAGCAGAAGGGAGTGGCTAAAGCTGAAGATACAATTACCTGTTAGATCACTGCAGAATAGAAATGAACCTTAACTCCTTCAGTACCGGATGGAATTAAGTATGCCCCAACTCAGGGTAAATGGCGAGCAGGCACTAAAGTGGATCTGCAGTCCACAATGCGCTGTGACCCTCTGATGCCAGATCTCTCTGAGATCATATCAGGCCGTGACACGCTCGTGACATCTACGTAGTAGTCCCATGGTCTATCACTATAGTGTTTGTTGTTTTCTTCATCGTTCCTTATGGGAGACCCAGACCATGGGTGTATAGCTTCTGCCTCCGGAGGACACACAAAGTACTACACTCAAACTTGTAGCTCCTCCCTCCTAGCATATACACCCCCTGGTAGCCAGTCCTAGCCAGTTTCAATGCTTTGTGTTCAGGAGGTCACACACACACATGCATTCTCTGATTTTTGATTTTTTGGATTTCAAAGATTTGGAAGAAAAGCGGGTCCAGTCTGGACTCCCGGCATGTCCCTTCTCACCCCACTGTGTCGGCGGTGCTGTTAAGGTTGATTTTCCAAGGCTGGAGCCTTCACATGCCGCGCTCCTTCACCATCCCCTGGGGCTCTGGCTTGAAGTGGGAGCCATCACGGTTCTCACTGCTTTGCAGGAGACCGGTCTCCATCCGCAGCCCTTTCAGGATCCTGCCGGACGGAGCGCTCACCTCCCAGGGACCTGGCACCTGCGTCTCACAAGCTAAGTACTGAGACGTTTTTACCACAGAAAGTGGTCTTTCCAGGGGTCCCTTGTACTTTATTTATTGGGGAGAGTGTGTTTTATGACTGTGTTAACATTTCCGGCCGGTTCTCCAGTTTTCACTGGAGAACCGCGCCGATGGTGCCTGCACGCTGGCCGCATGTTTAAATCTAGGCCCCGGCTTCGCCTGAGGCCTAGTTTCGGTTTTCACTGCCCCTGCATGTCAGTCATGCAGAGGGACAGTGCGGCTCCGCCCAGCGGCTGTTCAGCACAGGGAACGGACACTCCTCACTGAGGAAAGATTCCCTCCCCTGTCTACCTCATTTGCCCGCTCTCAGAGTAGGCCCCGCCCCCTCTCCTCGCTCCGGTCGCCATTTTCTCAGCGTTCTCAATGTTTGCATAGGCACAGAGATACCACATTGTGACAAATGGGGGCCTGGGCTGGGGGACTGGAGGGCACAGAAATGTATGTTAAACGGTCTGGCAAGCCACAACCTCCGGTTGTGCAGCTGCTTATATTATCTGTTTATATACTCTGCTGGGGGTCATTCTGGACAGAGCCCCCACTTCTGCAGCATGTCTCACATCAGAGCAAGGCTGCAAGGCTGTTCTTAATATGCACTGCATGTAGACTCGTACGGCCTGTACCGAGCACATAAACACAGTGGTCCCTCAGCCTGGAGGCTCATCAGTGGTCCCTCCAGCTGCTCCGGCTCCGGTGGCTGAACCCCCGGTTTGGGTAGAATCCGCTCTTTCCAGGGGACAGCTGTCCCGGACTCTGCTGAGCATGCATTAGCCCCCTTCTCAGGGCGCTTCTGCTGCTACGGCTCGCTCAGCAAAGCTCACAGAGGACTCTTCTTCTGGTCTCAGACCCCGTCCTCCTAAAATGGAGACGCAGGGTCCCCTGTCCTTCCCCGTCCCGCAGCTCTGATTCACGAGCTGACTCACTGGACGAGGAGGATGTCTTTACTAGGGGCTCGGACGCTACTTCATGTACCATTGATCTGTCCGAAGGTGATGCAGATGCTAATGATTTGATTGCGTCCATTATACTTGTACTGGACCTCCATCCGCCTGTATCAGGGGAGCATCCCCCGCTGGCAGAAAGGCATCAGTATACCTTAAAGAGAACAAGGAGTGTGTTCCTTAACCACTCCAGTTTTCAGCCCACTGTGACCAAGCCCAGGGTCTGCTCTGACAAACGCTTCCCAAAGCGTGGTTCTGATGACAATTTTCCCTTTCCACCAGTGGTGGTCAAGGAGTGGGCTCATTCACCAAAGGTGGCTCAGCCCGGACCGTTGTATCAGTGGCTGATGGCTCCTCACTTAAGGTTTTGCTGTCCGCCAGGTTGTCCTTCTGGCCAAATCTGTATGGAGGCGGCAGGAGCCTCGTTCTCCTCAGCTTTTGCAGCAGTGCGGGCTTTCAAAGCCATCTCTGCTTCTCTAGAGGAGATGCATTCCCTCACAGGGACTCTATGCCCGAAATGGTTGCCTTAACTTCCAGACTTCAGTCTTTTCATCCTATGCCATGTCTGCCATGCTGGAGACTCTCACCGCACTGCGGTGGCCTCGGCTAATTTCCTCGCTATCCGCAGGCTCCTGTGGCTTCGGAAGTGGAAGGCAGATGCTTCTAAAGAAGTTCCTTGCTGGGCTCCCTTTTGTTGGGACCAGACTATTCGGGAACAACTGGATGAAATTATTAAGGAAGCTCTTGGCGGGAAGAGTTCTTCCATGCCACAAACCTAAACCAGGAAACCTGTCCAGGGCAGGAATCAGTCGAGGTTTCGTTCTTTTCGTTCCTCCATCTGATCGTTCTCTAAGCCCTCGGCCTCGTCCACTAGCTCAGCCAAGGATCGTAAACCCAAATGGCGCACGAAGCCGCGTCTTCAGAAACCGCAGGAGATGCTGCCACTAAGTCAGCCTCCTCCGGGCTATCTGGCCATGCCAGTAACGTCCTTGGTCGGTGGCAGGCTCTCCCACTTTGGCGACGTATGGTTTTAACACGTCTCCGATCAGTGGGTGCGGGATACCATCTCCCACGGCTACAGGATAGAATTCTATCCAGCCCGCCAAACAGATTTTTTCTGTCAACTCCCCGCTGCTCCAAGGCCGCCGCCTTCTCACAGGCCGTGGCATTCTTGCAGGCCAATGGAGTAATTGTACCGGTTCCCGACTGGGAACGGTTCTGAGATTTCTGCTTAAATCTATTCCTAGTCCCCGAAGAGGGCGGTGCCTTCCGACCTGGATCTCAAGCTTCTCAAGCATGTTCAGGTGCGGCATTTTCGCATGGAGTCTCGGCGATCAATCAATGACCCAAGGAGATTCCCTAGCATCCATCGACATCAGAGATGCCTATCTGCATGTGCCAATCGCAGTTTCACACCAGCGTTGGCTACGTTTTGCAATTGGAGTGGTCCAATTCGTGGCTTTTCCCTTGGGGTTAGCCACGGCCCCTCGAGTATTCTCAAGGTCGGGGCAGCTGTGATTGCGGTCCTGCACCTCTAGGGGTTGGCAGTGATCCTTTTGCCCTGGACGGCCTTCTAGTCTGGGCTTCATCCAGTGCAGACTGTTAGCGGAGTGCCTCGCTCACTCTCGCCACTCTAACCAATTCGGGTGGCTTGTCATTCTGTCCAAGCCCACTCTGACTTCGACCCAGAAGTTCACGTACCCAGGGACGCAATTCGAGACTCTGTCGGCACTTGTGAAGCTGCCCTTGGTCAAACAGCAGTCCCTCCGCTGGCGGTCGACGTCATTCCATCAGGCACCTAATACAGGTGCTGGATCAGATGGTGGCGTCAATGGAAGCGATTCCCTTGCACAGTTCCACCTGCGTCCTCTGCGGCTGGATATTTTCCGCTGTTGGAACAAGCGGACTTCCTCCTTCCACGGGGTGGTGGCTTCGCCACAGACCAGGGGCTCGTTTCAGTGGTGGCTTCGGCCCCTCTGTCTCAGGGACGCTCCTTCCTGGCCCCGTCCCGGGTGATCCTCACCAGGATGCTAGTCTATCCGGCTGGGGAGCAGTATATCTCCACCATGAAGCGCAGGGCACTTGGACTCTGTCCGAATCAGCCCTCTGGATCAATGTGCTGGAAATCAGAGCTGTGTTTCTAGCTCTCTAAGCCTTTCACCATCTGTTGGCGGCCAGGCACATTCGAGTCCAGTCAGACAACGCGACAGCGTTTGCCTACATCAACTTCCAGGGCGGGACACTCAGCCGCCTGGCAATGTTGGAGGCTCAACGCATTCTTCAGTGGACGAAGGACTCCTAGTCCACCATATTCGCAGCCCACATCCCAGACGTGGAAAACTGTGAGGCAGATTATCTCAGCCGTCAAACCGTGGCTCCACGATCCTCAGGTTTTTGCGGCAGACGCACTGGTTCAAGTTTGGTCCCAGCTTCGTCTGTCTTACGTGTTTCACCCTTTAGCTCTTGCCCAGAGTCCTGCGCAAGATCAGAAAGGAGGGCCGTCGGGTCATTCTCATACTCCACTATGGGTAGATAAGGTATGCACACCAGTGACTATGTAAGGGGAATACATGTAATAGCAGAAACTGCTGTGTGAATACTGACATGAAAAATTCAATAGCTATATGTAAGAATGAAATGTGAAAAATGGAACCTGCATTACTGCCATGAATATATGAATAAAGAGAAATTTAGCTACTGAATTGATCAATGCAATAGAGCCCCAACACTACGCCAAAGTATTTCTCTACGTTGGGGTCCCTAGCTTGTGTGTGTCCTCTCATGCAGTTAAAAAACTTACCGTGTATGGGAAGCTGAGACCCAGGCTATATATACGATGTGGATTGGCAATAGGTGTGTATGGGGAGGGTTCACAAACGAAAAACTACTAACAAATAAGAAATAACGTTTGGAACTCCATTCTATGTCTGAACTGGGTGCAAAAACCTAAAAAAACATCACTATGGGGAGATAGACACCTATTGCCAAATACTTTGGCGTAGTGTTGGGGCTCTATTGCATTGATCAATTCAGTAGCTAAATTTCTCTTTATTCATATATTCATGGCAGTAATGCAGGTTCCATTTTTCACATTTCATTCTTACATATAGCTATTGAATTTTTCATGTCAGTATTCACACAGCAGTTTCTGCTATTACATGTATTCCCCTTACATAGTCACTGGTGTGCATACCTTATCTCCCCATAGTGATGTTTTTTTAGGTTTTTGCACCCAGTTCAGACATAGAATGGAGTTCCAAACGTTATTTCTTATTTGTTAGTAGTTTTTCGTTTGTGAACCCTCCCCATACACACCTATTGCCAATCCACATCGTATATATAGCCTGGGTCTCAGCTTCCCATACACGGTAAGTTTTTTTAACTGCATGAGAGGACACACACAAGCTAGGGACCCCAACGTAGAGAAATACTTTGGCGTAGTGTTGGGGCTCTATTGCATTGATCAATTCAGTAGCTAAATTTCTCTTTATTCATATATTCATGGCAGTAATGCAGGTTCCATTTTTCACATTTCATTCTTACATATAGCTATTGAATTTTTCATGTCAGTATTCACACAGCAGTTTTTGCTATTACATGTATTCCCCTTACATAGTCACTGGTGTGCATACCTTATCTCCCCATAGTGATGTTTTTTTAGGTTTTTGCACCCAGTTCAGACATAGAATGGAATTCTCATACTCCAGACTGGCCCAGGCAAGCTTGGTACCCTGACCTGCTCCATCTGTCCGTAGCGGTGCCATGGCATCTGCCGGACTGTCCAGACCTTCTCTCACGAGGTCCGTCTTTCCGCCAGAATCCTGCGGCTCTCAGATTGACGGCGTGGCTTTTGAGTCCTGGATCTTGACGACTTCTCGTATTCCTCCTGAAGTCATCTCCACTATGACTCGAGCTCCGAAGTATCCTTTGGCCTTTTTGGCCTTGCCGACCCTCCTGTCCCTTCTACAGTCCGGTCTGCACCTAGGACTATCCCTCAATTCCCTTAAGGGACAGGTCTCGGCTCTGTCAGTGTTGTGCCAGCGGCGTATCGCCCGGCTGGCTCAGGTGCGCTCCTTCATGCAGGGCGCATCTCACATCATTCCGCCTTACCGGCGGCCTTTGGAGCCCTGGGACCTTAATCCGGTCCTCGCGGCTTCCGGAAACCCCCCCTTTGAGCCTCTTAGGGAGGTTTCTTTGTTTCGTCTTTCACAGAAAGTGGTCTTTCTAGTGGCCATAATTTCCCTCAAGAGAGTCTCTGTTTTGGCTGCACTCTCTTTGGAGTCACCCCCTTTTTTGGTTTTTCATCAAGACAAGGTGGTTCTCCGTCCGACTCCGGACTTTCTCCCTAAGGTGGTTGCTGCTTCCACCTTAACCGGGGCATTTTCCCTGCCTTCCTTTTGTCCGGCTCCTGTTCATCGCTTTGAAAAGGCGTTGCATACTCTGGATCTGGTGCGGGCGCTCCGGATCTATGTGTCTCGCACCGCTGTTCTTAGGCGGTGCACCTCTCTTTTGTGCTGACCACTGGTCAGCGTAAGGGCCTCTCGGCATCTAAGCCGACCCTGGCTCGTTGGATTAGGTCGGCCATTTCCGATACCTACCAGTGTACTCAAGTGCCTCTCCCGCCGGGGATCAAGGCACACTTGACCAGAGCTGTCGGTGCCTCTTAGGCTTTCAGGCCCAGGCTGCGGCTCAGCAGGTCTGTCAGACTGCCACTTGGATTAGTCTGCATACCTTTTCGAAGCACTACCAAGTGCATGCTCATGCTTCGGCAGATGCGAGCTTGGGCAGACGCATCCTTCAGGCGGCTGTCGCCCATTTGTGAAGTTACGTTTCGCCTACTTCTCAGTTTTTCTGTTTATTCCCACCCATGGACTGCTTTGGAACGTCCCATGGTCTGGGTCTCCCATAAGGAACGATGAAGAAAAAGAGAATTTTGTTACTTACCGTAAATTCTTTTTCTTATAGTTCCGACATGGGAGACCCAGCACCCTCCCTATTGCCTGTTGGCAGGTTTCTTGTTCCGTGTGTTTTCACCGGCTGTTGTTGTTGTAGACAGAGGTTCCGGTTGTTCCGGGTTTTGCTCTGTCTCTACTTGTGGGTGGATGTCCTCCTTCAGCTTTTGCACTAAACTGGCTAGGACTGGCTACCAGGGGGTGTATATGCTAGGAGGGAGGAGCTACACTTTTAGTGTAGTACTTTGTGTGTCCTCCGGAGGCAGAAGCTATACACCCATGGTCTGGGTCTCCCATGTCGGAACTATAAGAAAAAGAATTTACGGTAAGTAACAAAATTCTCTTTTTCTGCAGTAGCCATGGGCTAAAAACTGTAAATGGAATAAGATCACAAAGCAGACATTGCTCACTTCAGAAATCCTCTAGTGCTTCATCACCACAAATTACCAACGATCCATATGACATCAGCAGTAATGGGAGCCAGTTATTAAATGGTCATATGGTTAGAGGGGAAGGAAAGTTAAAAAAAATAAAAATAAATATAGTCAGGGAGCCGCGGCCCCAAATTAGCGGAATTTGTTTGATAAGTATGTCTGTCTGCTATTTCATTCTTCTTTTCTGCGCGATTCCTAAAGCTTAACATGGACAAAACAGAGTTCATTGTTTTTCCTCCTCCTCACTCATCTCCTCCAACAAGCCTTTCCATCAAACTTGATGGTTGCTCACTCTCCCCAGTCTCACAAGCTCGTTGCCTTGGAGTAACCCTCGTCTCTGCGCTATCCTTCAAGCCACACATCCAAGCCCTCTTCACCTCATGCAGACTACAACTCAAAAATATCTCCCGGATCCGTGCTTTCCTTAACCAAGAATCGGCAAAAACATTAGTGCATACCCTCATCATCTTCCGCCTCGACTACTGCAACCTCCTGTTCTATGGCCTCCCTTCCAACACTCTTGCACCCCTCCAATCTATCCTAAACTCTGCAGCCCGCTTAATCCACCTCTCCCCTCGCTATTCCCCAGCCTCGCCACTCTGCCAATCCCTTCACTGGCTTCCCAACGACTCCAGTTCAAAACATAAACCATGACATACAAAGCCATCCACAACCTGTCTCCTCCTTACATCTGTGACCTAGTCTCCCGGTACCTACCTGCACGCAACCTCAGATCCTCACAAGATCTCCTTCTCTACTCCTCTCTTATCTCCTCTTCCCACAATCGCGTACAAGATTTCTCCTGTGCCTCCCCCATACACTGGAACGCTCTACCTCAGCACATCAGACTCTCCCCTACCGTGGAAAGCTTCAGGAGGAACCTCAAAACCCATCTCTTCCAACAAGCCTACAACCTACAATAGCCCTCAGTCCAGTAGACCACTGCGCAACCAGCTCTGTCCACACCTATTGTACCATAACCCATTCCCTTTAGACTGTGAGCCCTCGCGGGCAGGGTCCTCTCTCCTCCTATACCAGTCTGTTTTGTACTGTTAATGATTGTTGTATGTATACCCTCTTTCACTTGTAAAGCGCCATGGAATAAATGGCGCTATAATAAATAATAATAAGTAATAGTTGTTTTGGTATTTTATGCCATTTACTGACCTATTTTTTGTTGATCTTGGAAAATTGCTGCTAAATTATGATTTCAGTCATTTGCACAATTAAATAAATTATTATTATTCCACTATACTAGAACACTAATTCCTAACACTTGATGCTGCCCTAGTTTAGGTATATTTTTAACTCTCAAGCAGTTTTCAATATACCACATCTGTTCTTGCTACTTAAAGAGCATCTGTCAGCAGGTTTTTGCTACATCATTTGAGAGCAGCATGTTGTAGGCAAAGAGATCCTAGATCCAAGGATGTATAACTTAGATTATTGGACGCAGCCATTCTGACACAATCAGAATTTTTAGATTTAGCCATGTAGCAGACATGGGAGAGCTTTTCCCGTCCACACCAGCCTCTCTATAGAGATTGTACATTAACAGTGAGGTGTCAATCGGGTGAGGCGGTGTGCCGGACTGCCCGACGTGTGACATTGTTGACCAAGCAATGAGAAGTCCTGCTGCTTAAACAAACATAGCAAATAAAGAACAGATCAGACTTTGACAAGACTGGCATCCCTGAATTATCTGTGTTAATCCAAGCAGCATGCTGTCTTCAGTTTACACAGCAAAAACCTGCTGACAGATTACCTTTGAGGCCTCATCTGATGCTCCAGCTACATAAATTGTAAAAGTGACTTCCAGATTACCGCAGCAATGGAAACCGGGCAAGAGAGCGAATGGGGAATAGAATACTGCACTTACACTACATACTGTATACATTTACAGATGTTTAAGCAGTTGGGCTTCTTTAGTGGCCATTTGGTTCTTGTTAACCCCTTTAATTTAGTGTCCATATAGAAACACTTAGATTTTTAGTATTCGATTTTCTTCATGTACAACAATGATAAAAGTTTTGCAATTCTAAATACCCATCATCAGCAGTGTTTCTATTGCCACTGCAAACATTCTTGAAACGGAGTCAGGGAGCCCTGCAACATTCCGAGGTGCCTCCCCTTTAAGTGTGGCTTCCCAATGGGCAGTCAAGTTTAAAGGGAACCTGTCACCAGTTTTTTCCCATATAAACTGTGGCCACCACCAGTAAGCTTTTGTATAGTTAAATACAGCATTCTGGAATATTGTATATAAGCCAAGCCGGTCTGCAAAAAAAAGAGCTTTTACGGATCTCCTGCGAGGCGATCCGTTCCAATGGACAGCGCTGGTCTCGGTCCGGCACCTCCCCTCTGCTTGCGATGACCAACCTCTCTCCCTGCTTCATGTGGATGACATGTCCTACGTCATCTACACAGTGTTGCCCATTGCTTTCCTGCGCATTCACACTTTTCTCTGCTCTGCTGAGAGTAGATCAAAGTATTGTAGTGCGCATGCGCCGACGGTATTGGGCCTTTCCACGCACCTGCACATTACAGTACTTTGATCTGCCCTCAGCAGGGCAGAGAGAAGTGCGCAGGAGCCCCATGGACGACATTGTGTGGATGACTTAGGGCACATTATCCACATAAAGCAAGGTAAGAGGATGGTGATCGCAAGCAGAGAGGAGTGCCGGGCCGAGACCAGCGACGCCCATTGGACCGGACTACTCTGCAGGGGAGTATAACAAAAGGTGTTTTTTACGTTATACAGAGCGGCCTGGGCTCTTATATACAGTATTCTAGAATGCGGTATATAAGTGCTCACTGGTGGTGGCTGCACCTTTATAGGTGACAAATCTGGTGACAGGTTCCCTTTAAACAATATGATGCGGTGCACATGTTTAGTGAGCATACCATGTTTGCTAATTGAGTACTTTAACCATTTTTTTTTATTTTTTTTTAACAGGTAAATATCGCGAGGGAACACTTAGTAGAAGAAATCCAGAAACGGACTAGATAACAATAACTCATCCAAAGATGCTTATAAAGAGACTCCTTGTCATAAAATAATGAAGACAACATGTGCAATCGCTCTATATATTGAGATCATGCATAAGACTGCATTCACAACACAACCGATGGGTTTAGTGTTACATTCCGAGAATAACTGATAGATTTTTTTTTTTTTTTTTTTTTTCATCCTGGTTTTCTCCATTTTTTCTTTTCAGTTTTTTCACTGAAGCCGGTAGAACATTTTTATCCACTAACTCTTAACAAGCTGAAAACAGATGAAGCATTGATGGAACTCTGAAATACAAAGTATATGACCCCGGTTCACTATTTTTCTTTTTCTTTTTTTTTTTCTCTGTCTTGTCATTTTTTTTCCTCCAAATTCTTCAAAATGGTGCATGTGGTTCATGATTTGGCACAAAATGTAAAATTCTCTTTTTTGTACCTCAGTAGACAGTATTCGTGATTTTTTTTGGCACTGAAAGTCACAAATTCTTCACATTAGGCCGGTTTCAGACGTCCGTGTTTAATCAGGTACCAGTCACACACATGGTTATGCTCACACGTGTGTCACATGTGTGTCACGTGTGTCATATGTGTGTCATACATGTGTCACATATGTGACATCCGTGTTTGCATATGTGTGACAGGTACCGGAGAAAATACGGGTCTGTGAAATAAAAAGATTTTCCATATTTACCTGCAGTCTCCGGCTCTGCTGCCTCCCGCTCCTGACCACCGCTCATTAAATTCATTGATTATTCACCGCACTCAGGACCTGGAAGTAGGAGCAGCGCTGGTGACAGCACCACCAAGGACAGCATCATGGGGACAGGTGAGTATTCTACAAGCACAGTGACATCCAGGAGGTCATCGGAGTTCCCAATGAACTCTAATGACATCCTGATGACCCCCGTCACACCCGCGCTACAGCTTCACGGGTTCATCAGAGTTCATTGGGAACTGTGATGAGTCCCCAATGCTGTCCCTGTGATGCTCCGGCTTCCAGGTTTTCACTACGCACACACGCACGCACACACTGCTGTATAATCACCCAGCGATGTAGTCCCTCGCACTGAAGTCCCCAGCGCTGCTCCGGCTTCCAGCTCCACAGGGCACTGAATATTCAGTGAGTATAGTGAGCGGGGTTCAGGAGCGGGAGGCAGCAGAGCTGGAGACAGGTAAACATAGAAAATAGTTTTATTAAAAAGAACCATGTTTTCTCCGGTACGTGTCACACTGATGTCACACAGATCACATCAGTGTGCGATCCGTGTGACACCCGTGCTGCCGGAGAAAAAACGGATATGTCTGCGTGTGTGCGTGCGGGGTCATGAGAGGTCACACGGTTCTTGTGAAAACACGGACGTGTGAGTAACAGCAAATAATAACATGGGTACGTGTGGCATCTGTGTTAAACACTGATGTCACACGTACCTGAAACACAGACGTCTGAAACCAGCCTTAGAAAAATATGGCAAATTGAAAACTCCTGCAGAAACTTTACTCCAGGCAGGGACTGGAATAAGATGCATAAAAAAGTGGCACATTTAGTAAAAGCCAAATTTGATGAATTTGTCTAAACATCTGGCCAAGGAAAATTTAAGACAAGAAAGCGAACTTAAAAAGGGGAACAAAATATATAGTCAATAAAGAGCAAATAGTAAACCATAATATAAAAAGGAGCAAATTACTCCCAAAAAGTGAAGAAATGACAATAATGAACCTATGTTTTATTCAATGGTACCCATAAAATGTAACATTAAAGTCTCTTCTAGAACACGGATGAGAATATTACGCACTCGGAGTCTCACAGACCGGAAACACGGAACCATTTTTAAAACTGCTGTCTATCTGGATCAATGAAAGTCTATGGAATAAACTGGTCCGATCACAGACGTATCACACAAGTGTGAATGAAGCCTTAAGAATATAAACATTCTTTATTATGAGACTTATTGTTTCTTTTGTTTTCCTATTTTATCTATCATTTTTATTTGGATTGTTTACTATGAATTCTACAGAGCAGATATACGAGTACTCGGAACAGTCTGTGTCTGTTTGTGATCTTCTCTCAGCATTGAAGAAGGAAGGATCTGTCACATTTTGTAGAAGAAAATTGTAGTTTTCTTAGGCCAATTTTTACAGTGAAAACCCAAGGCAACTAAATAATAAAAATAATTCAGGCTACTTTCTTCTTTCTTGCTTAAATGCAGAATCCAGACTCTTTTGGTTTTTTGGTACTAAAAAAGTCAATGGCAACAAAGTAGTGATTCTAAATTAAAGAAGAAAAAAGTGTAAAATATGACAATATCCAATTCAGAAAACTCTTATTGTCTTTATTTTCCGATGTGATGCAAGATTAGCGTCCCATGCAGAAGAAATGCCATGACATCTAGTGGTCATTATAAGGTAGTACAGCCATAATGTGTAAAGTGCAGACAGAAATCTTAGTTCTTTAGTATAGTATAAAACAATAGTAAATGCCACAGTCAAGAAGGAAAAAATGGGCATATCCAAGAATAAAGTTTTCTTGCTTTATTTCACATTAAATTAAAAAATATCCAAACATAGCGCCCTGATGTGTTTGCGGCGCAAAGGAGCGCCCTGAATCGTAAATGCCACTGTACATAGGTAGTAAATAGAGATGAGCAGACCCGTGGAAGTTCAGTTCGGCCGGAGTTTAGACAAAGTTCAGCTAGGATTTGACCTGAACCCCAATGGAAGTCACTAATTGGGCAGTTCGGGTCTCTGCCCACATACAGCCAGTCATAACCAGAGCACTTCTGTGGGTGGGTGTTTTGTTTTTGTTTTGTTTTTTTTTGGGGGGGGGAAGGGGAACAATACATCCAATCATGCTGTTGTTACCCCTAGTACGAGCCGATTAACCACTGCAAGCGGCTTGCACTTGGCTGAGCACCGAGTGTCACGTCTCCACCGGAGTTGACTTCTGCTTCCATCACCAGACGCTGCCGTGTCACAACTGTGGGCAGCGCTGGGGACGGGGGTGCAGTCAGTGGCTCTGTTGGGCGCAGACTCCGCTCATCTATTAAGCTGGGTTTCACCAGCACCTGCAGTACTACTGGTTGACTGTGGTGGTGTGTGCCTTCCGGCTGGAGTAACTACCTTTCAGCTGGGGCCAATGGGAAGGCACCACACCCCTCTTATGCTTTCTCCCTTCTGCTAGCAGGTGCCAGATATAGTCCTGTAGTTCCCTGCTAGTCTCTGGTTCCTTGCTGTTGTTTGTATTCCCGTGTATTGACCTTAGGTTGATTACCTGATCACTCTTCTGCCTGCCGTTTCTGTACTCCGCTGCTAGCTCCGATTTTGACCCTTAGCTTGATATCTGACCACTCTCTCACCTGACAATTTTATTCCCTGTTCTACCTTCTGGATTTGACCCTGCCTGGTTACTACTCTTCTCAGAACTGCAGTCTTCCACGGGCAGCGATCACCTGGGCCCTGTCGTAATTCGAAATTCCTGGGGTTAAAGGGTTGTGGGTGGTTCCGGGTTCCTGCTTTGTGGGCGGTTGCCTCTATCCACCTGTTTCACCGATCCTGAGTCTGTGGCTCCAGGCAGGCGTCACACCCGAGCGTACCCAAGCACAGCGATGCTCGCGTGAATGGTTAGCATATGCAAAGCACCCAAACTCTGGGAAAAGTCTATGTTCGTTATGAACATCGAACCTTAGGTTCGCTCATCTCTAGTAGTAAACCAATTACTGAGCCATACATCTAGATGACAGCGTCCACCCTGACGTGCATTTTGACTACACAACGTTCGTCTGGGGCAGGAGCTCAGCTGACGTCCTAGACTATTTACAGCAGCTAAACTCAAGAACTTCTTTCTAGCCTATGAAATTGTGTTAAATATACCTGAATTCAACTAACTGACACGTGTTCACATATGTAGAAAGAGATGAGGCTATGGTGGCTCGTCAAAATGGTGATGTGAGGTAGGGACACACTCGTTAAGGAACTTGGAGCAGCACTAATTTAAATGCCCTTTCAGGAGTTGAGAGGATCAAATATAAACTATATAGTGAAGAGATACTGGTGCGCTGCCATGGATGTGGAAACACAGCGGGTCAATAAGGATACCTTTTATTAATTGTAATCTTAGTATCACTATCGCTGTAATTCTGAAGACTGCAAATAAAAGAACCTTTATTAACCCGACAGGGCACCAGTATCTCTTCATTATATGGTTTGCGTTCACACATGGCTCCTCTCTCAGGCAAGTATCTTGTAACCCACTCACGTGACTAAGAAGAAGTTATTCTGTGTCACGTCTGCACCAGAAATAGGCAGTGTCGATAACATTACAATCCACACGGTTGCCGAAAGTGGGTACGATCGGCAGGTATTGTGCAGGTGTCCTGTTCATTAGAATCAGCTGTGCACAGTACCTGCTCATTGTTCACATGTCTCAGCAGGAGCGCAGATTGTAACGTCATGGAATGGAGTGGCTATGGATGGTTGCGGATAAACCCTCTTGAGGAGGGGTCTAATAGAAGTCTGCTCTTGCAGCCATTTTGGTCATCGCCTCATCTGGAAACCTAAAAACCCATACAGAAAACAATCCCCTACCTGGTATGGAAGGTTAGCAACAAATAGTAAGCAAAAATGTAGATTTAGAAGTTGCAGGTCTCTTTATTAACAGCAAACCTAAAACTTTCTTATCTAGCAGCACATAAAGGTCAACAGAGGTCATGTTTTTCTGCAGCATAAAAGAAACCATCCAACATCCTTATTGGGTGCAGTTCACATAATCCAGTTTTTAAACACAGAGTATCATGATGACGCTCATCCCATTGAGGTCACAATAAGCAAGTCGTTGACTAGCAGGGGATTCTCCTTTTAGCATCTCTGGATACACGGCTTTCCACTCCCTCTCAGACAGGCAACGTCATAATTTTTCATCATCTCTAGAACACCACATGGAGCCCGAGTCTAAAACCTGCAGTGTAGTATTCTTATAGCATGGCTCCCAACCTTCAGAGATCCAGCAGGACTGTCCCAAATTGGGAGATATGTCCTGTAAGGTCAGAGGAATGTCCCCACGTTGCTTTGCTGCATGGACTGTCCTGACTTCAGAGAGCACAGCAGATGCCACCTACTCTTCTGGCTGTGCAGATACAGATGCTACTCAGATTATTTCATTCCTCCTTGGGGGAGGAGTGGCATCTGTACAACATTACATATACACAGTAGTGATGAGCGAGTACTAAAAAGCTCGGGTGCTCGAAGCTCGGGCCGAGCCTCCCAAGATACTCGTGTACTCGGCCCGAGCAACGAGCCCAATGTTATCCTATGGGAGACCCGAGTATTTTTGTGAAATGACCACCGGCAGCATGTAGAAACCCTAAAAATGTCACAAAAGTCTCAGAAGAGTGCTCAAATGACATGGCAACAGCATGGGGAAGACCCCTTGAAGCATTTATCACTCAAAAGTCACAGCTGTGAACAATTTTGTCCGCGTTTCACGCCATTTTTACGGACTCACCAGAAAACCTTCCAAAATGACCCCAAAATGATTTTTCATGGCAGAAATGTTAAGGGCACATACCCAATAGTGAGATAGAGCTGGTGTATGTTACTTTTTGAGATTAATACATGAAAGATTTTACGTGAAAACATTGTGTGGCACTCCGATGTCCCTGAGAAGAGACGTACATGAAGGCCTCTTGAGTCTAATGTGCCCATTTTGAGGAAGTGAGTCTTTGTAGTATTTTCCTTTGCCAGGGCAGTCCAAAATTGTGAGGTTCACCAATGCCCCTGCATAGAGACGTGCATGAGGGCCTGTAAACCTGAAGTGCCCATTGGAAGGAAGTGGGTGTATTATAGTATAGCCCTTTGGCAGGGCAGCCAAAAATTGGGAGGCTCCACGTTGTCCCTGGGTAGAGACGTGCATGAGGGCCTGTAAACCTGAAGTGCCCATTGGAAGGAAGTGGGTCTATTGTAGTATAGCCCTTAGGCAGGGCAGCCAAAAATTGGGAGGCTCCACGTTGTCCCTGGGTAGAGACGTGCATGAGGGCCTCAAAACATTAAGTGTCCATTGTCAGGAAGTGGGTGTATTATAGTATAGCCCTTAGGCAGGGCAGCCAAAAATTGGGAGGCTCCACGTTGTCCCTGGGTAGAGACGTGCATGAGGGCCTCAAAACATTAAGTGTCCATTGTCAGGAAGTGGGTGTATTATAGTATAGCCCTTAGGCAGGGCAGCCAAAAATTGGGAGGCTCCACGTTGTCCCTGGGTAGAGACGTGCATGAGGGCCTCAAAACATTAAGTGTCCATTGTCAGGAAGTGGGTGTATTATAGTATAGCCCTTAGGCAGGGCAGCCAAAAATTGGGAGGCTCCACGTTGTCCCTGGATAGAGACGTGCATGAGGGCCTCAAAACATTGTTCCCATTGCAAAGGAGCGGGTCTCCTGTCGTTGTAATGTCCATTCTGCAAAGAATGGGCGAAAAAATTTACCACTGGGGGTATACCTGAAACAAAGGCCTAAGTATTGCAATTTGTAACGGTCATCATGGTGGCGCATGAGGAGAAGGAGGAGCAGTCCAGCGATTATCCAAAGTCCAGAAGTGTGTACCCATGGGTGAGTGGAGGTACATGGCAAACTTTAAATTCCGCTCTCATTTGCTGGTGGTGTGGTGAAGTCTGGCCCAATCCAACCCTTGTTCATCTTGATCAGAGTCAGCCTGTCAGCATTTTCAGTTGACAGGCGGGTGCGTTTATCTGTAATGATTCCACCTGCGGCACTAAAAACACGCTCTGACAAAACGCTAGCAGCAGGGCAGGCCAGGACTTCCAAGGCGTAGAGAGCCAATTCATGCCACGTGTCCAGCTTGGATACCCAATAATTGTAAGGCACAGAGGAATGTCGGAGTACAGTTGTTCGATCTGCAAGGTACTCCTTCAGCATCTGGGCAAACTTAGGATTTCTTGTGGCACTACCCCGCACCTCAGGGGCTGTGGTACGTGAGGGGCTGAGAAAACTGTCCCACATCTTAAAGACTGTTCCCCTACCTCTGGCGGATTGGACTTGTGCCTCTCTCGGCTGTACGCCTCGGTTGTCCACTGATTCATGACCTATGCCGCTAGCGTTTTGTGAGGGGAATGCTTTGCCTACTTCCGTGACTATGGCCTTCCGGAACTGCTGCATTTTGGTTGACCTCTCCTCCACGGAAATAAGAGACAAAAAGTTCTCCTTGTAGCGTGGGTCTAACAGTGTTACCAACCAGTAATGATTGTCGGCCAAGATGTTCTTAACGCGAGGGTCACGAGACAGGCAGCTTACCATAAAGTCAGCCATGTGCGCCAGACTCTTAACAGCCAGGACTTCAGTAGCCTGACCAACAAGATGACTGAACATGCTGTCCTCCTCCTCCTCCTCCTCCTCCTCCTCATCTACCCTGTCCTCTGGCCAGCCACGCTGAACCGAGGATATGACTGGTGTGCATGTCATATCCTCAATTTGGCCGGAGAGTTGCTCCATGTCTTCATCCTCCTCCTCGTCATAGTCCTCCACTGCACGTTGTGATGAGACGAGGCTGGGCTGTGTGTTATCACCCACACCCACTACTGTTTCTTGCTGCAACTCATCGCGCTCCGCCTGCAATGCATCATGTTTGTTTTTCAGCAGAGACCGTTTTAGAAGGCTGAGTAGCGGTATGGTGACGCTAATAATGGCGTCATCACCACTCACCATCTTGGTGGAGTCCTCAAAGTTTTGGAGGATGGTACATAGGTCTGACATCCATCTCCACTCCTCAGGTGTTATGTGTGGAATTTGAACCATTTCCCGACGGCTTAGGTGATGCAGGTACTCAACAACTGCCCTCTTCTGCTCACATATCCTGACCAACATGTGCAGAGTTGAATTCCAATGCGTGGGGACATCACACACCAGTCTGTGAGCCGGAAGATGCAAACTGCGCTGAAAGCCGGCAAGGCCGGCTGAAGCAGTAGGTGACTTTCGAAAATGTGCAGACAGGCGGCGAACTTTTACCAGCAGATCAGACAGCTCTGGGTATGACTTTAGAAACCGCTGAACCACGAGGTTGAGCACATGGGCCACGCATGGAACATGTGTCAGCTGGCCTCGCCTCAAAGCCGCCACCAGGTTCCGGCCATTGTCACACACGACCTTTCCTGGCTTTAGGTTCAGAGGTGTGAGCCAGTGATCTGCCTGCTGTTTCAGAGCTGTCCACAGCTCTTCTGCATTGTGGGGTTTGTCACCTATGCAGATTAGCTTCAGCACAGCCTGTTGCCGCTTCGCCGAGGCAGTGCTGCAGTGCTTCCAGCTTGTGACTGGTGTGGAGGGTACAGTGGATGAGGATGCGCAGGAGGAGGAGGAGGCTGAAGAGCATGACATTCCAGAGCTGTAGAGTGTGGGTGAAACACTGACTGAGGTAGGGCCTGCAAACCTTGGTGTGGGAAGGACGTGTTCCGTCCCTCGCTCAGACTGGGTCCCAGCTTCCACAATATTAACCCAGTGTGCCGTCAACGAGATGTAGCGGCCTTGCCCACAAGCACTTGTCCACGTGTCTGTGGTTAGGTGGACCTTGGGTGAAACAGCGTTGTTCAGGGCACGTGTGATGTTTTGTGACACGTGGTTATGCAACGCGGGGACGGCACACCGGGAGAAATAGTGGCGGCTGGGGACCGAGTAACGTGGGACAGCTGCCGCCATCAGGTCACGGAATGCTTCTGTCTCCACCAGCCTAAAAGGCAACATTTCCAGCGCAAGCAGTCGCGAAATGTTAGCATTTAGAACTGTGGCATGTGGGGTGTTGGCAGTGTATTTGCGCCTGCGTTCAAAGGTTGACTGAATGGATAACTGAACGCTGCGCTGGGACAAGGACGTGCTTGATGATGGTGTTCTTTCTGCATAGGCAACTGTAGGTGCAGGAGTGGAGGAGGCTTGTTCGCAGGCAGCATGGACAGGGGATTGGCTCGCATGCACAACCAGCGAAGACGTAGCAGTGACATCAGCAAGCACTGCTCCTCGACTCTGTTGTACTTCCCACAAAGTCGGGTGCTTGGCTGACATGTGCCTGATCATGCTGGTGGTGGTCAGGCTGCTAGTTTTGGTACCCCTGCTGATGCTGGCACGGCAGGTGTTGCAAATGGCCTTTTTTGAATCATCTGGATCCAACTTAAAAAACTGCCAGACTCGGGAAGACCTAACATTTGTACAGGCACCTTGTGTCGTCGTGTTGTTCCGGGGAACGGTTGCCTGATTTCTGCCTGGGGCCACCACCCTGCTTCTTACTGCCTGTTGTGATGCTACGCCTCCCTCCCCCTGTGCACTGCTGTCCTCGCTCTGCATATCCTCCTGCCAGGTTGGGTCAGTTACTGGATCATCCACCACGTCGTCTTCCTCTTCCGCACCCTGCTCCTCCTCCTGACTTCCTGACAATTGTGTCTCATCATCGTCCACCACTTGTTGAGACACGTTGCCAACTTCGTGAGAACGTGGCTGCTCAAATATTTGGCCATCTGTACAGACGATCTCCTCATGACCCACTTCAATATGAGCTGGCGAGAGGCCAGAATGTGTGAATGGAAACGTGAACAGCTCTTCCGAGTGTCCAAGTGTGGGATCATTAATGTCCGAGGAGGACGTGTACTCAGCCTGGTGGTAGGAAGGCGGATCAGGTTCAGAAATGTGCGGTGCAGTATCACGGCTACTGACACTTGACCGTGTGGAAGACAGAGTGTTTGTGGTGGTGCCAATCTGACTGGAAGCATCATCTGCTATCCAACTAACAACCTGTTGACACTGGTCTTGGTTCAAGAGCGGTGTACTGCTGCGGTCCCCAAGAATTTGGGACAGGACGTGCGAGCGACTAGATGTGGCATTTTGTTGTGGCGAAATTAGAGCTTGCCCACGACCTCGGCCTCTGCCTGCACCACCATCACGTCCACTTCCTTGTTCCTTGCCAATGCCCTTGCGCATTTTGCAATGCTGTGCTGACGTGTATATTCACTACTTGTGCGTTATATCAAAGTTTGTGGAAATTGCACACAAGTGCACCTGTACGCTGCCACCGACAGGCACACACGTGCGGTTTTAAAAACCAAGCACGGACGCAATAAGAACCTAACAGGTTTTTTTGGGGAGCGACAATTACAGACAAGTCAGACACTATCTGGACTGTTTTAGACTGTGTACACCAGCCCCAGATATGATGAAGGCTGGTATACGGTCACCACTAGGAATGGCTATATATACCCTGCCTGCCTGCCTGCCTGTATACTGGTACAATAGTCCTGACAAGGACTCTTCTGGTCACTAGCCTGTATTCAGACCTGGCTATACCCTGCCTGTATATAGCAACAATAGTCCTGAGAAGGACTCTGCTACTGTACTCCGACCTGGCTATACCCTGCCTGCCTGTATACAACTAGAATAGTCCTGAGAAGGACTTCTGGTCACACTGTTTGCAGCCCTGCAACTGAAAAAGCTATAAAGGGCCGCAAAGCTTTCCCTGAATCAGCGACACTCTCCCTGCACTCACTGTCTGGATAGCTGTGAGCAGAGCACAGCGCGCCGGCCGGTATAAAGGCTCGGTCACGCTGTGCAGGCCGGCCAATCACTGCAATTCCACAACTAACAGGGCTGTGGCATTGCAGTGGTCTGCCAGCCAATCCCTGCATGAGGGCTGGCTCTCAAAAGAGCGCCAACATGCAGAAATGAAGACCACGAGTACAGCACGAGTATCGCGAGATTACTCGGTCCCCGCCGAGCAGCCCGAGTACAGCGATACTCGTGCGAGTACCGAGTAGTTACAAGCATGCTCGCTCATCACTAATACACAGTAATTCTCTGCTTTTCTTCTATGGATGTCACGCTCACAATCTCCTGCAGGGGAGGCAGCAGACTTAGCTGTGAGCCACAGGCTCCACTGGCAATGATGAGAGAATGTTTTTCGATTTGTATCTGTAACTGATGTTCTTCTTTATGGGCACATTGTACCGGTACATAGAGATGATACATAGAGGTACAGACCTATGTAATAGTACATCTCTATATACTAGGTATATAGTTATTATTTTTCATTTTTACAGTATATTTTGAAATCAATACATATATACTTTTTGTGGAAGGGCAGAAAGGAGCACTGAAGGGACAGTCTAAAAGCAGAGAGCAACTCTGTGGGGATGGTCTGAGAATAAACAGGAGCCCTGATGATATGGCCGGAAAGAAGAGAGCAACGCTGAAGATACGGCCTGACAGCAGAGAGGAACACTGAGGATATGGCCTCAGGGCAGTGAGGAGTGTTGAGGAGATGGCTTGAGGGCATAGAGGAACGCTGAGTCGATGGCAAGAGAGCAGAGAACAATGCTGAGGATATGGTCTGGAGGCAGAGAGTAGCACTAAGGCTATGTGCCCACAGGAGAGTAAACCTGCAGATTTATCTGCGGATTTTCTGGATTTTCGAGATAAATCCGCAGGTTTCAGCATGTACAGACACTCCCCATGTTATCCTATGGGACATGGGGAGTGCTGTGTCCATGCTGAGGATACGTGCGGCTGCGGAACATGCTGCGGATGTTCCGCAGCCGCACGTAATCGCATGTCAATTCTTTCTGAGGAAATACCTGCTATGGAGATAGGGCAGGGACTTCTGCAGGTGATCCGCAGGTTTACCGCAGCTATTTCGATATACTACCACAGCTAAAAATAGCTGCGGATTCCGGGGAGCAGCTGCGGGAAACCTGCGGCCGTACCTGCGGATATATCCACAGGTGCAAGCTCCCGTGGGCACATAGCCTTAAGATTCAGCCTGAGGGCAGAGTAAAATGCTGAAGATATGGCCTCAGGGCACAGAGGAACACTGAGGATACGGCCTGAGAGCAGAAGGGATTGCTAAGGAGATGACCTGTGGGCAGAGAGGCGCAGTGAGGATACAGTCTTAGGCCCTGTGCGCACGCTGCAGTTTTTGCTGCGGATTTGCTGTGGTTTTGCTGCATTCCCCAGCAAAACCTGAGGTAAAAAAAAAGGTGTGCACACTGCGGTTTTTCCCCTACAGGTTTTGCTGCAGAATGTCTGCAGCAAAAAGTGAATGAGCATGTCACTTCTTTTCCATACCTGCAGTTTTTACCATAGATAATGGTTAAAAAAACGCAGGTAACAACCTGTGGAAAATTCACGGCAAAACCGCACACAAACCGCACGCGGTTTTTGGATGCAGTTTGCTGCATTTTTTTGCCGCAAGTGCAGTAATCTTTTAGAGGGTGTAGAATTTTCTAGTGCACATATAGCCTTAAGGCAGACAGAAACGCTGGAGAAATGGCCATATGCCAGAAATTAGTGCTGAGAAGACTGCTTGAGGGCAGAGAACACTGAGGAGACTACTCAAGGACAAAGAGGAACACAGAGGAGACTACCTGAGGACAAAGAGAAACACAGAGGAGACTACCTGAGGACAAAGAGGAATGCTGAGGAGATTGCCTGAGGGCACAGAGAAGCTCAGGGAGCCCCCAGCCTAAAAATATCAGCCAGCAGCCGCCCAGAATTGCCGCATCTATTAGATGCGACAGTCCCTGGACTTTTCCCAGCTCTTCCCATTGCCCTGATGCGGTGGCAATCGGGGCAATAAGGAGTTAATGGCAGAAGCCCATAGCTGCCACTAAAGTCCTAGTTTAGTAATGGCAGGCATCTATGAGACACCCCCTCATCACTAAACTGTAAGTGAAAGTAAATAATCACACACCCCAAAAATCCTTTATTTGAAATAAAAGACAAAAAATCCCCCTCTTTCACCACTTTATTAACCCCATCAATAACAGCCCTCCAGGTCCGACGTAATCCACATGATGTCCCACGACGCTTTCAGCTCTGCTACACCTGACACTCACAGCAAGCGCCATAGACCACGACTGCTCACTGTGAGGGTCAGGCCGCAAGTGAAGTGAGCCGCGTGGGATCAGTGGTGACTTCACTCATGTGCTTTGCAGTGACAGGTGGAGGACTCCAGCTGTCACTGCGCATCAGCTGACTGAAGTCACCGCTGATCTTATACTCGCTTTCTTTAGCGAGGCTGCCTCCGGACACTGGTCTCCTGCTTCCATGCGGCTCATGCATATGCAGTTATGCACTGCACAACCGACCCGGAAGTAGAGCGCTGGAAACAGACGCACGGGACACCGCATGGCGGGAGACTTCAGCACCACGAACAGCAGGAGCGGGGACAGGTGAGCATCTCCCTGTGCTATCAAAATAATGCAGGGACATACTGCAGCAAATCCGCAGCAAACCGCTGTAAAACCACATGCGGATTTCGGGTGCAGTTTGCTGTGGCTTTTTACCGCAGGTGCGGTAATCTGTCAGAGGGTCCGGAATTTTCTTAAGAAAATTCCATTTTCTAGTGCGCACAGGGCCTGAGGCAACAAAGGAATGCTGAAGATATGGCCTGAGGTCACAGAGGAATAGTGATAATACGGCCTGAGTGCAGAAGGGTATGCTGAGGAGATTACTTGAGGGCAGAGAGGAGTGCTGGAGAGATGGCCTGAGGGCAGAGAGGAAAGCTGAGGAAACTGCCTGAGGGCAGAGAGGATGGACTATGCTGTAAAATAGTATGGGAATGTTGGCAGGAAGTTGATGGAGCTCACAATAAATAGTCAGCGAAAACAGTCTGTTTCTGCTGGTGTGTGTCTAATAGTGAATCCTTCCCCAGCAAGTTTTCCACAGGTCTATTCCTATAATGGAACAAGACAACAGAAGGGCTTAGCAGTAGTGTGAACGCAGCCTTAAAGGAGTCGTCCATCACTTTGTAACATTTTCTTTATGTTGGCAAGGTAGAATGAAATGGTAAATCAGAGTGGATAGTGGTTAAGGCTCTGCCCAAAATGTTTCCTCCTTGTATTCTTTGAAAGTTGAGAAATATGAGTACAAGAGTGACCATCCCATCCAGTCTTAACAATCACTCCTAAATCCCAGACCTTAAAACCCTTCTAAATAACAGACTTGACAACTAAATGTTACCCATTAAACACATCCTTGCAGGATTCATACCACTGAGCAACCTCAATTGCCCGAACCCACCATCCAGCAATCTACCTGTCAACTGCTTACAATGGTTACAGGATTCAAGATGTGATGTCCATCTAGATCAGGGGTCCCCAACCTGTAGCTCAAGAGCCAGATGTGGCTTGTGGGCCCTTGATGTGTGGCTTGCGGCTGTCTTCCAGATTTGTGCATAAGCACTAGGTCTATCAAACCGGTTTGAAGAGCAGGTCTCAAGAAGGATGACTTTTGTGAGAAGCCCCACTCAGAAGAGCATATCTGAATGAGGATTAGGTAGGAACACCTGGATTTTAGTGTAGTGCATTGTGATTTCTGTGAGGAAGCTTTGGATGTCATTATACCGGTAATAGAGGCTCTGGGTGTCACTACTGTGAGAGGTGGGAGCTAAATGTGGCTCAAAACCCGGTCTCAGAGCTGAGTGTGGCTCACCAACCTATCTCAGAGCTGAATGTGGCTCACAACCCTGTCTCAGAGCTGAATGTGGCTCAACCCTGTCTCAGAGCTGAATGTGGCTCAACCCTATCTCAGAGCTGAATGTGGTTCTCAAGGTCAGAAAGGTTGGGGACCTCTGATCTAGATCAATTGGGACCAGGTAGGTAAAACGTTAAGAGTACTGTGGATGCCTCTCATCTAAGTAAAAAATCTAGGACTTTGCAAGCATTAAAGTAGGTTAACTTTGAAAAGCAAAGTTGTTGGAATGATTCCTGTTCTATGAAACCATGAGGAATTGTACCTGCCATAGGACTATGCGATTCTTACTGCTTTTATCCTCTGATTCTGTTCATCCTTTACGTCTTGTGAATAACACTTGAGGGTTGAACTGAGGGAAATAAGTCCAGATTTACCAAACATTGAGGAATACATCCCGTGTGATGGAAGAACTCTGTTCATGAATTATTGACTAAAAGAACTTATATTCCATAGATAACAGATTCTTTAATCTTCCAAAAACGTCTTTGTTGTTATAAAACATAAATAACCCCAGCAACAAATGTCAAAGCCGCAGTAAAAGTCACACTGACTTATAGTAACAAATGAGCTCAGATAAGAGACACCGCAGAGTAATGAACTGAATTGTCTCTTCCATATAAAAGGAAACATGTTCAGCTGATTGACTTCCAGAAGTAGAATTGTTTAACCCATGGAATGAGCAAATATTCCATTTAAAGTACTGGTATAATTCAGTACTTACAGCTTCCACACTCATAAGAATAAAATGTCTCCATTGTCACTGTTCTCATCAACATGCTCATTCAGCCTTTATTTCCATATAGAGTAAGAAGATCGGGTTACAGTGGATACCCATCTTAATTGGAAATAGATAACGGGGAATCCAGCAGCCGCAAAAATTCTAAATAAATTAAAATATTTGAAAAATATTAAAATCCAGGGGTCAACACTTTTCGGGCGATAAGCTCTTAATCTTGGTCAATGTTAAGACCTTGTCACTCAAAACACGTAGACCCAATGTCTTTTGTATGTTTTTATTTTACCTTAGATTTTAATGTTTTTCTACTAAATGTGATGTTTTAATTCACTTATATTTTTTACGGCTGCTGGATTTTCTGTTATCCATTTCAACACTCTCTATTAGGCCAGAGTCGCACTTGCGAGTGACTCATTCGAGTCTCGCATCATATCACCCAGCACGGCCGCACACTCTCTGGACAGGAGCGGGTCAGCTGCATAGAAATACACGCACCACACCACACTACATGAGAAATCTCTTATACCTGTGAGCTGATGATTTTTCACTTTTCACACCCATCTTGAGGCACTAAATTGTTTTAGTCCAGGATGCACAACACACAGCCCTTGTGCCACATGTGGCTTGCCAAAGGATTTGCTGCGGACCGAAGACCAGTCCGGCAGGCGCCGCTCTCTCTTCCCTATATTCAAATGTATTTGCGTCTTTTGAATACTGTGCCACCGAGACTGCAGCAGAGAAGTGCAGAGCAGAGGAGCACTCTCATTCCCGACCCTGATGTGCAGCAGCCTGATGAGGTCAGCAAGCTGCTCACGTCATCACCCTGCTGCTGGCGCTGCAGAGGCATCTGGGATGTCTGGATGCAACAAGCTCTCAGTGGAGAAGTCGAAGATTAAATGTCTAATTATACGGGTGGGAGAGGGAGGAGGATTAGCGTTACTTCTAAAGGCCACTTTACACGCAGAGATAAATCTTTTGCAGATCTGTGGTTGCAGTGAAATCATGGACATATTGTTCCATTTGTACACAGCCACAAACCTGGCACTGATTGTCCTCAATTTCACTGCAACCACAGTTGCCAAAGATTTATCTCTGTGTGTAATGTGGCCTTTAGGCACAATATGGGGGAGGGAGGATTGTTAAAAGGGGCACAGTATAGCGAGGGGCAGTTGGACTTTATGCAAATAGAACAGTGTCAGGGGACTATTATGGGCATGGGCAGTTTGGGGGGATATTTTGGAGAAGGACAGTGTTTAAGGGGGTGCTATTATGAAGCGGGAAAGTACTGGGGAAAGAGGAGTGAAATATTTATTGTTTTGCTTTTTCATTGTCAATCAGAACTTGAGGAAGAGAACTGTAAGGGCATCGTGTGTGCGTGTGTGTGTGTGTGTGTGGGGGGGGGGGGCATGTTCTGTGTAATAGAGAGGACTATTAGGCCATCCCACTTTTTATGGGGGCTGTGGAGGCATCAAACTGTGTGGCGGGACAGTGGGGATATACTGTGAGGTGATTTGTGACATCCTGCTGTGTGTGGGAAACTCTTGCATAAGGTAGATCTATCCCTTGGTATCACAGACTTGGCCCTTTCCTTGGACCTTTTATACCTAATCAACAGGACATTCAGGGTCTCCATCTCTCACAGTACGTTCTCATCTTGCCCCTAACTGTTGGTGGCCCCTAACTGTTGGTGCCCCCCAAGGCTCCGTTTTTGGACCCCTCCACTTTTACATATACATCTTCAGCCTGGGGCAGCTCATAGAGTTCTACAGCTTTCAGTACCATCTCTATGCTGATCTACAGTACCTCTCATGACCCAATATCTCCTTGTAATGCTCAAGGGTGCAAGTGGGGAGTAAACCCTCTGGTCCACAGCACACAGTACACCTAAGTGGCATAACTTAGGTGCACACTGGGTTTTCACCAGAGCCTCTGATGGTGAGGATGGACTGGGCTGACGGTAGCAACCAGGTGCCACTTAGGGAGACTCGGTGCTGGAACAGCTAGCCCCAGGGGTATAGATACTGACAATCTCTGTAAAGGCACATGCAGCCAGGATGGCTGATGCAGCAGGCACAGCCAGTATGGATAGATGCAGCAGCAGATACAGCTGGTGTAACTAGGTGCAGCAGCAGCTATGGCAGGCACAGCTGGTACTGATAGGTGCAGTAGCGGATTCAGCAGATACAGATGGTATAGATAGGTGCAGCAGTGGGTACGGCTGATAAAGCTGGTACAGATAGGTGCAGCAGCTATATCAAATACTGGTATTAGTGATACAGCATACAGCAATATAGTGGTTGTAGCAGCTACACAAGGGACCTGACAACGATCAACGCGTCCCTAAAAGTTGCCCAGGCACTTCCCAAAAGGGAAAGGTGCCTTAAATACATGGTGTGTCCACCCATATCTTGTCCACCGCCATTAACTTGAGAATGGCGGCAGCTATAGGCATAGAAGTGGTGTCTATATAGTAAAGTAGCCATGCGCTACGCAATGAAACCACCTATAGCGCCACCTGGTGGAGAACAACGGAGTTAGCTTTTTTTAGTTCAAAAATGGAACGAGATACAGAAAAAAGTGTTACAAAGTTGAAGGGCATCATCAATTCAATACGAATCGACACCTTGCATACAGAAATGCTGTGATTACAATGTGTAAAACTCACAAGGCTGCGGACGTGAAGTGATACCTCATGGAGAACTTCCTACAAGTCATTGGGTATGCTGGCTGCGTGGAGTAGCCTCCACGCTCACCTGACCTGACCCCATTGGACTTCTTTCTGTGAGGTCACATCAAACAGCAGGTGTATGCAACCCCTCCACCAACATTGCAGGACCTACGACGACGTATCACAGATGCTTGTGCAAGCGTGTCACCTACCATATTGCACAACGTGCAGCAAGATGCAGTATGCTGTCCAGAGTCCAGATGTGCATTGCAGCTGATGGTGGCCACTTTGAGCATCAAAGTTAAATGAGCGCCATATGCATGACCAGCATTCAATGTTTTGAGTGGTCATGGGTTTCATATCATAGCATTTCTGTATGAAAGGTGTTGATTTGTATTGAATTGATGATGCCCTACAACTTTGTAATTCACTTTTTTCTCTATCTCGTTCCGTTTTCGAGATAAAAATGCTAACCCCGTTGTGTTCCACCAGGTGGCGCTATAGGTGGTTTAATTGCATAGCGCATGGCTACTTTACTATACCTAGACACCACTTCTATATCTATAGCTGCCGCCGTTCTCAAGTTACTGGCAGGGGGCAGGATATGGGTGGACACACTGTAGTACCTCTCAGCCGCATGCTGAGAGCCGCTTCCAGGTTAGAGTATGCTGGCCCTTTAAGAAAAAGTGTGCATACCCTAAATGTGCTCCCAGGAGGCCTCTACAGCGTGCGCAGGTCCTAGGAGCCAATGGCAGGAACTGGGACTGTAGCAACCACCGATGAGCGGCCATGAGGGTGAGTGAGCCAACGTCTCATATGGGTAAGAGGCACAGGACAGTGTAGGGACGCCAATGGTACAATTCCTTACTAAACAGAATCCCTCAATATCTGTCTACTATTTTATCCTTTTCGCTCGATTTCTAAAACTTAATGTGGATAAAACAGAATTCATCATCTTTCCCCATCTCACTAAACCCCACCAACAGACTTATCCATCAGAGTCAATGGCTGCTCACTTTCTCCAGTCCTGCAAGCTCACTGCTTCAGGCTAACCCTTGACTCTGCTCTCTCCTTCAAGCCACATATCCAATCCCTTTCCACCTCTTGCAGACTCCAACTCAGAAATATTTCCTTGAGCCATACATTCCTTAATCAAGATTCTGCAAAAACACTAGTGCATTCCCTCATCATCTCCCACCTTGACTACTGTAACCTCCTGCTCTGTGGGCTCCCTTCTTAAACTTTTGTGTGAGAGTGTAAAGCTGTGTCTCCTACGATCCACTAGAGGGTTTTCTTTGCACACTTGACAAACAAAATCTGTGTGGTCAAGTACAGGACAATGTGTGGATCAGGCTCACAGAGTGCAGACATGTGGTGAACTGCTCTCAGCCCGTTTATCTAGAGTACTGTATCTGATAGAGACTTTCTGCTGCGCGTGTGAGAGGTGTTAGTGTCACATCGACAAAGTAGGCATTTGGTGTCCTGCTGAAAGCTAAATTCCAGAAGACATCCTTGGGTGTTGCCGGCATGAAATCCCTTGCTGAACCCGTTCCTGTGGTGACACCTTCTGGATGTTGTCGGCCACCAAAGATACAGATAGTCCGTTTGATACTACCGAAGATACAGATACCCCATTTGGATCTACCAATATCCCCTTTGGTCAAATATTCCTGTAGAGGACAAGTGGAACCGTACGTCCTGAGCTCAAGCTGCACTCAGATATTTTTGGCGGGAAGTGTGCATACTTCCAAACTAGTTTAGATGGGTTGAACTGGCAGCCATTTAGACAGGACTGAATTTGTTTACATGTAAAACTGCAGTTGCTGTTAAAGCTTGGCACCCAGGTAGCCTGTTGCTGTGTGCGGTAAGCAGAAGGGGAGGTTACCATTCTAGTTAAGTTTGTAAGTCATTGTGCTCACCCATTGACACGTTCTTCCGTACACGTACACCCAGTGATCTATACTGCGCACATAGATTAGTAATTGTGCTCTTGTACTAGGCAGAGCGCCTGTAGGTAAATTTATTCAGATATTTCCAGATACATTGGAGAATTTCGTTAGGGCAGCACATTAGTCCCGGTCTTTCCTGGCCTGATGTATGTTATGCTTTCTTTGTGATCTCGGGGAGTTATTTTGTGTTACTCATTCCAATTTGAGCATAAAAACCTAGTTTCCCGACATTGTCTGATTTCGTTCCTGATCTGCGGGCCCACTGTATTCTGAAAGTAACCTCTCCTGTTCACATATCTACCCCTCCAATCTATTGTCAATTCAGCCCCCTGACTAATCCACCTCTCCCCCCTCTATTTCCCAGTTTCCCATTACCCAAAAGCTGGGTTTACACACTGCAACATCGCAAAGGACATCGCTGTAACGTCACCGGTTTGGTGACGCAATAGCGACCTCCCTAAGTCTCTGCTAAGTATCTGGTGAGCGTTCAAACCGGCAAACCTGGCCAACAACTTACCAGCGATCCGGACCTGCAGAGCGACCTAGCTGGTTGTTGGGGACGTTGATAAGCAGCCTTTTGAAAGGGAAGTTGCTAACAAAGTCGCTGAAAAGGATTCACACACTGAAACCTCATGCTGCACAGCGGGAAACAAAGGACCTAGGAATGGTCCTGAACGACTTGTAGTGATCAGCAACTTCCAGCAACTTCACAGCAGGGGCCAGGTCGCTGATAGGTTTCACACACTGCAACATCGCAAACAACATCGCTATTGCGTCACAAAACCGGTGACATTACAGCGATGTCGTTTGAGATGTTGCAGTGTGTAAACCCAGCTAAAGACTCAGGTTGTGCATGGCTTTGTATGTCATGATTAGGGTTTTGAACCAGTCATCTCCGTACATCTGTGACCCACTCTCCTGGTACTTACCTGCATGCAACCTCCAACACTCACAAAATCTCCTTCTCTACTCCCCTATTATCTCCTCTTCTCACAATTGCAAACAAGATTTCTCCCATGCATCCCACCATACTCTGGAACTCTCTACCCCAACATATCCGATTCTCACCTACAGGAGAAATATATCTTTGTACTGTTTTTGGCTAACACCTACAGGAGGAAACCTTCATAAGGAACCTGAAAACCCACCTCTTTTGACAAGCCAACAACCTGCAATATCTCTTAATGTACTATACCGCTGCACGACCAGCTCTACCTTCACCTACTGTATCCTCACCCATTCCCTGTAGACTGTGAGCCTTCACTGACAGGATCCTCTCTCCTCCTGTACCTGTCTGTGCCTGAATAATTCATGATTATTGTACTTGTTTTTATTATGTATACCCCTTTGTCACATGTAAAATGCCATGGAATAAATGGCCCTATAATAATTATACTTTTATACAGTGCCTTGAAAAAGCATTCATACTTCGTGAACTTTTTCACATTTTTTCACCACTCAGCATTTGGCCACTTGTATGGGGTGAACTGTTCTTAATTAGGCCAGACGTATGGGTCCTATTGTTTGTTAAATAAAGAAGAGTTAATATAAAAAAGGGCCTTGTTTCTGTCACCGGGGTTACATGACTCACAGCTTCAGAGCTTCAGTGCCAGCTGGGGAATCACTGAACGGCTTCACTTAAAGAAGGATTCTACATCATCTCAATTGAGGAGTGTCATAAACCGAGCCAGGGGGTGGTCACTCAGATGTCCCTCCAATAGGTCGTGGACCTGTCAATCTGTAATGAAACCGCACCTCGCAGCCCCACCCTGACGTCTCTAATACATTGGGGTAACGCGATATGACCTAGTCACTTCCGCCAACACGCAACGTTCCGCACCCCAAGGGATACATAAGATCTATTTGGCGCAATGTAACACTGATACCTCCTATACCCATGGGCATGCGGAGGGAGACAGAGCAGGACACACACACTTTGACGCGGCACCCAGCTTTCACACAACCCCGTACCGCTAGGTTTGAATGACAGAAACGACTTGTCAGTTTTTCTTTTTTTTTTTTTTTTTTAAACATATTTTATTTGATGTCAGCAAGCACATATCATCAACAAGAGAACATGTTGTTACATTCCATAAAATGTCTCCGGATCGTACAATGCATCTGTTACATCATTTTCTTTTTCATTGTCACAACAATTTCATCTCCATAGAATTATCTTAACAATAATTTACTCTAACTTAACAACCTAACCTATTTGTTCCCTTCAGTTGGTCCTTTGGATGCTCCCCATCTTCAGTGTCCCTAGTGTCCCTGCAGTGTCTTCCACACAATACCAAGACGTGTGTTCAAATGCTTTAATTAACTGGGTGATTTCCGTCTGTGTGAAGCTTTGCTCAATAAATGTTCTCCATTTTTTGAAGAATCTTTTAGTGGACTTCTCCTTATGTTTCTCCGAATCCAGTTTGTCGTACATCATTATTGTTTTTAGGGTATCAACTATTTCTGTATTTCTCGGTGTCTGTCTTATCAGCCAATTCCTAAGTAGGCATTTCTTGACTACAAGCAATACTATGTGTATTACACCTGGAATGTGAGCACTTGCTCTGTCAGTTTCTGTAGGGGCTTCTATACAGTGAAACAAACAGGCCTGAGGGGTGACGGGTATAACTACTTTCCAAATCCTCAATATGTACGCCGCCGCTTCCTCCCATACCCCCCTCACCTGTGGGCATTCCCATATGCAGTGAAACAGTTTTGCTTTATGGAGTCCACATTTAGGGCAATGGTCCAAGAAATGCACTGGTGAGCTGCTATGTGGTATATTAAAGGCGTATGTTGCGTTGTGTACTAGCTTAAATTGCATCTCCCTCCATTGTTCATTTATCATTACTTTCTTAACAGATTCCAACCCCCTTAGAATTTTATCATAGATGTCCGGATCGCCCAGAGCCGTCTCCCAGGTTTTAAATATTTGCTCTTTCCAGGGGCCCTGTACTTGATCTCTCAATCGTTGGTATATGATCGAAAGGGATTCATGTTCCGCTCCCTGACCAATCAATACATCAAAACTCCCCTTCTTCTCAGCCTTCCCAACCTCTTTTACCACTGATGTGTAATGTGTTGTTATTTGTAAATATTGTAGGTAATGATGATTTTCCATGTTAAATTTTTCCGATACCTCCGCCCAGCTCAGGACTCTCCCCTCCTCCGTTTTCAGTAAATCACCCAACCTCCGTATCCCCCTCTGCTTCCATCCTTGAAATAATTTGTTTTGAGACCCTTGAATAAAATTTGGATCCTCCCACAACGGGGTAAATTTTGAAAGACAATAAGGGAGTCTATACTGTTTTCTCAGTGCTCTCCAGGCCCCCACCGTGTCCTTTATTAAACAGCTCTGTTTCACGTACGTTGGTATTTTATCTAGCTTCATATGTAATACCGCTACCAAGTTAAAAGGGCTTGTTAGCTCCCTCTCCAGCTGAACGTTAGAAAAGAAGGTTGTCCCATTGATCCAGTCTTTTATATGTCTGGCAAGTGCCGCTAAGTTGTACAATCTAATCATGGGCATTTGTACCCCTCCGTCTTTTTTCTGTAGACACAGCTTTGAGTAGGATACTCTTGGTCTCTTTCCCTGCCATAAAAATTTTACAAACGCTTTTTGCAACTTGTTGATATCGGTGTGTTTCAGCAGTAAGGGAATAGTTTGTAGAGGATAGAGCAAGCGGGAGAAGCTGATCATCTTTATCAGATGTGCTCTGCCAAACAGGGACAGGGAAAGATTTTTTCACCTGTCTAGCTCTTTAGTTATTTTTTCAATTAGGTGTGGATAGTTAAGTCTATATAATGACATTGAGTCTCTGCCTATTTTAATTCCTAAATAAGTGATGTAGTGCGGGGCTATGGCTACTTCTATTCCCTCACCTTGCCTATTTCCCAGGGGTGTCAAATATAGAATCTGACTTTTACTGATATTTATCCTGTAGCCTGAAAAGGAGCCAAAGTACGTCAGTTTGTCTATTACCTTCTTCAGATGGTTGTCTGGGTCTGACAAAAAAAAGCATATCGTCTGCAAAGCAGGTTAGTTTTATCTCACTATTCCCCACCTTGATTCCTGAGAAATCTTCTGATTTTATTAAGTATTGGGCTAATGGTTCAAGGGCCAAGTCAAACAGAAGAGGGGACAGGGGGCACCCTGCCTGGTCCCCTTCTGTAGCTGAAAAGATTTTGACAGAAAGCCCATTGTGGAAATTCTAGCTTCAGGCGTAGCGTAAAGTGCCTCCATATAGTTCCGAAAAGTACCCATTATGCCAAATGTATCTAATACTAGCCCTAACCAATGCCAATTTACATTGTCAAAGGCCTTTTCCGCGTCTAAGGCCAATAACGCAGGGGTCCCCTTTATCAGGCCCGGTCTTTTTGTTCCATCTAGTACCGCCAACACTGTGCGAATGTTGAATACTGCTAACCTATTTTTAACGAACCCCACTTGATGTGGTCCTACTATCGATGGGAGGATCAATGCTAGCCTGTCTGCCAGGATTTTAGAGATTATTTTAATGTCTTGATTTATCAGCGATATGGGTCTGTATGATGAAGGGTCCGAGGGGTCTTTTCCTTGTTTGTGTATTACCTTTATATACGCCATATGGCCAGACTGTAGTAGAATTTTATTTTGGAGAGTGTAGTTGAAAACTTTTACCAAAGTGGGCATAACATCTTCCTGTAGTATTTTATAAAATTCCCCCGTCATTCCATCGGGGCCTGGGGCCTTGTTATTTTTAAGGTTTTTCACAACTGTTCTCACTTCCTCCTCGTTTATTGGGGCATTTAACATTTCCCTGTCCGACTCCGTAATTGTGGGTAATGACAGATTGTTTAGGAAGTTTCCTCCTTCTGTGTCATTTGCTGGCCCTTGTTCATATAGTTTTTTTGTAGAATTCTCCAAATATGTCATTGACTTTGTCAGTTTTTCTTTAAAGAAACTTTTTTTTTTTTTTTTTTGACATGTCGACTATATGACATCCTGACTGTGACACCCTTGCTTTGCTAGCACTGTCTGATCATGGCGTTGATTAATACCTACTGTTTTGCATTTTAACATTATTGCATACATTGTCTCTGAAAAAAATTTTTTCACCAATTTAAAATAATTTCTACTGTTTTTGTGCTCGCTGTACTGTACATCAGAATTTTGTTCTGTTCTTGTAGGGATTGTGATTTTGTCCGCCTTTTGTATATTATTGTATTTTGAGAGATATGTGTATTAGACTGTGATATGTTAATACCCTTGAAGTCTTCACCTGCTTTTTGCAGCTACTAATTGTATACTTGCATTTGCATTTTAAATCACTCTGCTAATGCAATACCCGCACCATTTGTGTTAAAAGGGTGGTGCTGCATGGCAGTTTGCACTGGACCCGTGGAAGCTAAGTTCTAGCGAAATGGCACGCCGTCGTCCGGCGTTGTATGGCTTGTCTCACCCTCCCCACTGCTTGTACCCTCATGTTTCCCCTGCAGTAAAGACGGAGTGATATGGTGATCATCTGGAGTGCAACTTTCTTTCTCTTTTGGATTTATCTTGGTCTTCACCGCAAGTCTGCACCATGATCCCCTTCATGGCTCAGCGGGGCTCAAGTAGCTGAACGTGTAGTAACACGCGGAGTAGGTGGTGCACCGGGACTCTTACCTCTTTTTTTTATATATATATATATATATATATATATATATATGTTGTTGTGTGTAGTTGCCAGTGTTTGTGTAGGGGCTGTACATGTTCTGGGTGTTGTCTGGGTGTGGCGGGGGGTGAGAGCGGTGTTGTATGTGTGTTGCGTGTGTTGCGTTGTTTGTGGAGCGCTGTGTGTCTGTAGCGTTGTGTGTGTGTTGCGCGGTTTGTGTTGGGTGTGGTGTGTTTTGGGGGGAGGTATGTTTTGTGCAATGTGTGTGTGTTGCGTGGTATGTGCGTATATTTATGTATGCCGCGGTGTTTGTGTGTTGGGTGTTGTGTGTGTGCAGCGTTGTCTGTGTGTGTGGGTGTCTGTGTAGGGCGGTGTTTGTGGTTCCCAGTGTGTGTGTGGTGTGTTGTGTGTGTGTGTGTTGGGGGGAGGTGTGCACCTCCTATCGTGCTCCATCCCCCATGCTGCGCACCCCCCATCGTGCTCCATCCGCCATGCTGCGCAGCCCCCATCGTGCTCCATCCGCCATGCTGTGCACTCCCAAACATGCTCCATCCGCCATGCTGCGCACTCCCAAACGTGCTCCATCCGCCATGCTGCGCACTCCCAAACGTGGTCCATCCGCCATGCTGCGCACTCCCAAACGTGCTCCATCCGCCATGCTGCGCACTCCCAAACGTGCTCCATCACCCATGCTGCGCACTCTCCATCATGCTCCATCGCCCATGCTGCACCAGCATCAGCCTCTCCGCCCCCAGCATCAGCCTCTCTCCTCCCAGCATCAGCCTCTCTCCTCCCAGCATCAGCCTCTCTCCTCCCAGCATCAGACTCTCTGTCCCCAGCATCAGCCTCTCTTCTCTCAGCCTCCCCCCTCCCAGCCTCCCCCAGCATCAGCCTCCCCCTCCCAGCCTCCCCCAGCATCAGCCTCTCGCCTCCCAGCCTCCCTCAGCATCAGCCTCTCTCCTCCCAGCCTCCTCCAGCATCAGCCTCTCTCCTCCCAGCCTCCCCCAGCATCAGCCTCCCCCTCCCAGCCTCCCCCAGCATCAGCCTCTCTCCTCCCAGCCTCCCCCAGCATCAGCCTCTCTCCTCCCAGCATCAGCCTCTCTCCTCCCAGCATCAGCCTCTCTGTCCCCAGCATCAGCCTCTCTTCTCTCAGCCTCCCCCCTCCCAGCCTCCCCCAGCATCAGCCTCCCCCTCCCAGCCTCCTCCAGCATCAGCCTCCCCCTCCCAGCCTCCCCCAGCATCAGCCTCTCGCCTCCCAGCCTCCCCCAGCATCAGCCTCTCTCCTCCCAGCCTCCCCCAGCATCAGCCTCTCTCCTCCCAGCCTCCCTCAGCATCAGCCTCTCTCCTCCCTGCCTCCTCCAGCATCAGCCTCTCTCCTCCCAGCCTCCCCCAGCATCAGCCTCCCCCTCCCAGCCTTCCCCAGGATCAGCCTCTCTACTCCCAGCCTCCCTCCTCCCAGCCTCCCCCAGCATCAGCCTCCCCCTCCCAGCCTCCCCCAGCATCAGCCTCTCTCCTCCCAGCCTCCCCCAGCATCAGCCTACACCAGCATCAACCTACCCCAGCATCAGCCTACACCCTCCCAACCTCCCCCAGCATCAGCCTACCCTAGCATCAGCCGACCCCAGCATCAGCCTCTCTCCTCCCAGCCTCCCCCAGCATCAGCCTCTCTCCTCCCAGCCTCCCCCAGCACGCCGTGCTCCTCTGCCGACACTCACAGATCCGATCGCATACATTCACACACACACACACACACTCACACATCAGAACACACTCACACACATCCGATCGCATACACTCACACACACACTGACGATATCGCACATACGCGCTCACACTCACAACATCCGGAGATACCACATGCTTCTGGCCATGTGATCCTCCGGCAGGTCCTGGAAGGTCACTCCACAGTATCGCCGCCGAGAAGCAAGTGATATCCCGGGATGTTGTGAGTGTGTGGATGCGATGTGATGTGTGTGTGAGAGTGAGTGTGATCTGATGTGTGTGTGTGTGTGTGTGTGTGTGTGCGTGTGTATATTCCGCCGCTGCAGGACCTTGATGCGCTGGTAACTATGCTACCATGGTTACCAGCGTATCCCGTCCCCCGCTCGCACGGGAGCCCACACCAGCATACGACGGCAACCCCAGCAATGCGAGGGTATGTGTCGGCTGGGTTGGCGGCGTACGCTGATGTGGGCTCCCGGGGTTACAGTACTCACCTGGGAGTCGTGGCTCCGTGTCGGTTCGGGGAATGCGTGCGGGGGGCGGGGCCAGAGCGAGCGTGCATTGCGTGAGGGGGCGGGGCGTGGCCGAGTTGCCAATGCTTGCAGGGTGCCGGGGCAAGAGGCCAATCCGTGGGGGGGCGGAGCCTGGGCGAGCGGCCGGCCAATCCGTGTGCGGGCGGAGCCTGGGCGAGCAGCCAATCCGTGCGGGGGGGCGGGGCCATGGCGAGCCCAGCGGCCAATCAGCTTTGTGTCACCGTAAGGACACAATTTTGGAGCAAGACAGACAGACAGACAAACAGAAGAATAAGGCAATTATATATATAGATAGGCCTGGTCCTTTAACAGGACTATATCGGGCCAGAAACCAGCCTAGGTAGCATGTAAAACTAAGCCGAACTCACAGACATGGGATTCTGGAATCGAGATAAAAGATCTAGCCCAAGATTAAATTATATATTTAATCGCCTTAAGGGTACAATAAGTAACACACTATATACAAAATGGGATTTACAGATATTACGTCAGAAATACAGATAAGTTATTGCTGCAAGCAGATACAGATAAATCAGTTACCTTTTCTTGTTTCTTATGAATCGGCCTGTTGTTGGTTGGCACAGGGGAGGCGCTGTGGAGACACTGTTTTCCTGGGACGACTCACACGTGTACCACACATGACCTCTCAGAGAAGAACACTCACAAAATGTGCGATCTGACTTTTGTGAACTAACGTACCTCCCATGTTTCATCCCACCTTGTGACCTAAAACTGGGCTGAACATGAGCTGTGCCTTTAGTTTCCAGAAAGTTATGAATTTGCAGTTTTCCCCATATCTCCACCTCTGAGCGTCTCACATAGAAAGTATGACAATAATTTTTATAGTTATGATTTGATATATCCATAGTTATGAAACATGATGTCTGTGGGCTCCCCTTGGTGAGTTATTAATTTTGAACTGATCCGCAGGTCGCATTATAAATAGAAAATTTGTGTGACGTGAGTCTTGTCGTCATGAAGCTGGATATATACCTGTCTTATATGTGGGAGCAAAGCGCTCCCTAATATTGTCACTCTTACACAGGAGCCTCAAAGTCTAGGTTTATTGTTTTGAAGCTGGTTGTAAAACTTCCTGGCTGAAAACTCTTAACAGCAGGGGGCTGCTCTGACTTTCTTAGTGTTGTTTGGATTTGTCACCTGGCCATTTGGTGACAAGATCTGGGGAATTCCTTCCTGCATGGCAGGGGGTGTATAAATGAGCAGTGACAGCTGACTGACATATGAAAGTCATATTCCACATACTAATCCTCACACCTCCCCTCTTTAGAGTGCACTAGGGGGCAGCACATTCCTGTGTTCACCTGTGCGCCCATCCACGACCTCCAGGAGGGTCTTGCTGGGACAACTCATCCAGCATTACCGTGGTCACTGCCCTTCTTTTGGCAAATGGTTAAGTAGTGCTGCTGGAGTACAAGGCTCCAGTGCAACAACCTACCATTTGTCCCAGAAACGGTGTGTAACTAGCTGAGGATTGTGGTCCATCTCCATGATAAAGTAGAGCCTGTATAGGTAGGGTTGCAGAGGCTGCAGAGCCCAAACTATGGCTAGGCATTCCTTTTCCATTTTGAGTAGGCTACCTCCCGCGGCAACAGCTTTCTGCTCAGGTACAAGAAAGGGTGTTTCTGGCCCATAGCGTCAACCTGGCTGAGTAAAGCACCGAGGCCAAAGTCACTGGCGTCAGTTTGTACTACAAATAGCTGTGTTAAGTTGGCTGCCTGTAGTACTGTGAAGCTGGATAGGGTCGGTCTTGAGTGCCTGGAAGGCTATATCGCAGTCAATTGTCCAATCGAGTGCAGAGGGCAGCCTCTTGTTGGTGAGGTCCGTCAGGGGCTTTGCCAGGCTACTATAGTGTGGAACAAACCTCCTTTAATACCCGGCGGCCCCCAAGAAGGACATCACCTGCTTTTTGGTCCTGGGGGTGGGCCAGGATGTGATGGCATCCACTTTCCTGGGCTCTGACTTCAGAGCCTCCCCTGTTGTGAATGTCATCCGAGTGGGTGCTGGTATGGAGCTCCCTCTGGTGGCCAGGAATGCTAATGAAGATGAGTCAGAATCTGTGACTCAAACAGGTGTTGCAGGTAATTGGGAATCCAGGAAGTCCTATTGCAGATCAGCCTAATGTATTTAGGAGAGCAGTTGCCGCCTGGCGGCTACTGGTGGTAGCTGTTTTTCTGCTGCTTCTGAAGATGGCTGTGACTTTTCCCTTCAGTTTCTCCCATTTATTCTGTACCTGAATCTACTCCAGATAAGTTTGCTTTTTTCTGTGCTTAATTGCTGAAAATGCACTTAAAGGTGTTTCTGCTTATTCCATTTGGTTCTGTGTTTGGTTTCATGTATGTCAGAATCTGTTTTTCTGCTTTTGTGAGCAGGGCAGCTCCTCCAGCAAGAAAGAGAGCTTGCTCCCTGTTCATGTTTGGATTATTTGCACTTTAGAATATTGTTTGTTCTGTGATTTTGTTTCTTTCTATTATATCTGCAGTTCTATTTAAAGTGTCTGGCACAAGAGTACCTGATATAGCGGGGGAAGACCGAATGGTCTTAGTATTTTTTTCCTACTAGCAGTTTGGTATTTTTTGCAGGGTTTTTTGCTGGCCACAATCAGTTCTGTCCTGTCCTGTTGTATCTAGTAAGTTGGGACTCACCTTTGCTAATCTATATTTTCTATCTGTGTACTGTGTTTTCTTACATCACCGTTGTTGCATGTTGGGGGCTTGCTATTTCTTTGGGGACTGCTTCGAGGCAAGTTAGGATTCCTCATTTCTATCTTTGAGGGGTAGCAAGTTTCTCAGGCAGTGACGAGGTGTCTAGGTGTGTTAGGAACATCCCACTGCTACTTCTACTGTTGTCTGATAGATAGGGGATTGCAGTCAGCTTAGTTTCCAACTATTCTTGTGATTTTGTTTTTTGCCTGATTAATGTGATTTTTTTGTGATCGTCCACGGTTACCAGATCGTAATACTCCCTGTCTACTAAACAAGGTAGAGGACCTCACTCATGACCAGCTACCACTTCCCCACCTTAATGGTTAGACCTGCCTGGCGGATTTGTCTGATCACCTGTGATAAATGCTCCAGGTGATCCTCCCAGATGGGACTGAAGACTGCAAAGTCATCCAAGTACATGTTGGCGTGTCCTTCAAGTCCTTTGAGCAGGGTATTGACCATTCGCTAAAAAATGACAGGGGCATTCTTATTTCCAATTGGCATTACCATGGACTCATACAGTCCAAACGGGATGCTAAAGACAGAGCGTTCCCGAGCCTCATGGGTCAGGGGAATCATGACAGCGTTGAGCCCCCTGTAGTCCACGCAAAACCGAGTTGTTAGGTCCTTCCTTGGGACAAGGACTACGGGAAAGGCCCTAGGGCTGATGGATCCCCTGTGTCCACGTTATGGAGAGCCGACTCTGTCTTTCCGGGCTAGTTGTTGAACAACTCCAGGAATGGGTTGAGGGTGTCCCACAGCTGAGACCGTTGGTCCTCCAAGAGCAGGTGGCCACTCTCCACATCCTCGATGGACTCACCCTGCTGGACCTGGACGAGCAAATCCAGGAGGGTCTCCGCCTCTCCCTCTTCAAGTAAGTTGCACACGGGAAGTGCACAAGTTGCCAACTCATGATGTGCCTTCATGTTCACGTGGAAGGCCTTCCACCCTCCACGGGTGTGGTCCGGGGTGACCAGGTACGTTGCAGGGTTGAGCTGCTGGTATATGAGGTATGGGCCTTCCCAGGCTGCCTGAAGCATATTTTGTGGTATGGGGACCAGTACCTACACCTTTTGACCCACCTGGTAGGTCCTCTCACAAGCATTCTGGTCGTACCAACGCTTCTGATCGGCCTGGCCTTGAGCCATATTGTCGTGCACCGCGTCAAGGCCTGCATTTTGCCCTGGAAGCGCACGACATACTCAATGACCGATACTCCAGGGCTGAAAAATTCCCTTTCCCAAGCCTCTTTCCCAAGACCCAGGGTTCCCCGCTTCGTACAGGAGCTGAAAAGTTGTGAATCCTGTTGAGGCCTGTAAAACCTCCCGATAGGCCAATAACAGGTTTGGTAATACCAATCCCAGTCACGCTCATGGGATTCGACCAACATCTTACGCATCTGCTTTAGGGTGCCATTGAACGGCTCACACAGGCCATTAGTCTGTGCGTCGTACTGGTTGGCAACCAGATGTTTCACCCGGATTTGCTTACATAGGGGTTCTATCAGCTGCGACATGAATTGGGTGCCCCTGTCAGTGAGCATTTTCTGTGGAAAATCCACTCAGGAGAATATCTCCAGCAAAGCGGAAGCCACCTTGTCGGCCTGAATGGACGACAAGGCTACCGCTGCGTGGTACTGTACCAGGTGACATAATCTACTACCGTTAGTATGAAGCGTTTCCCAAAGTTGCTGGGGATGGCCGGCGGTCTGACCTGATCCACTGCCACACTCCTGAAAGGCTCATCAATGTTGGGCAAAGATACCAGTGGGGCTTTAGGGCACGGCCTCGCTTTCCTGACTCTGATATTCTTCTTTGCAAAATACCTGTAGTGCAGTTAAGTTGGATGGAGGCATATGTAAATAACAATTTTCAAATCTTATTGCAAATCCGCCATAAGATTTAGTTCTGGACAATGACTGGGTCATTCGCACACATGAATATGCTTTTATCAAAACCATTCTATTGTAGCTCTGACAATATGTTTAGGGCCATTGTCCTGCAGGAAAGTTAACCTAGGCCTCGGTCTCACGTCTGTTGCAGCCTCTAACAGGTTTTACTCCAGTATTGCCCTGTATTTACCTCCATTGATCTTCCAAACTTTCCCTGTCCCTGCTGAAGAAAAGCCTCCACACAGGATGATGCTGCCACCACCATGTGTGATTCAGGGGGATGTGCAGTGTTAGTCAATATATTGCATTTGGCAAACAGGACCTCTTATAGTTTGCTTTCAAAAAAGTCTTTCTTCCATAAGAGGCAGATTTGTGCAGCATACAACAAATAGTCCCCCTATGGACAGATCCCCCCACCCCCCTTCTTCTCCAGAGTGACCATGGGCGACCTTGCTACTTCTCTAAATAGTGCTCTCCAGGCTTGGGATGTCAGTTTAGGTATACAGCAATGTCTTGGTAGGTTTGCAATTGTGCCAGACTCCTTCCATTTTTGAATGATGCATTGAACAGTGCTCTGTGAGATGTTTAGAGCATGGGCTACTTTTTTTTTTTATAACCTAGCCCAGCTTTACTTTTCTGCACAATTTTATCTCTGACCTATCTGATGTGTTCCTTGGATTTCATGATGCTATATGATCCCCAATGTTCTCAAACCTCTGAGGCCTACACAGAACAGCTGTTATACTGAGAATAAATGTCACGAGTGTCTCCCATCCTTTACAGACTTGTGACAGCTCTGGAATTGACCTTAATTACTCTGTGATCATAAATGTGTTTGCTTTCTCTTGGTGCACCAAGGGTTAATTAAATTTTCTTTGCTAGTAGCTCCTGGTTAGTTCATTTTAGTTGCAGCCCGATTGTGACTACTCGCATCTTCTTTAAATAGTCACATGATCCATCACATGATGCTGGTTATAGATTGCATTCTGAACTCGCCACTGTGGAGGGAGGAAGTAAGTCTCTAGGAGCTGCTGGTGATCTCCTGCTAGAGTTCTATTGCTGGAGTTCTGTAGCTAACAGCCCTGGTAGCTGACTGCAATAGAGGAAGTTTGTGGATATCCTTTTTGTCTATGTTCCCCTATCTGTCTTCCTGCCCCTATCTAGTATTACATCACTGGTAATGTCTAGTGCACTCACCGGCCTTTGCACTAGCCAGGGTGAGTGGAAGGACAGCGAGGGACCAGGCACATGATGGTGGAAGGGGGAAGGGCTTGCTTAGGCTGCTTTCACACCTCCGGTTTTTGCTCTGCGGCACAATCCGGCACTTTGCAGGAAAAACGCAATTGTTTTTTTTTGCTGCCGGTTGCGTTTTTCCTGCATAGACTTTAATTAGTGCCGCACTGTGCCGCATAGCCTTGCGTTCGGTCCGGTTTTTGCCACATGCGGCAGATTTAGCTAATTCGGCGGCCGGATGGAACGTTGCCTGGCACGTTTTTTTGTGCGTCCAAAAAAAACGCATCGCGCCGCATCCAGCCGATGCGGCGCTTTTCTCAATGCATCCCTATGGATGCCGGATGCGGCAAAAACCGCATCCGGCCGCCGCATGCGGTTTTTGCCACTGCGCATGCTCAGTAGCATGCCGCAAGCGGCAAAAACCGGACGGGCCGCATGTAAAAACCTTATGCAAAGGATGCGGCGTTTTCACCGCATCCGTTGCATGGGTTTCACAGCCGGTTTGAGCCGCACGGCTCAAACCGGATGTGTGAAAGCAGCCTTAGGGACGTTAGGGAGCTCAGGGTACAGACACAGGATACTGTCAGGTGGGGAGCCATATCCCCTCTGCCTAACGTAAGGGCCTTCCTACCCTGGTTTCCATCCACCGTTGTAACCTTTGTGCTGTGCCAGGAGGTCCCTTGCATAAGCATGACAATAAATTACACACCTGTGGACTCCGTTTACTAATTTGGTGACTTCAGGAGAATTAGTCATCCATGACATTATTTAGGGATATCAGACTACAGGGACAGACAAAACATTGAGCGGAGGAGTCAGCCTCCATTTTTCTGTACACTTTCTGACAGGTGTGTAAAGTCCATGTGCTGCTTTTCTTCTATTTATACGGTTTTACACTATTCATTATAGTTATTGGCGGCATGCGGGTGTTTATCACTATTATACCACTTACTACTTAGTGTGTGTCACATAAAACCCAATAAAATACATTTAAGTTGGTTAGTATAGTGTGAAAAAAAGGTGGCACTTGAAAGCAAAGTGGCACACGTAAAACAAAAATGACACTTCACGGCCATGCACAGCGTCACTGACATCTATGGAATGAGGGTTATGTGGGAGAAGACCGTACACCGGGTTTATCTTATTGGGGCTCCTGAAATGATTAGGCTGGGGTGGCCCAGTAGTGGAAAATCCCTTTAAGGTTGAATAACTGTAACATATAATTTATGAATGTGTTGATTTGCTGCTACAGGTAGATGTCACCACAACGCAAAACTTTTTTTTAGTTTTGATGGCGTGCTTCCCCAGAGCAACTACTGACTATCCACTGCTTTTCTTATCTGTGTGTTGGTTGCAGCAGTGATGTCATGACTACAACGCCTATCCCCGCAGCAGATCACATTATATCAGCTGAGTTCAGTGATTGGCTGCAGCAGTGATGTCATGACTACAACGCCTATCACCGCAGCAGATCACATTATATGAGCTGAGTTCAGTGATTGGCTGCAGCAGTGATGTCATGACTACAACGCCTATCCCCGCAGCAGATCACATTATATCAGCTGAGTTCAGTGATTGGCTGCAGCAGTGATGTCATGACTACAATGCCTATCACCGCAGCAGATCACATTATATGAGCTGAGTTCAGTGATTGGCTGCAGCAGTGATGTCATGACTACAACGCCTTATCACCGCAGCAGATCACATTATATGAGCTGAGTTCAGTGATTGGCTGCAGCAGTGATGTCATGACTACAACGCCTATCCCCGCAGCAGATCACATTACATCAGCTGAGTTCAGTGATTGGCTGCAGCAGTGATGTCATGACTACAACGCCTATCACCGCAGCAGATCACATTATATGAGCTGAGTTCAGTGGTTGCACGCAACCTTAGATCCTCACAAGATCTCCTTCTCTGCTCCTCTCTTATTTCCTCTTCCCACAATCGTGTACAAGATTTCTCCCGTGCATCCCCCATACTCTGGAACTACAACGCCTATCCCCGCAGCAGATCACATTATATCAGCTGAGTTCATTGATTGGCTGCAGCAGTAATATGCTGCGGGGATGGACGTTGTAGTCATGACATCACTGCTGCAGCCAATCACTGAACTCAGCTCATATAATGTGATGTCATGACTACAAGACTCATCACCGCAGCAGATCACATTATATGTGCTGAGCTCAGTGATTGGCTGCAGCAGTGATGTCATGACTACAACGCCCATCCCCGCAGCAGATCACATTATATCAGCTGAGTTCAGTGATTGGCTGCAGCAGTGATGTCATGACTACAACGCCCATCGCCGCAGCAGATCACATTATATCAGCTGAGTTCAGTGATTGGCTGCAGCAGTGATGTCATGACTACAACGCCCATCGCCGCAGCAGATCACATTATATCAGCTGAGTTCAGTGATTGGCTGCAGCAGTGATGTCATGACTACAATGCCCATTGCCGCAGCAGATCACATTATATGAGCTGAGTTCAGTGATTGGCTGCAGCAGTGATGTCATGACTACAACGCCCATCCCCGCAGCAGATCACATTATATCAGCTGAGTTCAGTGATTGGCTGCAGCAGTGATGTCATGACTACAACGCCCATCGCCGCAGCAGATCACATTATATCAGCTGAGTTCAGTGATTGGCTGCAGCAGTGATGTCATGACTACAACGCCCATCCCCGCAGCAGATCACATTATATCAGCTGAGTTCAGTGATTGGCTGCAGCAGTGATGTCATGACTACAACGCCCATCCCCGCAGCAGATCACATTATATCAGCTGAGTTCAGTGATTGGCTGCAGCAGTGATGTGCTGCGGGGATGGGCGTTGTAGTCATGACATCACTGCTGCAGCCAATCACTGAACTCAGCTCATATAATGTGATGTCATGACTACAAGACCCATCACCGCAGCAGATCACATTATATGTGCTGAGCTCAGTGATTGGTTTCAGCAGTGATGTCATGACTACAACATCCATCACCACAGCACCGCACATTATGTGAGCTGCGCTCAGTGAATGGCTGCAGCGGTGATGTCATGACTACAATGCCCATCAGCACAGCAAACGACATTATATGAGCTGAGCTCAATGATTGGCTGCAGTGGTCATGTCATGACTACAACGCTCATCACCACAGCACATTATATGAGCTGAGCTCAGTGATTGGCTTCAGCGGTGGTCATGACTACAACGCCCATCACCACAGCACAGCTTATTATATGAGCTGAGCTAACTGATAGGTTACAGCAATGATTTGATATACCCCTTCTGCCAAACCAGGGAAACCGAAGCCGAGGCAAGGAACTGGCGCTGGTTTGGGGCGGAGAATGAATAATGAATACTATCTGTCTTTGTTTTCTTACAAATATATTTCAAGTTTCTTGAATGTGGTACTCCCCTTTTAATCTGGTTGCTATAGGCAACTCCACATTTTCATTGGCTTGATGTGAGAAATGTGGGATGTTTATGTAGGTGTCAGCAATGTTTTATATGCAGGTTCGGGTATAGAGGGTGAGGAGGACCAGGTATAGAGAATGTGGAGGACCGAACATAGAGGATGAAGAAGACCGGGTATCAAGGACGAGGAGGACCGGGTATAGAGATTGCGGTGGACTGGTCATACAGAATGAGGAGGACCGGGTATAGAGCATGCTAAGGAACAGGTATAGAGGATGTGGAGCTATGAGTATACTATAGAGGATGTGGAGGATTGGTTATAGAGAATGCTGAGCACCAGGTATAGAGGATGCGGAAGAACCGAGTATAGAGGATGAGGAAAGACTGGGTATAGAAGATGAGCAAGTATCGGGTATAGAGGATGAGGAAGGACTGGGTATAGAGGATGAGGACGGACCGGGTATAGAGGATGAGGAAGGACTGGGTATGGAGGATGAGGAAGGGCCGGGTATAGAGGATGCAGAGGTCCAGGTATGGAGGATGGGGAGGACCAGGTATGGAGGATGGGGAGGACCGGGTATGGTGGGTGAGGAAGGACCGGGTATAGAGGATGAGGAAGACCGGGTATAGAGGATGGGGAGAACCAGGTAGAGAGGATGAGGAGGACCGGGTATAGAGGATGAGGAGGACCGGGTATAGAGGATGAGGAGGACCGGGTATAGAGGATGAGGAGGACCGGGTATAGAGGATGGTGAGAACCAGGTATAGAGGATGAGGAGGACCGGGTGTAGAGGATGAGGAGGACCGGGTATAGAGGATGAGGAGGACCGGGTATAGAGGATGGGGAGAACCAGGTATGGAGGATGAGGAGGACCGGGTATAGAGGATGAGGAGAACCAGGTATAGAGGATAAGGAGGACCGAGTATAGAGGATGGTGAGAACCAGGTATAGAGGATGAGGAGGACCGGGTATAGAGGATGGTGAGAACCAGGTATAGAGGATGAGGAGGACCAGGTATAGAGGATGGTGAGAACCAGGTATAGAGGATGAGGAGGACCAGGTATAGAGGATGAGGAGGACCAGGTATAGAGGATGGTGAGAACCAGGTATAGAGGATAAGGAGGACCGGGTATAGAGGATGGTGAGAACCAGGTATAGAGGATGAGGAGGACCGGGTATAGAGGATGAGGAGGACCGGGTATAGAGGATGGTGAGAACCAGGTACAGAGGATGAGGAGGACCGGGTATAGAGGATGGGGAGAACCAGGTATGGAGGATGAGGAGGACCGGGTATAGAGGATGGGGAGAACCAGGTATAGAGGATAAGGAGGACCGGGTATAGAGGATGGTGAGAACCAGGTATAGAGGATGAGGAGGACCAGGTATAGAGGATGGGGAGAACCAGGTATAGAGGATGAGGAGGACCGGGTATAGAGGATGAGGAGGACCAGGTATAGAGGATGAGGAGGACCAGGTATAGAGGATGGTGAGAACCAGGTATAGAGGATGAGGAGGACCAGGTATAGAGGATAAGGAGGACCGGGTATAGAGGATGGTGAGAACCAGGTATAGAGGATGAGGAGGACCGGGTATAGAGGATGAGGAGGACCGGGTATAGAGGATGGTGAGAACCAGGTATAGAGGATGAGGAGGACCAGGTATAGAGGATGAGGAGGACCAGGTATAGAGGATGGTGAGAACCAGGTATAGAGGATAAGGAGGACCGGGTATAGAGGATGGTGAGAACCAGGTATAGAGGATGAGGAGGACCGGGTATAGAGGATGAGGAGGACCGGGTATAGAGGATGGTGAGAACCAGGTACAGAGGATGAGGAGGACCGGGTATAGAGGATGGGGAGAACCAGGTATGGAGGATGAGGAGGACCGGGTATAGAGGATGAGGAGGACCGGGTATAGAGGATGGGGAGAACCAGGTATAGAGGATAAGGAGGACCGGGTATAGAGGATGAGGAGGACCGGGTATAGAGGATAAGGAGGACCGGGTATAGAGGATGGTGAGAACCAGGTATAGAGGATGAGGAGGACCAGGTATAGAGGATGGGGAGAACCAGGTATAGAGGATGAGGAGGACCGGGTATAGAGGATGGTGAGAACCAGGTATAGAGGATGAGGAGGACCAGGTATAGAGGATGAGGAGGACCAGGTATAGAGGATGAGGAGGACCAGGTATAGAGGATGGTGAGAACCAGGTATAGAGGATGAGGAGGACCGGGTATAGAGGATGGTGAGAACCAGGTATAGAGGATGAGGAGGACCGGGTATAGAGGATGAGGAGGACCGGGTATAGAGGATGGTGAGAACCAGGTATAGAGGATGAGGAGGACCGGGTATAGAAGATATCTTTGACCACACGCCGCTGACTACATATGACGGGATGGGCGGGAGCTCCGCACTCCCCCTGCACTGCGCATGCGCGGCTCTCAGCGCCGGCTTCTTTCCTGTGTGTGCTGTCAGCATGGCGGAGAGAGCGGAGCTGGAGCGGGCGGCGGCGCTGCAGGGAGAGAAGGTGCGGAAACTGAAGCAGGAGAAGGCCGGGGCGGAGCAGGTGAGTGCCGGGGCATGGCGGGTCCTGCTGCACAGTGCGGCCTGTGAGGCGGAGGGCAGCGTGCTGTCAGCAGGGAGAGGCCGTCACCACCGGCCGCTATGGCTGCCCCCATCCGGCTCCGGGCAGCTTTCACTTTTGTGCTTTCGCTTTCCCTTCCTCCTCTATAGCTCGTTAGCTCGATACTCGTTTTCGCCCTGTAGCTGTCTGAGGCTTGGTTTATTCCGGTACAAGCTGTAGTAGTGGATGACTCCTCACTTCCCATACACTGTGCTGGGGGAAAGCAACTTCCCAGTGACTGCATGGCCACCATTGTATGGGAAGAATGACCTGGCGCCGGTCAGTAGGAATACGTGTGCAGCGTTTAATAATATCGGTGCAGTTGTCCACAGAAGCCGCTGTGGAGTGACAGATGTCAGTGTCTGCAGACACACTGTGAGGGAAGTGAGAGCAGTGATCTGATGATACATGTACCCCACACAAGTAGGTATGAGCGAACCCAAAGTCCAAGGTTCGTACTGAATACCTCGTGTCTGGTGCTGAACCCTGAACAGACTTTTTGTACGTCCGGTTCGTGGTCAGTTTTGTCATCCAATTAAAGCTTGTTGAAAGGCAGCAGAGCAGCCAATCACTAAGCTTTCCTGATCTGGGTACTTTTGGCCCATCACAGCCATGTCAAATATTGGCATGGCTGTGATTGTTTGTTTGGTAACCAGCCCTATGTTTGATAACCAGCGCTGATAAAGCAGCAGGTACAGGCTGCAACCCCAGCAGTCTGCTTTACTGTGGCTGGGTGCGGAGGATGCGGAAGGACGGGGTGCGGAGGATGCGTAAGGACGGGGCGCGGAGGATGCGTAAGGACGGGGCGCGGAGGATGCGGAAGGACGGGGCGCGGAGGATGCGGAAGGACGGGGCGCGGAGGATGCGAAAGGACGGGGTGCGGAGGATGCGAAAGGACGGGGTGCGGAGGATGCGAAAGGACGGGGTGCGGAGGATGCGAAAGGACGGGGTGCGGAGGATGCGAAAGGACGGGGTGCGGAGGATGCGAAAGGACGGGGTGCGGAGGATGCGAAAGGACGGGGTGCGGAGGATGCGAAAGGACGGGGTGCGGAGGATGCGAAAGGACGGGGTGCGGAGGATGCGAAAGGACGGGGTGCGGAGGATGCGAAAGGACGGGGTGCGGAGGATGCGAAAGGACGGGGTGCGGAGGATGCGAAAGGACGGGGTGCGGAGGATGCGGAAGGACGGGGTGCGGAGGATGCGAAAGGACGGGGTGCGGAGGATGCGGAAGGACGGGGTGCGGAGGATGCGAAAGGACGGGGTGCGGAGGATGCGAAAGGACGGGGTGCGGAGGATGCGAAAGGACGGGGTGCGGAGGATGCGAAAGGACGGGGTGCGGAGGATGCGAAAGGACGGGGTGCGGAGGATGCGGAAGGACGGGGTGCGGAGGATGCGGAAGGACGGGGTGCGGAGGATGCGGAAGGACGGGGTGCGGAGGATGCGAAAGGACGGGGTGCGGAGGATGCGAAAGGACGGGGTGCGGAGGATGCGGAAGGACGGGGTGCGGAGGATGCGGAAGGACGGGGTGCGGAGGATGCGGAAGGACGGGGTGCGGAGGATGCGGAAGGACGGGGTGCAGAGGGTGATGGCTGTGATTGGCGTGCGCACCACTGTGTTTGATAACCAGCGCTGGTAAAGCAGCAGCTACAGGCTACAACCCCCAGCGCTCTGCTTTACTGTGGCTGGTTATCAAAAATTGAAGGTATCCCATAATTTAAGGGAAAACAAACACCATATTCCCTTTATTTTTGTTATCCAGCCACAGTAAAGCAGATGGCTGGGTTGGTAGCCTGTAGTGTTTTACCCATGCTAATCATCAAATATATGGCTGTAGCCCACCCTAATTTTTTTAAATTAATTTCTACCCTACTGTGCAGCAAACTTGTCTGCAACCAATCACAGGTGCCGACAAAGAGGCTGGGGTAGGCATATAGTAGTCTGCAACCAATCTAAAACACTGGCACAGAGGGTGGGCGGGGGAAGCAGTGAATATTCATGAAGGTTAATGAGCGGGGCTTACATTTAAAGAACCACTCCAGTGCTGAAAAAAAAACTCTGGAGTGGTGCTTTAAATTACAGAGCCAGGGCTATCACAGGGGCAAGTAATGACAGGACTGGTTGTCCGGGCTTGGGACAAAAGTGTGCAGTTTCTCTGTGACTAGTCACTATTGAGAGGTGATGCCAGTGTGAGTGGGCATCATGTGTTGACTTGTCTCATCCAGTATTTACCAATTCCCTTATATTGTGAGAAGCAGAATGCGTCTAGCCGGCTTGTGATAAGTGGTAACATCAGGGTATCAAGTGATTGCAGACTTTTGACCCAAGCCTGGACAACCCCTGTATATAGGGGTAGACATATTTTTGTGGAGTGATGGTTTCTCACGGATGTCATCTGGGATCCCCACTAATTGTGTTTTTCTCATCTGCATACCTCCTCCCTTCGTATTGTGTATAAGTGACATCAGTGTGTATAAGTGGCCTCAGCTCTCCACCCTTAGTGAAAGCAAAGCTTTCTGTAAATTTGTAACTTGGTTTACGAGAAAGCTTTGCTGTACGAGCGAAATCCTCACCGCACACACTTCCGGTTCCGTCCATCCACCGCGCTCTGACCCGCTCTTGCAGTCCACACAAACACACACGCACGCACGCACACACATACAGTATTGTGCTCACCTTACCTTCCGTTTCATCGCCGGCCTCATGGTTCTTTTAGTCCGCCGATACATCGCGACGAGGCAGGAATCCTCTCGACGAACTAAAAGACCCAGGAGGCTGGCGATGGAACGGAAGGTAAGGTGAGCATAATATGTGTACCTTCCGTTCCATCGCCGGTCTCCTTGGTCCTGTAGTTCACCGCTCCAGGATGTGTATCGGCAACCATAGCGACGAGGCAGGAACTTCGGCTGTCAGATGCTACTTAAAGGCAGCGCGCTGGCCAATCAGAGGAAAGCAGCTCCTGCCTTTGACGTCAGCGCTCTGACAGCGGAAGTTCCATCCTCGTCGTGATGGTTACCCGATACACAGCCCGTACCGGAGAACAGCAAGTCCCAGGAGACCGGCGATGGAACGGAAGGTAAGGTGAGCATAATATGTGCGCGTGCGTGTGTGTTTGTGTGTGTTTGTACGTGTGTGGAAATGGCACAATAGGGGACCAGGATGGGACATTTAACAAGTTGTGGAAGGAATTGTCTGCATTGCAATGATTTCCTATGGGAAATCTTGCTTTGCTGAATGAGCAACTTGGTTAACAAGCACAGTCCCAGAACGGATTGTTCTCGTTAACCAAGGTTCCACTGTACTTAACCACCTCCTGGTGCCCTGTACCTGCCAGCTCCTGGTGCTGATCATCCTCGTGTATGAGGAATGCCGTGTGTAGTGCCCAGTCTAGGAGAGCGCTGTAATCCACAGATCCTGTTTCATCATCCTCTTGGCTCACACAGCAGTGCTGCATCCACCAGAGAGGAGTCAGCGTCCCTTTTTATGAAGGGCTGTAAACATCACCGTGAAGGGTACAGCCCATGTATTAGTAGAGCTTGTCTGCAGGCGTGAGATAAAGCGGAAGCAATGTATAATCCCAGGACCTTCAGTGTCCACATGAGTCACTTCACATCCAAGGGTTACTACTCCCGACAGAAAGTCAAAAAACATCTGAGAATGAAGAGATCGTGGTATTCTTGGTGTAGGATTTTATCCAGTGTACAGCCCCCTGTTACATATAAGTACGATCATCGTTCAAAACGTGCCGTCAACACAAGTACCAGGATTTCCATGCTGGGGGCAAAACCTGCATCTCAAAACTGTGGAAATTCACATTAAAGGCAACCTGTCACCAATTTTTCGGCCTATAAGCTGCGACCACCATCATCAGGCTCTTATATACAGCATTCTAACATGCTGTATATAAGAGCCCAGGCCGCTGTGTAGAACGTAAAAAAACACTAGAAGGTCGCTCCGGTGCACAACAGTCAGATGGGTGGCTCCGTTCTCCGGGACCGGCGCCTCCTCTTTCGGCCATCTTGGTCTTCCTCCTTCTGAAGCCGGCGTGCATGACGCGTCCTACATCATACACACAGGCCGGTATTGAGGTCCTGCGCAGGCGCATTTTGATCTGCCCTGAGCGAGTGTGTATGACGTAGGACGCATCATGCACACAAGCTTCAGAAGGAGAACGAAGATGGCTGAAAGGCGCCGGAGAATGAAGACGCCCATATGACCCAACTCCACGGTAGCGTGACCGTTAGGTGAGTATTATAAAGTGTTTTTCATGTTCTACACAGCGGCCTGGGCTCTTATATACAGCATGTTAGAATGTGTATATAAGAGCCCGGTGGTGGTGGCTGCAGCTTATAGGCCGAAAAACTTGACAGGTTCCCTTTAACATAAAAACATTTTGTAAAATGCCTTTTCTTGTTTTGCAGTCTATATGGACCACGATACTCAGACCCAAACTCTGCTGCCTCCAGGGTACATATGAGGCTTTTGAGAGTTTGCGTCAGGAGCGCTGCGGCCGGTCTACTGATCTGTCCATACAAGCAGATGGCAGGTCCGTCCTGCTTTCTTGACTGTATCACCTTCTTTTATATTAGGCTAAGTTCACATTTCCGCTAAAATCTATCAGTCACAATCCGCTGCTCTTGTAAACAGCGGAATCCGTCTAGCGGATTCCGCTGCTCCCATAGACTTGTATGAGCAGCGGATTGTGACTGATGATGCTGCGTTGCACCCTCCGCCCGACTGATCAGTCGTGGAACGACTGACCGCCGGGCGGGGGGAACGCAGCATGTAACGTTTTTTGAGCAGCGAGATCCGTCGGATTTCGCTGCGCATGCTCTCTGGCTCCCTGCACACGTCACCAGCTTTGGTTGGTTACCCGATATTTACCCTGGTTACGGTGCAAGGAGCCAGCGCTAAGCGGTGTAGGCCCGTAACCAAGGTAAATATCGGGTAACCAAGGTAAACATCGGGTGCTTTGCTGTTACCCGATATTTAGGCTGGTTACGTGTGCAGGGAGGCCGACACTTCCCCGCTCGGCCCCGCCCCCTCCCGCACTCCGCACATGTATGTACACACACACACACACACACACACACACACACACACACACACACACCTGTCCCCAGTCATGCAGACCGCAGCACTTCTACTGACATCCTCAGCGCCTGGCCCCGCCCCCCGCTCGGCTCCGCCCCCTCCCGCACTTTGCATGTGCACACACACACACACATACATACATACATACATGCACATACACACACTCACACATACACTCACCTGTCCCCAGCCATGCAGACCGCAGCACTTCTACTGACATCCTCAGCGCCTGGCCCCGCCCCCCGCTCGGCTCCGCCCCCTCCCGCACTTTGCATGTGTACACACATACATACATACATACATACATACATACATACATACATGCACATACACACACTCACTCACAGATACACTCACCTGTCCCCAGCCATGCAGACCGCAGCACTTCCACTGACATCCTCAGCGCCTGGCCCCGCCCCCCGCTCGGCTCCGCCCCCTCCCGCACTTTGCATGTGCACACACATACATACATACATACATACATACATACATACATACATACATGCACATACACACACTCACTCACAGATACACTCACCTGTCCCCAGCCATGCAGACCGCAGCACTTCCACTGACATCCTCAGCGCCTGGCCCCGCCCCCCGCTCGGCTCTGCCCCCGAACTCCGCCCCCCACACACAACGGAATCCGACAAAGAATTCTGTTCTTTGTCATCCGTTGTACAGCGTTGAACAGCGCATCAGTCACATGCGTCAAGCGACGCATGTGACTGATACAAATCAACGGAAATGTGAACTTAGCCTTAGACATTTGGGTGAGAGTTGGTGTGCTCCATACCTGGATGTTTCTCTGGTTAATATTGTATGCCAATACTTTCTGGTTAGTGAGGGAACCAGCAGATGCCCTGAGGTCTTTCAGCTTTTTCAAGATTTCTCCATGCCAAGCGTTGATATTTTAAGTTGCATTGCAGAGGGAATCAATGTATTGAAATGCCCAAAAATATACATGTAAATGTATTTCAGTGATATTGCAGGAGTTCAGGCCTGTGATATACTGATGCAGTCAGAAAATAACCTAAATTATTTACCTTTCAGATTGCAGAAGAAGTCGCTAAACTTTTGGAGCTGAAGGCAAAGTTGGGACCAGATGATGGAAAACACAAATTTGTTCTTAAGACCCCAAAGGTAAAATTTACAAAATGTATTGTTTGGCGACAAATCAATCATAAACATGTTTTGAAAATGTCTCCTTGGAAGAATGTGATTGAAATGGTTGAATGAAATAAAAAATCCACCGGAAAAGGAAAAATGTGTGTGACCATAATGAGTAAATGAATCTTATTACTGCTTGACTAATATGTCTTTGGCTGTGCTCACGTTGTGTGGTTTACACGTTATCAGCCATGCGGTTTGGCGGTTAAAACAGCTGGTTTCTTACAAAATGTAATGTTTAAGAAGCAGTTTAAAGTATGGGCTCAGTGGTTAGCACTGCAGTCTTGAAGCGCTGGGGTCCTGCGCTCAAATCCCACAAAGGACTACATCTGCAAGGAGTTAAGGCCCCGTCACACTAAGCAACATCGCTAGCAACATCGCTGGTAACGAACAACTTTTGTGACGTTGCTAGCGATGTTGCTGTGTGTGACATCCAGCAACAACCTGGCCCCTGCTGTGAGGTCGTTGGTTGTTGCTGAATGTCCTGGGCCATTTTTTAGTTGTTGCTGTCCTGCTGTGAAGCACAGATCGCTGTGTGTGACAGCGAGACAGCAACAACTAATGTGCAGGCAGCAGGAGCCGGCTTCTGCGGAGGCTGGTAACTAATGTAAACATCGGGTAACCAAGAAGCCCTGTCCTTGGTTACCCGATATTTACCTTTGATACCAGCCTCCTCCGCTCTCACTGTCAGTGCCGGCTCCTGCTCTGTGCACATGTAGCTGCAGCACACATCAGGTAATTAACCCGATGTGTGCTGTAACTAGGAGAGCAAGGAGCCAGCGCTAAGCAGTGTGCGCTGCTCCCTGCTCTGTGCACATTTAGCTGCAGCACACATCGGGTTAATTAACCTGATGTGTGCTGTAACTAGGAGACTGGGGGCTGGTCACTGGTTGCTGGTGAGCTCACCAGCAACTCGTGTAGCCACGCTCCAGCGATCCCTGCCAGGTCAGGTTGCTGGTGGGATCGCTGGAGCGTCGCAGTGTGACAGCTCACCAGCAACCTCCTAGCAACTTACCAGCGATCCCTATCGTTGTTGGGATCGCTGGTAAGTTGCTTAGTGTGACTGGACCTTTAGTATGATCTCTCCGAGTTTGCGTCAGTTTCCTACCACTCTCCAAAGATCTACTGATAGGGAATTTAGATTGTGAGCTCCAAAAGGGACAGTATGTCATGTATGTAAAGTGCTTTGGCGTCAATAGCGCGATATAAGTAAAATGAAAGGGTTATCTGTTCACTGCGTATTGATCACCAGAGGCTGGGTCATGAATATGAGATTGGTCGGGTACTGACACTTGACATCTCGTTTGCTACACTGTAAATGGACAGCTGGCATCCAGCCCAGGTGTTAGTAATGGATAGGAGTCTATTAGACACCACCATTACTAACCCATTGTGTACAGTTTAAAAAAACCCCACACAAGCATGGAATAACGTTTTGGAATAAAAACTCCCCCACAGTCCCTCATTTAACAAATCTATTAATTCAAAAGAAATCCTTGAAGTTCCGACATAATCAAATGGAGTAATGCCCCATGACGCCCATCTATTCCTATGGAGCTGTTTTCTCAGAACGAGGCTGCATAGGTCACTGCCGGTCACTGGTAGGTCCCTGTTGGTGTGTTTGCTACATGAAACGGCTGTCTTCTGTATGTTCCTAGCTACTCTCTTACATGTTTTAAGGATGAATTAATAAAGTTTCTAGAATTTGTTTAGGACAGTGAGTGCTATTTCTAATTTTTCCCCTTCACTTCTGAACACTTTTGAGTGTTGGGACTAGCCCACTCTGGGAGGGGTCAATTGAGGGAAAGTGACTGTTCATTCTAGAAAGAGTAAGTGAAGGCCTAGTGAGCAAACGTGATATACATATAGTCAGATGGTCGTGAAGGGCACATACAGTGAGTGGTTTGTGGCAATGAAGAGCAGGACACAGAAGGCAAGATAGCGTGAATCTCGAGTGTGGCCACAGACGCTGGGTGTGAACATGTCGTAACTAGAGAACAATCCTTGAACGGACTGGCAGCTGACAATAGGAGCCAGAGGATGGAACCCTAATAGCCAGACCCCTTAACCGTCGAGATACCGGAGTAATCTCTACTGGTGCGTGTGAACGTAGTTAGTCAACCTAGCGGTGTCCCGCTAAACATCTGGGTGTGTAAAGCTTTCCTCTGGTCATTGCGGGATCCCTGAGGAGACTGGACGTGGGACTGAGGTAAAGGAAGTTGCCCTTCATGGTGTGTACTAGAAAGCTGGACTGGGTTGCACTGGGACTCACTAGTCCACTTAGATCTGACGCAACCCAGAGAGAAGTTGAACTGAATTGAACCTGTAACATGCTAGAAGATAAATGCCCGCTATCTGGAAAGTGACATTGTGAAGGAGAGGGAATCATACAGTAAAGAGTTGTGGTTTGAAGGGGTTTTTTTGCTCTCCTTGTGAGTGTGAGTCGTTATGTGGTCCTGATCAGCCAACACCAGTGGCATTATGCAACCTACATAGGTTCCCAGCCCACACCGCGAAAGTCCACACACCCAGCCAGGACCAGGTATTTCATGAAGCATGCCATGGTGTCCGGAATCAATCCTGCGCCACTCTACACCCACCACCCACAAATATGCAAGAGTTATCCCAAAGTGCATGCCCGAGCTGACCAGATGAGCAAGTTTCCTCCGCCAAACTCTGGTAGACAAGAGTGCTCAAGAGTTTACAATCTCCTAAAGATAAAGGATGGATTGACATGTTAATGGTTTGCAAATGATGGGGGAAAAAAGGAAGCAAAATTTCCAAAACATCTCAATTTATTCAGTATAGAGTTCGAGCACCATGTACAGAATGCCCTGCACTTATAGTATTGGCATGTTATCAATGAGATAACTAATTGTCTGCGCTGCGGAATGTTCTGCCATGCTGATTACACTTGGGCAAATCATCAAAATTCACTGCTGGCAGCTTCCTTTTTAAAATTGCTGACCAATGACGTCCCAGATATCCTCGATGGGGGACCATTCTGGAGACATTGCAGGCCATGATGGCATGTTGTGGTCATCTCCATGAAGAGGCCTTTAAGAGGGAATCTCACACTAGTCCTGTTCCTGGAACTATGGTGTGGGAGTGACATAATGTGTGGTAGCCAAGTCCCTGTATTCTTCATTCGAGGTTCACTAACAGCTTGTCATTTTATATTTATTTGGCTATGTCCGAAGAGCTGTATTTCAACACAATGCCAGGCTCGTGATACTATGAGCAGACTGTCTCTCTTAAACGTTCTACCATGGCCTGCAGCTTCTCCGGACTTGTCTAGACCTTGATTATTTCCATGTACAAGTGCAACCAGCGCGGCAGAGCATTCTTCAGATGATGGTTAATAACCTCATTGATTGCTGTCGAGGGTTGTAAGTGCAGGGATTTCTGAGCCTGGTGCTCATACTCACGTCTGAACTAGTCAACGTGTCTTGGAAAGGTTGTGTCAATCCTTCCTTAATTCCAATCTCCATTTTTTATAATATATATATATATATATATATATATAATATATATATATATATATATATTATAATCTCTATATCTCTATCTCTCTTCTTTCCTTATCAATTACTCATAAATGTGTGTTATTTATCTTCCTCACAGGGTACAAGGGATTATAATCCCAAGCAGATGGCCATTCGAGAGAAGGTTTTCAACACCATTATTAACTGTTTTAAACGCCATGGCGCTGAGACCATTGACACTCCTGTATTTGAGCTGAAGGTAAGGCTGTCAGTGATTTCAGTCATTCACGTGTTCTGCAATTACTATGCTTAATATGAAAGAGTATAAGCCAATAAAGTTGCCCGAAAAACTAGTTTTCTTTCAGAAGCAACGTTTTCTATGGGATACCATACTACAAAATACTCCCACAAATGTGGGCCTTGATTGCAAACAGAATGTATTATTTTGCACACCTCAAAAAGTAATTCAAGAAAATCTTTAAAAGATGAGTACCATATTTTTCGTATTATAAGATGCACTGTTCCTGCCAAAATATCGGGAGGAAAATGAGGGGTTCGTCTTAAAATCCGAATGCACCTTACCGGGAGGAGAGGGGTCGCAGGAGGCAGGCTCTGTGCTGGGACCTGAGCGGCGGCAGGCTGTGCAGCAGGGGCATTCTGAAAATGTCAACAGTGCAGGGATCAAATAATGGCGCCCGGTGGTGGCGCGTGCGCAGAAGAGAACTCGGCTTATCATTGAGCCAAAAGCTCAATCTGTGTACGTGCCGACTCCAGGCAGTTTCTGGAAGTTGCCTACCTCACAGAATCAGCAACACCCACTGCTCGCACCGCCTGCAGCGTCAACCTGCTCCAGCACCGCCCCTGTCTCCTGTGACCCTGCTCCACTGCCATCCCCCCCAACCCCAGTAAGAAACCACCGAATTATAAGATGGATCCCTTTTTTTTGTTTTTTTTTTCCCCTCTAAATTTGGGGTGCGTCTTATAAACCGAAAAATACCGGTACATCCCAATGAAAGTCTTAAAAGCAAAGCTAAATTTTAGACTACAAAATCCTAATGAGAAAGATTGAAACCACAGGTAAGTCTAATTAAATAAATGGGGTCCAGCAGGTAGTTGACTATAAAGGCTCATTCACACCACCTCCGATTATATATCTATCATGTTTCCCCGAAAATTAACCCTGGTTATGGTTTAATAATTAAATGTCCATGCAGCTAAAAATGTTATACAGCAGGACCCTGTATTAAAGAAAGAAGACAGACCCTGCAATCATACTCACCGGGTCTGGACACTATGGAACGCGGCACGCACACACACCACACACACGCACAATAAAAAATAAAGAACAAAAATATTATACCAATAAATATTGTGTATGCAAGAATAAAATAATAAAGTACATGTATTTGGTATCGCCAGCTCCAGAATGCCACGATCTATAAAACTGTCACACTATTTAACTCCTACAGTGAACACCATAAAAAAATGTAAAAACGTGGCAAAATACTTTTTCATCATACTTCCAAAATAAAAGTGGAATAACATGGTCTAAAGACAAATGTAAATAAAAATTGTATTGCTGAAAATGTCATCCTGTCCTGCAAAAAAACAAGCCACTACACAGGTCCATCAGTAGAAAATTAATTAATAAACTATAGCTTTCTGAATACAGAGATGCCAAAACGATACTTTTTCTGTAAAATAGTTTTTTGTTTTTTTTTTTGTCAACAGTGGCAAAACATAAAAAATGTGGTATCACCCTAATCATACTGACCTGAGGAATGAAGCTGTGTTTTCACTTTGACCACACAGTGAATGGCATTACACCCCCCCCCAGAAAAGACATTTCTAAATTGCTGTTTCTTCATCGTTCCTTATGGGAGACCCAGACCATGGGTGTATAGCTTCTGCCTCCGGAGGACACACAAAGTACAACACTAAAAAGTGTAGCTCCTCCCTCCTAGCATATACACCCCCTGGATGACCAAATATAGCCAGTTCAATGCTTTGTGTTCAGGAGGCACACATCCACACATGCATCCTCATCTGTTTTTGATTTTTGAAAAGAGTTTGAAGAAAAGCGGGTCCAAGCCTGGACTCCCGGCATGTCCCTTCTCACCCCACTGTGTCGGCGGTGCTATTAAGGTTGATTTCAGGGCTGGAGCCCTTCATGCCGCGCTCCTTCACCATCCCCTCGGGCTCTGGCTTGAAGTGGGAGCCAGCACGGTTCTCACTGCCTTGCAGGAGACCGGTCTCCATCCGCAGCCCTTTCAGGATCCTGCCGGACGGAGCACTCATCCCTCAGGGACCTGGCCCTGCGTCTCAAAAGCGAAGTATCTGAGACGTGGTTATCAGGGGGTCCCTTGTACTTTATTGTTGGGGAGAGTGTGCTGTGTAACTATGCTGACTTTCCGGCCGGTTCTGTTTTTTACCGGAGAACCGCGCCGATGGTGCCTGCGCGCCGGCCGCAGTGTTAAATTTAGGCCTTGGCTTCGCCTGAGGCCTACTTTCGTTTTCACTGCCCCTGCATGCCAATCATGCAGAGGGACAGTGCGGCTCCGCCCAGCGGCTGTTCAGCACAGGGAAGGGACACTCCTCTCTGAGGAAAGAGGGATCCTTTGCCCTCCGGATCCCGCTCTTTGAGATAGGCCCCGCCCCCTCTCCTCGCTCCGGCGCCATTTTATCAGCGTTCTCACACTGATTGGAGCTGCCTGCAGCATCTCTCTGGGGGTCCGGTCTGTGGGATCTGGAGGGCACACAAACGGTCGGGTAAGCCACAACCTCCGGTTGTGGACCTAGTTATATACTCTCTGGGGGCCATTCTACTCAGAACCCCCACTTCAGCAGCATGTCTCACACAAGGAGCAAGGCTGCAAGGCTGTACTCAATATGCACTGCATGTAAGCTCGTACTACCTGAACCGAGCACATATCCACATTGTGATGCCTGCTCTAACATGGTGGTGCCTCAGCCTGGAGTCTCACTCCCAGTGGTCCCTCCGGCTGCTTCGTCTCCGGTGGCTGAACCCCCGGCTTGGGTAGAATCCTTCTCCAAGTCTATCTCCCAGTCCTTTGCCGACTCAATGGGACAGCTGTCCCGGACTCTGCTGAGCATGCATCAGCCCCCTTCTCAGGGCACCCCTGCTGCTACGGCTCGCTCAGCAGAGCTCACAGAGCTCAGACCCCGTCCTCCTAAACGGAGAAGCAGGGGCTCCTCTCCTTCCTCGTCCCGCGGCTCTGATTCACGAGCTGAATCACAGGACGAGGAGGATGCCTTTACTGTGGGCTCGGACGCTACCTCCATGTGCCCCATTGATCTGACCGAAGGTGATGCAGATGTTAGTGATTTGATTGCGTCCATTAATTCTGTACTGGACCTCAATCCACCAGTATCGGATGAACAACCCTCTCTGGTAGAAAAGCACCAGTTTACATCACCTAAGAGAGCAAGGAGTGTGTTCTTTAACCACTCCAGTTTTCAGGACACTGTGACCAAGCCCAGGGCCTGTCCTGACAAACGCTTCCCAAAGCGTAGTTCTGATGACCGTTTTCCCTTTCCACCAGAGGTGGTCAAGGAGTGGGCTCATTCACCGAAGGTAGACCCTCCGGTGTCTAGAATCTCAGCCTGGACAGTTGTATCTGTGGCTGATGGCACCTCACTTAAGGATTCCACTGACCGCCAGGTTGACCTTCTGGCCAAATCTGTATATGAAGCGGCAGGGGCCTCGTTCTCCCCGTCTTTTGCAGCAGTATGGGCTCTTAAAGCCGTCTCTGCCTCTCTGGAGGAGATGCATTCCCTCACCAGGGACTCTATGCCCGAAATGGTTGCCTTAACTTCCCAGGCTTAAGCCTTTTCATCCTATGCCATGTCTGCCATTCTGGAGGCTTCTCACCACACGGCGGTGGCTTCGGCTAATTCCCTCGCTATACGCAGGATCTTGTGGCTGCGAGAGTGGAAAGCAGACGCTTCTTCCAAGAAGTACCTTGCTGGGCTCCCATTTGCTGGGTCCCGGCTGTTCGGCGAACAACTGGATGAAATCATTAAGGAAGCTACTGGCGGGAAGAGTACTTCCTTGCCACAAACTAAAACCAGGAAACCTGTCCAGGGCAGGAACCAGTCGAGGTTTCGTTCCTTTCGTTCCTCTAACTGGTCATCCTCTAAGCCCTCAGCCTCGTCCACTAACTCAGCCAAGGACCAAAAACCCAGCTGGCGCACGAAGCCGCGTCCTCAGAAGTCCGCAGGAGCCGCTGCCACTAAGGCAGCCTCCTCTTGACTATCTGGCCGCGCCAGCAACGTCCTTGGTCGGTGGCAGGCTCTCCCACTTTGGCGACGTGTGGTTTCAACACGTCTCCGATCAGTGGGTGCGGGATATCATCTCCCATGGCTACAGGATAGAATTCTCTTCCAGCCCGCCAAACAGATTTTTTCTGTCAAGGCCGCCGCCTTCTCGCAGGCCGTGGCATCCTTGCAGGCCAACGGAGTAATTGTACCGGTTCCCGCCCGGGAACGGTTCAGAGGTTTCTACTCAAACCTCTTCCTAGTCCCCAAAAAGGACGGTTCCTTCCGGCCCATCCTGGATCTCAAGCTTCTCAACAAGCATGTTCAGGTGCGGCATTTTCGCATGGAGTCTCTGCGATCAGTCATTGCCTCAATGACCCAAGGAGATTTCCTGGCATCCATCGACATCAGAGATGCCTATCTGCATGTGCCAATTGCGGTTTCACACCAGCGTTGGCTACGTTTTGCAATCAGAGAGGAACATTTCCAATTCGTGGTTCTCCCCTTCGGGTTAGCCACGGCCCCTCGAGTATTCACAAAGATCATGGCAGCAGTGGTTGCGGTTCTGCACCTCCAGGGGTTGGCAGTGATTCCTTACCTGGACGACCTTCTAGTCAAGGCTTCATCCAGTGCAGACTGTCAGCGGAGTGTCTCGCTCACTCTCGCCACTCTAGTCCAGTTCGGGTGGCTTGTCAATCTACCCAAGTCCACTCTGACTCCGACCCAGAGTCTCACGTACCTAGGGATGCAGTTCGAGACTTTGCCGGCACTTGTAAAGCTGCCCTTAGTCAAACAGCAGTCCCTCCATCTTGCGGTGCGCTCTTTACTGAGGTCTCGCCGTCACTCCATCAGGCACCAAATGCAGGTGCTGGGTCAGATGGTGGCGTCAATGGAAGCGGTTCCCTTTGCCCAGTTCCATCTGCGTCCCCTGCAGCTGGACATTCTCCGCTGTTGGGACAAGCGGATTTACTCCTTGCACAGGTTGGTGGCTCTGTCGCCACAGACCAGGGGCTCCCTTCAGTGGTGGCTTCGGCCCCTCTCTCTGTCTCAGGGACGTTCCTTCCTGGCCCCGTCCTGGATGATCCTCACCACGGATGCCAGTCTAATCGGCTGGGGAGCAGTATATCTCCACCACAGAGCGCAGGGCACTTGGACTCAGTCCGAATCAGCCCTCTCGATCAATGTGCTGGAAATCAGAGCTGTGCTTCTAGCTCTCTTGGCCTTTCACCATCTGTTGGCGGGCAAGCACATTCGAGTCCAGTCAGACAACGCGACAGCGGTTGCCTACATCAATCACCAGGGCGGGACACGCAGCCGTCTGGCAATGTTGGAGGTTCAACGCATCCTTCAGTGGACGGAGGACTCCAAGTCCACCATATCCGCAGTCCACATCCCAGGCGTGGAAAACTGGGAGGCAGATTATCTCAGCCGTCAGACCGTGGACAGCGGCGAGTGGGCTCTGCATCCAGCAGTGTTTCGGACAATCTGCCGCAAGTGGGGCACTCCGGAAGTGGATCTAATGGCATCCCGGCACAACAACAAGGTTCCGGTTTACGTGGCTCGCTCCCACGATCCTCAGGCCTTTGCAGTGGACGCGCTGGTTCAGGATTGGTCCCAGTTTCGTCTGTCTTATGTGTTTCCCCCTCTAGCTCTCTTGCCCAGAGTCCTGCGCAAGATCAGAATGGAGGGCCGTCGGGTCATCCTCATTGCTCCAGACTGGCCCAGGCGAGCTTGGTATCCAGACCTGCTCCACCTGTCCGTAGAGGTGCCGTGGCATCTTCCGGACCGTCCAGACCTTCTCTCACAAGGTCCGTTTTTCCGCCAGAATTCTGCGGCTCTCACATTGACGGCGTGGCTCGAGTCCTGGATCTTGACGACTTCTGGTATCCCTCCTGAAGTCATCTCCACTATGACTCGGGCTCGGAAGTCTTCCTCGGCCAAAATATATCACAGGACCTGGAGAATCTTCCTGTCCTGGTGTCGCTCTTCCGGCCATGCTCCTTGGCCTTTTTCCCTGCCGACCCTTCTGTCCTTTTTACAGTCCGGTCTGCAGCTAGGACTATCCCTCCCTTCCCTCAAGGGTCAGGTCTCGGCTCTGTCAGTATTGTTCCAGCGGCGTATCGCCCGACTGGCTCAGGTGCGCACCTTCATGCAGGGCGCATCTCGCATCATTCCGCCTTACCGGCGGCCTTTGGATCCCTGGTACCTTTTATTCTGGTCCTCACGGCCTTGCAGAAACCCCCTTTTGAGCCACTTAGGGAGGTTTCTTTGTCTCGTCTTTCACAGAAAGTGGTCTTTCTAGTGGCCATAACCTCCCTCAGGAGAGTCTCTGATTTGGCTGCTCTCTCTTCGGAGTCACCTTTTTTGGTTTTTCATCAGGACAAGGTGGTTCTCCGTCCGACTACGGACTTTCTTCCTAAAGTGGTATCTCCTTTCCACCTTAACCAGGATATTTCCCTGCCTTCCTTTTGTCCGGCTCCTGTTCATCGCTTTGAAAAAGCGTTGCATACTCTGGATCTGGTGCGGGCTCTCCGGATCTATGTGTGTCGCACCGCTGCTCTTAGGCGGTGCACCTCTCTTTTTGTGCTGACCTCAGGTCGGCGCAAGGGCCTCTCGGCTTCTAAGCCGACCCTAGCTCGTTGGATTAGGTCGGCCATTTCCGATGCCTATCAGTGTTCTCAGGTGCCTCCCCCGCCGGGGATCAAGGCACACTCGACCAGAGCTGTCGGTGCCTCTTGGGCTTTCCGGCACCAGGCTACGGCTCATCAGGTCTGTCAGGCTTCCACTTGGTAGTGCTTCGAAAAGGTATGCAGACTAGACCAAGTGCATGCTCATGCTTCGGCAGATGCGAGCTTGGGCAGACGCATCCGTCAGGCGGCTGTCGCCCATTTGTGAAGTTAGGTTTCGCCTACTTCTCAGTTTTCTGTTTATTCCCACCCATGGACTGCTTTGAGACGTCCCATGGTCTGGGTCTCCCATAAGGAACGATGAAGAAAAAGAGAATTTTGTTTACTTACCGTAAATTCTTTTTCTTATAGTTCCGTAATGGGAGACCCAGCACCCTCCCTGTTGCCTGTTGGCAGTTTTTTTGTTCCGTGTGTTTTCACCGGCTGTTGTTGTAGACAGAGGCTCCGGTGGTTCCGGTTTTTTGCTCTATCTCTACTTGTGGGTGGCTGTCCTCCTTCAGCTTTTGCACTAAACTGGCTATATTTGGTTATCCAGGGGGTGTATATGCTAGGAGGGAGGAGCTACACTTTTTAGTGTAGTACTTTTGTGTGTCCTCCGGAGGCAGAAGCTATACACCCATGGTCTGGGTCTCCCATTACGGAACTATAAGAAAAAGAATTTACGGTAAGTAAACAAAATTCTCTTTTTTTTTTTTTTTTTTGTTCATTATGAATCCCAAAAATCAGAATAGAAAGCGATAAAAAAACATGTGCCTGAGAATGGTACCAATAAAAGTCGACTCGTCCCGCACAAAATAAGCACTCGTGTGACTTTTTCGTCAGAAATATAATAAGGCTTTCAAACATTATAAAAGCCAAACATAATAAATCTAGTATTGCTATATTTGCAACGATCCGAAGAATAAAGCCATCTAAATCACTTATACTGCACGGTGAACGGCGTAACAAATGTTTATTCTGCCTTCCAAAAATCACAGTAAGGCTCGGTTCACATTTATCCTGCGGTCTACGCTGAACGCTTACATCGGCGTTTCCGTGTAAATATCTGAAATACACGTTCAGACGGAAACCCAGATGGAAGATAAACATTGGACACAGAGTATCTCTGCTGCCTCATTAGTTAATGAATTCCTCGGGTTTCATCTGAATTTTGTAGATTTAGATAGAAACCCCAATGTAAGCGTTTAACGTAGAGCACAGGGTAAATATGACCTGGTCCAAAATGTTCTGTACCCCAAAATGCCACCAATAAAAGCTTCTACGCAACCCACAAAAAACAAGTTCTCACTTGGGTCCATCTTCTGTTGACAAAAATATAAGGGGCTTCCATGTTACTTGTAGTATAAAGGCTCTGGAAAAGAACTTTAGCAACCCTCCCCCCCCCCCCTCCCCCCGCAATAGAAATCCATTAAAATCTCTGCTCTGAATCTCTCAATGCCCCCCTACTTTGTGAGCACAATGTGCCTGTACCGCAGTTAACGTCCACACGTTTGGCATTACAGTAATGAGAAGGGCCTGCTGAATTTACAGGAGGCAGGTTTCTAGAATCTCAGGTTGTACACAATGTCCCAGCACTAAAATGGCAGATTTCCACTTTCACTCTGCAACATCCATTGCTGCTTGTTTCTGGAAAACACTCATGGATTCAAAATAATCACTACACCAATAGATGAATTCCCTTAGGCCCAAGACAAATGGCATGAAAACCGGTGCAAGTGGAATGCAATAAAACATCGCATTCCACTCGGACCAATATTAGCCTGTGTCCCAGCACCCATGAGCGATTTATTTTCTCAGTCCTAATGGATTTATTTTCTCAGCCCTAATCGGACCAAGAAAAGAATCGCAGCATGCTGCGACTGTAGTGCGATCCTCGTTTCTCTCGCACCCATTCAAGTCTATGGGGCGAGAGAAAAATCGCACTGCACTCGCAGTACACCGGTGTATCGCGAGTGCAGTGCGTAGCCGGCTATGGAGGAGAGGGGGAGATAAATCCCTCCCGACGCTCCTCAGCGCTGGCCTGCCCCCTGCAGCTGTGGTATGATCGAACCTCAGTGGCAGTGACACTCGCATAACACTTGCCTCCCACTGTGCTGCCAGCGGGCGCCGAGTATCATGCGAGGATTTCACTAGTCCCCCGTGTGGCCCTGGCCTAAGGGGTGTGATTTCCAAATTTGGCTCATTTGAGTGAGGTTTCTGTTATTCTGGCACTTACTGGCTCTGTATATAGAGTCTACAAACTATTCTATGAAACTCTACACTCCAGAAGTCTAATAGTGCTCCTTCTCTTCCGAGTCTGGCCATGTGGCCAAAATATATCAAAGAGACTGACCCCGCATACAACAGGTATGAACAAGTGCTAGCTGAAAACACAATATAACTACAAAACACATACAGGTGGACACTAGAATGGTAACAATGAATAAGTGAACTCTGGTATTACATTACTGCTATAGGAATATTTGAAAAAGAGATACTTAGCTTTTATATGAACCAATGCATGAGAGCCCGATAGCCAGCGTCAAGGTGATCTCAATATACCGGCACCCTAACTTAAATGCCTCTATCTGAGTTAAAAATCTACCTGTCTGGGCACCTTACTTTCAATGCTATAGATTAAAAAAAAATGTCTTGTCGTAGTTTTGGAAATTTCTCGTGTTGATTAAAATCATACTTTTCAAATGGGGTGTACTAATTTTTGCAGAGCACTGTATATCTCAGGAGATGAAATCTTATTTTATCTTGGTAAACCCACACACCCACTTCTGGGATTGAAGAACCGACTTTAGCATGCCGTTGTATGATGGGAGTTATACTCCATGATCCTGTGGGGAAAAATAAGCCTGGAAGACTTGAGTTGTCCACAGTTATAGTTGCAATTTCACCAGAGCTGCTAAAAAGTCCATAAAAGTAAAAGGTTAAAACAGATAAGAGACCGGTCTCCCCAGTGTCTATAGAGAGAACAGCTAGTTCCCATCAGTTTACTTGATGTAATATTAATTATACTGCATTAATATTACATTACAGTAGAGCGCCACCTTTATAGTCAGTTTTTATTAATACATGAAAAACGCAACTGATTTATGAAAGGACATTAGACGTGAGATGGGTAACCTCCCCGGGATTCTCAAGATACCTCTGAATAAGTAGACAGTGTAATGAGAAGTGATGTGACGGCCTGCAGAATGGGATGTAAAAAGCCATAAAAAGTATTGGGAGCCATCAGGTGCTCTTGAGCACCCATGTCAAGCTGGGTGGGCTACAAGACTTTCTAGTCACGTGAAGTATAGGCATGGCAGTATATTTTCCAGTCCATAGTGTAGGAAAAGCAAGCCCTTATACATTGTCTTGACTCCCATATAAGTAACTTTGCAATTATTTATCTGAAGCTGCATACAAAGCTAAAAATACACAAACAACCAGTGTACTGGTAAATCGCTAGGATATGTCACCACTTTTTTGGGTGGTGATTAGAGATGGGTGAGGACTAAAATGCTCAGGTGCTCAATCCTCGAGTCCAGCAGTTCTGAAAGTGCTCAACTCAAGTAACAAGTATAGTCAGACATATTTTAGCATTTATAGCAGAGCTCATTTGTGTATTCATGTCTTGCTCATGTATCATGGACAGTTCATTTTCAATTTTTATTTTGTAAGACATCTGATCTCTATTTTTCAGGAAACACTAACGGGAAAGTATGGAGAAGATTCTAAGCTAATATATGACCTGAAAGATCAGGGCGGTGAATTGCTGTCTTTACGTTATGATCTCACTGTATCCTTTTAAAAAGAAGGTATCGGCCTTGGTTTTCTCATTGGTGCTGATATTAGAAGTTGGACTGGAGAGCGATCAAGGATGTGCACCGCCCTTCTATCGGACACTGACAAATAGTTTTCCTTTTTAGGTTTTTTATTCAGTTGAAACTATAGCTTTCAAAGCATGTGTGTGTATGTAATATATACTATTGTATATCACACAAGTGAGTACACCCCACACATTTTTTTGAAAAATTTTATTTTTTTCACGGGACAACACTGAAGAGATGATACTTCGATACAATATAATGTAGTCAGTGTGCAGCTTGCATAACAGTGTAAATTTGGTGTCCTCTAAATAACTAAACCAGACCTGGGCAAGGGGCGGCCCGCGGGCCACATCCGGCCCGCCTACTCTCTGTGACCGGCCCGCCTGGCTCCGGGCGTCCTTGCTGGCCGGTCACTGATGAGGGCAATCTGACCTGTTGTCCGGAGCTCCAGGCTCCGGGCGGCCCGTGGTCAGATTGCCCTCATCACCCGCTGCGTGCCGGCAAGGAACAGAGGACAGATACTGCAGCAGCGGAACGCAGGAATCTGTCCTCTGTTTCCTGCCGGCACTTTCTCTGTGACACACACGCGCGCGCCCTGATGTCGTCAGTACGGCGCGCGTGTGTGTCATTTGAAAAGTTCCCGCCCGGCAGGAGAAGAAGATGCAGCAGCCGGGGCCTCTATGGAGAGAGGAAGCAGCTCAGCGGGGGGCCGTACAAGAGAAGAGGATGTCAGCGGGAGCCCGTACGGAGGTGCCTGAGGAGGGAAAGATGAGTGGTGACTAGAAACCTGAGGAGACAGTGGGGGGAGGGAGGGAGGGAGTAACTGGTGACTAATATTTGGGTGTAGTGATGTAGTATATGGCAATGTAGTTTTACAGGTGTAGTATATAGGGGTCTAGTGATGTATATGTGGATGTAGTGATGTATATTACAAGTGTATATAGGGGTGTAGTGATGTATATTATAGGTGTATATAGGGGTGCAGTGATGTATATTACAGGTGTATATAGGGGTGTAGTGATGTATATTACATGTATATATGGGGGTGTAATGATGTATATTACAGATGTATATGGGGGTGTAGTGATGTATATTACAGGTGTATATGGGGGTGTAGTGATGTATAATACAGGTGTATATGGGGGTGTAGTGATGTATATTACAGGTGTATATAGGGGTGTAGTGATGTGATGTATATTACATGTATATATATGGGGGTGCAGTGATGTATATTACAGATGTATATGGGGGTGTAGTGATGTATAATACAGATGTATATGGGGGTGTAGTGATGTATATTACAGGTGTATATAGGGGTGTAGTGATGTATATTACAAGTGTATATAGGGGTGTAGTGATGTATATTACAGGTGTATATGGGGGTGTAGTGATGTATATTACAAGTGTATATAAGGGTGTAGTGATGTATATTACAGGTGTATATGGGGGTGTAGTGATGTATAATACAGGTGTATATAGGGGTGCAGTGATGTATATTACAGGTGTATATGGGGGTGTAGTGATGTATATTACAGGTGTATATTGGGGGTGTAGTGATGTATATTACAGGTGTATATTGGGGTGCAGTGATGTATATTACAGGTGTATATGGGGGTGCAGTGATGTATATTACAGGTGTATATGGGGGTGTAGTGATGTATATTACAAGTGTATATGGGGTGAAGTGATGTATATTACGTGTGTATATGGGTGTAGTGATGTATATTACAGGTGTATATAGGGGTGCAGTGATGTATATTACAGGTGTATATGGGGGTGTAGTGATGTATATTACAGGTGTATATGGGGGTGCAGTGATGTATATTACAGGTGTATATGGGGGTGAAGTGATGTATATTACAGGTGTATATAGGGGTGTAGTGATGTATATTACAGGTGTATATAGGGGTGCAGTGATGTATATTACAGGTGTATATGGGGGTGTAGTGATGTATATTACAGGTGTATATGGGGGTGTAGTGATGTATATTACAGGTGTATATGGGGGTGCAGTGATGTATATTACAGGTGTATATAGGGGTGTAGTGATGTATATTACAGGTGTATATGGGGGTGTAGTGATGTATATTACAGGTGTATATGGGGGTGCAGTGATGTATATTACAGGTGTATATGGGGGTGTAGTGATGTATTATATGGGGATTGTTTGTGTATATATGTATATAGCGTGTGCGTGTGTGTATGTATGTGTGCGTGCGTGCAGAGAGAAAAGCCCGTAACTGCGAGTGGTACTGGAGTTACATCGGGTACCACGTGCTCTCTCCCCGCCCCCTGCAGCGCCATACCGCCATTACAGGGCCTGATTGCGTTTCTCCGGTACCTGTTTGCATACATGTGACAGGTACCGGAGAAAACACGAGTCTGTGAAATAAAAAGATTTTCCATATTTACCTGCTTTCTTCAGCTCTGCTGCCTCCCGCTCCTGACCACTGCTCATTCATTGATTATTCACCGCACTCAGGACCTGGAAGCCGGAGCATCGCGATGACCGCACCGGGCACAGCACCGTTGAGGACGTCACCGCAGGGACAGGTGAGTATTCTGCAAGCACAGTGACCTCCAGGAGGTCATCAGAGTTTCCAATGAACTTTGATGACCATCCTGCGACACCCACGCTACAGCTTCATGGGTTCATCAGAGTTCATTGGGAACTGTGACGAGTCCCCGAGATGCTCCGGCTTCCAGGTTCTCAACATACACACACACCTGTATACTCACCTAGCGATGCGGTCCCCAGCGCTGTCCCTGCTTCCAGCTGCTCACTGCAGTGAATATTCAGTGAGTATAATTACCAGCGATAAGGAGCGGGAGGCAGCAGAGCCAGAGACAGCAGCGCTGGAGAGAGGTAAATATAGAAAATCTTTTTATTAAAAAGACCCGTGTTTTCTCTGGTATTTGTCACACTGATGTCACACAGATCACATCAGTGTGCGGTCCGTGTGACACCTGTGCTGCCAGAGAAAAAAAGGACATGTGTGCGTGCAGGGCCACGAGGGGTCACACAGTCCGTAACTTACTGTTTGTATATGAAGGGATAGTATATATGCTATATACAGTATTGGGTAAAACTGAGTTAATTATATTAGTCCGGCCCTCTAAAAACCATCCCAATTTCTCATGCGGCCCCATGGGAAAATTAATTGCCCACCCCTGAACTAAACACATAGTGATTAATGTCTAAACCACTGGCAACATAAGTGAGTACATCCCTAAGTGAAAATGGACAAATTGTGCCCAAAACGTTTTTTTTTTTTGTGTGGCCACCATTATTTTCCAGCACTGGCTTAACGCTCTTGGGCATGGAGTTCACTAGAGCTTCACAGGAGCCATTGGGATCCTCTTCCATCCTCCATGATGACATCATGATGCTGGTGGATGTTAGAAACCTTGCGCTCCTCCACCTTCTATTTGAGAAAGCCCCACAGATGCTCAATAGGGTTTAAGTCTGGAGACATGCTTGGCCAGTCCAGCACCTTTACCATTGGTCTCTTTAGCAACAGTGCTCGTCTTGGAGGGGTGTTTATGGTTATCATGTTGGAATACTGCCCTGGGGTCTAGTTTTCTGGGGCTGCACCCATGTAGCCCAAAACCATGACTCTTCCACCACCATGCTTGACAGTAGGCATGATGCACTTGTCTTTGTACTCCTCACCTTTTTGCCACCACACACACTTGACACCATTTGAACCAAATAAATGTATCTTGGTCTCATCAGACCACAGGACATGATTCCAGTAATCAATGTCCTTAGTCTGTTTGTCTTCAGCAAACTGTTTGTGGGCTTTCTTGTGGATCATCTTTAGAAGAGGCTTCCTTCTGGGACAACAGACCTGCAGCATATGGTCTGAGCACAGATAGGCTGACCGACCCAAACACTAAGCATGTGCACTCAACTTCTTTGGTCGACCATGGCGAGGCCTGCTCTGACTGGAACCTCTCTAGTTAAACAGATGTATGGTGTTGGCCATCATGCTGCAGCTCAATTTCAGGGTGTTGGCAAGCTTCCTATAAATATGTACAGAAATGTTAGGCGTGCACTCACTTTTCTGATACACTGTACGTGTGTGTGTGTATATGTATGTATGTATATATATATAATATATATATATATATATATATATATATATATATATATATATACTCACAATATTAAATATATTTAATTGTAATGTACTTATTACATTTTCTTCGGCGCTCCATTGGGAGACCCAGACGATTGGGTGTATAGCACTGCCTCCGGAGGCCACACAAAGCAATTACACTAAAAAGTGTAAGGCCCCTCCCCTTCTGGCTATACACCCCCAGTGGGATCACTGGCTCACCAGTTTTCTGCTTTGTGCGAAGGAGGTCAGACATCCACGCATAGCTCCACTGTTTAGTCAGCAGTAGCTGCTGACTATATCGGATGGAAGAAAAGAGGGCCCATATGGGGCCCCCAGCATGCTCCCTTCTTACCCCACTTGTGGTTTGTAAGGTTGAGGTACCCATTGCGGGTACGGAGGCTGGAGCCCACATGCTGTTTTCCTTCCCCATCCCCCTGAGGGGCTCTGAGGAAGTGGGATCTTACCGGCCACCAAGCCCTGAGGCCGGGCTCCATCCACAGACCCATAGAACCTGCTGGATGTGGAGCGGGAGTGCCGTTCAGGGACAAGGCCCTGCAACTTTCAGGTACTCTGTGTCCCCGTATGGCAGGCCACGCACACCCCAGGCTTGCTGGGTGTGCTAGTGCGCCGGGGACTGTAGCGCTGTGCGCTGGGCTTATAGTCCCCGCAGATTACTGGGGGACTTTATGTGTGTGGATCGCCGCGCCGACCGCCCCTGGAGCGGCGGCGCAGCTGCGACTTGTAGTGCGCCGGGGACGCGCCGACCGCGCTTTTACGGCGGCGGCGCTTCTAACTTTAGTCCCCGGTTTACTGCGGCCTAGCTCCGCTTCGTTAACGCCCCCCACCCTGTCAATCAGGGTAGGGGAGAGACGTTGTTCAATCGGCAGCGCCGAGGGCTGGAGCACGATTTACATGCTCCAGCCCTCTCACTGAGCACAGTAGGACACAGGCTTCGCGCTTTTTCTCTGTGCACGCCCTAGGCCCGCCCCCAGGCTTGCAGCTCCCCAGGACGCCGGCAGCCATTATACACATGCAGTCTGGCTGGAGAACGGACGCAGGCTCTGAGGGACCCAGGCTAAGGGTTTTCTGGCGACCACACACCCGCGCTAAGCGGGCGGTAAGCAGTACATACGTGCGGCCCCACTAGTGCCACAGTGTTATATTTGTGTACTGCACTGTAAGGTCGCTTCTTGGCTGTACACCTTATATTGCTTTGAGGAGACAACAGCATGTCATCCGCAAAACGCAAGGGTGCCAAGGCACGGGCTGTATACACTGCTTGTACAGCATGTGGGGCTAATCTACCAGCAGGCTCCAACGACTCTCATTGTGTGCAATGTTCAGTCCCAGTGGCACTTCGTCAGCCAGAGCCTATTGTGGTGGTAGCCCAGGCAGAGACGCCTGTGAACCCTACCCCGGTGACGGGGACAGAATTTGCAGTCTTTGCTGATAAAATGTCTGTGACTATGACAAAAATCCTGGAGACCTTGCAGTCCAGGCCAGTTGCTCAGACCATGGACACCGCTGTGTCTATGTTCCCCGGCCCCCCTCAGCTGGAATTAATCCGTAATTCAAGGGGGTCCCAGGCATCACAGGCTGAGGGCTCTGACTCCGATGACAGTCCCAGTCCGCCTAAGCGAGCTCGCTGGGAGAGACCCTCCACGTCATCACGCGGATCAGGGTCTCAGCGAGAAGGGTCTCTATATGATGGCTCAGAGGTGGGTGATCAGGAGTCTTGTCCTGACGCCGCACTCAATTTGGATACGCCAGATGGTGACGCCATGGTAAATGACCTTATAGCGGCCATCAATAGGCTGTTGGATATTTCTCCCCCAGCCCCTTCTGCAGAGGAGGCAGCTGCACAGCAGGAGAAATTCCATTTCCTGTATCCCAAGCGTAAATTGAGTACTTTTCTGGACCACTCTGACTTCAGAGAATCCATCCAGAAACACAATACTTATCCGGACAAGCGTTTTTCTAAACGCCTTAAGGATACACGTTATCCTTTTCCCCCTGACGTGGTCAAACGCTGGACCCAGTGTCCAAAAGTGGACCCTCCAATATCCAGACTTGCAGCTAGATCCATAGTTGCAGTGGAGGATGGGGCTTCACTTAAAGATGCCAATGACAGACAGATGGACCTTTGGTTGAAATCTGTCTATGAAGCTATTGGCGCGTCGTTTGCTCCAGCATTCGCGGCCGTGTGGGCGCTCCAAGCTATTTCAGCTGGTCTGGCACAGGTGGACTCTCTCATACGTCCAGCAGTACCGCCAGTGGCGTCCCTAACTACGCAAATGTCTGCGTTTGCGACCTACGCTATCAATGCGGTACTGGACTCTACGAGCCGTACCTCAATGGCATCCGCCAACTCTGTAGTTTTGCGCAGAGCCTTGTGGTTAAAGGAATGGAAAGCAGATTCTGCTTCTAAAAAATGTTTAACCAGCTTGCCATTATCTGGAGACAGACTGTTTGGTGAGCAATTGGCGGAAATCATTAAACAGTCCAAAGGTAAGGACTCCTCCTTACCCCAGCCCAGATCAAGCAAACCTCCACAGAGGAAGTGGCAGTCGAAGTTTCGGTCCTTTCGAGGCTCGGGCAAGCCCCAATTCTCCTCGTCCAAAGGGACTCAGAAAGAGCAAAGGAGCTCTGATTCCTGGCGGGCTCACTCACGCCCCAAGAAAGCAACCGGAGGTACCGCTTCCAAGGCGGCTGCCTCATGACTTTCGGCCGCCTCCCTCCGCATCCTCGGTCGGTGGCAGGCTCTCCCGCTTTTGCGACATTTGGCTGCCACAGGTCAAAGACCGGTGGGTAACAGACATTTTGTCTCACGGGTACAGGATAGAGTTCAGTTCTCGTCCTCCGCCTCGGTTCTTCAGAACTTCCCCACATCCCGACCGAGCAGATGCCCTTCTGCAGGCGGTGAATTCTCTAAGAGCAGAAGGAGTGGTGGTCCCTGTTCCTCTTCAGGAACGAGGTCAAGGTTTTTACTCCAATCTCTTTGTGGTGCCAAAAAAGGACGGCTCATTCCGTCCTGTTCTGGACCTAAAACTGCTCAACAAGCATGTGAACGCCAGGCGGTTCCGGATGGAATCCCTCCGCTCAGTCATTGCCTCAATGTCTCAAGGAGATTTCCTAGAATCAATAGACATCAAGGATGCTTATCTCCACGTGCCGATTGCTACAGAGCACCAACGCTTTCTACGCTTCGTGATAGGAGACGACCATCTTCAGTTCGTAGCTCTGCCATTTGGTCTGGCGACAGCCCCACGGGTGTTCACCAAGATCATGGCGGCAGTGGTAGCAGTCTTGCACTCTCAGGGACACTCTGTGATCCCTTACTTGGACGATCTACTGGTCAAGGCACCCTCTCAAGAGGCATGCCAACTCAGCTTGACTGTTGCACTGGAGACTCTCCAGACGTTCGGGTGGATCATCAACTTCTCAAAGTCAAATCTGTCACCGACCCAATCACTAACGTATCTTGGCATGGAGTTTCATACTCTCTCAGCGATAGTGAAGCTTCCGCTGGACAAGCAGCGGTCTCTACAGACTGGGGTGCAGGCTCTCCTTCAAAGTCAGTCGCACTCCTTAAGACGCCTCATGCACTTCCTCGGGAAGATGGTGGCGGCAATGGAGGCGGTTCCGTTTGCGCAGTTTCATCTGCGCCCACTTCAATGGGACATTCTCCGCCAATGGGACGGGAAGTCAAAATCCCTGGACAGGAAAGTCTCCCTTTCCCAGACGGCCAAGGACTCTCTGCAGCTCTGCAGTGGTGGCTTCTTCCCACCTCATTATCACAGGGAAGATCCTTCCTACCACCGTCTTGGGCGGTGGTCACGACAGACGCGAGTCTGTCAGGGTGGGGAGCAGTTTTTCTCCACCACAGGGCTCGGGGTACGTGGACTCAGCAGGAGTCCACCCTTCAGATCAATGTTCTGGAAATCAGAGCAGTGTATCTTGCCCTACTAGCCTTCCAGCAGTGGCTGGAAGGAAGGCAGATCCGAATTCAGTCGGACAACTCCACAGCGGTGGCATACATCAACCACCAAGGGGGGACACGCAGTCGGCAAGCCTTCCAGGAAGTCCGGCGGATTCTGATGTGGGTGGAAGCCACGGCCTCCACCATATCCGCAGTTCACATCCCCGGCGTAGAAAACTGGGAAGCAGACTTCCTCAGTCGCCAGGGCATGGACGCAGGGGAATGGTCCCTTCACCCAGACGTGTTTCAGGAAATCTGTCGCCGATGGGGAAGGCCGGACGTCGACCTCATGGCGTCCCGGCACAACAACAATGTCCCAAACTTCATGGCACGGTCTCGCGATCAAAGAGCGCTGGCGGCAGACGCCCTAGTGCAAGATTGGTCGCAGTTCCGGCTCCCTTATGTGTTTCCACCTCTGGCACTCTTGCCCAGAGTGCTACGCAAGATCAGATCCGATTGCAGCCGCGTCATACTCGTCGCCCCAGACTGGCCGAGGAGGGCGTGGTATCCGGATCTGTGGCAGCTCACGGTCGGCCAACTGTGGGCACTACCAGACCGACCAGACTTACTGTCCCAAGGGCCGTTTTTCCATCGGAATTCTGCGGCCCTGAACCTGACTGTGTGGCCATTGAGTCCTGGATCCTAGCGTCTTCAGGATTATCCCAAGGGGTCGTTGCCACCATGAGACAGGCTAGGAAGCCCACGTCCGCTAAGATCTACCACAGAACGTGGAGGATATTCTTATCCTGGTGCTCTGCTCAGGGAGTGTCCCCCTGGCCATTTGCATTGCCTACCTTTCTTTCTTTCCTGCAATCTGGGTTAGAAAAAGGTTTGTCGCTCGGCTCCCTTAAAGGTCAGGTCTCGGCGCTATCCGTCTTTTTTCAGAGGCGTTTGGCACGCCTTCCTAAGGTGCGCACGTTCCTACAGGGGGTTTGCCATATCGTACCCCCGTACAAGCGGCCGTTAGATCCATGGGATCTGAACAGGGTACTAGTTGCCCTCCAGAAGCCGCCCTTCGAGCCTCTGAGGGAGGTTTCACTTTCTAGACTATCACAGAAAGTGGCTTTTCTAGTAGCGATCACATCTCTTCGGAGAGTGTCTGAGCTGGCAGCGCTATCATCCAAGGCTCCCTTCCTGGTCTTCCATCAGGACAAGGTAGTGCTGCGCCCCATTCAGGAGTTTCTCCCGAAGGTGGTATCCTCTTTTCATCTTAATCAGGATATCTCTTTGCCTTCGTTTTGTCCTCATGCAGTTCATCGGTATGAGAAGGATTTACATTTGTTGGATCTGGTGAGAGCACTCAGAATCTACATTTCCCGCACGGCGCCCTTGCGCCGTTCGGATGCACTCTTTGTCCTTGTCGCTGGGAAGCGCAAAGGGTCGCAGGCTTCTAAGGCCACCCTAGCTCGATGGATCAAAGAACCAATTCTTGAAGCCTACCGTTCTGCTGGGCTTCCGGTTCCATCAGGGCTGAAGGCCCATTCTACCAGAGCCGTGGGTGCGTCCTGGGCACTGCGACACCAGGCTACGGCTCAACAGGTGTGCCAGGCAGCTACCTGGTCGAGTCTGCACACTTTCACCAAACATTATCAGGTGCATACCTATGCTTCGGCGGACGCCAGCCTAGGTAGAAGAGTCCTGCAGGCGGCAGTTGCCTCCCTATAGGGGAGGGCTGTCTTGCAGCTCTAACATGAGGTATTCTTTACCCACCCAGGGACAGCTTTTGGACGTCCCAATCGTCTGGGTCTCCCAATGGAGCGCCGAAGAAGAAGGGAATTTTGTTACTTACCGTAAATTCCTTTTCTTCTAGCTCCTATTGGGAGACCCAGCACCCGCCCTGTTGTCCTTCGGGATTTTTGGTTGTTTTTCGGGTACACATGTTGTTCATGTTGAACGGTTTTCAGTTCTCCGACGTTACTTCGGAGTGAATTTGTTTAAACCAGTTATTGGCTTTCCTCCTTCTTGCTTTTGCACTAAAACTGGTGAGCCAGTGATCCCACTGGGGGTGTATAGCCAGAAGGGGAGGGGCCTTACACTTTTGAGTGTAATTGCTTTGTGTGGCCTCCGGAGGCAGTGCTATACACCCAATCGTCTGGGTCTCCCAATAGGAGCTAGAAGAAAAGGAATTTACGGTAAGTAACAAAATTCCCTTCTTTCCTGTGTCCGTCACTTGCCATGTTTGTGTTACTGCATTGCAATCCTTCACTCCGCCGCCAGGTTCCATTTGCTCGTTATTTGGCAATGAACAAGATTACCAACATTAAGCGTTACCATATTGCTAAGGTTTACAGAAGGGACAACCCGGCTATGACCAGAGGCCGCTACAGAGAGTTCTACCAATGTGTAAGTGTTAGGAGACACTATCTGTTATATAAATGACATACAGACCAAGCCTATACATGTATATTATATTACTTAAAACACACTACAGTCTGTGTTTGCTATTTTGTTAATTTTACATTAGAGATATTTAGAGGAATGATCGTAATGGAGCATTTGGGGAAGATTTTTGTTTATTTTTTATTCTGAAGATCATTTTATAGCCTTCTGCAGACTCATTTGTCTCTTTGCACATTGCTGTAATCCTTTCATCTGTCTTTTTCTGGGCGCCTCTCTGCTGATTTACTACCACAAAGTTCACCTCTGCTTTGATGGGGTCATAATTTAACACAGAGGAGCTCAGAAAAAGAAAAGTAAGGAGTTTTATAGTTTGTAATCAGAGCGAGCTCACTGATGGATTTACAGGTAACTCATTCTGCAGCCAGCAATAGACTGCAGCAAAGAGGCAAAGTTTTAATGAAGCCTATTTGCAAAAATTATTTTTCTTTGTCGCTCCATTGGGAGACCCAGACAATTGGGTGTATAGCTACTGCCTCCGGAGGCCACACAAAGTATTACACTTAAAAGTGTAAACCCCTCCCCTCTGCTATACACCCTCCCGTGCAACACGGGCTCCTCAGTTTTTATGCTTTGTGCGAAGGAGGCACACATGCACGCATAGCTCCACATCTTAGTCAGCAGCAGCTGCTGACTATGTCGGATGGAAGAAAAGAGGGCCCATATTAGGGCCCCCAGCATGCTCCCTTCTCACCCCACTCTGGTCGGCGGTGTTGGTAAGGTTGAGGTACCCATTGCGGGTACATAGGCAGGAGCCACATGCTGTTTTCCTTCCCCATCCCTTTAGCGCTCTGGGTGAAGTGGGATCCTAATCGGTCTCCAGGCACAGGAGACCGTGCTCCCTCCGCAGCCCCTGGGGAATCTGCTATACAGGAGCCGGGTATCGTCAGGGACAAGGCCCTGCTACTGTGAGGTACTCTGTGTCCCCGTGGGGACCGCGCATGGAGCGCTGGTGCCATATACACTGCAGCACTGCTGGGTGTGTTAGTGCGCCGGGGGACCACCGCGCCGACCGCCCTGTGAGGTACTCTGTGTCCCCGTGGGGACCGCGCATGGAGCGCTTGTGCCATACACACTGTAGCACTGCTGGGTGTGTTAGTGCGCCGGGGACTACCGCGCCGGCCGCGCTTATTTGCGGGCCGCGCTTATAAATTTAGTCCCCGGCTTTTGCGGCCTAGTATCGCATATTCCCGCCCACAGGCCTGCCAGTCAGGGGAAGGGCGGGATGCTGCACAGGACGTCAGCGCTGAGGGCTGGAGCATACTCTGTATCTTCCTCCCCCCTCACTCAGCACAATGGGGCACTAGATTCCCGCACTTTCTAGGGCACGCCCACGGCCCCCTCCTCCCCACAGAGTGCCGGCAGCCATTACTGTCAGCTCTTCTGACGCTGGAGAGGAGAGACACCAGGGAGCCCAGGCAGGGATTCTGGTGATCACACATATCTATATATAGTATGGTCGCACTGTTGAATTTTGGCTACTCCAGGAGAAGCCTTACAGTCCTCCCGGGCACTGTTCACTCATTACCGCCCCCGGACCTGCCAGTCAGGGGGAAGGGCGGGACAGTCGGGCTGACGCCGACAGTGAGGGCCGGAGCACACTTCGCTGTCCTCCGCCCCCCTCACTATTCACGCTACGGCACTGATCCCCGCAAGGTACTCAGTATCCCCTTGGGGACGGTGCAGAGAGCACCTGCGCCTCAGACTTCGCGACTACCGCGCCGACCGCGCCTGCTGGCCGGCCGCGGTCTGTAACTTTAGCTCCCGGCTTTGCGGCCTACCGCCTTAAGCTCCCGCCCCTGGCCCTGCCAGTCAGGGGGAAGGGCGGGACGGTCAGTCGGAGGCTAGCAGTGACGGCTGGAGCACACTTGACTGTTCTCCGCCTCCCTCACGTTTCACTCAGGGCACCAGATTCCAGCACTTTTGGGGTTACGCCCACAGCTCCCCCATCCACTGTGCGCCGACAGCCATATTTTCAGCAGCAAATACTGCTTCAGGGTCGGTACACCAGGGGGCTTCTTCTTGATGCTGGGCCCCCTAGAGTGATGAACTGTATATGTGATGCACTGTATATATGAATATATAATGTTTGTATGCAGTTTCACAGTTCGGCGGTACATATGTATCCTCAGTGATCACTGTGAACATTGCTCGGGCCAGTGGCTCTCGCTCAGCCGGTGTCGGGGGCACTGTTGAGCTTCGCCGGCGTTCCCTGTCCAGGCGGCAGGGACAGAGTTACAGCTTGCTGAGAAGCTCTCTGGGTCATTTGCACTATCCAGGTCTCAGGCTATGGACAAATGGTCGGCTAAGAGACTAGGTGTTTGCAGTCCAGCCCGGCCCCTTACACAGGCCCCGGGCACTGCGGGATCGCCCCAGGCCTCTATCGGTCTGCGACGAAGCGTGTTCCTGGGGTGGCCTCTAGTTATTACGCGGTGAACTCCAGCACGAACCGCAGTCCCAGTCCGGCTAAGCAGCCTTGCTTGGAATCTTTCCCGACTTCTTCAAGGGTCTCAGCTTGAGGACCCTCTAGAGGATGGGGCGGAGGTCGCAACCCAGGACTCTGTCCGGACGTGGCTCTCAAGGCTTCACAGATACTGTCCAGAAGCACAGAACGCCTTATAACACACGTTGTCCCTTCCCCTCTGACGTTGTTCAGGTTTGGGCTCAGTGTCATAAAGTGCCCTCCAGTCTCTTGACCGGGCGGTCACCCGGGACTTCGCATTTAGCGTCTTTGACGTCTCAGGCGGAGGTATTTTCATCCTCCGCCATGCACAGAGAACCGTTTCTGCATGGCGGTCCAGGTCAGGAGAGTGGTCCCCACATGTCCAAGAACGACGTAGGAGACATTCTGTCTTACGGTCACAGGATAGAGCTCAGTTCTCGTCCTCCGATTCGTTGCTGCAGAGCATCTCCGTCCCCCGAACGAGCCGATGCACGTTTCCAGGCGGTGAACACTCCGAAGGCAGGAGGAGTTGCGATCCTCGTTCCCATTCAAGAACGTAGTCGCGGCTTTTTACTCCAGCTTGCTCGTGGTACCAGATAGGACGGATCACTCCGCCCTGTTCTGGACTTCACACTGCTCAACGGACAGAGAACCTGACGGTTCCGGATGGAATCTCTCCGCTTGCCATCGCCTTTGATGGCCCAAGGAGGCTTCCTAGCATCAATCGACATCAGGGATGTTTATCTCCGCGTGCCGATTGTACCAGAATATCAGCGCTTCCTGCGCTTCACCATAGGGAACGAACACTTTCTGTTCGTGGCACTAACTGCCGGCCTGGTGACAGCCCTACGGGCCTTCACCAAGGTCATGACAACGGTGGTAGCGGTCCTACTCTCTCAGGCAATTCGGCTGGTCAAGGCCCCCTCTCGGGTGGCATGCCAACACAGCCTGAACATTGCCCTAGAGACTCTCCAGAGATTCGGGTGGTTCATCAATTTGTCCTAAAGTCAAAATTGACACCGGCCCAATCACTGACATATCTCGGCATAGAGTTTCATACTCTCTCTCAGCGATAGTGAACCTTCCGCTGGACAAACAGAGTTCACTACTGACAGGGGTGCAATCGTTCCTTCGAGCCCAGTCACACCCTTTGAGGCGCCTCATGCACTTCCTAGAGAAGTTGGTGGCAGCAATGGAGGCAGCCCCGTTTGCGCAGATTCATCTGCGCACACTTTATTGGGACTTTCTCCGCAAATGGGACAGCAAATCGACGTCCCTCGACAAGAACGTTGCTCCTTCTCGGGCAGCCATGGCCTCCCTTCAGTGGTGGCTTCTTTCCACTCTTGGCGAAGGAAAAATCCTTCCTGCCCACATCCTGGGCTGTGGTCACGGCGGACGCGAGTCTGTCAGGGAGTCTTCCTCCGCCACAGGGCTCAGGGTACATAGACTCAGCAGAGTCCTCCCTCCAGATCAATGTTCTGGAGGTGAGGGCAGTGTTCTAGCCCTAAAGGCGTTCCAGCCGTGGCTGGAAGGCAGGCAGATCCGAATTCAGTCGGACAACGCCACGGCGGTGGCATACATCAACCACCAAGGCGGCACAAGCAGTCGGCAAGCCTTCCAGCAAGTCCGGCGGATTCTGCTGTGGGTGGAAGCCACAGCCTCCACCATCTCCGCAGTTCACATCCCGGGCGTAGAAAACTGGGAAGCAAACTTTCTCAGTCGCCAGGGCATGGACGCAGGGGAATGGTCTCTTCGACCGGACGTGGTTCAAGAGATTGTTGCCGCTGGGGGAAGCCGGACGTCGACCTTTTGACGTCCCGGCACAACAACAAGGTCCCGGCATTCATGGCACGTTCTCAAGATCACAGAGCTCTGGCGGCAGACGCATTAGTTCAGGATTGGTCGCAGTTTCCACTGCCTCACGTATTTCTCCTCTGGCACTGCTGCACAGAGCGTTACGCAGGATCAGATCCGACTGCCGCCGCGCCATCCTCGTCGCTCCAGACTGGCCGAGGAGGTCGTGGTACACGGATCTGTGGCATCTCACGGTAGGCCAACCGTGGACACTACCAGACCGGCCTGCCGTGCTGTCTCAAGGGCCGTTTTTCCATCTGAATGCTGCGGCTCTCAACCTGACTGCGTAGCCATTGAGTCCTGGATCCTAGGTCTTCAGGGTTATCTCAAGAGGTCATTGCCACTATGAGACAAGACAGGAAACCAACGTCCGCCAAGATCTACCACAGGACGTGGAAGATCTTCTTATCCTGGTGCTCTGGTCAGAGTTTTACTCTCTGGCCATTCGCCTTGCCCACTTTCTGTCCTTCCTTCAATCCGGAATGGAAAAGGGGTTGTCTCTCGGTTCCCTCAAGGGACAAGTTTCGGCGCTTTCTGTGTTGTTTTCAAAAGCGTCTAGCCGAACTCCCTCAGGTACACACGTTCCTGCAGGGGGTTTGCCACATAGTCCCTCCTTACAAGCGTCGGCTAGAACCCTGGGATCGGAACAGGGTGATACCGGCTCTTCAGAAACCACCCTTCGAGCCAATGATTGATATTCTTTCCACGACTTTCGCAGAAGGTGGTCTTCCTGGTGGCAGTCACGTCACTCCGCAGAGTGTCTGACATAGCAGCGCTGTCATGCAAAGCCCTCCTTCCTGGTGTTTCACCAGGACAAGGTGGTTCTGCGTCCGGTTCCGGAATTTCTCCCGAAGGTGTTATCCTCTGTTCATCTCAATCAGGATATCTTCTTACCTTCTTTTTGTTCTCATCCGGTTCACCAATGTGAAAAGGATTTGCACTTGTTACGTCTGGTGAGAGCACTCAGACGCTACATTTCTCGTACGGCGCCTCTGCGCCGCTCGGATGCGCTCTTTGTCCTTGTCGCTGGCCATCGTAAAGGGTCGCAAGCTCCCAAGTCAACTTGGCTCGGTGGATCAAGGAACCAATTCTTGAAGCCTACCGTTCTGCTGGGCTTCCGGTTCCTTCAAATCTGAAGGCCCATTCTGCCAGAGCCGTGGGTGCGTCCTGGGCGTTACTGCACCAGACTACGGCTCAGCAGGGGTGTCAGGCGACTACCTGGTTGAGTCTGCACGCCTTCACGGAGCACTATCTAGTGCATACCTACGCTCGGCAGATGCCAACTTAGGTAGGCGAGTCCTTCAGGCGGCGGTTGTCCACCTGTAGGAAGGAGCCGTTTTACGGCTCTTTTACCGAGGTATTCTTTTACCCACCCAGGGACTGCTTTTGGACGTCCCAATTGTCTGGGTCTCCCAATGGAGCGACAAAGAAGAAGGGAATTTTGTTTACTTACCGTAAATTCCTTTTCTTCTAGCGCCAATTGGGAGACCCAGCACCCGCCCCTGTTCCCTTCGGGCTATTATTTCTTGTGTACACATGTTGTGCAGATTGAATTGTTCTTGGTCATGGTTTCAGTTCTCCGAACATCCTTCGGATTGAATTTACCTTAGACCAATTTATAAGTTTCCTCCTTCCTGCTTTTGCACCAAAACTGAGGAGCCCGTGTTGCACGGGAGGGTGTATAGCAGAGGGGAGGGGTTTACACTTTTAAGTGTAATACTTTGTGTGGCCTCCGGAGGCAGTAGCTATACACCCAATTGTCTGGGTCTCCCAATTGGAGCTAGAAGAAAAGGAATTTACGGTAAGTAAACAAAATTCCCTTCTTTGCCAAAAATACATGCATAGAAAGATAATGTGCACCCAATGCTACATTGGTCATTTGACTTCACTTATCCTCCACTTTGTCATGTTTCTGGTATTGGGCAGAGTATTGGTCTTATTTGGTCTTTGACTGATATGAAAAAAATGATGGTATATAAAAGCAGTCTATTCTTTTAATATCTATGTAGTAGATATTTATTTATATAGCGCCATTAATTCCACAGCGCTTTACATACATCGGCAACACTGTTCCCATTAGAGCGCACAATCTAAATTCCCTATCAGTATGTCTTTGATTTGACCCCAGGACCCCAGCACTGCAAGAATGCAGTGCTAACCACTGAGCCAATGAGCCACCACAGGTTTTAGCTCTGCAAGACTGCAGTGCTAACCACTGAGCCACCCAGGACCCTACCTCTGCAAGACTACAGTGCTAACCACTGAGCCATCCAGGACCCTACCTCTGCAAGACTGCAGAGCTAACCAATGAGCCACCACAGGTTTTAGCTCTGCAAGACTGCAGTGCTAACCACTGAGACACCCAGGACCCTAGCTCTGCAAGACGGCAGTTCTAACCACGGAGTACCTCTGTATACAGGATTTATTCCGCCCTTCTAGGTATAATTTGTTTTTTATTCTGTATAAGAATGCAGTGTTTTTCCAGAGAAGAATATATGAACTGCTTGTATTGTGTATGAAGTCTGGTGTATTCAGACAGAGCTGTGAGCTTGTGCACAGGATTACCAGTGTCCCATCTAGGTTTCCATGTCAGAGGAGAACAAAGGATTGCTGGGGCTCTTTAACATTCCCTAAGTACCTTTTTATCCCCCTGCCCAATGAGGTGTATCCATCATATAATGTTATAGCATATTACTAGGAAATGCCATAAGATGATGAATGTGGGGACTGGACTTAGAGGTCCCACTGCCCATTCTGAGAACGTAGGCTGGAGCTACACATCGAGTATAATTATGCAACAGCAAAACCAGGGCAAGGCTCGGTGCTCAATCTTAAAGCCCAGTCACACACAACGACTTACCAGCGATCACGAAAATAATGCGACCTGATAGGGATCGCTGGTAAGTCGCTGGTGAGATGTCACACAGTCAGATCTTACCAGCGATGCAGGAACAATACAGGTCACAGTAGCGACCTGTATAACGATCTCAGCAGTCACTGTGACCCTGTCACACAGTGTCAAACACAGCGATGTGTCCTGCCCAGCAGGACATCTCCTTTGAAGAAAATGGCCTGGACCATTCTGCAACGACCGGCGACCTCACAGCAGGGGCCTGATCGCTGGTAGATGTCACACATAACGAGATCGCTACTGCGTCACCAAAACCGTGACTCAGCAGCGATCTCGCTAGCGATCTCGTTATATTTGACGGTACCTTTTAGAGCTGTTATTTGGCCAATGAGGTGGTAATGGGTACTAAATAGTTTGTTGCATTTCCCTCCAGGACTTTGACATTGCAGGACAATATGATCCGATGATCCCTGATGCTGAATGTCTGAAAATTGTTCATGAAATACTGAGTGAGCTGGAGCTGGGAGACTTTCTAATTAAGGTAAGGTGACTGATCGCGAGATTGGCGGCTCTTTTTCCCCCTTTTTGCGTGGAACAGTGGGATACTGACCAATATAGTCAAGAGTTGTAGTTGGCCATCTGCAGCATTCCCATAGTCTTTTACGACAGAGTTACTCCATAAGCGTGACCACCTGAGTCCACGTGTGACCACCCCTCCAATCAAACTGGATTACTCGGGTTTCTCTTCTCATGATCGGTGAGGGTACAGTGAAGGTCCTCACAGAGATCAGACATTTATCACCTTTCATGGGGATAGGTAATAATTAAGTCCTCATACACATTTTGGCTTAAGTCAACTAAACTCAGCGATCTCACTGAACAATATAATATACTTGGGGACCTCCTGACTCATCATCTGTGAAGGGAAATAAGGATATGGCCTGCTGAAGTTGCTAGCCGATCCTTTTGTTCTTCGGGAGATGACCTGTTGGCAGAGGAGTCTGGCACACTCTTTCACAGAGAGAACATGGTGGCGTTTGACCTATGTAAGAGCCAAAACAGCTGACAGCTACAGTTGAAACCATTAGTTTCCATCCACTATCTAAAAAGAGACCTCTACATGTTTGTCTCACTATCTGACATGAAATCAGAATAAACCTTTCCTGTTTTAGGTCAATTAGGAACCAAAATTATTTATATTTGCCAAATGCCAGAATTAGAGAGAGAATGTTTTAAGGCATTTTATTACTTTCTGCAAAGTCAAAAGTTTACATACATTTCATTAGTATTTGGTGCCATTGTCCTTAACTGTATGACTTGGGTGAACCATTTTGGATCTCCTTCCACAATCTTCAAACAATAGTTGGTAAGAATTTGGGTTTATTCCTCCTGACAGAACTGGTGTAACTGAGCCATATTTGTAGGTCATCTTGCTCGCACCTTTGCCCATAAATTTTCAATAGGATTGAGATCAGGGGTTTATGATGGCCACTCCAAAACATTCACTTTGAAGCCACTTTGTAACCAGTTTGGCAGTATGCTTCGGGTCATTGTCTGTTTGGTAGACCCATTTTCGCCCAAGCTTTAAGTTCCTGGCTGATGTCTTGAGATGTTGCTTCAGTATTGCCACATAATCTTCTTTCCTCATGATGCCATCTATTTTGTGGAGTCCACCAGTCCCTCCTGCAGCAAAACAACCCCACAATATCATGCTGCCACCCACGTGTTTCACAGTTAGGATGGTGTTTTTAGAATTCAAACCTTCTTTCTTTTTCGCTCTATTGGGAGACCCAGACAATTGGGTGTATAGGCTATGCCTCCGGAGGCCGCACAAAGTACTACACTTAAAAGTGTTAGGCCCCTCCCCTTCTGCCTATACACCCCCCGTGCTCCCACGGGCTCCTCAGTTTTTTGCTTTGTGCGAAGGAGGTCAGACACGCACAGCACAGCTCCACAGATTAGTCAGCAGCAGCTGCTGACTATGTCGGATGGAAGAAAAGTGGGCCCATATAGGGCCCCCAGCATGCTCCCTTCTCACCCCACTCTTGTCGGCGGTGTTGTTAAGGTTGAGGTATCCATTGCGGGTACGGAGGCTGGAGCCCACATGCTGCTTTCCTTCCCCATCCCCCTCTGGGCTCTGGGTGAAGTGGGATCTTACCGGTCTCCAGGCACTGAGACCGTGCTCCATCCACAACTCCTGTGGAGCCTGATGGATAGGAGCCGAGTATCGTTCAGGGACATGGCCCTGCATCTTGGAGGTACTCTGTATCCCTGTGGGGACCGCGCACGGCATCACCTCAGCTTTGCTGGGTGTGCTAGTGCACCGGGGACCGCGGCGCTGACCGGGTCTATATGTGCCATTACACACTCAGCGTCGCTGAGTGTGTTTATATGTAAGGGCTACCGCACTAACCGCCGCTGCCATGGGACACTGCGGCGCGGCTGGGACTTGTAGTTCGCCGGGGCCTTTCACGCCGGCCGCGCTTTTACGGCGGCCGCATTTATTACTAGAGTCCCCGGCTTCCTTGCGGCCTAGTTTACTTTTCTCCCACCCTCAGCCCTGACAGGCAGGGGGAAGGGCGGGACGCTGCACGGAGCGAGCAGCTCTGAGGGCTGGAGTATGATTTACATACTCCACCCCCCTCACTGTGCACGGTGTGAGCACCAGTTCGCGCTCTTTCTCGGCCACGCCCACAGCTCCCTCATCTCGTCAGGACGCCGCAGCCATTCCTGTCAGCTCCACCGACGCTGCAGAAGAGGGACAAGTCCTGGGAGACCCAGACACGGTCTCTGGTGGCCTCACAACCGCTTTAGGCGGCTGGTAAGCAGCACCTGTTGGTGCTAGCCCCATGGTGCTGTAGTGTATTGGTACATTATTTGTGTATCATATATACTTTACACTGTATGAGCACAGTGCATTCTGGCTATATACCCTTTTGTGTAACTCAAGGAAAACTATAGCATGGCGCCCACAAAAGGCAGGGGTGCCAAAACACAGGCTTATTATGCTGCCTGCGCCGCTTGTAAGACCCCACTACCGGCAGGTTCCACTGACCCTCATTGTGTGCAGTGTTCGACCCCTGTGCCACTTCTTCAGCCGGAGCCTATGCTAAGAGGGGCCCAGGGGGAGACACCTGTTGACACTGTCCAGGTGACGGGGACTGAGTTTGCTAAACTCTCTGAGACTATGGCTAAGATACTAGAAGCCTTGCAGTCCAGGCCGGTATCTCAGCAACGGGACCCTGTTGAATCGTTGTTCCCGGGCCCCCCTCAGTTGGACCAACAATGTCCTCCCGGGGTATCTCCTACATCCCAGTCTGAGGGTTCTGACTTAGACCCCAGCCCCAGATTGACTAAGCGGGCTCGCTTAGAATTTCCCTCGACATCATATTGTTTAGGGTCTCAGCGGGGGGAATCTTTGGTTGATGATGCGGAGACAGCTGATCAGGATTCTGATCCTGAGAGCGCTCTCAATCTTAATACTCCAGACGGGGACGCCATAGTGAACGATCTTATTGCGTCCATCCATCAGTTGCTGGATATTTCTCCCTCAGCCCCTCCGGCGGAGGAGTCAGCTTCTCAGCAGGAGAAATTTCGTTTCAGGTTTCCCAAGCGGACACAGAGTATGTTTCTAGACCACTCTGATTTCAGAGAGGCAATCCAGAATCACCATGCTTGTCCAGATAAGCGTTTTTCTAAGCGCCTTAAGGATACACGTTATCCTTTCCCCCCGGACGTGGTTAAAGGTTGGACTCAATGTCCCAAAGTGGATCCTCCAATCTCCAGACTGGCGGCTAGATCCATACTTGCAGTGGAAGATGGGGCCTCGCTCAAAGATGCCACTGACAGGCAGATGGAGCTCTGGTTGAAATCCATCTATGAAGCTATCGGAGCTTCTTTTGCCCCAGCATTCGCAGCCGTATGGGCGCTGCAAGCTATCTCAGCAGGTCAAGCGCAAATTGAAGCAGCCACTTGCACGGCCGCGCCACAAGTGGCATCCATTACCACCCAGACCTCGGCAATTGCGTCTTACGCTATTAATGCTGTCCTGGACTCTGTGAGCCGTACGGCGGTGGCGACCGCCAATTCGGTGGTACTCCGCAGGGCCTTGTGGCTACGGGAATGGAAGGCAGATTCTGCTTCCAAAAAGCGCTTAACCAGTTTGCCAATTTCTGGCGACAGGCTGTTTGGCGAGCGTCTGGATGAAATCATCAAACAATCCAAGGGAAAGGATACATCCTTACCCCAGCCCAAACAGAACATTCCCCAACAGAGGAGAGGGCAGGCGAGGTTTCGGTCCTTTCGGGGCGCGGGCAGGTCCCAATTCTCCTCGTCCAAAAGATCTCAGAAAGAACAAAGGAACTCTGATGCATGGCGGTCTAAGTCACGTCCTAAAAAGAACATTGGAGGCACCGCTAACAAGGCGGCTTCCTCATGACTTTTGACCTCCTCTAGTAGCATCCTCGGTCGGTGGCAGGCTCTCCCACTTTTTTGCGACGCCTGGCTGCCACAAATAAAAGACCGCTGGGTGAGAGACATTCTGTCTCACGGTTACAAGATAGAGTTCATCTCTCGTCCCCCGACTCGATTCTTCAGGTCTTCTCCGCCTCCCGAGAGAGCCGAGGCTCTTCTGCAGGCGCTGGGCACTCTGAAGGCAGAAGGAGTGGTGGTCCCTGTTCCTCTTCATCAACAGGGCCACGGTTTTTACTCCAACTTGTTTGTGGTCCCAAAGAAGGACGGGTCTTTCCGTCCTTTCCTAGACCTGAAACTTCTCAACAAACACGTAAAGACCAGGCGGTTCCGGATGGAATCCCTTCGCTCCGTCATCGCCTCAATGTCCCAAGGAGATTTCCTTGCATCGATCGATATCAAAGATGCTTATCTCCACGGTCCGATTGCCCCAGAGCACCAGCGCTTCTTGCGCTTCGCCATAGGAAACGAACACCTGCAGTTCGTGGCACTGCCATTCGGCCTGGCAACAGCCCCACGGGTTTTCACCAAGGTTATGGCTACTGTAGTAGCGGTCCTCCATTATCAGGGTCACTCGGTGATCCCGTACTTGGACGATCTGTTGATCAAGGCACCCTCTCAAGAGGCATGCCAACCTTCCTCGACGCTACCCTGGAGACTCTCCAGAGTTTCGGGTGGATCATCAATTTTCCAAAGTCAAATCTGACACCGGCCCAATCGCTCACATACCTTGGCATGGAGTTTCATACCCTCTCAGCGATAGTGAAGCTTCCGCTGATCAAGCAGCGGTCACTACAGACAGGGGTACAATCTCTCCTTCAAGGCCAGTCACACCCCTTGAGGCGCCTCATGCACTTTCTGGGGAAGATGGTGGCAGCAATGGAAGCAGTCCCTTTCGCGCAGTTTCACCTGCGTCCTCTTCAATGGGACATCCTACGCAAATGGGACAGGAAGCCGACGTCCCTCGACAGGACCGTCTCCCTCTCTCAGGCGACCAAAGCTTCCCTTCGGTGGTGGCTTCTTCCCACTTCATTATCGAAGGGGAAATCCTTCCTACCCCCATCCTGGGAAGTAGTCACGACGGATGCAAGTCTGTCAGGGTGGGGAGCGGTTTTTCTCCACCACAGGACTCAGGGTACGTGGTCCCGGCAAGAGTCCTCGCTTCAGATCAATGTTCTGGAAATTCGGGCAGTGTATCTTGCCCTGAAAGCGTTCCAGCAGTGGCTGGAAGGCAAGCAGATCCGAATTCAGTCGGACAATTCCACAGCGGTGGCATACATCAACCACCAAGGCGGCACACGCAGTCGACAAGCCTTCCAGGAAGTCCGGCGGATTTTGATGTGGGTGGAAGCCACGGCCTCCACCATATCCGCAGTTCACATCCCAGGCGTGGAAAACTGGGAAGCAGATTATCTCAGTCGCCAGGGCATGGACGCAGGGGAATGGTCCCTTCACCCGGACGTGTTTCAGGAGATCTGTTGCCGCTGGGGGGTGCCGGACGTCGACCTCATGGCGTCCCGGCACAACAACAAGGTACCAACGTTCATGGCACGGTCTCAAGACCCCAGAGCTCTGGCGGCAGACGCCTTAGTTCAGGATTGGTCGCAGTTTCAGCTCCCTTATGTGTTTCCTCCGCTGGCACTGTTGCCCAGAGTGTTACGCAAGATCAGGGCCGACTGCCGCCGCGCCATCCTCGTCGCTCCAGACTGGCCGAGGAGGTCGTGGTACCCGGATCTGTGGCATCTCACGGTCGGCCAACCGTGGGCACTACCAGACCGACCAGACTTGCTGTCTCAAGGGCCGTTTTTCCATCTGAATTCTGCGGCCCTCAACCTGACTGTGTGGCCATTGAGTCCTGGATCCTAGCGTCTTCAGGGTTATCTCAAGAAGTCATTGCCACTATGAGACAGGCTAGGAAACCAACGTCCGCCAAGATTTATCACAGGACGTGGAAAATTTTCCTGTCGTGGTGCTCTGCTCAGGGTTTTTCTCCCTGGCCATTTGCATTACCTACTTTTCTGTCCTTCCTTCAATCTGGACTGGAAAAGGGTTTGTCGCTCGGTTCCCTTAAGGGACAAGTTTCAGCGCTCTCTGTGTTTTTCCAGAAGCGCCTAGCTAGACTTCCACAGGTACGCACGTTCCTGCAGGGAGTTTGTCACATCGTTCCACCTTACAAGCGGCCGTTAGAACCCTGGGATCTAAACAGGGTGCTGATGGTTCTTCAGAAACCACCATTCGAGCCAATGAGAGATATCTCCCTCTCACGACTTTGGAAGAAAGTGGTTTTTCTAGTAGCAGTCACTTCTCTTCGGAGAGTGTCTGAGCTAGCAGCGTTGTCGTGCAAAGCCCCTTTTCTGGTTTTTCACCAGGACAAGGTGGTTCTACGTCCGGTTCCGGAATTTCTCCCTAAGGTGGTATCCCCCTTTCATCTCAATCAGGATATTTCCTTACCCTCTTTTTATCCTCATCCAGTTCACCAATGTGAAAAGGATTTGCACTTGTTAGATCTGGTGAGAGCACTCAGACTCTACATTTCTCGTACGGCGCCCCTGCGCCGCTCGGATGCACTCTTTGTCCTTGTCGCTGGCCAGCGTAAAGGGTCACAGGCTTCCAAATCGACCCTGGCTCGGTGGATCAGGGAGCCAATTATCGAAGCTTACCGTTCGGCTGGGCTTCCGGTTCCCTCAGGGCTGAAGGCCCATTCTACCAGAGCCGTGGGAGCGTCCTGGGCTTTGAGGCACCAGGCTACGGCTCAACAGGTGTGTCAGGCGGCTACCTGGTCGAGCCTGCACACTTTCACGAAGCACTATCAGGTGCATACCTATGCTGCGGCGGATGCCAGCCTAGGTAGACGAGTCCTTCAGGCGGCGGTTGCCCACCTGTAGGAAAGGGCCGTTTTACGGCTCTCTTACGAGGTATTATTTTACCCACCCAGGGACTGCTTTTGGACGTCCTAATTGTCTGGGTCTCCCAATAGAGCGAAAAAGAAGAAGGGAATTTTGTTTACTTACCGTAAATTCCTTTTCTTCTAGCTCTAATTGGGAGACCCAGCACCCGCCCCTGTTTTTTTGTGTACACATGTTGTTCATGTTGAATGGTTTCAGTTCTCCGAGTTTCCTTCGGATTGAAGTTACTTTAAACCAGTTTATAATTATTTTTCCTCCTTCTTGCTTTTGCACCAAAACTGAGGAGCCCGTGGGAGCACGGGGGGTGTATAGGCAGAAGGGGAGGGGCCTAACACTTTTAAGTGTAGTACTTTGTGCGGCCTCCGGAGGCATAGCCTATACACCCAATTGTCTGGGTCTCCCAATTAGAGCTAGAAGAAAAGGAATTTACGGTAAGTAAACAAAATTCCCTTCTTTTCCTTCAAACGTAACAATAATCATTATACCCAAATAGTTCAATTTTAGTTTTGTCAGATCACAGGACATGTCTCCAAAAATTAAGCTCTGTGTGCATTTGCAAACATTAAACTGGCTTTTTATGTTTCTTTTGCAATAATGGATTCTTCCTGAAGGTCTTTGGCTTTTGTTCTTGGGTTGATATGCACATGTCTAACCAAAGCTCGTTCATCTCTGGTACACAGAACCCGTCTCCTTCCTGAGCGGTATGATGGCTGGACATTTCCATCTTGTGTGTACGTGCGTATAATTGTTTGCACAGATGATCGAGGCACCTTCAGGTATCTGGAAATACACCCAAGGATGAATCCAATTTGTGTAAGTCCACAATTCACTTCCTGAGATCTTGGCTGATGTCTTTTCACTTTTCTATGATGCTACACAAAGAAGCAGCGTGTTTCAGGTGTGCATTAAAATACATCCACAGGTGTGTCTCTAATTAACTCAGATGTTGTCAATAAACCTATCAGAAGACATCATATGGGCTGTCCCATATTGTTTAAAGGCATAGTACTCTTAGTGTATGTAAACATTTGACTTTGCAGAAAGTAATAAAAATGCCTTTAAACATTCTCTCTTGCTCTCATTATTCTGGAATTTGGCAAATATAAATAATTTTCGTTCCTAATTGCCCTAAAATGGGAAAGGTTTATTCTGATTTCATGTCAGACAGTGAGAAAAACATGCAGATGTGTCTTTTTAGAGTGTATGTAAACTTCTGTTTTTAACTGTAATGTGTACTGGGGCCTTTAATGTAACCCAGTACAGTTGTAAATCCCAGGATGGATACAAATGTTAAAGGGGTTGTCAACTACAAGGACAACCCCTTTTATTCCCTGTCTTGGGCTCCAGTAAAATAAAAAATCTTACTCACGTTCCCTTGCCGGCATCGTTTTAGTGGTGTCAGCGCTCACCTTCTTGAGGCCCACATGAGATTGGGGTTGGTATATACAACAGTTGAAGGACTTCTTTATTTGTTTGGAGGACTTTATGCTGATCTAACAGTAGATGGCGATGTTGTGCAGTTTCCTTACTGTATTGTAAAAAAGTGTCTTGTTTCTTTCTTGTTAGTTTCACTTTCTCTTTCTGATGCAAAGCTGTATGACTGCATATTTTTACCTCATGTCCTCTCAGAAGTAAAGAGTTTGTTATCCCATGTAATCTGCTCTGTAAACTTTCTTCTGCAACTGGGAAGCTAGAACCTGTGCTGTGCAACAATTGGCAAGTTACGTGAGCCCCGCAAACCAATCACCACCAACCCCTCCCCACCTTTTGGACGTGTGAGTATTCAAGGAGTGAAAGCTGCAGCTGGCCGCTTAATTCCTATTGATTGCTCACACACCCGAAGGTGGGAGAGGAGTTGGCATTGATTGGTCCCAGGGATCGCATGACGTCACAACCTCATGCGGGCCCCAAGAATGCTAGCATCGTCCCCACTGGAACAACACTGGAGGCACATATAAGCTATTTTTCTTGTAATGGGGCTAACTATAGGGGACGAGAAGAGGTTCTCCTAGTAGTGGACGAATCCTTTAATGATGTGCAAATGATGAAAAATGGATTCAAAATTTTAAAACCACTTTAAAGTACTTGTGATAAAGTATGGGCCCACACACAGAAACTCCCGCACTTACAGCGTTGGCTGCTATCAGTGAGGTTATTAATGGTTGTGTGAGAAATGTACTTTCACACACAAAGATCCAGCGCTGACAGCTCCTTGTAGTTGTCGACCATTGGCGTCTTGGAGGTGCTCGATAGAAGTCAAGTCTGGAGATGCCATAGGCCATTGTAGCATGATTAGACCACTCGGTCTGCTCCACCGTACCACCAGCAACATGTGGCCTGGCGTCGTCTTGTGTCCATGGTCTGTCTTCAATTCTTAACATAACTTACCATAACCATTTTCATTTTTATTTAATCAGTAGTACACATGAAAATAAGCAGCTTTGTAATATATTTTTAGGACTATAAGACGCACCGGACTATAAGACGCACCCTGGTTTTAGAGGAGGAAAATAGGAAAATAAAATTTTAAGCAAAAAATGTGGTCATGACACACTGTCATGGGGCGAGGATCTGCTGCTTACACTGTTATGGGGGTAATGTCCCCAAATTCTCTACTAAGGTGCCGCATCCTGGTAATGATCCTCCCTGCCTGGTATATACAGTATATGTCCCTCATCCTGCTATATACCGTAATCCTGCCATATGGCCGCATCCTGCTATATACTGGCATGTGGCCGCATCCTGCTATATAACCCATCATGGCATATGGCCCCATCTGGCTCATAATATGCCCCCATCTGGCTCATAATATGCCCCCATCTGGCTCATAATATGCCCCCATCTGGCTCATAATATGCCCCCATCTGGCTCATAATATGCCCCCATCTGGCTCATAATATGCCCCCATCTGGCTCATAATATGCCCCCATCTGGCTCATAATATGCCCCCATCTGGCTCATAATATGCCCCCATCTGGCTCATAATATGCCCCCATCTGGCTCATAATGTGCCCCCATTCTGGCTCATAATGTGCCCCCATCTGGCTCATAATGTGCCCCCATCTGGCTCATAATGTGCCCCCATCTGGCTCATAATGTGCCCCCATCTGGCTCATAATGTGCCCCCATCTGGCTCATAATGTGCCCCCATCTGGCTCATAATGTGCCCCCATCTGGCTCATAATGTGCCCCCATCTGGCTCATAATGTGCCCCCATCTGGCTCATAATGTGCCCCCATCTGGCTCATAATATGCCCCCATCTGGCTCATAATATGCCCCCATCTGGCTCATAATATGCCCCCATCTGGCTCATAATATGCCCCCATCTGGCTCATAATATGCCCCCATCTGGCTCATAATATGCCCCCATCTGGCTCATAATATGCCCCCATCTGGCTCATAATATGCCCCCATCTGGCTCATAATATGCCCCCATCTGGCTCATAATATGCCCCCATCTGGCTCATAATATGCCCCCATCTGGCTCATAATATGCCCCCATCTGGCTCATAATATGCCCCCATCTGGCTCATAATATGCCCCCATCTGGCTCATAATATGCCCCCATCTGGCTCATAATATGCCCCCATCTGGCTCATAATATGCCCCCATCTGGCTCATAATATGCCCCCATCTGGCTCATAATATGCCCCCATCTGGCTCATAATATGCCCCCATCCGGCTCATAATATGCCCCCATCCGGCTCATAATATGCCCCCATCCTGGTGTATGGCCGCATCCTGTGGCACATAAAAAAAATAAACGTTCATACTCACCTCACTTTACCTCACTCCCTGCAGCATCGCTCGTCCTCCCGTCTGTGTCAGCGGCAGCACCGCTGATTGGAGCCGTCCCCATTACCCTGCTGCATCGCGATCATCTCCTGTGTCTGTGCCAGTGTCCCGGCGGCTGCGTGTGGACACGTGCGCACAGCGATGACGTCATCGCTGTGCGCGCCGCTAGTCTCCACTCAGCCGCCGGCACAAACACAGGAGATGATCGCAATCCAGCAGGGTAATGGGGACGGCACCAATCAGCGGTGCTGCCGCTGACACAGACGGGAGGACGAGCGATGCTGCGGTGAGTACTGTACACTGATTCACTGCTCCCCGCGCTGATGATGATGCACGGGGTGCAGTGAATACAGCCGCACATGATCATTCCAGGCCGTAGTTGCCAGGGGTGATCATGCGAGCCGGCTGTTTATCCCCCGCCCATCATCCCGCCCACCTGTCAGCGCCGGCTTCAGCTCTGAGGGATGGTGGGTGGGGGATGGGCGTGCATATTAAATGAGCGGGTCACGGCAGGCTGCTACAGCCTGCTCGTGCCCCCGATGACCTGCTCCACCGCAGCACCCACAATCCCCGCAGCCACATTCAGACCATAAGACGCACCCCCCACTTTCCCCCAACATTTGGGGGAAAAAAAGTGCGTCTTATGGTCCGAAAAATACGGTATCTTATCAGAGAACTCTGCTTCTTTCTCTGCCAGAATTGATCAGTCATCAAAATTCCCAATTCTGAGAAATCTGTATTCAGTGAAGACTTTCCCATTACTGAGAGAGGAGATGACGGTTGGTGCTGATGAGATTCTATGTAGGTAGGAGGGAGGAGCTAGAGGAAGAGGGTGGAGCTACAGGCAAAGCTCCGTCCCATGTATATTCTACTCTCACAGAGCAATTGCCAATATGATTGTTGCATAGAATTTCACATTACCTGCAGCACATATCCCATTTATATACTCTGTACTGCTGATAACCAATGAATTGTATCCCCACTCACTGAACAAGCATTTGGTCATTTGACGTGTGATTGCATTTCTGGTTAGTGGGGAAGATACTCAGGATCCCTTGTTTGCGATCATTTCCTTATCTACATGTGCTGTTACACTTCAGTATAGTAGTACATGTCGTATATGATTTGTTGTCTTTATTGAAATGATTATGTTTTGTGTCATGCAGGTAAATGACAGGAGGATTTTGGATGGGATGTTTGCGGTGTGTGGAGTACCGGACATACAGTTTAGAACAATTTGCTCTTCGGTGGATAAATTAGACAAGGTAAAAATAATCCTAAAATGTTTATATTCCGCACAGAAAGTGTCAGCTCCATGGGGCTCCTCCTATGGTCTGCTAATTTAAAATAGTATTTCCAGCATATCTTCACACCAATGACCAAACTATTAGACACATCACTAATTACTAGCCACTACTAATTGAATATACCTTCACAAATTATTTTTAGTCGATTCCACTGTACATTTGTAGGAACATTGACATGTGTCAGCTGTTCTTCACATTTTAGAAGTGTAATTAGTATTCATTTCTCCTTTTCAGACCCCATGGGAAGAGGTGAAAAATGAAATGGTGGGAGAGAAGGGATTGGCATCCGAGGCTGCTGACCTGATTGGGGAATATGTCCAAAATAATGGTAAGTCAGCCCTTGATGGCTCTGTGACCGGTCAGCCCTTGATGGCTCTGTGACGCGACCGGTCAGCCCTTGATGGCTCTGTGACGCGACCGGTCAGCCCTTGATGGCTCTGTGACGCGACCGGTCAGCCCTTGATGGCTCTGTGACGCGACCGGTCAGCCCTTGATGGCTCTGTGACGCGACCGGTCAGCCCTTGATGGCTCTGTGACGCGACCGGTCAGCCCTTGATGGCTCTGTGACGCGACCGGTCAGCCCTTGATGGCTCTGTGACGCGACCGGTCAGCCCTTGATGGCTCTGTGACGCGACCGGTCAGCCCTTGATGGCTCTGTGACGCGACCGGTCAGCCCTTGATGGCTCTGTGACGCGACCGGTCAGCCCTTGATGGCTCTGTGACGCGACCGGTCAGCCCTTGATGGCTCTGTGACGCGACCGGTCAGCCCTTGATGGCTCTGTGACGCGACCGGTCAGCCCTTGATGGCTCTGTGACGCGACCGGTCAGCCCTTGATGGCTCTGTGACGCGACCGGTCAGCCCTTGATGCCTTTGAAAAAGCTGTGGTGTCAGATCAGTGAAGCCTATAACAGGACATCGGTTCATATCCCGGTGCCCTGCAAACTCCTTTTGATGGTTTGTGTAGACACTATTTGATGCATTAGACTTGCTTTGTGACATCCAGTGGATCACTAAATACCATGAAGAGATGGTCAACAACACCATGAAGAGACATACAAGGGATACCTGTCCTACGCCTGGGATTATGGTCTGCAGTGGCATATTGTATAGTGGGCAGACACCTCTAATCTTCATTTCAGGCATACTAGCAACTCCGTGTTGCATTGATTTGATTGTAGAACCAGTAGTATGGCCATTGCTCAAAAAGTACCAGGAGCCTTCTATCAGTGTGACCTGCAGCATCTCCAGACTTTTCTCCATTGAGCACACCTGGGATGTTATTGGCCAGCTATTACAAAATGAGCTGCCAGCAGCGGATCTTGATGATGTGTGCCCAAGTGCATTTAGGGTGGCAGAACATTCTTTGGACAAACATTGATACCCTCATGAATATCATCCTAAGCATTTGTGTGGTATTTCTGCATGTGGCGCTTATACTTGATGCTGAATAAATCCAGATGGTTAGAAGATTTAGTTTCCCTTTTCTGTATCGCTTCATTGGGGGACACAGGATACCATGGTTGTATGCTGCTGCCACTAAAAGGCTGAAACTATGCAAAAAAAAAAAAAAAAAAGTTAGCTCCTCCCCTGCAGTATACACCCACCAACTGGCAATTAAACCTCAGTTTAAAGGGAACCTGTCAGGTCAAAAAAGCGTTATAACCTACAAGCAGGAGCCTGTGTGAGCTAGTAACCCCTTCCAACCCATCCCTGTGTTGTAATATTATGTAATATCAAAGTAATAAAATACGTTTTATTACTTACATATTCCCTATGTAAATGAGCAGGTTTCTAGCCCCATGGGCGTTTGCATGCTTTCCGTGGTATCGCGCACCTGTTCACCTCTGGTCACGAGAGAGGGAGGGGGAGAGATTTTTCTCTTCTTTTTTTTTTTTCCGGGTTGGGTTCATATGGTTTTCAATGGCAAAAGAACTTTGCCATATAAAAAAAAAAAAATAGTACGACGTGTTTGTTTTTTTTTTGTTTTTTTTTTTTTACTGGATCCGTCGCATCAATTTTAACACACTATTCCAAGGATCCGTCGCATCAGGCACAAACCGGATTGTGCCTGATGGCAAAAAACTGATGTGTGAAAGGGGCCTTAGGCTGTGTGCGTTTTGCATGACTTTACGCTGCGTATTGCACTGCAGCGTAAATGCATGCGTCCTGCGTCCCCAGCACAATCTATGAAGATTGTGCAAATTCCAGCCGCACGTTGCGTTTTAGAACGCAGCGATTTGCATGCTGACATTTTTTTGCTGAAACGCTGCGTTCTAAACATGTCACTTCTTTCTTTATCGTTCCTTTGGGAGACCCAGACCATGGGTGTTTAGCTTCTGCCTCCGGAGGACACACAAAGTACTACACTTAAAAGTGTAGCTCCTCCCTCTGAGCTTATACACCCCCTGGTAGCCAGTCCTAGCCAGTTTATTGCTTTGTGTCAGGAGGCATACATCCACACATGCATTCTCATCTGATTGTTTGACTTTTGGAAAGAGTTTGAAGAAAAGCGGGTCCATGTCTGGACTCCCGGCATGTCCCTTCTCACCCCACTGTGTCGGTGGTGTTGTTAAGGTTGATTTAAAAGGCTGCAGCCTTACATGCCGCGCTCCTTCACCATCCCTTCTGGGCTCTGGCTTGAAGTGGGAGCCAGCACGGTCTCCATGCCTGGCAGGAGTCCGGTCTCCATCCACAGCCCCTTGAGGATTCTGTTGGACCGGAGCACTCATCCCCAGGGACATGGCCCTGCGTCTCAGCAGCTAAGTACCTGAGACGTTTATGTTGGGGGTCCCGGTTCTTTATTGTAAGGGGGAGAGTATGCTGTATGTGATTGTTTTAACTTTTCCGGCGGGTTCTCTAGCTTTTGCCTGAGAACCGCGCCGATGGTGCCTGCTTGTCGACCTCGCCGCTTAAATTTAGGCCCTGGCTTCGCCGGAGGCCTAGTTTCATTTTCCTGCCCTCGCATGTCACTCATGCAGAGGGACAGGTTCGGCTCCTCCCGGCGGCCGTTCTACACAGGGGAGGGACACTCCACACTGCTGGGGCGTCCCTCCTTCCCTGCAGGTCTCTATAGCCCTCCAGTTCCCGCTCTTTTATAGGAACGCCCTCTTCTCAGGCAGAGTTCACTCTGCTCTGGGACATCCTGAATTCTGCATCTCTGCTGAGGTGCTGCGACTGGGGGACCGGGCTTCGGGATCTGGAGGGCACACAACACCGCGCTCAGCGGTCTGGTAAGCCACAGCCGGTCTCCGGTTGTGGACCTCTCTATATTCTCCCTGGGGTTCATTCTCTGCAAAGCCCCCACTCCAGCAGCATGTCTCACACAAGGAGCAAGGCTCCAAAGCTTGATTCTGCATGCACTGCATGTAAGCTCCTGCTGCCTGAGCCGAGCACCTATCCAGATTGTGATGTCTGCTCTAACTTGGCGGTGCCACAGTCTGGAGTCTCACCCCCAGTGGTCTCTCAGGCTGCTGCTGCACCTGTGATTGAAACCCCGGCCTGGGTAGAGTCCTTTTCTAGGTCCATATCCCAGTCATTTGCTGAGTCCATGGGGCTTTTGTCCAGGACTTTGATGAATATGCATCAGCCCCCCTCACAGGGTGCCTCTAATACTCTTGACAGAGGACTCCTAGCCTCTGACCTCTGTCCATCGGAGCTCACGGAGGATTCATCATCTGATCCCAGACCCCGTCCTTCTAAGAGAAGGCGCAGGGTTTCCTCCCCCTCCCCATCCCACGGCTCTGCCTCAAGAGCTGACTCTCAAGATGAGGAGGATGCTCTCACTGGGGGCTCGGAGGCTATGTATCTCATCGATTTCTCTGAGGGTGACTCAGATCTTAGTGATTTGATTGCTTCTATTAATTCTGTGCTGGATCTCAATCCGCCAGTGTCAGAGGAGCAACTCTCTTTGGCAGAAAAACATCAGTTTACCTCGCCTAAGAGAGTGAAGAGTGTGTTCTTGAACCACTCCAGTTTTCAGACCGCTGTGACCAAACCCAGGGCCTGCCCTGACAAACGCTTTCCAAAGCGTGGTTCTGATGACCGGTTTCCATTTCCACCTGAGGTGGTCAAGGAGTGGTCTCACTCCCCAAAGGTAGACCCCCCCGGTGTCTAGGACATCAGCCCGGACCATTGTGTCGGTGGCTGATGGCACCTCACTTAAGGAATCCACTGACCGTCAGATTGACCTTCTGGCCAAATCTGTGTATGAAGCTGCGGGGGCCGCGTTTCCCCCGACTTTTGCAGCAGTGTGGGCTCTCAAAGCCATCTCTGATTCTCTAGAGGAGATGCATTCCCTCACCAAGGAATCTATGCCTGAGATGGTTACCTTAACTGCTCAGGCTTCAGCTTTTTCATCCTATGCCATGTCTGCCATGCTAGAGGCTGCTCACCGCACTGCGGTGGCTTCAGCTAATTCTCTTGTTATCCGCAGGATTTTGTGGCTTCGAGAGTGGAAGGCAGATGCTTCTTCCAAGAAGTTTCTTGCTGGGCTCCCTTTTGCTGGTTCACGGCTGTTTGGTGAACAGCTGGATGAAATCATTAAAGAAGCTACTGGCGGGAAGAGTACTTCCATGCCACAAACCAAGACCAGGAAACCCGCCCAGGGTAGCAATCAATCGAGGTTTCGTTCCTTTCGTTCCTCCAACTGGTCATCCTCTAAGCCTTCCGCCTCGTCCGCTAACTCAGCCAAGGATCAGAAATCCAACTGGCGCCCAAAAGCGCGTCCGCAGAAGACCGCAGGAGGTTCTGCCACTAAGGCAGCTTCCTCATGACTCTCGGCCCGCTCCAGCCACGTCCTTAGTCGGTGGCAGGCTCTCCCACTTTGGCGACGCTTGGTTAAAGCAAGTCTCCGATCAGTGGGTGAGAGACATCATATCTCACGGCTACGGGATAGAATTCTCTTCCAGCCCTCCAAACAGATTTTTTTTCTCTCAACTCCCCCCTGCTCCAAGGCCGCCGCCTTCTCGCAGGCCGTGGCGTCCTTGCAGGCAAACGGAGTGATTGTCTCAGTTCCCGCTCAGGAACGGTTCAGAGGTTTTTACTCAAATCTCTTCCTAGTTCCAAAAAAAAGGACGGTACCTTCCGGCCCATCCTGGATCTCAAGCTTCTCAACAAGCATGTCCGGGTGCGGCATTTTCGCATGGAGTCTCTGCGATCAGTCATTGCCTCTATGACCCAAGGGGAGTTCCTGGCGTCCATCGACATCAGAGATGCCTATCTACATGTGCCAATCGCAGTGTCACATCAGCGTTGGTTACGTTTTGCGATAGGAGAGGATCATTTCCAATTCGTGGCTCTCCCCTTCGGGTTAGCCACGGCCCCTCGGGTATTCACCAAGGTCATGGCGGCAGTGATTGCGGTCCTGCACCTCCAGGGGTTAGCAGTGCTTCCTTATCTGGACGACCTTCTGGTCAAGGGTACATCCAGCGCAGACTGTCAGCAGAGTGTTTCGCTCACTCTCGCCACCCTAGCCCAATTCGGGTGGATTGTCAATCTTCCCAAATCCACTCTGACTCCGACCCAGAGTCTCACGTACCTAGGGATGCAGTTCGAGACTTTGCCGGCACTTGTGAAGTTGCCCTTAGACAAACAGCTGTCACTCCGGTTGGCGGTGCGCTCTCTCTTGAGGCCCCGCCGTTATACCCTCAGGCGTCTGATGCAGGTGCTGGGTCAAATGGTGGCCTCCATGGAGGCGGTTCCCTTTGCCCAGTTCCATCTGCGTCCTCTGCAGCTGGACATTCTCCGCTGTTGGGACAAGCGGCCTTCCTCCTTACAGAGGTTAGTGGCTCTGTCGCCACGGACCAGGAGCTCTCTTCAGTGGTGGCTTTGACCCCTCTCCCTGTCCCAAGGGCGCTCCTTCCTGACTCCGTCCTCGGTGATTCTCACCACGGATGCCAGCCTATCCGGCTGGGGAGCGGTACATCTCCACCACAGAGCACAGGGCACTTGGACTCCGTCCGAGTCAGCCCTTTCAATCAATGTGCTGGAAACCAGAGCTGTGCTTCTAGCTCTCCTAGCCTTTCACCACCTGTTGGCGGGCAGGCACATTCGAGTCCAGTCAGACAACGCGACAGCGGTTGCCTACATCAAGCACCAAGGCGGGACACGCAGCCGCCTGGCAATGTTGGAGGTCCAACGCATTCTTCAATGGGCGGAGGACTCCAAGTCCACCATATACGCAGTCCACATCCCTGGCGTAGAAAACTGGGAGGCAGATTATCTCAGCCGTCAATCCGTGGACGGTGGCGAGTGGTCTCTGCACCCGGCAGTGTTTCAGTCAATCTGCCACAAGTGGGGCACTCCGGACGTGGACCTAATGGCATCCCGTCACAACAACAAGGTTCCGGTTTACGTGGCTCGCTCCCACGATCCTAAGGCCTTCGCCGCGGACGCTCTGGTTCAAGACTGGTCCCAGTTTTGTCTGTCCTACGTGTTTCCCCCTCTAGCTCTCTTGCCCAGAGTCCTGCGCAAGATCAGAATGGAGAGCCGTCGAGTCATCCTCATTGCACCGGACTGGCCCAGGCGAGCTTGGTATCCGGACCTGCTCCAACTGTCCGTGGAGATGCCGTGGCATCTTCCGGACCGTCCAGACCTGCTCTCGCAAGGTCCGTTTTTCCGCCCGAATTCTGCGGCACTCAAATTGACGGCGTGGCTCTTGAGTCCTGGATTTTGACGGCTTCTGGTATTCCTCCTGAAGTCATCTCCACTATGACTCGGGCCCGTAAGTCTTCCTCCGTCAAGATCTATCACAGGACTTGGAAAATTTTCCTGTCCTGGTGTCGCTCTTCCGGCCATTCTCCTTGGCTATTCTCGTTGCCGACCCCTTCTGTCTTTTTTACAGTCCGGTCTGCAGCTAGGACTGTCCCCTCAACTCTCTCAAGGGACAAGTCTCAGCTCTATCAGTGCTGTTCCAGCGGCGTCTCGCCCGGCTGGCTCAGGTCCGCACCTTCATGCAAGGTGCGTCTCACATCATTCCGCCTTATCGGCGGCCCTTGGATCCCTGGGACCTTAACTTGGTCCTCACGGTATTGCAGAAACCCCCTTTCGAGCCCCTTAGGGAGGTTTCTTTGTATCGTCTTTCTCAAAAGGTGGCCTTTCTAGTTGCCATAACTTCTCTCAGGAGAGTCTCTGATTTGGCTGCGCTCTCCTCGGAGTCACCTTTTTTGGTTTTTCACCAAGACAAGGTAGTTCTCCGTCCGACCCCGGACTTTCTTCCTAAGGTGGTCTCTCCCTTCCACCTTAACCAGGATATTTCCTTGCCTTCCTTCTGTCCAGCCCCTGTTCAGCGCTTTGAGAAAGCGCTGCATACTCTAGATCTGGTACGTGCTCTCCGGATCTATGTGTCTCGCACCGCTGCGCTTAGGCGGTGCACCTCTCTTTTTGTGCTAACCACAGGGCGGCGCAAGGGTCTCTCTGCTTCTAAGCCGACCTTGGCCCGTTGGATTAGATCGACCATTTCGGACGCCTACCAGAGTACTCAGGTGCCTCCCCCGCCGGGGATCAAAGCACACTCGACCAGAGCTGTCGGTGCCTCTTGGGCTTTTAGGCACCAGGCTACGGCTCAACAAGTCTGTCAGGCTGCCAATTGGACTAGCCTGCATACCTTTTCGAAGGACTACCAAGTGCATGCTCATGCTTCGGCAGATGCGAGCTTGGGCAGACGCATCCTTCAGGCGGCTGTCGCCCACTTGTGAAGTTAGGCTCCGCCTACTTCTTAGTTTTTTTCTGTTTATTCCCACCCAGGGACAGCTTTGGAACGTCCCATGGTCTGGGTCTCCCAAAGGAACGATAAAGAAAAAGAGAATTTTGTTACTTACCGTAAATTCTTTTTCTTATAGTTCTGTATTGGGAGACCCAGCTCCCTCCCTGTTGCCTGTTGGCAATTTTCTTGTTCCGTGTGTTTATCACCGGCTGTTGTCGTGGACAGAGTCTCCGGTTGTTCCGGTTCTTACTCGGTTCTACTTGTGGGTGGCTATTCTCCTTCAGCTTTTGCACTAAACTGGCTAGGACTGGCTACCAGGGGGTGTATAAGCTCAGAGGGAGGAGCTACACTTTTTAGTGTAGTACTTTGTGTGTCCTCCGGAGGCAGAAGCTAAACACCCATGGTCTGGGTCTCCCAATACGGAACTATAAGAAAAAGAATTTACGGTAAGTAACAAAATTCTCTTTTTTTGTGCGTTTTGGATGCTTTTCCCACTCTGTGGCAGAGCAAGCATCCAGAACGCATCAATTCTGCATGAATTCTGCATTCACAATGCATTCAAAACGCAGCTTTTTGGCTGCGTTTTAAAACGCACTTGCAGTGACAAAACGCTGTGCAATATTTGACAACCAGAACGCAGACGTGCGCACATAGCCTTATACCTCCACCAGGACAGTTTTCCTCCGGAAAAGCTGCAGTTCGAGCCTTCAGGACAGGTCCTCTACCCTGCCCTGGGCCATGGGGGACTCTTATCCTTATCGTAAATAAAAAAAAAAAATCCTTCTATTGCCCAATCGCCTCCATTCCACCGTCTTTGCAGCTTGGCACCCTCCGTTTCCGGCCCTCCGCGCTGCCCACCAGTCCCCTGCAGCCTTCTCCTACTAATTTAGTCCCCGGCTTTTCCCAGGCCTACTCGGCCGAAACACGCACCCTTCCAGCAGGCCTATCACGCGTGATCTCGCTCCTGGGAAGCCCGCCCACTAAAGGAGCCAATCCCTGCAGGTCTCTCTCCTGCAATGCAGCAATTCCGCGCACCCTTTTTCACTCCCCCCCACCTCTTGGCACCATCACTGCACAGTCAGCACCATCTTCTGGTCCCCTGCTTTGCAGAACCACTGGAACTCACTCCCGGACTCACAGTACGGCAGCACTGCACCCCCGAAACCATCATCCGGCTCAACCCCCAGTAGCAGCCCGAGCCTCTGCACAGCAGCCGCAGCACTTCAGGACGCCAGAGCCTGGGTAAGCAGTACCATTTGGAGGCAGCTCCTTCCCTAACACCTCATCCACCTGGCATCCTCCTTGTCTCTCTCTTTCTCTCCCTCTCTAATGTCCAACACAAGGGCTTCTCGCTCGAAGTCCCAGGCTATAGTCTTACACTTTGCCTGCACATCATGCCTAAAAACGTTTCCTCAGGTCAGTCCTCGCCCCTCTGCCAAGCCAGCAGCGCCCCCAGTATGACTACTACGGAGCCCCCCCACCGCCCGTAACCAGGACACAGCCCCCACACCTGAGTGGGTCGCTGTTCTTTCCCAGTCTGCGGAAAACTTAACCAAGTTATCACAAACCCTGGTTTCAGTTATAGAAGGTCTACCCATCTCCACCTCTGTAGCCCTCTTACTGCCAAGAGCAAGTCTGACCCCGCCAGCGCACCCACCTCGGCAGGGCAGATCACACAGGAGGTCCAGGAAGCGGTCATTTTCCAGTTCGTCCTCCAGATCTCCTAACCCCTCCACGGCCTCCAGAGTTGCGCACTCTCCCTCTCCTTCAGATGTTCCTACAGCAGCTCCGGACTCATACCAGGATCCCGATTCTGACTTCGATCTGGACTCTGAGCCCATGTCCAAGCTTAGCAGCATGAAGGACAGTCTGATTATAGCTATCAATCAGACCCTAGAGGTAAAGGACGATGAACCGACCCCCACCAGTCAGTCGGTTACCTTTAAGAGGACCAAGAAACCTCCAAAGGTCTTTGAAAATCACAAAGAATTTTGATATGTTCTCTACAGTGGGAACATCCTGACAAACCTTTTCAAAAGCGTAAGCGCGTACAAGTTTTCTACCCCTTTGCACCTGAAGTTCACAGTAAGTGATCAGTGTCTCCTTTGGTGGGACCCTCCTGTCTCCCGTACCACCCTGCCTCTCTGACGGTGCCTCCCTTAAGGACCCGTCTGACACAACCATAAAATCCCTAGCCAAGTTGTCTTTTGAAGCCTCTGGATCGGCGATCTGCCCAGCCTTTGCATCCACCTGGGTCTCTAAAGCCTGCTTTACACGCTGCAATATATCTTACAATGTGTCGGCGGGTCACGTCGTAAGTGACGCACATCCGGCATCGTAAGTTACATTGCAGTGTGTGACAAGTACGTGCGATTGCGATTAAACGTTAAAACATTCATCGCATACACATCGTACCTTTCTCTAGAATTGCACGTCAGATTGTTCATCGTACCCGGGGTAGCACATATTGCAGTGTGTGACACCCCGGGAACAATGAACAGATCTTACCTACGTCCTGCGGCTCCCGGCCCACAATGCGGAAGGAAAGGAGGTGGGCGGGATGTTTACATCCCGCTCAGTTCCGCCCCATCTCGCTTCTATTGGCCGGCTGCCGTGTGACGTCGATGTGACGCCGAACGTCCCTCCCACTCCAGGAAGTGGACGTTCGCCGCCCCACATCGAGGTCATATGGTAAGTAAGTACAAATTGAACGTGCCACACATACGATGGGGGCGTTGCAAATCGCATATGATATGCGAAACTGCAACGTGTAAAGCAGGCTTTAGGCTATCTCTGCCTAGGCAAAATAAATTTGGCAGGGTACCTTCAGACGCTCCTGAGCCAGAGTTAGCGGATCTGGCAGATCAGATCGCTCATGCCAGAAAGTACCTTATTACGGCTTCCCTTGACACCGCCGCCTCCATGGCCCTGACAGCAGGTAACATTGCCACGATTCGTAGGGCTTTGTGGCTTAAAGCCTAGAAACGCGGATTCACCCTCCAAGAAGTTCCTCACCAATCTCCCCCTTCCAGGGGTTCCAGATTCTTTAGAGACCAAACTAGATAAAATCATCTTCAGATGCGACGTGGGGTAAGAGTACCTTCCTTCCTCAGCGAAAAGTCCCTTGCGACCCTCCTAAGAGGCGGTTCCTTCCTTTTCGCCCCTTTCGCCAATTCTCTGCCAGCAACGGCATCCGTCGGGATTGGTCGCTCCAACATGTCAGGAAAGACGGAAGCCCTCCTTTAAGCCAACCCCCTCTTGGCGTTCTTGGTGTTCCTGCAGTCAGCAGACCAAGTCTCCCCGCTCCACATCCAATAGATTCTCCTCCGCATGACTGGGCTCCCACACACCCGGAACCTCTCCCAGGGGTCGGCGGTCGCCTCCGCCTGCTCAGAAGCGTCTGGCTTTCCGTATTAGACGGCGCTTGGGTCCAAGACGTCGTATCTTACGGCTACAAAGATAGACTTTTCTTCACTCCCACGTCCTCGCTTAGTCTCATCTCCCCAAGGATCCCTCCCTCACCAGGGGATTCCTTGCGGCCATCCAGTCTATGCGAGATTCTGGGGTCATCACTCCGTTCACATACAGGAGCGTTTTCAGGGTTTCTATTTAAACCTTTTTGTGATGCCGAAGAAGGGCAGCTCCGCCCGTCCCATTCTGGATCTGAAGCGGCTCAACAGGCGTGTCCGTCTCCGGCACTTCCGCAAGGAGTCATTATGCTCTGTGATAGCCTCCATGGAACCCAGAGAGTTCCTCTGTTCTGTGGACATCCAAGATTCCTACCTTCACATTCCTATTTTCCCAGCTCATCAGAGATTCTTCAGGCTTTCAACAGCACCAGTGTCCTCACCATGGTAATGGCAACTGTCATGGCTATTCTTCGGACCTGGGGCATCCTTGCCATCCCTTATCTGGACGACCTCTTGATCAAGGCTCCCTCTGCCGCGGAGTGCTGTGAAAGCCTCAAGATCACCCTGGATACCCTCGCCCTCCTTAGCTGGCTAGTCAACCAGGCAAAATCATCTCTGATCCCCGCACGACGCATCTGCTTCCTTGGGATGATGTTCGACACCGCACATGCAAAGGTGCTCTCCTCAAGGGAATTTGGAACCTCCAACGCCCCTCTCCTTGCTCTCTCCGGTATTGTATGAGTATCCTAGGGAAGATGGAAGCGGTTGCCTTCGCCCAATTCCATTCTCATCCTCTCCAGGGTTTCCTCCTGTTAGCATGGGACAGGTCACTTCAATTGCTGGATCGCCCAGTTGGGCTCACCCCGCCCCCCCGAGTCAAGGAGTCTCTGGAATGGTGGAAACGTTCCCCCCTCATTTCTCAGGGGAGATCATTCCCCCCCCCTTCATTAAGGTCATTAACACTAGAACTACTGAGGTAGTCATTTTGACTACTTTGCACCATGTATTTCTATATAGGTGTCAAGAGTCCAGTAGTTCTAGTGTTAAGACGGACGCCAGTGGGTAGCCACATTCCAGGATTTCAGTTCAGGGTCGCTGGACTGCGCCGGCATCAACCCTTCCTATAAAACATTCTGGAACTCGGCGGTTCGACTGGCCCTCTCACACTGGGAAACCCTGCACTTCGGCCATCCAATTTGGGTTCAGTCTGACAACATGATGGCTGTGGCCTACATCAACCACCAGGAAGGAACCCGAAGCCGAGCAGTGATGGAGGAGGTGTCCCAGATTCTCAGCTGGGCCGAACAACGTGTCCTAGCGATCTCAGCCGTTCATATTCCAGGAGTGGACAATTGGGCCACTTTCTCAGCCGAGGGTCTCGCCGCGGAAGAGTGGTCCTTCAATCCTGTCATCTTCGAACAGATTTGTCTTAGGAAGGGGACCCCTGAAGTGGACCTCATGGCCTCCAGGTGGAACTACAAGGTGCCCCTGTTCGTGGCCAGGGCAAGAGACCCGCTGGCGATCACAACAGATGCCCTAGTGGTCCCCTAGTCCCAATTCTCCCTTCCGTATCTCTTTCCCCTGCTTCCGCTCATTCCCAGACAGATCAAGTCGGAAGGAGTTCCAGTAATTCTCATAGCCACGGATTGGCCCCGCCGTCCTTGGTATGCGTCCACCTTCTCGCCGACGTCCTGTGTAGACTCCTAGACATCCCTGAGCTTCTCTCTCAAGGACTGTTCTTCCATCAGAATTCTCAGTTGCTCAATTTAACAGCATGGCCGTTGAAGCCGCAGTGCTAACATCCTTGGGACTCTCCGACAGAGTCGTACAAACAATGATGAGAGCACGGAAACCTTCTTCCTCCTGCATCTACCATCGTACGTGGAAGGCCTATTTCCGCTGGTACGAATCTAATCCGATTGCGCCCATGACTTTCTCCTTACCTGTTCTGTTGTCCTTTCTGCAGTCCGGCCTTGATGCGGGCTTGGCTCTCAGCTCCCTCAAGGTGTTGTCACTTTCCATCCTCTTCCAGAAGAAGCTTGCCTCTCGCTCATAGGTTCACACTTTCTTACAGGGGGCTGCTCATTCCGTTCCCCCCCCCTACCAGCCTTCGGTGGAGCCTTGGGACCTTAATCTGGTCCTGTCCTCTCTCCAGCATTCCCCCTTTGAAACCCTCCTAGAGGTGTCTCTCACCTTCTCTCCTGGAAGGTTGCCTTCTTAGTAGCCATCACGTCGATCAAGTGAGTATCTGCACTTGCGGCACTCTACTGTCGTTCTCCTTATTTCGTCTTCCACCAGGATAAGGTAGTTCTTCGGCCAGTCCCTTCCTTTCTTCCTGTGGTGGTCTGCTCCTTTCACCTTAATGAAGACATTGTCCTTCACTCCCCACACTCTTCTCACCCTTGTGAGATTCTTCTCCACAAGCTGGACTTGGTCAGAGCCCTCCGCCTGTATATTTCCAAGACTTCTCCCTTAAGACGCTCAGATTCTTTGTTCATGCTTCCATCTTGTCCGCGCAGAGGTCTTCCTGCTTCCAAATCCTCTGTTGCTCGATGGATCCTCTCTGCCGTCTTGGAAGCCTACTGGGTAAGGGGCAGAGCACGCCCACTGAGTTACGGCCCATTCCATCAGGGCGGTGGGGGGTCTCCTGGGCGGTCCTCCACCAGGCCCCAGCGTTGCAGCTCTGCAAGGCAGCGACCTGGTCTTCTTTTTACACTTTCACAAAGTTCTACAGGGTTCACACCTATGCCTCTATTGATGCGGGCCTCAGTAAACGGGTTCTGCAGACTTCAGTAGCCCGAGGTTAGCCCTGAGTGTTATTTTCTACCCACCCGTGGGACTGCTTTAGGACGTCCCATGGTATCCTGTGTCCCCTAGTGAAGCGATAAAGAAAAGTAGATTTTTCTACTTCCAGGGGAGGAGCTAACCTTTTTTTTGCATAGTGGCAGCCTCCTAGTGGCAGCAGCATACAACCATGGTATCTTGTGTCTTGCAATGAAGGCTCCAGCAAAGAGATTTTACTGTGAGTACCCAAAATCTACTTTTTTCTTAATTTGAAACCATAACATATATATTCCATAATTTCACAACTTTACCCCGTTGCATTTTCAATGTGTAGTAACCTAAATATTGTAATATATTTTAGGTGGATTGGATCTTATCGAGAAGCTTTTAAAAGATCCTAAACTCTCAAAGAACAAGCTGGCATTAGATGGATTAAATGACATGAAAACCCTTTTTCAGTACTTGGAACTTTTTGGCGTTACCGATAGGGTGAGTGCCGTTATAACCTTGGTGAGATCATTGTAATGGCCCTGTACACATGGGTTAATGTCAAGTGAACCCAGGGATTTTGTTTGGACCTGTGGACCATCGTGTGTGTGTGTGAAGCACAGGGAACGTATAAAAAGCATGAAGAGGCTAAAGCTAAGAAAAATATGGTTACAAAAATGCATTGGTGAATAGAAAATTTCTAATTGAGGGTTTCTCATTATCCACACATAAAGCGTAAATTCAGATGTTGCAGAAATTTCTACTACTACTGTCCCCATTTGCCTGAATGTGACAGATTTTCACTCTCAGCAGTTTCTGCAAGAAAATATGTAGCATTTTCATTCTCTTTGTGAGAGGCGATTTCATTAAAGGCTTGAAGACCGTTTTCAGGGGTAAAGTCACAGATTTTAGCGCATATCCACTTTTCAAAATTATGAACAAAGCATAGCTGAAGAGGATGTAGACAAGGATATGCTTATGGACTTCCTTTAACCCCTTAACGACTACGGGCAGTAATATTATGTCCCTGTGGTTACAGCGTTAATCTCCACCGGCTGCAGCCGGCGGTGATCAGCGCACAAGTCAGCTGATTAGTACGGCTGACATGTGTCTGGCAGGCACAAGTGGAATCGCTATCCACCTGTACCTGTTAACCTCTTAAATGTCAAAATATGACAGTGCCATTTTAATGGCGATTGCGGTAATCGCATACTCACTGGCCTCCATTTGGAAGTTAAGTGACGTGATCATGTAGATCCAATGATTCTCATGGTAGTACAGGGTCATGTGATGACTCCTGTAGTTCACATGAGTTCGGTCCTGTAACAAGCAGCCGAGTACTGCAGGTCACAGGAGATGAGCGTTTCTCCCGATCTGAGTGGTGCTACTCTGATCGGGAGAAAAGAATGAGCGATCAGACTGCTGATCCTTATAGCTCCCTAGAGAGACTAGTAAAATTAAAAAAAAAAAAAAGTTTTAAAAAATTAAGAAAAATATAAAAAACCTAAAAGTTCAATTCACCCTCCTATTCGCCCCATTGAAAATTAAAGGGTTAAAAAAATACACATTTGCTATCGCCGCATTCAGACATGCCCGATCTATCAAAAAGTAAAATCAGTGTGATCAGCGGCAAAAAAATTCCAAACGCCAAAGTTATGTTTTTTGGTAGCCTCAGAGTTTGCGCAAAATGCAATGACAGGCATCAAAACGTAGCATCAGCGCAAAAATGGTACCATTAAAAAAAGTCAGCTCGAAGCACCCAAAATAAGTGGTCACTGAGCCATCGATCCCGAAAAATGAGAGCGCTATGGGTTGCGGAAAATGGCGCAAAACTTGCACCACGTTTTTTGGACAAGCTTTTGATTTTTTTAACCCCTTAAAAAAAATTAAACCTATACATGTTTTTGGTGTCTACGAACTCACACCGACCTGAGACATCACTGACACATCAGTTTTACCATATAGTGAACAGTGAATAAAATATCTCAACAATCACGCAATCGCACTTTTTTTTTTGCAATTTTTCCACACTTAGATTTTTTTTGCTATTGTCCCGTACACTATATGGTAAAACGTATGATTTCATTTAAAAGTACAACTCATCCCACAAAAAACAAGCCCTTATATGGCAAGATTGACGGAAAAAAAAAAAGTTACGGCTCTCCGAAAAGCAGGAGCTAAACGAAAAACGTAAAATCGGCTGGGGATGAAGGGGTTAATTTAGGCTGTAGTTGGTGTAAGTTATTGGGGAATTCTTTGGTGGTTAAGCTTGTATACATTTCTGCTCGGTCAGTATTTTTCTTTATAGATTTGGTGCTTTATTTCTCCAGCGGGTTTATAATGAAGACCAAGCATGATATAACATTCTTCATGACCAAATTGTTGAGTTCTGTCATGTTGAAAGAGTTCAAGTAATTTTTTTTTCTGTTCCGTTCCATTCTTATAGATGCAACTGATGTATGAATTTTTAGTCGTCATGTGCACCACATAGGCTTATGGTGCCAGGGAGCCATACAATGCCTTGTTGGGAGCCATATGTCTAGAGCTATTTAATAGAGCTGGTCGAACTCTCAAAAAACCGGGATGGGCAGGTCCCTGCTAAATTTAAAAAAAAAAAAAACCCTGATCCGCTCCGGAATCCGGTACCCATATAAGTCTATGGAGACCAGAATCTGGAGAGTAACGTTGATGGAAGGGATGGGGGGGTAGGAGTGCGCGCAGTGTACTCACCGAGGCTGTGTCATGGCAGCAAGCTGCTTCCGGGTCACGCTTTCCCTTCCGGAGCCGACAATTGAATTTCTTTATCGCTCCTAATTGGGAGACCCAGACGATTAGGGTGTATAGCTACTGCCTCCGGAGGCCACACAAAGCACTACACTCAAAAGTGTAAGGCCCCTCCCCTTCTGCCTATACACCCCCCGTGGGATCACGGGCTCCTCAGTTTTCATGCTTTGTGCGAGTCTAGACCAGTAACTCAGACCATGGGCACTGTTCAATCATTGCCCCCTGGTCCCCCTCTGTTGGAACTGCCCCGGGCTCCGGGGGTGTCCCATGCATCCCAGTGTGACGGTTCGGACACGGACGACAGTCCCAGACAGCCTAAGCGAGCTCGCTATGAGCGGCCCTCGACTTCATCACACTGGTCAGGGTCCCTCTCAAGAGGCATGCCAACACAGCCTGAATGTTGCACTGGAGACTCTCCAGAGTTTCGGGTGGATCATCAACTTTTCCAAGTCAAATCTGACCCCGACCCAATCGCTAACATATCTTGGCATGGAGTTTCATACTCTCTCAGCGATAGTGAAGCTTCCGCTGGACAAACAGCGTTCACTACAGACAGGGGTGCGATCCCTCCTTCAAGACCAGTCACACCCCTTGAGACGCCTCATGCACTTCCTAGGGAAGATGGTAGCAGCAATGGAGGCAGTCCCTTTCGCGCAGTTTCATCTGCGTCCACTACAGTGGGACATTCTACGCCAATGGGACGGGAAGTCGACGTCCCTCGACAGGAACGTCTCCCTTTCTCAGGCGGCAAAGGAATCTCTTCAGTGGTGGCTTCTTCCCACCTCATTGTCAAAGGGAAAGTCCTTCCTACCCCCATCCTGGGCGGTGGTCACGACGGACGCGAGTCTGTCAGGGTGGGGAGCGGTTTTTCTCCACCACAGGGCTCAGGGTACGTGGACTCAGCAAGAGTCCACCCTTCAGATCAATGTTCTGGAAATCAGAGCAGTGTATCTTGCCCTACAAGCCTTCCAGCAGTGGCTGGAAGGGAAGCAGATCCGAATTCAGTCGGACAACTCCACAGCGGTGGCATACATCAACCACCAAGGAGGAACACGCAGTCGGCAAGCCTTCCAGGAAGTCCGGCGGATTCTGACGTGGGTGGAAGACACGGCATCCACCATATCAGCAGTTCACATCCCAGGCGTGGACAACTGGGAAGCAGATTTTCTCAGTCGCCAGGGTATGGACGCAGGGGAATGGTCTCTTCACCCGGACGTGTTTCAAGAGATCTGTCGCCGCTGGGGGATGCCGGACGTCGACCTAATGGCGTCCCGGCACAACAACAAGGTCCCAGCTTTCATGGCGAGGTCTCACGATCACCGAGCTCTGGCGGCAGACGCCTTAGTTCAAAATTGGTCGCAGTTCCGGCTCCCTTATGTGTTCCCACCTCTGGCACTGTTGCCCAGAGTGCTGCGCAAGATCAGGTCCGACTGCCGCCGCGCCATCCTCGTCGCTCCAGACTGGCCGAGGAGGTCGTGGTACCCGGATCTGTGGCATCTCACGGTAGGCCAACCGTGGGCGCTACCAGACCGACCAGACTTGCTGTCTCAAGGGCCGTTTTTCCATCGGAATTCTGTTGCCCTGATCCTGACTGTGTGGCCATTGAGTCCTGGATCCTAGCGTATTCAGGATTATCTCAAGACGTCATTGCCACCATGAGACAAGCTAGAAAACCAACCTCCGCCAAGATCTACCACAGGACGTGGAAGATATTCTTATCTTGGTGTTCTGCGCAGGGAGTTTCTCCCTGGCCATTTGCATTGCCTACTTTTCTTTCCTTTCTACAATCCGGTTTGGAAAAAGGTTTGTCGCTCAGCTCCCTTAAAGGACAAGTCTCAGCGCTATCTGTATTTTTTCAGAAGCAACTAGCACGGCTTCCTCAGGTACGCACGTTCCTGCAGGGGGGTTTGTCATATCGTCCCTCCTTACAAGCGGCCGTTAGAGCCCTGGGATCTGAACAGGGTTCTACTTGCTCTCCAGAAGCCGCCTTTCGAGCCTATGAGGGATGTTTCCCTTTCTCGACTTTCACAGAAAGTGACTTTTCTAGTAGCGGTCACCTCGCTTCGGAGAGTGTCCGAGCTAGCAGCGCTCTCATGCAAATCTCCCTTCCTGGTGATTCACCAGGACAAGGTGGTTCTGCACCCGATTCCGGAGTTTCTCCCTAAGGTGGTATCCCCCTTTCATCTCAATCAGGATATCTCCTTACCGTCTTTGTGTCCTCATCCAGTTCATCAATGTGAAAGGGATTTGCATTTGTTGGATCTGGTGAGAGCACTCAGAATCTACATTTCCCGCACGGCGCCCCTGCGCCGCGCGGATGCACTCTTTGTCCTTGTCGCTGGTCAGCGTAAAGGGTTGCAAGCTTCCAAATCCACCTTGGCTCGGTGGATCAAGGAACCAATTCTTGAAGCCTACCGTTGTGCTGGGCTTCCGGTTCCCTCAGGGCTGAAGGCCCATTCTACCAGAGCCGTGGGTGCGTCCTGGGCATTACGGCACCAGGCTACGGCTCAGCAGGTGTGCCAGGCGGCTACCTGGTCGAGTCTGCACACTTTCACCAAGCATTATCAGGTGCATACCTACGCTTCGGCGGACGCCAGCCTAGGTAGACAAGTCCTTCAGGCGGCGGTTGCCCACCTGTAGGAAAGGACTGTTTTTACGGTCCTGTCACGAGGTGTTATTTTACCCACCCAGGGACTGCTTTTGGACGTCCCAATCGTCTGGGTCTCCCAATTAGGAGCGATAAAGAAGAAGGGAATTTTGTTACTTACCGTAAATTCCTTTTCTTCTAGCTCCAATTGGGAGACCCAGCACCCGCCCTGTTTTCTTAGGGATTTTTGTTTTTTCGGGTACACATGTTGTTCATGTTAAACGGTTCAGTTCTCCGATGTTTCTTCGGATTGAATTTGTTTTTAAACCAGTTATTGGCTTTCCTCCTTCTTGCTTTTGCACTAAAACTGAGGAGCCCGTGATCCCACGGGGGGTGTATAGGCAGAAGGGGAGGGGCCTTACACTTTTGAGTGTAGTGCTTTGTGTGGCCTCCGGAGGCAGTAGCTATACACCCTAATCGTCTGGGTCTCCCAATTGGAGCTAGAAGAAAAGGAATTTACGGTAAGTAACAAAATTCCCTTCATTCACTGCTTTGCCCGCCCACTGGCACGTGTAATTGGTTGCAGTTAGACGCGCCCCCACCCTGAGTGGCAGCGTGTCAATTGAGTGCAACCAATCACAAGCGCCAGGACGGCCGGTGGGCGGGGAACGCAGAGCAAGTGTCTGCGGGTCAGTATGGTGGTATAAAAATAAATTAATAAATAAAACAATCGCCTCAGGGTCCCCCATATTCTGATGCCAGCACAGATAAAGTCCCCAGCTGTTGGGCTTTTTCTGTTGTGTATCAAAATAAGACCGGAGTCACACGTGCGGGGGACTCGCATCCCATCACCTGGCAGCTGCACACTCTTTTGACAGGAGCGTGCAGCTCCATAGAAACAATGATACCGACCCGTTCCTGACAGGAGAGTGTGCTGCTGTGCTGGGTGATGGGATGCGAGATTCGTGCGAGTCTGGCATGGCATTACCCAGCAGCCGCACACTCGCTTTACAGGAACGTGCAGGTACATAGAAACATGCTGCCACCCCGCTCCTGTCAGAAGAGTGTGCGGCTGTGCCGGTTGATGCGATGCAAGAGTCATGCGAGTCTGGCATGACATCACACGGCACGGCCTGCTGCTTTCCAAACATGAGCATGCAGGTACATAGAAACACAACAGCCGACCCGCTCCTGTTAGGAGAGTGTACAGCTGTGCTGGGTGATGCGACACAAGACTCGCAACTGTGATTCCGGCCTAAGAGAAACCGAATGCGGGTTTTTTTTTTTTTTTTAATATTATTTAAATAAATATTTCTTTGTCGCTCCATTGGGAGACCCAGACAATTGGGTGTATAGCTTCTGCCTCCGGAGGCCACACAAAGTATTACACTTTTAAAAAAGTGTAACCCCTCCCCTCTGCCTATACACCCTCCCCTCTGCCTATACACCCTCCCGTGGATCACGGGCTCCTCAGTTTTATGCTTTGTGTGGAAGGAGGCACACATCCACTCATGCATTCTCATACATAGTTATGTCGGATGGAAGAAAAGAGGTCCCCAATGGGGTCCCCGGCATGTTCCCTTCTCACCCCACTAAGTCGGCGGTGTTGTTAAGGTTGAGGTACCCATTGCGGGTACGGAGGCTGGAGCCACATGCCGTCTCCTTCACCATCCCTTATGCGGCTCTGGGAGAAGTGGGATCCTATGCGGTCATCCATGTGCTGGGACCGTGCTCCATCCGCAGCCCCTGGTGGAACCTGCCGGACCGGAGCTTATTCATCCCCAGGGACCGGGCCCTGCATCTTGAAGGTACTCTGTATCCTCATGTGGGGACTGTACAGGGGCCGCACCTTCCCCCCGGAAGCCGCGGTGGTTCCGTCCGTTATCTTTTCGGCGGACCTCCGCGCCGACCGTGCCTGCTTGTCGGCCGCGGCCTTAAATTTAGCCCCCGGCTTCGCCGCGGCCTAGTACGAAAAATCCCGCCCCCGAGCCTGCCTGTCAGGGGTAAGGGCGGGATTGCCGACATGACGTCGGCCTTGAGGGCTGGAGCATCCTGCATGTCTCCCTCCCCCCTCATTGACCACTTGGGGACTCCAGATTCCCGCTCTCGGCTAGCGCCGCCCTCGGCTTTACAGGATAGAGTTCAGCTCTCGACCTACGGCTCGTTTTTTCAGAACCTCTCCACCCCACGCACAGGCCGATGCACCTGTAAGAGGGGGCCGTTTTTCGGCTCCTTTTATTGAGGTATTCTTTTACCCACCCAGGGACTGCTCTTGGACGTCCCAATTGTCTGGGTCTCCCAATGGAGCGACAAAGAAAAAGGGAATTTTGTTTACTTACCGTAAATTCCTTTTCTTCTAGCTCCTATTGGGAGACCCAGCACCCGCCCCTGTGCCCTTCGGGCTGGTTGTTCTTTTGTGTACACATGTTTTTGATGTGGAATTGTTCTTATGGTTCATGGTCTTCAGTTCTCCGAACATCCTTCGGATTGAATTTACCCTAGACCAATTTATAAGTTTTCTCCTTCCTGCTTTTGCACCAAAACTGAGGAGCCCGTGATCCACGGGAGGGTGTATAGGCAGAGGGGAGGGGTTACACTTTTTTAAAAGTGTAATACTTTGTGTGGCCTCCGGAGGCAGAAGCTATACACCCAATTGTCTGGGTCTCCCAATAGGAGCTAGAAGAAAAGGAATTTACGGTAAGTAAACAAAATTCCCTTTTTTTTTTTTTTTAAAAAAAAAAAACTTGACGTATGGTCTTCCCCCAATTGTGATACCCAGCCAAGATAAAGCCAGCTGGGGGCTGGAATTCTCAGCCCGCAGCCGCCCAGTATACCCGCATCCATTAGATGTGACAATCCTGGAGCTTTACTGGCTCTTCCCGTTGCCCTGGTGCGGTGGCAATCGGGGTAATAGCAGGGGTTTATAACAGCTCACAGCTACTACTAAAGCCTAAGTTTTTGATGGCACAGGCGTCTGAGATTCCTGCATCACTAACCTGTAAATGAAAATAAATAAGTACAAACACAGAACAAAAAAAATTCTTTATTTGGAATAAAATACAAAAACTCACCACCTTTCACCACTTTATTAAACCCCAGAACACCCTGAAGGTCCGGCCTAATCCACATGAGGTCCCACGCTGCATCTATCTCACAACGAGCGGCCATAGAACACGGCCGCCGGCTGTGAGTGTAGCCTACGACTGAGCCGCGATGAGCAATAACTGCAGGCAGACTCTGTCACACGCTGGGGGAGCGTCTGACTGCAACCAATCACAGACGACAGGACGGCCAGTGGGCGGGGAAAGTACGGTAGCCTGTGTGTATGTGATGAGTCAAATGTGCAGTACAGGAGGTGAATGCGCGACCCGGAAGCAGTTTGCCGCTTTGACATGTCTCCGTAAGTATGAAGCGCTTGCCTAATTCTTTTTTTTCTTTATTTTCTTTCTTTTTCCTTTAATTTCCCCAGTACCGAATCCGGATTGTACACCTGGGAATCCCGGGTCCAGGTCCGGAACCAAGCATTTTTAAACCGCGCAGATCCGGACTATTAACAGTCCGGGTCCGCTCAGCCCTACTATTTAATCAATAAAAGTATTGCAGATATACACCATCTAATGGAGCATACATGTTTTAGGGCTGTGTGAGGCTTTTCTTGACTTATGAATAGTAATCCTAGTTAATTAAGGCTTGTATTGGTACATAGTCGGATTTCCAATTCAGGTAGTTGTAAAGGCAATTATAATTCTAATTTTCAGCAGTTAAATTCACTAGATACACACTGAATCATGGCTCGTTTTATCCATCTTGCAGATATCTTTCGATCTCAGCTTGGCCCGTGGTTTGGATTATTATACTGGTGTCATTTATGAAGCCATTCTGATTCAGAATCAAGGGGAACAACAGCAGCAACAGAATGACCACACCGAGGAATCGGTCAGTGTCGGCAGTGTAGCCGGAGGAGGACGATATGATGGTTTGGTGGGGATGTTTGATCCAAAAGGCCGGAAAGTCCCATGTGTGGGCGTTAGTATTGGAATTGAGAGGATATTTTCTATCATGGAGCAAAAAGCTGAGGTGGGTACTGTAATAGGTCTTCTTCTTGACGTATAAACATTTTATTGGTTGGACCCTAAAAACAATAAGTGTTAGAAACATGAGAAGAAAACCTCTACATATATTTTATATTCTCTGTGGCCTCCCATTGTCCTATTACTTATCAGATTTCCTCCATTCAGGCATCTGAAGAGAAGATCCGCACCACGGAGACCCAGGTTCTAGTTGCAGCAGCTCAGAAGAAGCTTTTAGAAGAAAGAATGAAGCTTATATCTGAGCTGTGGAATGCAGGAGTCAAGGTAGATGCTCTGTGTCCTGTCTATATCATATGCTCTTATATCGACTGTTCTGAAATCTGATTTTAGTGAAGAATACAAAATAATTTCTATATATTATGACCTTTCTTAGAGCAGAAAAGAATAGAAAACAATTATGGACACCTTGTAGTTGCCAGGTCTACTGTATCTGTAATTCTCATTCTCTTCTTTTGGAGTTATGAAAACTATTCATCTCTGCCAATGCCGAACTGTCGGAGACATCCTGGGAGATCACACAGATATCCTCAGTACACTTAAGCAATGGACTGATTTAATGGACGAGGCTGCGGCTGTTTCAACTACTAGGTCAATCATTGGGAGCTCACAGTGAGGGTATAGTATACATAGAAACACTTAGAAGTCATGGAATATATACACACCTCGGTAGAGTCACTACAAACTTCATAATAACAACAGGAACTACTAGCTGCCACCACCAATCGCTTTACAAGCCGATTGGACACCTATTACTGATAGTGTATGGCTTCGGGGATGCAGTTTTTAGAGCAAGAGGAATGAAGCAATTCAATTTTATATATTTTAACCTTAAAGTAGACAGTGTTTCTAAAAATATATAAAAGATGTTACAAAACAATACAGCATATACAATTACTTAATATAAAAGGGATAAACAAAAGAAAACTACTAAACTTGATGTCGGTGCAATGGCTTCAGATTAATAGAGGGAGGGACTCTAATGGAACAAACCAACATGGCATTGTATCCTCCAGGCATTGAACAATTAGTCAATTCACACTTCTGCATTTATTAACGAACAGTTACTCCCACATACCTCCCCTTGATGACCTCCTGTGGGGGCTATTTGTGGAATGTGTTCGGCTCTTCAGAATTTTAGGAGATCTGCAAATTACAGGATACTTTCACCCCTGAATGTCCTTGGCGGAAGATATTGTGGTAATGTTTCTTATCACAATTTTATCTTTCTATAGAGATGAAACATGATATGTGGATTGTCACCCATCTGTTCGGATATTAATTTGGAGTCGATGCACCGGTCTCAGTTATGTTAAAATGTGCGATACAGTCGCCTTTCTGTCACGATGCTGAAAGTAATTCATCCCCTAACTGTCGGATCAATGCAAACCCCAATATTCGTATCTGGATAGCGGAGACAGTGTGTCTACCAAAGATGCTTTGATGAAAGGAAGCTTATTCCTGGGGAGGCAGTTCTCCTCCTTTTGCGTAAATGAATCTGTCTTGCTGAGATTGTCTTTATGAAGTTTAGAATATTTCTATGACACTGACATCAACATTTGGGTGCAGTTATTCCTGTATCTATCAAGAACTGATGAACTGGGAATTGCCTCATAACCCCTTTTATAATTTACCCATCATGGGCACACGGGGCTATGGGGTAAGCTCAAGAACTGTCCACTCCGCACACAGCCGGTAGCAGTTTGCCAGCTCCTGTCTCTAGTAGTAGTGAGTAAAGCTAGTTCTGTTCATTGCAGTGTACACTTCAGATACCGCTGCAACAGCATTTAAGAGGTTCAACCTAGCGGAATAGTGTGCAGTTACCATTACCCACATAGATTATTCACGGTCTGTGGCTTGCTCGCAGGGTGTTGGTCGGTTATCAAGGCAGCCATGGGCCTATAATAAAATTCTATAATTTTAGAATATACTGCAATTTCAAAGTACTGCTATGGAATTAAACAATTGAAGGTTCAAGTTCCTTAGGGAGACAAAAAGAATGTGAGACCTCACTGATCAGCTAATGGAAGAGACTGTGGACCCCACTGTTCATTGTATACATTGGCTTAAAGACTGGTTATTACCTGCTTGTGCCATATGTTTCCTTAGCTGCGGTTCGAGATTTTGGACCTTTTTAGTGAAGTAAATGGAATGATGCTACAACATCTTGAATGACCACTAAGAAATACGATGCATTCAACTGCAAATCAACCTTGAAGCAAATGTAACAATCATACAATGCTTCATATTATAGGGATAGGTCCCAATGCTAATACATTGTGCCCACTGGCTTAAAGGGAACCTTCCACCAGTATTTTCCTCTATAAGCTGCGGCCACCAGGAGTAAGCTCTTATATACAATATTCTTGAATGTTCTATATAAGTGCCCATGTTGCTCTTTATAACATATAAAAAAGACCTTTAATATACTCACCTGTGAGGCGGTCTAGTCTAATGGGCGTTGCTGGTCTTGATTCAGAGCCTCCTCTATCCTGTGCAGTCCCGTTTTCCTTCCCAGCCCCATGTGGATGACGCGTCCTACGTCATCCACGCAGTGTCCTCCATTGCGCCTCTGCACACTTCTCTGCCCTGATGATGGCAGATCAAAATATTGTAGTGGGCATGCGCAGGCGGTCTTTGACCTTTCCTCGTGCCTGCGCGTTACCGTACTTTGCTCTTCCCTCAGCAAGGCAGATCAATGTGCGCATGCACAGGAGCACATTTTAGGCCTCTGTGTGGATAACATAGGTCGTGAAATTTACCCAGCGCTATGAAGGACGATGGTGATGGAAGGAAGAGAGGAGGCGCCAGACTGAGACCAGCGACACCCATCATACCGGACCGCCACCTTGGTGAGTATATTAAAAGCTGTTTTTACATTACAAAAAGCGGCCTGAGCACTTCCCAAAGAGGTGCTGTGATTTGAAAACCCGTTTACACTATAAAGAAAACAAATGGATATTAACATTAGAAACGAAAACCCCTCTTGGTATGAACCTAAAAAACGAACTAATGTTTGTATTTTAACTCTTAAAGGGAAGGTGTCAACCAAAAAAAAAAAAAAAAAAATTTCAATAACTGAAAAAATGTAAAGTATTCATGTTTTAATGTTTTGTTTAAATATTATTTGATTTTAAATGAGCAAAATATAAAAAAAAATAAAAAGTTTGATATTTTCCACTGTTAAACACTAGGGGGAGCAGCTGCTGAAATCCTACAGAAATCCCACTGTAGAAATAGCCTGGATTACAGCTCCAGTAAAGTGGGCAGAATCTGCTCTCCTGTGTGTGTGATGTCACCTCCCCCACCCAATCTGTGTGTTTCCAAAGGAACAGAGAATGAAATTTAAGATCACAGTGCGGAGCCATTTTGTTGGTGACCACAAATGTCTAAAGTGTCACCAAGGACAGCAGGCAGTATCACACAGGAAAGGATTAGATACACAGCTCAGCAGACAGTGCCACACAGGAAAGGATTAGATACACAGCTCAGCAGACAGTACCACACAGGAAAGGATTAGATACACAGCTCAGCAGACAGTACCACACAGGAAAGGATTAGATACACAGCGGGGGGGGGATGGTAGCAGCGAGAGGGGGAGGGGCGCCGGTAATCACACAGGCCGACAGGTGACAGGCCAGGAGGGTGTTATTGGAGACGGTAGCAGCAGGGGAGGGGCGCCCCGTACTCGCACATCTCGAGCAGGTGACATAATATGCTGTGAGCTGCACAAACATGGCGTCGATCTCCTCCCTCTGCTGTGATCTGGATAGCCCAGGGGGCGCGTCCAGGTCACAGCAGGAGCTGTCCTGTAATAAGTATTGGGGTCGGAGCCAGACTATCAGAATATAAAATAATAAAACGCGACACCCTTTTTTTAAACTTGATGGTGTTACTTGGATATTCTTAGACTTTTGTGATTAACTTATATTAAGTAGCCTTTGTTAGCCCTGCATTTGCATAATACTCACCTGTTTTTTTCTTTGCTCACATCCGGTTCCATGTCTTTTGTATCCAATTGTTACTGTATCAGGAGAGAATAAGGACAAAGTCCGAAACGCCTCCTTGTTAAACTGTCGTTCACAGTATTTTATCATGAACTTGAAATACGGATGTTTTTCTTAATCCTTATAGAATACAAGTTTGGATTTTTATTATACCAGAACGTGTTTGCTGGATATCGTTTATAAACCAGATACAGAACTCTGTAGCCTGTGTTTAGCTTAGCATAGAGATGCAGTAATGCCTGTGCATTTCCTGTTCCTCCCCATTAAAGTGAATGACGCTTGTGATAATGGCTGCTCACACTTGTAAGATTTGTGGAAGAATCATAGCACTGTAGTCTGCTCCATAATAAAACGAGGGATGTTGTTGTGACCACCTTTTTAGGGGGAATTTGTTAGGCTGTAGCATCTTGCCAGTCATTCTTACTCAACAAGTCACAACCAGGCTTCGAGGACTTTGCTATTTATTTATTTTTGTCCCCACAGGCAGAACTATTGTATAAAAAAAATCCAAAGTTACTCAATCAGCTGCAGTACTGTGAAGAGAGCGGCATTCCACTAGTAGCCATTATTGGGGAGCAGGAACTCAAAGATGGAGTGGTGAAGCTGAGAGATGTCTCTACAAGGGAAGAGGTATGGAAGATTATGTTCATATAAGGCCATTCCTGATGCATTTTTATTTCAGCCTAAACAATTAATGTATTATGAGGTGAGGAAAATACTGCGTTAAATCTGCAGGAGAATGAGACTTAGGGGTACGCATGCCGATGCTGCGATGTCCAGCGCGATAGTCCCCGCCCCCGTCGCAGCAGCGATATCTTGTGATTGCTGGCGTAGCGAACATTATCGCTACACCAGCTTCACATGCACTCACCTGCCCTGCGACGTCGCTTTGGCCGGCGACCCGCCTCCTTCCTAAGGGGGCGGGTCGTGCGGCGTCACAGCGACGTCACACGGCAGGCGGCCAATAGCAGCGGAGGGGCGGAGATGAGCAGGATGTAAACATCCCGCCCACCTTCTTCCGCAATGCAGCTGGGACGCAGGTAAGGAGATGTTCCTCGCTCATGCGGCTTCATACACAGCGATGTGTGCTGCCGCAGGAACGAGGAACAACATCGTACCGTCGCTGCACCGGCATTATGGAAATGTCGGACCCTACACCGATGATACAATAACGACGCTTTTGCGCTCGTTAATCGTATCAAAAAGGATTTGCACACTACGATATCGACTGCGACACCGCATGTGCGTCACTTTCGATTTGACCCCACCGACATCGCACCTGCGATGTCGTAGTGTGCAAAGCCCGCCTTAAAGGGATCCTGTCACCAGGTTTTTCCCTTATGAGCTGCGACTACCACCAGTGAGCTCTTATATACAGTATTCTGGAATACTGTATATAAGAGCCCAGGCTGCTGTGTAGAACTTGAAAAACACCTTTATATTAATCACCTAGGGGGCAGTCTGGTCCGATGGGCGTCACTGCTCTCGGTCCGGAGCCTCCTGCATGTTGAGTGATCACCGTCCTCCTGCCCAGCCCCATGTGCATGACACGACCTGGTGACCGATTCCCTTTTAAAATGCCTGTCTTTCGTGTTCCTGGGTGTAGGCAGGATTAGATACAAAGCTATATAAACAGGTTCTTCAGGACTAGAAAGCCATGGCTGTTGTCTTTGAGTGAATAAAAATGGCACCCACCTGTACACAGGAGCTTATATTGCAATGTTTAAAGGGAACTATCCACCAGGATTTTGCGATCTGAAGTAAAGGCAGTGCCATACTGGAACTAGGATGCTGAATCCAGGCACACTTTTTATTGATAGATCGATGCTTGGTTGCTGAAATGTCTTTAATCAAAGTTGCAGACTGCATCATTGATTGACTTGTGCATTGGGGGCGGACCTTTGTACGTTCAGGTCCTTAGCGTATATACCTCGTCCCCCGTCTTGTATTGCACGCCAACAGCAGCAATGGTGGCATGCCACGATATTTAAATAAAGGAAATTGGGCATGTAATACAAGACACAGCAGGAGGAATATACACCTAGGACCTGACCCATAAAGGCTTGTCCCCAATTCACATGTCAACCAAAGCTGAAGTGCATTTCAGGAAGTTTGATTTAAAGGTATTTCAGCAACCAAGCATCCGAACTTTATACAAGAGGTATGCCTGGATTCAGCATCCTAGTGCCAGTATAGCACTGCCTCTACTTCATATAGCATAATCCTGGTGGGTTGGTTCCCTTTAACCTGTGGACAGGTGTGTCGCTGTATTTGAACACAGCAGCCATGTTTTTAGAAGCCTGTAGAGAACCCCTTTAATGACGATTTGTATTGATTTTACCAGCTTATGATGCATCAGAGTGTGTCCTCATTATAGCTATGAGAACAGACCTTTTCTAACCATTCAGTTCTATAGCCAAAGCTGGGGAAAATTGCAGAAAATACAATTACAAGTGTGTAGTCGGTGCACCAGTCTGAATGCTTCCCACAATTTCATATTGGCCTTACTCCCTTTGGTTTCCTCTGCACAATTATTAATGGAACATACGGGGGAAGATTTAACTGATCCCCAGAGCAGAGTACAGACAACTCTTACTCATGCACGGTGGCTCAGTGGTTAGCACTGCAGCCTTGCAGCGCTGGGGTCCTGGGTTCTAGTCCCACTAAGGACAACATCTGCAAGGAGTTTGTATGATCTCCCCGTGTTTGCGTGGGTTTCCTCTGGGTACTCCGGTTCCCTTCCACACTCCAAAAACATACTGATAGGGAATTTAGATTGTGAGGCCCAATGGGGACAGTGTTGGCAATGTATGTAAAGCTCTGTGGAATTAATAGCGCTATATAAATTAATAAATATTATTATTATTTAGTAATCATCTGATCATTTATATTTTTATGGTTTAATTTTTTTCCTATGTTTATTATTTTAGGTTGATGTTTCAAGGGAAAATTTGGTGGAAGAAATTCAAAGAAGAACCAGTCGGTTTTAAGACACGACAATTAAGTGTAGTCGAATACACGTTGGGTCCACTGGTCGCTGACCTTATGTTTTCAGCAATTATTTATAAACCATATGTCAAAAGTTTTACATTTCTTCAGTTTCTTTATCCATAAGGCCATGTAATAAACTGTTACAGAAAGTGAACACCATTGAACCTGTCTCTATTCCTGTATTTAATGGCGGTCGTACATTAACATCACAAAAGCAACATGTGACTTCCACCATTAACACAGCAATCCACAGTCCTTTTTTAGGGCTTGTTAAAACAATAAAATAATCAACGCTAACTCCTTTAATCTGCTGTTCTGGTCCCTGACTGTCCATTTACTTCTGGGCACCAGATCTTATTCCAATGTAGCCAGTCACTGGTTTCACCAGTCAACACCGGACTATGTAAGCACAGTGACTGCTGCAGCCAGCGATCACCTGACATCTAAGCATGTGTGACATTTGCTGCAAAGTCTTGCCTAAAGGGCACCTGTCACATGTAAAATGCTATTACCCTGCAGATATGGGTTAATCAACAGGGTAATAGCATTTGAAACCTGCCCGGCGCTTCCATATTGAACCCTACTTGGGGGAGGAAATTTGCTTTAGGCCTTGTGCACACACTTTTTTATTTTTTTTTTTGCTGCTTTTTTGGGACAATTCTGAGTACAGTTTGTGGTCCTAAACTGCATGTATGACCTTCCCCAGCAAAGTCCGAGAAATACCAAAGGCAATGTGCACCTTGCTTCTTTTTTGCCTGCAGTTTTGGTTGCAGTAAAATGAGGCAGCATGTCACTACTTTTCTGCGTTTTTCCCTGGGTTTTGTCATTTGAAGATGTAAAAAAAAAAGCACTGAAAACACAGCAAAACGTATGCGTTTTTTCGGCCAGAGAAACAAAACTGCAGTGTGCGCACATACCCTTCATCCTCCTAGTAGTGTTTGGGTTTTAGTCATGGTGGCGGCGCCCGCACCGTTCTGTGTATGAAGCGCATCAGTTGATACTGCACCCCCCCATCATCTGCTTAAAGGGGTGAGAATTGGTTAATTTATTATTTCTTTGTCGCTCCATTGGGAGACCCAGACAATTGGGGTGTATAGCTTCTGCCTCCGGAGGCCACACAAAGTATTACACTTAAAAGTGTAAAGCCCCTCCCCTTCTGCCTATACACCCCCCGTGCCTCACGGGCTCCTCAGTTTTCATGCTTTGTGCGAAGGAGGCTGACATCCACGCATAGCTCCACATCTTGGTCAGCAGCAGCTGCTGACTAGGTCGGATGGAAGAAAAGAGGGCCCATAACAGGGCCCCCAGCATGCTCCCTTCTCACCCCACTCTGGTCGGCGGTGCTGTTAAGGTTGAGGTACCCAATGCGGGTACACAGGCAGGAGCCACATGCTGTTTCCTTCCCCATCCCTTAATGGGCTCTGGGTGAAGTGGGATGCTAATCGGTCTCCAGGCACTGAGACCGTGCTCCCTCCGCAGCCCCTGAGGAATCTGCTGGACAGGAGCCGGGTATCGTCAGGGACAAGGCCCTGCTACTGTGAGGTACTCTGTGTCCCCCTGGGGGACCGCGCATGGAGCGCTTGTGCCATACACACTGCAGCACTGCTGGGTGTGTTAGTGCGCCGGGGACTACCGCGCTGGCCGCGCTTGTTTGCCGGCCGCGCTTATAACTTTAGTCCCCGGCTTTTGCGGCCTAGTATCGCATATTCCCGCCCCCAGGCCTGCCAGTCAGGGGAAGGGCGGGACGCTGCACGGGACGTCAGCGCTGAGGGCTGGAGCATACTTTGTATCCTCCTCCCCCCTCACTCAGCTCAGTGGGGCATCAGATTCCCGCACTTTCTGGGGCACGCCCACGGCCCCCTCCTCCCCACAGAACGCCGGCAGCCATTCCTGTCAGCACTTCTGACGCTGGAGAGGAGAGACAACACGGCTCTGGGAGGCCCAGGCAAGGGAATCTGGTGATCACACAACCGCTTTGAGCGGTCGGTAAGCAGCACCTGGGTGCTGGCCCCACTGAGTGCCGAAGTGTACATATATATATATGCTTATATGCTATACATTTACACTGTACGGTCGCACTGTTGATTTTTGGCTATATACCCTCCTGGATTGTACTCAGAGGAGACAACAGCATGTCGTCCGCAAAAAGCAAGGGTGCCAAAGCTCAGGCTTACTTTGCAACCTGTACCTCATGTGCGGCTATACTACCGGCAGGTTCCACCGATCCTCATTGTGTGCAATGCTCGGCCCCTGTGGCACTTACTCAGCCGGAGCCTCTGCTACTGGTGGCCCAGGTGGAACCACCTGCTACCACTGTCCAGGTGACAGGGACGGAGTTTGCAGTATTTGCTGACAAACTGTCTGAGAGTATGGATAAATGGTCTAAGATACTAGAAGCCTTACAGTCCAGACCGGTGACTCAGGCCACGGGCACTGTTCAATCATTGACCCCAGGCCCCCCTCAGTTGGAGCAGCAAAGTGCTCCTGGGGTGACCCATAGGTCCCAGGGTGAGGTCTCTGACACGGACCGCAGTCCCAGGCCGCCTAAACGGGCTCGCTGGGAAATTCCCTCGACCTCATCACACTGTTCGGAGTCTCAGCAGGAGGACTCTCTGGATGATGAAGCGGAGGTAGCAGATCAGGATTCTGATCCTGATGCCGCTCTCAACCTAGATACACCTGAAGGTGACGCCATAGTGAATGACCTTATAGCGACCATCAATCAGGTGTTGGATATTTCTCCACCAGCTCCTCCAATTGAGGAGTCAGCTTCTCAGCAGGAGAAATTCCGTTTCAGGTTTCCCAAGCGTACATTGAGTACGTTTCTGGATCACTCTGACTTCAGAGAGGCAGTCCAGAAACACCGAGCTTGTCCAGATAAGCGTTTTTCCAAGCGCCTTAAGGATACACGTTATCCCTTCCCCCCTGACGTTGTCAAGGGCTGGGCTCAGTGTCCCAAGGTGGATCCTCCAGTCTCCAGACTGGCGGCTAGATCCATAGTTGCAGTGGAAGATGGGGCTTCACTCAAAGATGCCACTGACACAGATGGAGCTCTGGTTGAAATCCATCTATGAAGCTATCGGCGCGTCTTTTGCTCCAGCATTCGCAGCCGTATGGGCACTCCAAGCTATCTCAGCTTGTCATGCGCAGATTAATGCAGTCACACGTACGTCTGCTCCGCAAGTGGTGTCCTTAACCTCTCAGGCGTCGGCGTTTGCGTCCTACGCCATTAATGCTGTCCTGGACTCTGCGAGCCGTACGGCGGTAGCATCCGCCAATTCGGTGGCAGTCCGCAGGGCCATGTGGCTACGTGAATGGAAGGCAGACTCTGCTTCCAAAAAGTTCTTAACCGGTTTGCCATTTTCTGGCGACCGTCTGTTTGGTGAGCGATTGGACGAAATCATTAAACAATCCAAGGGAAAGGATTCATCCTTACCCCAGTCCAAACCAAACAGACCTCAACCACGGAAGGTACAATCGAGGTTTCGGTCCTTTCGGTCCGCGGGCAGGTCTCAATTCTCCTCGTCCAAAAGGCCTCAGAAGGATCAGAGGAACTCCGATTCATGGCGGTCTAAGTCACGTCCTAAAAAGACCGCCTGGGGAACCGCTCCCAAAGCGGCCTCCTCATGACTTTCGGCCTCCCCAAACCGCATCCTCGGTCGGTGGCAGGCTTTCCCGCTTTTGCGACGCCTGGCTGCCACAGGTAAAAGACCGTTGGGTGAGAGACATTCTGTCTCACGGTTACAGGATAGAGTTCAACTCTCGTCCTCCGACTCGGTTCTTCAGAACATCGCCGCCCCCCGAGCGAGCCGATGCTCTTCTTCAGGCGGTGTGCACTCTGAAGGCAGAAGGAGTGGTGATCCCTGTTCCTTTTCAGCAACAGGGTCAAGGTTTTTACTCCAACTTGTTCGTGGTGCCGAAAAAGGACGGATCCTTCCGTCCTGTTCTGGACCTAAAACTGCTCAACAAACATGTAAAAACCAGGCGGTTCCGGATGGAATCGCTCCGCTCCGTCATCGCCTCAATGTCCCAAGGAGATTTTCTAGCATCAATCGACATCAAAGATGCTTATCTCCACGTACCGATTGCTCCAGAGCATCAGCGCTTCCTGCGTTTCGCCATAGGGGACGAACACCTTCAGTTCGTGGCACTGCCTTTCGGCTTGGCGACAGCCCCACGGGTCTTCACCAAGGTCATGGCAACAGTAGTAGCAGTTCTGCACTCTCAGGGACACTCGGTGATCCCTTACTTAGACAATCTGCTTGTCAAGGCACCCTCTCAAGTGGCATGCCAACACAGCCTGAGCATTGCTCTAGAGACTCTCCAGAGTTTCGGATGGATCATCAATTTTCCGAAGTCAAATCTGACACCGGCCCAATCACTGACATATCTTGGCATGGAGTTTCATACTCTCTCAGCGATAGTGAAACTTCCGCTGGACAAACAGCGTTCACTGCAGACAGGGGTGCAATCTCTCCTTCAAGGCCAGTCACACCCCTTGCGGCGCCTCATGCACTTCCTAGGGAAGATGGTAGCAGCAATGGAGGCAGTTCCTTTTGCACAGTTTCATCTGCGTCCACTTCAATGGGACATTCTCCGCAAATGGGACAGGAAGTCGACGTCCCTCGACAGGAACGTCTCCCTGTCTCGGGCAGCCAAGGCTTCCCTTCAGTGGTGGCTTCTTCCCACTTCTCTGTCGAAGGGGAAATCCTTCCTGCCCCCATCCTGGGCTGTGGTCACGACGGACGCGAGCCTGTCAGGGTGGGGAGCGGTCTTTCTCCACCACAGGGCTCAGGGTACTTGGACTCAGCCAGAGTCCTCCCTTCAGATCAATGTTCTGGAGATAAGGGCAGTGTATCTTGCCCTAAAGGCGTTCCAGCCGTGGCTGGAGGGCAGGCAGATCCGAATTCAGTCGGACAACTCCACAGCGGTGGCTTACATCAACCACCAAGGCGGAACACGCAGTCGGCAAGCCTTCCAGGAAGTCCGGCGGATTCTGCTATGGGTGGAAGCTACAGCCTCCACCATATCCGCAGTTCACATCCCGGGCGTAGAAAACTGGGAAGCAGACTTTCTCAGTCGCCAGGGCATGGACGCAGGGGAATGGTCCCTTCACCCGGACGTGTTTCAGGAGATCTGTTGCCGCTGGGGGATGCCGGACGTCGACCTAATGGCGTCCCGGCACAACCACAAGGTCCCGACATTCATGGCACGGTCTCAAGATCACAGAGCTCTGGCGGCAGACGCTTTAGTTCAGGATTGGTCGCAGTTTCAACTCCCTTATGTGTTTCCTCCTCTGGCACTGTTGCCCAGAGTGTTACGCAAGATCAGGTCCGACTGCCGCCGCGCCATCCTCGTCGCTCCAGACTGGCCGAGGAGGTCGTGGTACCCGGATCTGTGGCATCTCACGGTGGGCCAACCGTGGGCACTACCAGACCGACCAGACTTGCTGTCTCAAGGACCGTTTTTCCATCTGAATTCTGCGGCCCTCAACCTGACTGTGTGGCCATTGAGTCCTGGATCCTAGCGTCTTCAGGGTTATCTCAAGAGGTCATTGCCACTATGAGACAGGCTAGGAAACCAACGTCCGCCAAGATCTACCACAGGACGTGGAGGATATTCTTATCTTGGTGCTCTGATCAGGGTTTTTCTCCCTGGCCATTTGCCTTGCCCACTTTTCTTTCCTTCCTTCAATCTGGTTTGGAAAAAGGTTTGTCGCTCGGCTCCCTTAAGGGACAAGTCTCAGCGCTCTCTGTGTTCTTTCAGAAGCGCCTAGCCAGACTTCCACAGGTCCGCACGTTCCTGCAGGGGGTTTGTCACATAGTCCCTCCTTACAAGCGGCCGTTAGAACCCTGGGATCTGAACAGGGTGCTGATGGCTCTTCAGAAACCACCTTTTGAGCCAATGAGGGATATTCCTCTCTCACGCCTTTCGCAGAAAGTGGCCTTCCTAGTAGCAGTCACATCACTTCGGAGAGTGTCTGAGCTAGCAGCGCTGTCATGCAAAGCCCCTTTCCTGGTGTTTCACCAGGACAAGGTGGTTCTGCGTCCGGTTCCGGAATTTCTCCCTAAGGTGGTATCCCCCTTTCATCTCAATCAGGATATCGCCTTACCCTCTTTTTGTCCTCATCCAGTTCACCAATGTGAAAGGGATTTGCACTTGTTAGATCTGGTGAGAGCACTCAGACTCTACATTTCTCGTACGGCGCCCCTGCGCCACTCTGATGCACTCTTTGTCCTTGTCGCTGGCCAGCGTAAAGGGTCACAGGCTTCCAAATCAACCCTGGCTCGGTGGATCAAGGAACCTATTCTCGAAGCCTACCGATCTTCTGGGCTTGCGGTTCCCTCAGGGCTAAGGGCCCATTCTACCAGAGCCGTGGGTGCGTCCTGGGCATTGCGGCACCAGGCTACGGCTCAGCAGGTGTGTCAGGCAGCTACCTGGTCGAGCCTGCACACTTTCACGAAACACTATCAGGTGCATACCTATGCTTCGGCAGATGCCAGCCTAGGTAGGCAAGTCCTTCAGGCGGCGGTTGCCCACCTGTAGGAAGGGGCCGTTTTACGGCTCTATTTCGAGGTTTTACTTTACCCACCCAGGGACTGCTTTTGGACGTCCCAATTGTCTGGGTCTCCCAATGGAGCGACAAAGAAGGGAATTTTGTTTACTTACCGTAAATTCCTTTTCTTCTAGCTCCAATTGGGAGTCCCAGCACCCGCCCCTGTTCCCTTCGGGCTGTTGTTCTTTGTGTACACATGTTGTTCATGTTCAATGGTTTCAGTTCTCTGAAATTTCTTCGGATTGAATTCACTTTAAACCAATTTATAACTTTTCCTCCTTCTTGCTTTTGCACCAAAACTGAGGAGCCCGTGAGGCACGGGGGGTGTATAGGCAGAAGGGGAGGGGCTTTACACTTTTAAGTGTAATACTTTGTGTGGCCTCCGGAGGCAGAAGCTATACACCCCAATTGTCTGGGTCTCCCAATTGGAGCTAGAAGTAAAGGAATTTACGGTAAGTAAACAAAATTCCCTTCTTTATCACGTTCACTGTCCTTAAGTGTTTTAAAACTCTTCGATATATTTAGTACAGAGTATGAGTGCCAAGCACAGAAACACTATTAGGCACCTTGGCTACTATGAATGGTTGTCTGAGGAATGTTCTGCCATGTTGAAGGCACTTGGGCACACACATCATAAAGATCCGCTGCTGGCAGCTCACTTTGCAATTGCCAACCAATGACATCCCAGATGTGACTGATGTGAGACAAGTCTGGGGACACGGCCTAAACATGCTACCATGGGCTGCAAACAGGCTGCTCACGGTAACGCAAGCAAAATGCGACTATGTTGAAAAATAGTTCTTGGGACTATTGTGAAAAATGTTTGTGCCACGACTAAATCAGCGTAATGCCAAGCTTTTAATATAACTGGAATAAAAACTAGATAAGTCTTATATTCATTCGACAAGGATGGATTCACATGTTCTTAAGTCTCAAATATCCATTCACCTGACCAAAAGTGTGACTTTGGAACCGATTGCGCCTTTTTATGTTCCAAAATCAATAAGGGGCAGGGGTGCAGTTGTCATAGAACCCCCTTGCCTGAGAGAGTTAATTTTGGGTGTGACACAAGAGGTCTCCAGATCTGCCGATGCTTGTCAAATTAGGGAGCGATGGATCGGAGGCGCAGGCATATACAGAAGTCTGTCTGTGTAAAAAGCCTGTATGTCAGGGGAACAGACGGGGAGTTTTATTGTACTCTCAAAAAAGTAGATTTTGGGTACTCACCGTAAAATCTCTTTCTTGGAGCCTTCATTGGGGGACACAGAGACCATGGGTTGTATGCTGCTGCCACTAGGAGGCGACACTAAGCAAAACAAGGAAAAACTCCTATGCAGTATACACCCACCAACTGGCAATCGTTCCTCAGTTAGTGAGAAAGCAATAGGAGACAACCGTAAAGAACGAACAATCTTACAGAAGTGAACATCCAACTCAACATTCAACAGTAACATTGAACAGTAACATATGTCCCACACAAGGGCGGGTGCTGTGTCCCCCAATGAAGGCTCCAAGAAAGAGATTTTACGGTGAGTACCCAAAATCTACTTTTCTTTATCGCTTCATTGGGGGAGACAGAGACCATGGGACGTCCTAAAGCAGTCCCACGGGTGGGTCTAATGTTACTCTCAGGGCTGACCTCGGTCCACTGCAGCCTGCAGAACTAGTCTACCGAGGCTCACATCGGAGGATGCGAAAGTGTGGACCCTGTAGAACTTTGTGAAAGTGTGGAGCGAAGACCAGGTGGCCGCTTTGCAAAGCTGCGACGCTGGAGCGTAGTGACGGACCGCCCACGAGGCTCCCACCGCCCTGGTGGAATGGGCCGTAATCCTGAGTGGGCGCGTTCTCCCTCTTATCCAGTACGGCAGAGCAAATCCATCGCGCAATGGAGGACTTGGAGGCAGGTAGGCCTCTGCGCAGGCCAGACGGAAGCACAAAGAGGGAATCCGACCCTCTGAATTGAGACGTCCTGGAAATGTACAGGCGGAGAGCTCTGACCAAGTCCAGCTTGTGGAGAAGAACCTCACGAGGGTGCGAAGGGTTCGGACAAAAGGAGGGAAGAACAACGTCCTCGTTAAGATGGAAAGAGGAGACCACCTTGGGCAGAAAGGACGGTACCGGATGGATGACTACCTTATCCTGGTGGAAGACAAGATATGGAGAGCGGCAGGAAAGCGCCACTAGTTCAGATACCCGCCTGATTGACGTGATGGCAACTAAGAAGGCGACCTTCCAAGAGAGGAACGTTAGAGACACCTCTTGCATAGGTTCGAAGGGGGAATGCTGGAGAACAGACAGAACCAGGTTGAGGTCCCAGGGCTCCACCGGAGGCTGAACGGGGGGCACCGAATGAGCAGCCCCCTGAATGAATGTGCGAACCTGTGAGCGAGAGGCAATCCTCTTTTGAAAGAGAATGGAAAGAGCAGACACTTGCCCCTTGAGAGAGCTGAGTGCTAACCCAGCATCCAGACCAGACTGCAGGAAGGACAACAGAACTGGCAAGGAGGTCATGGCTGTGACCTGGTTAGCTTCTCACCAGCGGAAATAGGCCTTCCACGTACGGTGGTAGATGCGGGAAGAGGAAGGCTTCCGTGCTTTGATCATTGTCTGGACGACCCTTTCTGAGAATCCCGAGGAAGCTAGTACTGCGGCTTCAACAGCCATGCCGTTAAATTGAGCGACTGTGAATTCTGGTGAAGAAAAGGTCCCTGAGTGAGAAGGTCCGGGACGTCTGGAAGCCTCCACGGAACGTCGGCGAGAAGGTGCACGAGCTCTGCGTACCACGGGCGACGGGGCCAATCTGGGGCCACGAGAATCACCGGAACTCCTTCCGCTTTGATCTTCTTGACTAGCTTGGGGATAAGCGAAAGCGGAGGAAAGAGGTACGGCAGAGAGAACTGCGACCAGGGGATCGCTAGGGCATCCGTTGCGAGCGCCAGTGGGTCTCTTGCTCTGGAGACGAACTGGGGCACCTTGTGATTCCACCTGGAGGCCAGGAGATCCACGTCGGGGGTCCCCCACCTGGAACAGATCTGCTGGAAGATTCTGGGATTGAGGGACCACTCTCAAGCGTCGAGTCAGTCTCGGCTGAGGAAGTCGGCGGCCCAATTGTCCACGCCCGGGATGTGGACCGCCGAGATCGCTGGGATGTTCTGTTCGGCCCAGTGGAGGATTTGAGATACCTCCCTCATCGCCGCTCGGCTGCGTGTTCCGCCCTGATGGTTTATGTAGGCCACAGTGGTTGCATTGTCGGACTGTACCCGAACTGGGTGTCCGCGAAGCAGGGACTTCCAATGAAAGAGAGCTAGGCGAACTGACCTGAGTTCCAAGATGTTGATGGGAAGCTTGGCTTCTGGCTCGGTCCAGCGACCCTGAACTGTGAGGTCCTGGAACGTGGCTCCCCAGCCTAGCAGGCTGGCGTCTGTCGTGATGACCTTCCATCGAAGGGGAAAAAATGATCTCCCTTGGAGGGTGAGGGGAGAGTGTTTCCACCATTCTAATGACTCTCTGACTCGAGGAGGGAGCGCAATTGGCCGATCCAGGGAGTGAAGAGACTTGTCCCATGTTGCTAGAAGGAGACCCTGAAGAGGGCGAGTATGGAATTTGACTGTAGGGCACCGCTTCTATTGACGCCACCATCTTCCTGAGAATGCTCATGCAGTACCGAAGAGAGCAACGGGGTGCGCGTTGGAGCTTCCAAATCCCCCTGAGGATAGCTGAGAGCTTGTCCTTGGGCAGAAGAACCCTCGCCTGCGTGGTATCGAAGATCATGCCGAGGAATGAGATGCGTTGAGCCGGGATCAGAGGTGACTTTGGTCTGTTGATCAACCAGCCGAGACTGGTTAGAGTATCCAGAGTGATGTTGAGACTGTCGCGACATTCCGACGCCGAGGGAGCCTTGATCAAAATGTCGTCCAGGTACGGGATGGCTAGAATTCCCCGGGTCCGAAGAATAGCCATGACAGTTGCCATCACCTTGGTGAAGACTCTGGGAGCTGTCGAGAGCCCGAATGGGAGAGCTGTGAATTGAAAGTGTTGCTCCTGAACCACGAAGCGTAAGAATCTCTGATGAGCTGGAAAAATCGGGATGTGGAGATAGGCGTCCTGGATGTCCACCGAACAAAGGAACTCCCTGGGTTCCATGGATGCTATCACTGAGCGCAGAGACTCCATGCGGAATCGCCGGAGACTGACCCGCCTGTTGAGGCGCTTGAGGTCCAGAATGGGACAGTGTGTGCCATTCTTCTTCGAGACAACAAAGAGGTTTGAATAAAAACCCCAGAATCTGTCTTGAGGGGGGACGGGGGTGATGACCCCAGAGTCTCGCATGGACTGGATGGCTGCGAAGAAGCCCTTGGTGAGCGAGGGATCCTTGGGGGGTTTGGACTTGACGAAGCGTGAGCATGGGAGAGAAGAAAACTATCTTGTAGCCATGAGAGACAACGTCTCGGACCCAGGCATCGTCTATCACGGAAAGCCACGCGCTTCTGAACATGCGGAGACGACCGCCGACCCTGGATGAGGATCCGGGGACGGGAGCCTAGTCATGCAGAGGAGAATCTGTTGGATCTGGAGCTGGAGGGCTTGGACTGCTGGCCACGGGAACGCCAGGAACGCCAGTGGGGTGTTGCCTTAAAGGAGGGCTTCCGTCTCTCCTGACGTGCTGGGGACCGCTCCCAACGTGTGTTGGTGTTTTGGAGGGGCACGGGGGATCTTACGTTGGGGAAGGAAGGTACTCTTGCCCCCCGTAGCCTCAGAGATGATCTTGTCCAGCTTTTCTCCGAAGAGTCTGGCACCAAAAAAGGGAAGACTGGAGAGAGACTTTTTGGATGCTGAGTCCGCGTTCCACGCTTTAAGCCACAAGGCTCTGCGGATTGCAGTAATGTTGCTGGCTGCCAGGGCTGCGGAAGCAGCAGAGTCGAGGGACGCAGCAACTAGATACTTTCCGGCATGTGCGATCTGATCTGCGAGATCTGCCAGCTCGGGTCTGGGAGCTTTAGCCAGGATACCACGCCGAAGGAGCTTTGCCCAGGCGGAGACAGCCTTGGAGACCCAGGTGGATGCAAAGGCTGGAGTGATGGCGGAGCCGGAGGCTTCAAAGGCCGACCTGGCTAAGGATTCTATGGTCCTGTCCGAGGGATCCTTGAGGGAGGCGCCATCAGACAGCGGCAAGGTGGTGCTGGACGAGAGTCGGGAGATCGGAGGATCCACTGAAGGGGCCACTGACCACTTCTGAAGAAGTTCCGGTGGAAAGGGATAAAGGACCTGTGCCCGCTTGCGCCTCTGGAAACGCTTGTCGGGATGTTCCCACTGTCTAGAGAAATGGTTTTTGTGAAACTGGTGCTCAAGAAGTGCAAAATAGTGCAATCATTGGTGGTAGTGGGACTTATGCTCACCGTCTATCCCACTATTCACCAATGAAACCATATGTTACCTTACAATATGCGGGGGGGGCGACTCACTACCGCGCCACACAGTACCCCTAAGGGAACAAACTCAACGTCCTCCTTCCCGACGCGTTTCCTCAAAAGCGATTCATCAGGGGATAGGGAGGCTGTGTTGTCAGAGGCATGTTGAGCTAAGAAATGAGAAACCCATGGAAGGGTCGGGAAGGAGGACGTTGAGTTTACCTTAGGGGTACTGTGTGGCGCGGTAGTGAGTCGCCCCCCCCGCATATTGTAAGGTAACATATGGTTTCATTGGTGAATAGTGGGATAGACGGTGAGCATAAGTCCCACTACCACCAATGATTGCACTATTTTGCACTTCTTGAGCACCAGTTTCACAAAAACCATTGTTTTTCCTCCCTGATTATACCCCTGTGTTTTCTGTGATCTGTGGATAATCTTTGTATTTGCACGTAGCCACTTTAAAAAGTGTTAATCTAAGGGCAAGAGTGCAATTTTGGGAGGATCACGGTTTTTGCACAATGTCACTTTAATCATTTGGATGTATATATCTGAACTGGGAGCACCATGACGGAATTGGATATAACTCCTGTTGATATATTGTATACATCCAATCTGTACTTTGTTTTTTTTTACCTTGTGGTATCACCTGATTGGTCCTATAATTTTAATAGAGAATTTAATACAAGTTAAATTTTAAATACCAGTGCTATACACAGCCCTTTTGAAAGGGACCGATTGACTGGTAGGAGCCGGATCTACATCCATCACCTCTAGGGTCTGATTGACAGCAATGACCAGACTGTCCACCATACTGGTCAGCTTGGAGATTGTTTCTGACTCCGATCTGGACTCTGAACATGAGTCCTGGTCCGAATCTGGGGCTGCCGCAGATGAGGTAGGAGATAGAGAGCGTATTGCTCTGGAGGCCATAGAGGGGCTAGGGGAGCTGGAGGTAGACCCCGAGAGGGACCGCTTCCTAGACCTCCTTTGTGTTCTGCCCTGCCGGGCTGGAGGCGCTGCGGGCTCAGACTCGCTCTGGGTCACCGGGGGAACTCCAGAGGTGGAGGCGGGCAGACGCTCTATTGCAGAGGCTAAGGTTTGAGACATCTTAGTTAGGTTGTCCACGGACTGAGAGAGCTGAGGCCCACCCAGGCATGGGGGCCCGAGTCCTCGTTACGGGCGGTGGGGGGCTCCGTAGTAGTCATGCTAGGGGTTCTACAGGCTAGGCAGATGGGGGAGGACTGCCCTGAGGGAAACTTTTTTTAGACAAGAGGTGCAGGCGAAGTGAAGTACTATGGCCTGTGGCTGAGAGCGGGTCGCTCTTGTGCTGGACATGGGACAGCAGGGAGAGAGAAAGGAGAGAGAAGGAACAGAGCAGAGGATGCCAGGAGGATGGGGACTGGGGAAGGAGCTGCCTCCCAGTGGCAGAGCTTACCCAGACTCTGGCGTCCTGTGTGTGCTGGTGCTGCTGTCTGAAGCTGGCGCTGTGTCCTGAAGCTGCAGGGTGAGGGAGCAGAGGTGGGCGCTCTGGAGAGCTGCAGGATACTATGTGGGAAGCTGCACCGGAACGCTGCCACTGCCCAGAGGGATCTCAGGCTGTAATGGCGCTGCTGAGGGAGTCCGGGCTGGGATAGGAGCAGGGAAGAAGCGCGAAAAAACGGCGCGCTGCCGGGAGCAGGGATTGGCTAAGTGAAAGGAGAGCCGTGAGTTGACAGCGCGCGCGCAGAGGCCTGCAGGGAATGGCTGCTAGAGCGGGCGGGCCTGCTGGGAAGGAAGGACCCGTGCGATAGGTCGGCCGGGAGGGGGCGTGGCCGGACGGGAGCTAGGCCTGGAGAGAAGCCGGGGGCTAAATTTTAGAATAAGGCCGCAGGGGGAGCCGGAGAACGGCGCCGAGGATGAAAGCGGGGGCAGAGCCTGTCTGAAGGGGGGCTGACCAGGGGTAAGCTGTGCTATGGATCTTAATTCCTTCTCCCCCCCCCCCCCCCCTTTTTTTTTTTTTTTTTTTTTTAATAAATTAAACGGAGCCCCCCATGACCCGGGACAAGGGATGGGTACCTGTCCCGATGGCTGAAAGTCCTCCTGATCCTGTGCTTGATCCTGGCCTCCTGGGAAATACGTAGGGAGACAGGTATCTTCTGATAACTTTTCGTCTCCCCTCCCTGATCAGGCCGGCTGTGGAGGGCGAGCGTGCAGGGGGAGGGGGGCAAGGACCATCCGCCTGTCCCTCTGTGCGGATGCCCCCCAAACAGTCTTGAGAGTGTTAGGGGGGTAGGGTCCTGCCAGACAGACACGGAGGACAACGGAAGTGGCGGACGGACCCCACTTCTGTGCGACCGGTCTCTAGGGGGGAGAGCAGGGTGAGCTATTACACCCTGTCGCCCGACGAGCTGTATCTGAAACGAAAAAGGGGAAAAAAAATTAAAAATACAAACCTAAGGGGCTGGGAGTAGCCCCAAGTGTATCCACCTCCTATGGACACTAAGCTTAAACTGAGGAACGATTGCCAGTTGGTGGGTGTATACTGCATAGGAGGAGTTTTTCCTTGTTTTGCTTAGTGTCGCCTCCTAGTGTCAGCAGCATACAACCCATGGTCTCTGTGTCCCCCAATGAAGCGATAAAGAAAAAGAGGAAGTTTCAGTTCTTTAACAAAACAGATATGAAAGTTACAGCAAAGGACAACCTGTGAATCTGATGGATTCTGCTAAATAACACCAACATCTTCATCAATTCCCCTTACACCAACATCCTGTCTGTGTTTTTATGAGCAAGACTTGTAGAACTACCGTAATACATATGGATATACAGTGTGTAAACCCATATCCTGTCCACCATAATTAACTTGAGAACGGCGGCAGCTATAGGAATAGAAGTGGTGTCTAGGTATAGTAAAGTAGCCATGCGCTACGCAATGAAACCACCTATAGCGCCACCTGGTGGAAAACAACGGATTTAGCATTTTTATCTCAAAAACGGAACGAGATAGAGAAAAAAGTGAATTACAAAATTGTAGGGCATCATCAATTCAATACGAATCGACACCTTGCATTCAGAAATGCTATGATTAGAACGTGTAAAACTCACAAGGCTGCAGACATGAAGCGATACCTCATGGAGACCTTCCTACAAGTCATTGGGTATGGTGGCTGCGTGGATGGCCTCCGCGCTCACCTGACCTGACCCCATTGGACTTCTTTCTGTGAGGTCACATCAAACAGCAGGTGTATGCGACCCCTCTACCAACATTGCAGGACCTACGACAACGTATCAGATGCTTGTGCAAACGTGTCACCTACCATATTGCACTACGTGCAGCAAGATACAGTATGCTGTCCAGAGTCCAGATGTGCATTGCAGCTGATGGTGGCCACTTTGAGCATCAAAGTTAAATGAGCGCCATATGCATGACCAGCATTCAATGTTTGGGCGGGGGTCATGGGGTTCATATCATAGCATTTCTGTATGCAAGGTGTCGATTTGTATTGAATTGATGATGCCCTACAAAAATTTTTTTCTCGTTCCATTTTCGAGATAAAAATGCTAACTCCTTTGTTTTCCACCAGGTGGCGCTATAGGTGGTTTCATTGCGTAGCGCATGGCTACTTTACTATACCTAGACACCACTTCTATGCCTATAGCTGTCGCCATTCTCAAGTTAATGGCGGTGAACCGGATATGGGTGGACACGGATGCTGGTATTAAACTAAAGAAAATAAAAAAGAGAATTTTGTTTACTTACCGTAAATTCTTTTTCTTATAGTTCCGTATTGGGAGACCCAGACCATGGGTGTTTAGCTTCTGCCTCCGGAGGACACACAAAGTACTACACTCAAAAGTGTAGCTCCTCCCTCTGAGCTTATACACCCCCTGGAGAACCAGATCTAGCCAGTTTAGTGCAAAAGCTGAAGGAGAATAGCCACCCACAAGTAAAAACAGAGCAAGAACCGGAACAACCGGAGCCTCTGTCTATGACAACAGCCGGTGATAACACGCGGAACAAGAAACTGCCAACAGGCAACAGGGAGGGTGCTGGGTCTCCCACTACGGAACTATAAGAAAAAGAATTTATGGTAAGTAAACAAAATTCTCTTTTTCTTTATCGTTCCTATGGGAGACCCAGACATTGGGATGTCTCAAAGCAGTCCCTGGGTGGGAATAAACAGAAAAACTGAAGTAGGCGGAGCCTAACTTCACAAGTGGGCGACAGCCGCCTGAAGGATGCGTCTGCCCAAGCTCGCATCTGCCGAAGCATGAGCATGCACTTGGTAGTGCTTTGAAAAGGTATGCAGGCTAGTCCAAGTGGCAGCCTGACAGACTTGCTGAGCCGTAGCCTGGTGCCTGAAAGCCCAAGAGTCACCGACAGCTCTGGTCGAGTGTGCCTTGATCCCCGGCGTGAGAGGCACCTGAGAACACTGGTAGGCATCCGAAATGGTCGACCTAATCCAACGGGCTAAGGTCGGCTTAGAAGCAGAGAGGCCCTTACGCCGACCTGTGGTTAGCACAAAAAGAGAGGTGCACCGCCTAAGAGCAGCGGTGCGAGACACATTGATCCGGAGCGCCTGCACCAGATCCAGAGTATGCAACGCTTTTTCAAAGCGATGAACAGGAGCCGGACAAAAGGAAGGTAGGGTAATGTCCTGGTTAAGGTGGAAAGGAGAAACCACCTTAGGGAGAAAGTCCGGAGTCGGACGGAAAACCACCTTGTCTTGATGAAAAACCAAAAAAGGTGACTCCGAAGAGAGCGCAGCCAGATCAGAGACTCTCCTGAGGGAAGTTATGGCCACCAGAAAGGCCACTTTCTGTGAAAGACGAAACAAAGAAACCTCCCTAAGAGGCTCAAAGGGGGGTTTCTGCAAAACCGTGAGAACCAAATTGAAGTCCCAGGGATCCAAGGGCCGCCGGTAAGGTGGAATGATGTGAGACGCACCTTGCATGAAGGTGAGGACCTGAGCCAGCCGGGCGATACGCCGCTGGAACAGCACTGACAGAGCCGAGACTTTTCCCTTGAGAGAGTTGAGGGACAGTCCCAGCTGCAGACCGGACTGTAGAAAAGACAGAAGGGTCGGCAAGGAAAAAGGCCAAGGAGAATGGCCGGAAGAGCGACAGGAAAATTTTCCAAGTCCTGTGATAGATCTTGGCAGAGGAAGACTTACGGGCCCGAGTCATAGTGGAGATGACCTTCAGGGGGGATACCAGAAGCCGTCAAGATCCAGGACTCAAGAGCCACGCCGTCAATCGGAGAGCCGCAGAATTCTGGCGGAAAAACGGACCTTGTGAGAGAAGGTCTGGACGGTCCGGAAGATGCCACGGCACCTCTACGGACAGATGGAGCAGGTCTGGGTACCAAGCTCGCCTGGGCCAGTCCGGAGCAATGAGGATGACTCGACGGCCCTCCATTCTGATCTTGCGCAGAACTCTGGGCAAGAGAGCTAGAGGGGGAAACACGTAGGACAGACGAAACTGGGACCAGTCTTGAACCAGAGCGTCCGCGGCGAAGGCCTGAGGATTGTGGGAGTGAGCCACGTAAACCGGAACCTTGTTGTTGTGACGGGATGCCATTAGGTCCACTTCCGGAGTGCCCCACTTGCGGCAGATTGACTGACACACTGCCGGATGCAGGGACCACTCGCCACTGTCCACGGTTTGACGGCTGAGATAATCTGCTTCCCAGTTTTCCACGCCTGGGATGTGGACTGCGGATATGGTGGACTTGGAGTCCTCCGTCCATTGAAGGATGCGTTGTACCTCCAACATTGCCAGGCGGCTGCGTGTCCCGCCTTGGTGATTGATGTAGGCAACCGCTGTCGCGTTGTCTGACTAGACTCGGATGTGCTTGCCCGCCAATAGGTGGTGAAAAGCTAGGAGAGCCAGAAGCACGGCTCTGGTTTCCAGCACATTGATCGAGAGGGCTGACTCGGACGGAGTCCAAGTGCCCTGCGCTCGGTGGTGGAGACATACCGCTCCCCAGCCGGATAGACTGGCATCCGTGGTGAGGATCACCCAGGACGGGGCCAGGAAGGAGCGCCCCTGAGACAGAGAGAGGGGCCGAAGCCACCACTGAAGAGAGCTCCTGGTCTGTGGCGACAGAGCCACTCACCTGTGCAAGGAGGAAGGCCGCTTGTCCCAACAGCGGAAAATGTCCAGCTGCAGTGGACGCAGATGGAACTGGGCAAAGGGAACAGCCTCCATTGATGCCACCATCTGACCCAGCACCTGCATCAGGTGCCTGATGGAAAAACAGTGGGGCCTCAGCAGAGAGCGCACCGCCAGTTGGAGGGACTGCTGTTTGATTAAGGGCAGCTTCACAAGTGCCGGCAGAGTCTCGAACTGCATCCCTAGGTACGTGAGCCTTTGGGTCGGAGTCAGAGTGGATTTGGGCAGATTGACAAGCCACCCGAATTGGGCTAGAGTGGCGAGAGTGAGCGAGACACTCCGCTGACAGTCTGCGCTGGATGAAGCCTTGACTAGAAGGTCGTCCAGGTTAAGGAATCACTGCCAACCCCTGGAGGTGCAGAACCGCAACCACTGCTGCCATGACCTTGGTGAATACCCGAGGGGCCGTGGCTAACCCGAAGGGGAGAGCCACGAATTGGAAATGTTCCTCTCCGATTGCAAAACGTAGCCAACGCTGGTGTGAAACTGCAATTGGCACATGCAGATAGGCATCTCTGATGTCGATGGATGCCAGGAAATCCCCTTGGGTCATTGAGGCAATGACTGACCGCAGAGACTCCATGCGAAAATGCCGCACCTGAACATGCTTGTTGAGAAGCTTGAGATCCAGGATGGGCCGGAAGGAACCGTCCTTTTTGGGAACTAGGAAGAGATTTGAGTAGAAACCTCTGAACCGTTCCCGGGCGGGAACCGGTACAATTAATCCGTTGGCCTGCAAGGATGCCACGGCCTGAGAGAAGGCGGCGGCCTAGGTTGGAAGTAACACTGCTGCAACACATTTGATTTTTTTGTTAGCTGTTCCCGTCTAACCTGTGGGCAAGGATAGCCAAATGAGCAGATGTGGCACCCTGGCTGCAATTTACCCATGTCTGGTGTATATCTTGACACCGTAATGCATATATCCAGGGACGGACAGATCATCGGTGCAACTTGTGCGGCCGCACAGGGGCCCAAGAATTAAAGGGGCCAATTTCTACCTCCAAAAGATTGAAGTATGTATTTTGATGAGCTTTTGGGCCGCAAAGAGCCCTTATACTGTCCTTGCAAGAGGGCCATCTTCTGAGTCCACCAGTACATATATTCCACTCGGTTTGGTTAGGCATGTGACAGCCGCCACCTTATCTTCCTGCAAAGCTTAGCCTACAGCCGGGCTTCATAGGAAAATGTAATTTTGACTACTACGATTCAGCTCTATTATATTCCAGTCATGGCTGAAAGTGTTGGCACCCGGGAAATTGTTCCAGAAAATTAAAGTATTTCTTCTAGAAAATTATTGCAATTACAACCTTTCTTATACCCTTTTTATTTCCTTTCTATTGGAGCAACACAACAAAAAGAAAAACAGAATTTGTTTCATAATTTCACATAAAACTCCAAAAATGAGCCAGACAAAATTGTTGGCACCCTCAACTTAATATTTGGTTGCACACACTTTTGGAATAAATAACTGATCAATTGCTTCCTATAACCATCAACAAGCTTCTTACACCTCTCAACTGGAATTTTGAGACACACTTTAGCACTATATATACTGTATTTTCATACATTATGTATCTTTAGATATATTGATATATACTTCTTCCAACAGCAATTTTAAGATCTCTCCACAGATGTTTATTGTTATTTAGATCCAAACTCATTGCTGCCACTTCAGAACTTTCCAACTCTTTATTTCCATCCATTTCTGGGGGGCTTCTTGAAGTATGTTGGGGTCATTGACCTGCAGAAAGCCCTATAACTTAGGATGCAAACCCAACTTTCTTACACTGGGCACATAAATGCTCCACATATTTGACTGTTAGATACTGTTATTTTCTTTAAATGCAAGAGAAAAGCAGTATTTGTGCCAACAATAGATCATTTATTAGACAATCACTTTGGTGGTATACAGCTATGATACAATAATAAAAAACCATAAATGGGGCAGCGTGACTGCTTATATAAGTAACTAGCTGTACTGCCCGGCTTCGCCCGGGTTAACTGCTGTTAACAAAATAGAATGTATTAGCAAAAAATGATTCTGCACCCAAAAACCATAAAAAATATAACCATATAAAAAAATTTATATATATATATATATATATCTATATATATAATTGCCTTATTCTGTCTGTCTGTCTGTCATGCTCCAAAATTGTGTCACCGTGACATGTCCTTACGGTGACACAAAGCTGATTGGCCGCTGGGCTCGCCATGGCCCCGCCCCCCCACACGGATTGGCCTCTCGCCCCGGCTCTCTGCAGGCCCCGCCCCCCTCACGCAATCCACGCTCGCTCTGGCCCAACTGACACGGAGCCCCGATTCCCAGGTGAGTACACACACACGCATCAGATCACACTCACTCTCACACACACCTCACACACACCTCACACATCACAACATGCTGGGATATCGCTTGCTTCTACACCGGCTCCGTCAGGATCCCAGCAGCGCCAGACATAACCTTGCGATGCTGGGATCTTCACGGAGGCCGTGAAAGCTGGTAACCATTATACACATCGGGTAACTAAGGTCCCTTTCCCTTAGTTACCCGATGTGTATCATAGTTACCAGTGTACACCGGCTCACACTCACTCTCACACACACCTCACACACACATCACATCGCATCCACACATCAAGGTCCTGCAGCGGCGGAAAATACAGACACACATAACAGCACACACATAACAGCACACACACATAACAGCACACACATACACACACACAAATCAGATCACACTCACTCACACACACACATCACATCGCATCCACATACTCACAACATCCTGGGATATCGCTTGCTTCTCGGCCTCGATACTGTGCTGTTGTGATCTTCCAGGACCTGCCGGAGGATCACATGGCCAGAAGCATGTGATATCCCCGGATGTTGTGAGTATAAGCGCGTATGTGCGATATCGTCAGTGTCTGTGTGTGTGAGTGGATGCGATCGGGTGTGTGTGAGTGGATGCGATCGGGTGTGTGTGAGTGGATGCGATCGGGTGTGTGTGAGTGGATGCGATCGGGTGTGTGTGAGTGGATGCGATCGGGTGTGTGTGAGTGGATGCGATCGGGTGTGTGTGAGTGGATGCGATCGGGTGTGTGAGTGTCGGCAGAGGAGCACGGCGTGCTGGAGGAGGCTGGGAGCAGAGAGGCTGATCATGGGGAAGGCTGGGAGGAGAGAGGCTGATGCTGGGGGAGGCTGGGAGGGGGAGGCTGGGACGAGGGAGGCTGATGCTGGTGGAGGCTGATGCTTGGGGAGGCTGATGCTGGGGGAGGCTGGAAGGAGAGAGGCTAATGCTGGTGGAGGCTGATGCTTGGGGAGGCTGATGCTGGGGGAGACTGGGAGGGGAAGGCTGATGCTGAGGGAGGCTGGGAGGAAGGAGGCTGGGAGGAGAGAGGCTGATCCTGGGGAAGGCTGGGAACGGGAGGCTGATGCTGAGGGAGGCTGGAAGGAGAGAGGCTGATGCTGGGGGAGGCTGGAAGGAGAGAGGCTGATGCTGGTAGAGGCTGATGCTTGGGGAGGCTGATGCTGGGGGAGACTGGGAGCGGAAGGCTGATGCTGAGGGAGGCTGGGAGGATGAGGCTGGGAAGAAGGAGGCTGGAAGGAGAGAGGCTAATGCTGGTGGAGGCTGATGCTTGGGGAGGCTGATGCTGGGGGAGACTGGGAGCGGAAGGCTGATGCTGAGGGAGGCTGGGAGGAAGGAGGCTGGGAGGAGAGGCTGATCCTGGGGAAGGCTGGGAACGGGAGGCTGATGCTGAGGGAGGCTGGAAGGAGAGAGGCTGATGCTGGGGGAGGCTGGAAGGAGAGAGGCTGATGCTGGTGGAGGCTGATGCTTGGGGAGGCTGATGCTGGGGGAGACTGGGAGCGGAAGGCTGATGCTGAGGGAGGCTGGGAGGATGAGGCTGGGAAGAAGGAGGCTGGGAGGAGAGAGGCTGATCCTGAGGAAGGCTGGGAAGAGGAGGCTGATGCTGAGGGAGGCTGGAAGGAGAGAGGCTGAGGCTGGGAGGAGAGAGGCTGATGCTGGGGAAGGCTGATGCTGAGGGAGGCTGGGAGGGGAAAGCTGATGCTGGGGAAGGCTGGGAGGATGGAGGCTGGGAGGAGAGACGCTGATCCTGGGGAAGGCTGGGAGAGGGAGGCTGATGCTGGAGGAGGCTAGAAGGAGAGAGGCTGATGCTGGCGGAGGCTGATGCTGGGGGAGGCTGGAAGGAGAGAGGCTGATGCTGGTGGAGGCTGATGCTTAGGGAGGCTGGGAGAGGGAAGCTGATGCTGAGGGAGGCTGGGAGGAGGGAGGCTGGGAGAGGTAGGCTGAGAGAAGAGAGGCTGATGCACACACACACACACACGCGCGCGCACTGCACAACACACCACACACACACACACTGGGAACCACAAACAACTGCCCTACACAGACACCCACACACACAGAAAACGCTGCACACACACAACACCCAACACACAAACACCGCGGCACACACAAATATACGCACATACCGCACAACACACACATTGCACAAAACATACCTCCCCCCAAAACACACCACACACACACAAACCGCGAAACACACACACAACGCTACAGACACACAGCGCTCCACAAACAACGCAACACACGCAACACACATACAACACCGCTCTCACCCCCCGTCACACCCAGACAACACCCAGAACATGTACAGCGCCCTACACAAACACTTGGTAACTACACACAACAACATCTATATATATATATATATATATATATATATAACAAAAATCATACATGAACTACACAATACGTAAATTCTAGAATACCCGATGCGTAGAATCGGGCCACCTTCTAGTATATATATATATATATATTTGTATAGTCTTTCTTTGTACATTGTCCTGATGATGAGGACGGATGTGTCCTCGAAACGCATATACCTGTGTAAAAAAATAAATAAAGGAATTCACTAACAAGCATCTGGATTCTCTGTGGCTTGGCGCGGATTTTAAACCTGCTTTCTGCTCTACCTCTTGGAATATATCTACACTGCGGGACCGCTGCCTTACACATTTACTACGTGTCTTCATAGGGGTTGTGACTTGCACAACCCCATCAGGTGAGTGTTCTAACCCACACTTGCCTCCACGTGTCATACCGGGTAAGACCCTATTTTTGTGCCTTCTCTTTCCACAGTTACCCTCCCCCTTATGTAGATAGGGGCAAAATTGATTGGTAAATTGGAACGTGCGGGGTTAAAATTTCGCCTCACAACATAGCCTATGACGCTCTCGGGGTCCAGACGTGTGAGAGTGTGCAAAATTTTGTGGCTGTAGCTGCGACGGTGCAGATGCCAATCCCGGGGACACACACACACAGCTTTATATATTAGACTAGCTGTACTACCCGGCTTTGCCCGGGTTAATAACTGTTGTTAACAAAATAGAATGTATTAACAAAAATGTATTCTGCACACAAAACCACAAAGCAAATAGATAGGAATGTAATTATTAAAAGGCAAAAACTAAGCTAATAGAAGCATTTCACAACATATATTTGAACACCACAGATATTCCACACAGATTTAACTAAATTGGCCAAGTAATGTGCTCCGTCTGTCTCTTTCCCTGCCTGCCTGCCTCTATTTCTTTCCCCATCTGTCTCTTTCCCCCTCTGTCTCTATCAAGGTCTGTGTCTTTCCCCGTCTGTGTCTCTCTATCCGTCTCCTCACCGACATCTTATTACCTCACATATAAGCTTCTTATACTATGAATGTCTTTTGTTCCTATATCAACCAATCACAGCTCCTACTAATAACCTGTAGTTCCAGGCTCCATTTACTTTCATGGAGGCATGTTTTTTGGAGAGTAACTGTAAAGCGCGGGGTTAAATTTTCCTGTCAAAACATAGTCTACGACGTTCCCTGGGTCACATGAGGTGTCTGCAAAATTTCGTGATTGTAAACGCGATGGTGTGGATACACTTTTCGTTTCACTTTTTCCCCAATATGTAGATAGGGGCAAAATTGATTGGTAAATTGGAACGCGCGGGGTTAAAATTTTGCCACACAACATAGTATATGACGCTCTCGGGGTCCAGAAGTGTGTGTGTGTGTGTGTGTGTGTGTGTGTGTGTAAAATTTTGTGGCTGTAGCTGCGACGATGCAGATGCTAATCCCGAACATACATACATACACACAGCTTTATATATTAGATAGGAAAGATTTTGACGAATCTCAGAGGCCAGAGTATATTGGCATAATCAATAATAATAAAGTGCCCTGATATATAATTGGAATAATGTACACAAAAGACAACTTATGACATGAGCATAAGAACCGGTAGCACAAAAGAGTCTGTACGAATAGGTAAATATAAATAAGTTCCAGCAAAGCCGCAGCTCACGTGTTTAGAAGATGCATCCAGTCCGGGACCGGGCACGTATGCACCAAGGTTGGAGACAAATCCAGATGTATGTTTTACATGTGTTGTGTAATCGCTTCATCAGGGGGAAGGCGTTCCTGTTGCACCTCTTAATACGGGGAGATTTTATGTCCGCTGGATTAATCATGTGCTGTGCACTCCGTTCCTTAGACACCGCCTATTGCGGCACATGTGCGCATGATTATAATTTTTCCGCCAGAGGATGGGCGGGAGATTCTGTGAATATTCATGAACCTTAAATAGTAGGCCAAAAGAGAGCCTGACTGCAGGGTGATCCTCCGGGAAACACTAAAGTTAACCATCCTGCTCTTTATGTAGTTCACATCATTTTTAAAAAACATTTTTACAGTGATTTCTCTGGCCAATCACAGCCATGCTAATACTTGACATGGTTGCAATGGCTCCGGAAGTACCCACAGCCTAAAAGCTTACTGATCGGGAACCAGGCATACTGTAAAAAGTTTGTGTTCGGTGTTCAGCATCGACCACAAGGTGTTTAGTATGGACCCTGAACTTTACAGTTCCGATCTATTCATCCTTATTTGTAGCCACTGTTTCAGCACAGCAGACAGGGATGATGTATACACCATTTCTTTATCGTTCCTTTGGGAGACCCAGACCATGGGTGTTTAGCTTCTGCCTCCGGAGGACACACAAAGTACTACACTTAAAAGTGTAGCTCCTCCCTCTGAGCTTATACACCCCCTGGTAGCCAGTCCTACCCAGTTTATTGCTTTGTGTCAGGAGGCATACATCCACACATGCATTCTCATCTGATTTGTTTGACTTTTGGAAAGAGTTTGAAGAAAAGCGGGTCCATGTCTGGACTCCCGGCATGTCCCTTCTCACCCCACTGTGTCGGCGGTGTTGTTAAGGTTGATTTACAAGGCTGCAGCCTTACATGCCGCGCTCCTTCACCATCCCTTCTGGGCTCTGGCTTGAAGTGGGAGCCAGCACGGTCTCCATGCCTGGCAGGAGTCCGGTCTCCATCCACAGCCCCTTGAGGATTCTGTTGGACCGGAGCACTCATCCCCAGGGACATGGCCCCTCATCTCAGCAGCTAAGTACCTGAGACGTTTATGTTGGGGGTCCCGGTTCTTTATTGTAAGGGGAGAGTATGCTGTATGTGATTGTTTTAACTTTTCCGGCGGCTTCTCTAGCTTTTGCCTGAGAACCGCGCCGATGGTGCCTGCTTGTCGGCCTCGCCGCTTAAATTTAGGCCCCGGCTTCGCCGGAGGCCTAGTTTCATTTTCCTGCCCTCGCATGTCACTCATGCAGAGGGACAGGTTCGGCTCCTCCCGGCGGCCGTTCTACACAGGGGAGGGACACTCCCCACTGCTGGGGCGTCCCTCCTTCCCTGCAGGTCTCTATAGCCCTCCAGTTCCCGCTCTTTTATAGGAACGCCCCCTAGTCCCGCCCCCTCCCATTTCTCAGGCAGAGTTCACTCTGCTCTGGGACATCCTTTCTGCATCTCTGCTGAGGTGCTGAGCACTGGGGGACCGGGCTTCGGGATCTGGAGGGCACACAACACCGCGCTCAGCGGTCTGGTAAGCCACAGCCGGTCTCCGGTTGTGGACCTCTGTATATTCTCCCTGGGGTTCATTCTCTGCAAAGCCCCCACTCCAGCAGCATGTCTCACACAAGGAGCAAGGCTCCAAAGCTTTATTCTGCATGCACTGCATGTAAGCTCCTGCTGCCTGAGCCGAGCACCTATCCACATTGTGATGTCTGCTCTAACTTGGCGGTGCCACAGCCTGGAGTCTCACCCCCAGTGGTCTCTCAGGCTGCTGCTGCACCTGTGATTGAACCCCCGGCCTGGGTAGAGTCCTTTTCTAGGTCCATATCCCAGTCATTTGCTGAGTCCATGGGACTTTTGTTCAGGACTTTGATGAATATGCATCAGCCCCCCTCACAGGGTGCCTCTAATTCTCTTGACAGAGGACTCCTATCCTCTGACCTCCGTCCATCGGAGCTCACGGAGGATTCATCATCTGATCCCAGACCCCGTCCTTCTAAGAGAAGGCGCAGGGTTTCCTCCCCCTCCCCATCCCACGGCTCTGTCTCAAGAGCTGACTCTCAAGATGAGGAGGATGCCCTCACTGGGGGCTCGGAGGCTATGTATCCCATCGATTTCTCTGAGGGTGACTCAGATCTTAGTGGTTTGATTGCTTCTATTAATTCTGTGCTGGACCTCAATCCGCCAGTGTCAGAGGAGCAACTCTCTTTGGCAGAAAAACATCAGTTTACCTCGCCTAAGAGAGTGAAGAGTGTGTTCTTTAACCACTCCAGTTTTCAGACCGCTGTGACCAAACCCAGGGCCTGCCCTGACAAACGCTTTCCAAAGCGTGGTTCTGATGACCGGTTTCCATTTCCACCTGAGGTGGTCAAGGAGTGGTCTCACTCCCCAAAGGTAGACCCCCCGGTGTCTAGGACATCAGCCCGGACCGTTGTGTCGGTGGCTGACGGCACCTCACTTAAGGATTCCACTGACCGTCAGATTGACCTTCTGGCCAAATCTGTGTATGAAGCTGCGGGGGCCGCGTTTTCCCCGACTTTTGCAGCAGTGTGGGCTCTCAAAGCCATCTCTGCTTCTTTAGAGGAGATGCATTCCCTCACCAAGGAATCTATGCCTGAGATGGTTACCTTAACTGCTCAGGCTTCAGCTTTTTCATCTTGTGCCATGTCTGCCATGCTAGAGGCTGCTCACCGCACTGCGGTGGCTTCAGCTAATTCTCTTGTTATCCGCAGGATTTTGTGGCTTCGAGAGTGGAAGGCAGATGCTTCTTCCAAGAAGTTTCTTGCTGGGCTCCCTTTTGCTGGTTCACGGCTGTTTGGTGAACAGCTGGATGAAATCATTAAAGAAGCTACTGGCGGGAAGAGTACTTCCATGCCACAAACCAAGACCAGGAAACCCGCCCAGGGTAGGAATCAATCGAGGTTTCGTTCCTTTCGTTCCTCCAACTGGTCATCCTCTAAGCCTTCCGCCTCGTCCGCTAACTCAGCCAAGGATCAGAAATCCAACTGGCGCCCAAAAGCGCGTCCGCAGAAGACCGCAGGAGGTTCTGCCACTAAGGCAGCTTCCTCATGACTTTCGGCCCGCTCCAGCCACGTCCTTAGTCGGTGGCAGGCTCTCCCACTTTGGCGACGCTTGGTTAAAGCAAGTCTCCGATCAGTGGGTGAGAGACATATCTCACGGCTACAGGATAGAATTCTCTTCCAGCCCTCCAAACAGATTTTTTTCTCTCAACTCCCCCCTGCTCCAAGGCCGCCGCCTTCTCGCAGGCCGTGGTGTCCTTGCAGGCAAACGGAGAGTCTCTGATTTGGCTGCGCTCTCCTCGGAGTCACCTTTTTTGTTTTTTCACCAAGACAAGGTAGTTCTCAGTCCGACCCCGGACTTTCTTCCTAAGGTGGTCTCTCCCTTCCACCTTAACCAGGATATTTCCTTGCCTTCCTTCTGTCCGGCCCCTGTTCATCGCTTTGAGAAAGCGCTGCATACTCTAGATCTGGTGCGTGCTCTCCGGATCTATGTGTCTCGCACCGCTGCGCTTAGGCGGTGCACCTCTCTTTTTGTGCTAACCACAGGGCGGCGCAAGGGTCTCTCTGCTTCTAAGCCGACCTTGGCCCGTTGGATTAGATCGACCATTTCGGACGCCTACCAGAGTACTCAGGTGCCTCCCCCGCCGGGGATCAAAGCACACTCGACCAGAGCTGTCGGTGCCTCTTGGGCTTTTAGGCACCAGGCTACGGCTCAACAGGTCTGTCAGGCTGCCACTTGGACTAGCCTGCATACCTTTTCGAAGCACTACCAAGTGCATGCTCATGCTTCGGCAGATACGAGCTTGGGCAGACGCATCCTTCAGGCGGCTGTCGCCCACTTGTGAAGTTAGGCTCCGCCTACTTCTTAGTTTTTTCTGTTTATTCCCACCCAGGGACAGCTTTGGAACATCCCATGGTCTGGGTCTCCCAAAGGAACGATAAAGAAAAAGAGAATTTTGTTACTTACCGTAAATTCTTTTTCTTATAGTTCCGTATTGGGAGACCCAGCTCCCTCCCTGTTGCCTGTTGGCAATTTTCTTGTTCCGTGTGTTATCACCGGCTGTTGTCGTAGACAGAGTCTCCGGTTGTTCCGGTTCTTACTCGGTTCTACTTGTGGGTTGCTATTCTCCTTCAGCTTTTGCACTAAACTGGCTAGGACTGGCTACCAGGGGGTGTATAAGCTCAGAGGGAGGAGCTACACTTTTTAGTGTAGTACTTTGTGTGTCCTCCGGAGGCAGAAGCTAAACACCCATGGTCTGGGTCTCCCAATACGGAACTATAAGAAAAAGAATTTACGGTAAGTAACAAAATTCTCTTTTTTTTAAATGTTATATGCAAGTAAATATTATTTCCTGACATAACAGGATCCCCCTTTAAAGCCTACTCTGGACCTTATACTGTGTGTTGATAGCACTACAGGTATCAAAACCACCAATTGCCTGCACATGAGTCATAAGAGGCTATAGTGTTGGAGAATAAAGGCCCCGTCACACGGTACCATATATCTAACAATATGTCGTCGGGGTCACGTCGGTAGTGACGCACATCCGGTTAGATATATCGTAGTGTGACAGCTACGAGAGACTGTTAACTAGCAAAAATACTCACCTTATCGTTGCTCGTTGACACGTCGCTCATTTTCAAAAACTCGTTCCTCCTTCAGCGCGACTGTTATTAATCATTCCCGAGGCAGCACACGTCACTCCGGGAACGACGAACACAGCTTACCTGTGGCTGCCAGTAATGCGGAAGGAAGGAGGTAGGCGGGATGTTATGTCCCGCTCATCTCCGCCCCTCTGCTTCTATTGGGTGGCCGCTGTGTAACGCCGAACGTCCCTCCCCCTTCAGGAAGTGTATGTTCGCCGCTCACAGCGAGGTTGTTTGGAAGGCAAGTATGTGTGATGGGGGTAAATGACTGTGCGCCACGGGCAACAAATTGCCCGTGACGCACAAAACGATGGGGGCGGGTGCGATCGCTCATGCGATCGCACGACATATCGGCGCGTGTGACGCTGGCTTAAGGCAATTGTTCAAGCATGGAAGGAATGCAAACATCATCCATTCATATTGCGGCAGTAAAAATTACACCCAAGATGCCAGCGCTACCAAAAAAAAAAAATTGTACTAATCACACAGCCACCATGCGTTTCTTTATTTAAACTTTACTTGAATAAAAATAAAAATAAAAAAAACAAACAACAAGGCAGATAAGACATGAAAATAGTTAATAGACTTACACAATACTGGGTGTTGATAATCCCAGCCACCAGAAACATACAATGTCACTGGGGAAAAAGAAATATAATTCTCGTCAATGCTTATTCTATATGTAGAACCTGACATATTGTACATTTTCTGGGAAAGCATTCCACATAGGAGGAAGGTATTTTGTGCAAGAAACCAATCTAAGTCTGTAGTTAGATGATCTGCTTCTTCCCAGAAAACGACTGCTTCCATTGTGCACAAGACATCAACTTTAATATAAGCGATAATTAAAAATGCCAGATCCGATATCCAATATGCGATACATACAGCAGTTCAGTATTTAGGTCTTTTCACTTCAACCCTGAAAAGAAAGGATAAAGTGTCATTTAGCTGAAAGAGGTAAAATAATGCAGAACAAAGAAGGATCCCATGTATGCACAAATCAATCAGGTCCCTTAAATCAGAGAAAACATCCAAAGCAATTATTTTTTTTTGTTTACACATTTTTTTGCCATATACTCTTATTCAGGGGTCATGTATTCCACAGTATTCTGGACCTATGTCTTCAGAATTCTCTATATATAAATTGGGACTATAGTTCCCTTTATTAGCCACAATATATGTATTTGGAGATTAAGCAGATCCCCAACATTGTCATCAGACACTATAAGGGCTCATTCTAACGACTGTTCCATTTTTACGGTCCACAAAAAAACGGTCCTGTTTTTTCGTGGATGCATCCGTGTGACAATCGCATTCGTCCCGTTCCGTATACGGTCCGTGTGTCATCCGCAAAAAAAAACAGAAGAAGAGTTACATGCAGTCCAGGCTATCTGGCCAGATGCTGGTCCCCATATAAAGTCTATGGGGAACAGAATCTGGGGCAAAGGGGTAGGATCAAGAGCCACATACTCACCGATCACCGGCACGGCTGTCACACGGCTCCTGCGGCAGCTCTTTGATCTTCCCGAGCTGGCCGCTCATTAGGCTCATACACTCACACATATTCACCCCTCCCCAGTCTGTGATTGGTTACAGTCAGACGCGTCCACACGCTCAGTGACAGCTGTCTGATGGCAATCACAGCCGCCGGTGGGCGGTTATATATCGTACAGTACAATACATTAATAAATAATTAAAAATAAAAAGCGCGTGCAGTCCCCCCCCAATTTTGATACCAGCCAACATAAAGCCTCACAGCTGGGGGCTGGTATTCACAGGCTGGGGAGACCCACGTCAATGGGAGCCCCCCAGCCTAAAAATATCAGCCAGCCGACATTGCCGCATCCATTCGATGCGATAGTCCCGGCACTTTACCCAGCTCATCCCGTTGCATTGGTGCGATGGCAAACGGGGTAATATATGGGGTTGATACCAGCTGTGTAAAGTCACCTGGCATCAAGCCCAGAGGTTGTGATGTCACAGCATCTATCAGATACCCGACATCACTAACCCAGTCAGTAATAAATAATAAAAAAAATTGAAAAAACACTCCCCAACACATTCCCTCTTTCACCAATTTATTGGAAAGAAAAAAAAATCCGGGTCCGGCGTAATCCAATAAGGGGGTCCCACAACAATCCATACTCACTGTCCCAGTAAATGAAGAACAGAACATTCCCCATTGGCTGGGATAGCAGCGCAGTGACCTGAGCTAACATTATGAGGTCAGCCAAGATCGCTGCAGGGCATGACCAGCCCTGACTTCAGGAGGTTAGCTAGGTAGATTACCTGGCTGATGAAGTCTGCTGCACTCCTGACGTCAGCGCTCGTCACGGAGTTCAATTACCGCTGCATTTAGTAGTGTCACAAGCAGCCCATGACGTCACCGCTAGTCACAGTCTCGGACCGCCTGCAAGAGGCGATATGAGAATATGGCAGGCATAGAAGTCAGTGACCAGCACTGACGTCAGGAGTGCAGGACTTCATCACCGCAGGTAATGAACTTTACTAACCTCCTGACAACGCTCATCATCATGGCAGCTGTTGACACTCCGCACTGCAGGCAGATGCTGACACACTGCAGTGCGAGCAGCCGTGGTGCTGGTGCGAAAGCGGGATACAGACTGTACAAGCACCCGATGGAAGTCACAAGGAAGTACTTCCGTGTGGCTTCTGGGGATATTGCGGACCCATTGACTTGTATTGAGTCACAGTCCGTTATTACGGAACAAAATAGGACATGTTCCATAATAACTGAACGGACATACGGCATCTAATGTGGGGTTTTTTGTAGGATCGGATGAACACGGAAGTGCTTCCGTGTCCAATCTGATCCTACACAAAAGACATTGAAAAGATGGTCCTGTCAGTAGGTCCGCAAAAAAAACAGGAACTGACCAGGACAAACGGACCGGTCATCTGAGTGAGCCCTAAAAGGAACAAGATCATCATGACCTGTTACATGTTGTACCAGCGAACAGGGATCCCATAAAGTCTATGGGTAACAAAGTGCTGTATAGCATCTGTCACAGTCTTCTGTGTCAGGAGCTTTTCCATTAACCCCTTCTCGACATAGCGATTTTCCATTTTTCTGCTTTTGTTTTTAACATCCAAGTCTTCACATAAAAATAAAAAAGAGAATTTTGTTACTTACCGTAAATTCTTTTTCTTATAGTTCCGTATTGGGAGACCCAGACCCAGACCATGGGTGTTTAGCTTCTGCCTCCGGAGGACACACAAAGTACTACACTTAAAAGTGTAGCTCCTCCCTCTGAGCTTATACACCCCCTGGTAGCCAGTCCTAGCCAGTTTAGTGCAAAAGCTGAAGGAGAATAGCCACCCACAAGTAGAACCGAGTAAGAACCGGAACAACCGGAGACTCTGTCCACGACAACAGCCGGTGATAACACACGGAACAAGAAAATTGCCAACAGGCAACAGGGAGGGAGCTGGGTCTCCCAATACGGAACTATAAGAAAAAGAATTTACGGTAAGTAACAAAATTCTCTTTTTCTTTATCGTTCCTTTGGGAGACCCAGACCATGGGACGTTCCAAAGCTGTCCCTGGGTGGGAATAAACAGAAAAACTAAGAAGTAGGCGGAGCCTAACTTCACAAGTGGGCGACATTCGTATGAAGGATGTGTCTGCCCAAGCTCGCATCTGCCGAAGCATGAGCATGCACTTGGTAGTGCTTCGAAAAGGTATGCAGGCTAGTCCAAGTGGCAGCCTGACAGACTTGTTGAGCCGTACCCTGGTGCCTAAAAGCCCAAGAGGCACCGACAGCTCTGGTCGAGTGTGCTTTGATCCCCGGCGGGGGAGGCACCTGAGTACACTGGTAGGCGTCCGAAATGGTCGATCTAATCCAACGGGCCAAGGTCGGCTTAGAAGCAGAGAGACCCTTGCGCCGCCCTGTGGTTAGCACAAAAAGAGAGGTGCACCGCCTAAGCGCAGCGGTGCGAGACACATAGATCCGGAGAGCACGCACCAGATCTAGAGTATGCAGCGCTTTCTCAAAGCGATGAACAGGGGCCGGACAGAAGGAAGGCAAGGAAATATCCTGGTTAAGGTGGAAGGGAGAGACCACTTTAGGAAGAAAGTCCGGGGTCGGACGGAGAACTACCTTGTCTTGGTGAAAAACCAAAAAAGGTGACTCCGAGGAGAGCGCAGCCAAATCAGAGACTCTCCTGAGAGAAGTTATGGCAACTAGAAAGGCCACCTTTTGAGAAAGACGATACAAAGAAACCTCCCTAAGGGGCTCGAAAGGGGGTTTCTGCAATACCGTGAGGACCAAGTTAAGGTCCCAGGGATCTAAGGGCCGCCGATAAGGCGGAATGATGTGAGACACAGCTTGCATGAAGGTGCGGACCTGAGCCAGCCGGGCGAGACGCCGCTGGAATAGCACTGATAGAGCTGAGACTTGTCCCTTGAGAGAGTTGAGGGACAGTCCTAGCTGCAGATCGAACTGTAAAAAAGACAGAAGGGTCGGCAACGAGAATGGCCAAGGAGAATGGCCGGAAGAGCGACACCAGGACAGGAACATTTTCCAAGTCCTGTGATAGATCTTAGCGGAGGAAGACTTACGGGCCCGAGTCATAGTGGAGATGACTTCAGGAGGAATACCAGAAGCCGTCAAAATCCAGGACTCAAGAGCCACGCCGTCAATTTGAGTGCTGCAGAATTCGGGCGGAAAAACGGACCTTGCGAGAGCAGGTCTGGACGGTCCGGAAGATGCCACGGCATCTCCACGGACAGTTGGAGCAGGTCCGGATACCAAGCTCGCCTGGGCCATTTCGGTGCAATGAGGATGACTCGACGGCCCTCCATTCTGATCTTGCGCAGGACTCTGGGCAAGAGAGCTAGAGGGGGAAACACGTAGGACAGACGAAACTGGGACCAGTCTTGAACCAGAGCGTCCGCGGCGAAGGCCTGAGGAGCGTGGGAGCGAGCCACGTAAACCGGAACCTTGTTGTTGTGACGGGATGCCATTAGGTCCACGTCCGGAGTGCCCCACTTGCGGCAGATTGACTGAAACACTGCCGGGTGCAGGGACCACTCGCCACTGTCCACGGATTGACGGCTGAGATAATCTGCCTCCCAGTTTTCTACGCCAGGGATGTGGACTGCGGATATGGTGGACTTGGAGTCCCTGACTCGGACGGAGTCCAAGTGCCCTGTGCTCTGTGGTGGAGATGTACCGCTCCCCAGCCGGAAAGGCTGGCATCCGTGGTGAGAATCACCCAGGACGGAGTCAGGAAGGAGCGCCCTTGGGACAGGGAGAGGGGTCGAAGCCACCACTGAAGAGAGCTCCTGGTTCGTGGCGACAGAGCCACTAACCTCTGTAAGGAGGAAGGCCGCTTGTACCAACAGCGGAGAATGTCCAGCTGCAGAGGACGCAGATGGAACTGGGCAAAGGGAACCGCCTCCATGGAGGCCACTATTTGACCCAGCACCTGTATCAGGCGCCTGAGGGAATAACGGCGGGGCCTCAGGAGAGAGCGCACCACTAGCCGGAGAGACTGCTGTTTGATTAAGGGCAACTTCACAAGTGCCGGCAAAGTCTCGAACTGCATCCCTAGGTACGTGAGACTCTGGGTCGGAGTCAGAGTGGATTTGGGCAGATTGACAATCCACCCGAATTGGGCTAGGGTGGCGAGAGTGAGCGAAACACTCCGCTGACAGTCTGCGCTGGATGTACCCTTGACCAGAAGGTCGTCCAGATAAGGAAGCACTGCTAACCCCTGGAGGTGCAGGACCGCAATCACTGCCGCCATGGCCTTGGTGAATACCCGAGGGGCCGTGGCTAACCCGAAGGGGAGAGCCACGAATTGGAAATGATCCTCTCCTATCGCAAAACGTAACCAATGCTGATGTGACATTGCGATTGGCACATGTAGATAGGCATCTCTGATGTCGATGGACGCCAGGAACTCCCCTTGGGTCATACAGGCAATGACTGATCGCAGAGACTCCATGCGAAAATGCCGCACCCGGACATGCTTGTTGAGAAGCTTGAGATCCAGGATGGGCCGGAAGGTACCGGTCCTTTTTTGGAACTAGGAAGAGATTTGAGTAAAAACCTCTGAACCGTTCCTGAGCGGGAACTGGGACAATCACTCCGTTTGCCTGCAAGGACGCCACGGCCTGCGAGAAGGCGGCGGCCTTGGAGCAGGGGGGAGTTGAGAGAAAAAATCTGTTTGGAGGGCTGGAAGAGAATTCTATCCTGTAGCCGTGAGATATGATGTCTCTCACCCACTGATCGGAGACTTGCTTTAACCAAGCGTCGCCAAAGTGGGAGAGCCTGCCACCGACTAAGGACGTGGCTGGAGCGGGCCGAAAGTCATGAGGAAGCTGTCTTAGTGGCAGAACCTCCTGCGGTCTTCTGCGGACGCGCTTTTGGGCGCCAGTTGGATTTCTGATCCTTGGCTGAGTTAGCAGACGAGGCGGAAAGCTTAGAGGATGACCAGTTGGAGGAACGAAAGGAACGAAACCTCGATTGATTCCTACCCTGGGTGGGTTTCCTGGTCTTGGTTTGTGGCATGGAAGTACTCTTCCCGCCAGTAGCTTCTTTAATGATTTCATCCAGCTGTTCACCAAACAGCCGTGAACCAGCAAAAGGGAGCCCAGCAAGAAACTTCTTGGAAGAAGCATCTGCCTTCCACTCTCGAAGCCACAAAATCCTGCGGATAACAAGAGAATTAGCTGAAGCCACCGCAGTGCGGTGAGCAGCCTCTAGCATGGCAGACATGGCATAAGATGAAAAAGCTGAAGCCTGAGCAGTTAAGGTAACCATCTCAGGCATAGATTCCTTGGTGAGGGAATGCATCTCCTCTAAAGAAGCAGAGATGGCTTTGAGAGCCCACACTGCTGCAAAAAACGGGGAAAACGCGGCCCCCGCAGCTTCATACACAGATTTGGCCAGAAGGTCAATCTGACGGTCAGTGGAATCCTTAAGTGAGGTGCCGTCAGCCACCGACACAACGGTCCGGGCTGATAGCCTAGACACCGGAGGGTCTACCTTTGGGGAGTGAGACCACTCCTTGACCACCTCAGGTGGAAATGGAAACCGGTCATCAGAACCACGCTTTGGAAAGCATTTGTCAGGGCAGGCCCTGGGTTTGGTCACAGCGGTCTGAAAACTGGAGTGGTTAAAGAACACACTCTTCACTCTCTTAGGCAAGGTAAACTGATGTTTTTCTGCCAAAGAGAGTTGCTCCTCTGACACTGGCGGATTGAGATCCAGCACAGAATTAATAGAAGCAATCAAATCACTAAGATCTGAGTCACCCTCAGAGAAATCGATGGGATACATAGCCTCCGAGCCCCCAGTGAGGGTATCCTCCTCATCTTGAGAGTCAGCTCTTGAGACAGAGCCATGGGATGGGGAGGAGGAGGAACCCTGCGCCTTCTTTTAGAAGGACGGGGTCTGGGATCAGATGATGAATCCTCCGTGAGCTCTGATGGACAGAGGTCAGAGGATAGGAGTCCTCTGTCAAGAGTATTAGAGGCACCCTGTGAGGGGGGCTGATGCATATTCATCAAAGTCCTGGACAAAAGTCCCATGGACTCAGCAAATGACTGGGATATGGACCTAGAAAAGGACTCTACCCAGGCCGGGGGTTCAATCACAGGTGCAGCAGCAGCCTGAGAGACCACTGGGCCTTGCACCTTGTGTGAGACATGCTGCTGGTATACAGAGGTCCACAACCGGAGACCGGCTGTGGCTTACCAGACCGCTGAGCGCGGTGTTGTGTGCCCTCCAGATCCCGAAGCCCGGTCCCCCAGTCGCAGCACCTCAGCAGAGATGCAGAATGTCCCAGAGCAGAGTGAACTCTGCCTGAGAAATGACTAGGGGGCGTTCCTATAAAAGAGCGGGAACTGGAGGGCTATAGAGACCTGCAGGGAAGGAGGGACGCCCCAGCAGTGGGGAGTGTCCCTCCCCTGTGTAGAACGGCCGAGCCGAACCTGTCCCTCTGCATGAGTAACATGCGAGGGCAGGAAAATGAAACTAGGCCTCCGGCGAAGCCGGGGCCTAAATTTAAGCGGCGAGGCCGACAAGCAGGCACCATCGGCGCGGTTCTCAGGCAAAAGCTAGAGAATCCGCCGGAAAAGTTAAAACAATCACATATAGCATACTCTCCCCTTACAATAAAGAACCGGGACCCCCAACATAAACGTCTCAGGTACTTAGCTGCTGAGACGCAGGGCCATGTCCCTGGGGATGAGTGCTCCGGTCCAGCAGAATCCTCAAGGGGCTGTGGATGGAGACCGGACTCCTGCCAGGCATGGAGACCGTGCTGGCTCCCACTTCAAGCCAGAGCCCAGAAGGGATGGTGAAAGGCATGTAAGGCTGCAGCCTTGTAAATCAACCTTAACAACACCGCCGACACAGTGGGGTGAGAAGGGACATGCCGGGAGTCCAGACATGGACCCGCTTTTCTTCAAACTCTTTCCAAAAGTCAAACAAATCAGATGAGAATGCATGTGTGGATGTATGCCTCCTGACACAAAGCAATAAACTGGCTAGGACTGGCTACCAGGGGGTGTATAAGCTCAGAGGGAGGAGCTACACTTTTAAGTGTAGTACTTTGTGTGTCCTCCGGAGGCAGAAGCTAAAACACCCATGGTCTGGGTCTGGGTCTCCCAAAGGAACGATAAAGAAATAGTTATTTTTACATCCACATGGCCAGAAAATAGCTTGGGTATTTTCGTGGCATGAGTTGTAGTTTTGAATGACAATTTATTTACTATTCAATTAACTGGAAAACAAGGAAAAACATTCAAATTCAGTGAAATCGTGCATTTCAATTATTTTTGTGCTTTGTGTCAGGGACATAAAAAAAAAAAAATTACCTGCCAACAATTCTCCAGGTTTTTAATTTTATATATATATATATATATATATATATATATATATATATATATATATATATATATATATATATGTATATATATGTATGTATGTATGTATATATATATATATATATATATATTTTATTTTTTTTTTTATTTTTTCAGAGTGGTGAAAAAAAACTGAAAATAGTCAAAAAAAAAAAATATGTTTTGTCCAAAAGTGGCAACAAAGACACAATACTGGTGGTCTGAGTTTTTCAGAGGCTAATAGCAGTGGGTGGAGTTCAGCATTAGCAGCTGCTGTTAGGAGGCAGGTGCTGCCTGAATAACACAGGCAATGTCTGCTGGGAATGATGAAAGTTCAGGCTAAGTCCTCGGTTCAGGCTACTGAGCATGCTCCTACACTTAGTACGAAAAGCCTCTTTGCAGAGGTACTTGGATATCGTGCCGTGTCTAAGTCCTGTGTTGTGCCTACTGAGCATGCTCAGGCAGATAGTCTGATTTCTGAGACTGTTGTTCAGGCTACTGAGCATGCTCAGGCACTTAGTGCATCAGAGGCTATGTCCGGTAAGGACCTCACTGGGCATGCCCGTGAGGTGGCAGGCTCTGATAGGCTGGCATACATCAGGTGTCCCGATGTGGCCACTCTGGACTGGCTCGCGGAGGCCGGCCCCTATGACCTGGCACCTCACCATTGGTCGTCAGACGATGACTGGTGAGGTGTTTGAAGCATGGCTGCCATAAGGTCATCCGTGATGTGGCGGTACCGGATAGGCCACTGGTGATGTCACTGATGACATACACTCTGCTATTGGCTCCTAGAGGTGCCATTGTGGTCCACCCTGGGTTTGGGACGGACCCAAGTTATAAAAGGGGCTGGAGACAACATGGAGGTGCGCAGTCTTCACACTTGCTCAGATAGAGCACACCTCCATGTATAGAGCCCATTGCGGCATAAGCCTTTGTTTGGAAGCGGTAGGTAGGGTTAGGTGTCCGGTGCTTGTCACGCCAAGACACCCGTGGCTCAGCAAGTTAGGGTCAGGCGCCGGGCTTCCACCTCCTACCGTCCCAGTCCTGCTAGTGCAGTCCAGTGGAGTTAACTTGGCTGCGGCGCCACCTGTCCGGTTGTGCCCCCTACGCACACGGACAGCATACCCCAGGATCCCTGTGGCGTTAAAGTTCCTGGGCTGGGTGTGTGGACCCTGTTCCCTTCGTATCGGCTTCTCAGTCAACGCTACCGGTGTGACCACCTGGCCTGACATGTCCTGTACACACGTGGTCAGTTGAGCCTTGGTGGCCAGAAACGCTAATCGGGGCACTGCGCTCAGTCTGACGTGTCATTTATACGTGGCCGACAGGGCGCTTTCGTGGTGGTCTACTAGTCAACGCTACCTGGTCACCACCCGACCTGATGTGTTCCCTGCACACGTGGTCTGTGTAGCGCCACAGGCACACCGAAGTGCTAAGTAGGTTGTCGTCCGGTCTGATGTGTCCCTACACACATGACCGGTTCCCAGGTCTACTGGGTTATCTCAGAGGCACCCAGCTCTGTATTCTCCGCCTAACCTTCGGGTTTCTAGCAGCTCCTTTGTCATCTGGGGCACAGTGGGCCCCGACTGGCGATTGGGATATTTACCACCTTATCCTGATCTGCCAGTCGCCCCGTAACACTACAGTTTATACAATCCTATATAAAAGGTATACAACAATACCTCAGATGCAAACACTTACCCATCAGCCTCCAGCTTCTTACGTTTCTCAATGATCTAGGAAAATTATACAGGTATTAAAATCAAAAGACATAAAACCAGACGAGGTTAGCCAGTAGATTAGTAGGTTGTGTACACTAAGAGACCTAATGTATGTAGTTTTATTTTCTTGGTCACTTCTTTGGGGAACACAGTAGACCTTGGATGTACTCTGAAGCTGACTCCAGCAGGCTGACACTAACTATGAAAGTAAAGTAGTCTCCTTCCCAGCCGGCTACACCCACCTACTGTCAACAAGGATGTTCAGCTTAGTGTCACTAGGAGGAAAACCCAAATCTGGAATTCAATACCAGTTTGTGACTAAAATGTATACATTTTTATTCTTTGGTTTTAAATCTGATTAACATTCTTCTCTTATTCCTACAGAAAGGGCAGCAGAGCAGAATGGTCCACTCAAATTCCCCGAACAGAGAGCACAGTCTGCAAATCGGTCAGTCTGTATCCGCTCTCGTCCGAAATGGCGGGACCAATTTTTTTCTACTAAAGCAGTCGGGTGTTATGTAGGGATGTCTATGATCTGGATGGTCCTTTGCTTTTATTCTCCTGCCTGCCTCACTCTCCAGTGCAGGTGCGTGCACTTGGCGCTTTTCCTGGGATTTGGGCCTCAAATTTAGTTCCTGGCTTCAGATGTAACCTGGTTGAGCAGGGAGGCCATGTCTTGATCCTTGGCCACAAGCTTGTACAGGTGATTCTCCAGCCCAGCAGTGTCTCCACTTCCTACTCCTTCCAGGGCAACTCCATTTTCCCTCCTGCAGTGTTTTTATATACCTCCAGCAGTGTTTCATGCGAGTCCTCTCACTTCTTGCAACTAGAACATCTCATCCAGTGCCTCTCTGCCCTACAAGACAAGTCTCCAGCACTGGTAGGCTGCCTACTCTGCGACCCCACACAATGGCCCCCAAGCTAGTTTCTCTAACTTTCCTGCCAACCATCAACCACCTACTGTCTATGATTATCATTTTTCTTTCCTTTTAATGATGTGTGGCCCCATAGAAAGACGTACACGCTAGAGTTCCCAGCCTTTGCTGTTTGCTTACTTCGCTTGCATATCCTATAAGCAAAAATTCCAACTGGGACCTGCTCTGCCGGCTGAGGAGGAGACAACTGTTTTCTTAGTTTCAGCCTTCTGGCGGCAGCAGCGTATACCCATGGTGTCCTGTGTCTCCAAATATAGGCTACGAGAGGATTTTTAAAGGAAAGTACAAAAATTCTCATTTTCCACCATAGTATACAACAAAATTGAACAGAAACTTTGTAAGGGAAAACTGAGGTGGTTTCCAAAACATTATTGTTTTTCTACTTTTATTTGCAATTTTGCCCTGGATATATGAAAGTTGTAACTTCATGGGTTGAGCCAGATTTCCTTTGCACAAGATTATTTCCTCTCAAATGTACAGAAAAATACCCTTTAATCTTTGTAAGCTATGGTGAAAGTTGAGGAGGCCACAACAAATAAAAACAGAACCTCACCGCACTGATCTTTTTCCACTGCCTGTCCAGTTCTGCTTTTTCATTTGTCTCCTTGAAGCGTCTAGTTTTACGTCCCTCTGACATTTTAATACCATACTGAAATGCAGCCCTAGGGAACAAAATACAAAAATGTATGCAGGATACTTAAAATATAACAAAATTTGTATCATAAATGGGCCACTAAAGAGGCCAGGACATGAAAAGAAGCAACAGACGATAAATATTATAGCATCATTGAAAACGATATGAAGGGCAACCAGTGTGGAGAATCCGTTCTCGGAATGGTGGTGACGAGTCTACCAAGTGACAAGGACACACACACTCACTTAGGCAGAGCCTCTTTATTGTTCATATATTCACTGTATTCTTCTTGAGTATCAAAGTCCCATCGTCCTAAAGGTCCCTTCTTATTGCCCTGAAAAGGAGAAGAGACGTTAAATATGTTGATAAATAACTACTGATATCACATCTAAAAGATGGTAAATGCCAAAATGTTATGTATAACTGTAATACCAAATCCGTTCTATAAATAATGCTTGAAAGGGTACCATACTTTCCGCTGTATAAGACGACTGGGCATATAAGAAGACCCCCAACTTTTCCAGTTAAAGAAGGGAATTTTGTTTACTTACCGTAAATTCCTTTTCTTCTAGCTCCAATTGGGAGACCCAGACAATTGGGTGTATAGCTACTGCCTCCGGAGGACACACAAAGTATTACACTTAAAAGTGTAAAGCCCCTCCCCTCTGCTATACACCCTCCCGTGCATCACGGGCTCCTCAGTTTTGGTGCAAAAGCAGGAAGGAGGAAACTTATAAATTGGTCTAAGGTAAATTCAATCCGAAGGATGTTCGGAGAACTGAAACCATAACCAAGAACAACAGCCCGAAGGGAACAGGGGCGGGTGCTGGGTCTCCCAATTGGAGCTAGAAGAAAAGGAATTTACGGTAAGTAAACAAAATTCCCTTCTTCTTTGTCGCTCCATTGGGAGACCCAGACAATTGGGACGTCCAAAAGCAGTCACTGGGTGGGTAAAAGAATACCTCGGTAAAAGAGCCGTAAAACGGCTCCTTCCTGCAGGTGGACAACCGCCGCCTGAAGGACTCGCCTACCTAAGCTGGCATCTGCCGAAGCGTAGGTATGCACTGGATAGTGCTTCGTGACAGTGTGCAGACTCAACCAGGTAGTCGCCTGACACACCTGCTGAGCCGTAGCCTGGTGCAGCAATGCCCAGGACGCACCCACGGCTCTGGCAGAATGGGCCTCCAGCCCTGAAGGGACCGGAAGCCCAGCAGAACGGTAGGCTTCAAGAATTGGTTCCTTGATCCACTGAGCCAAGTTGACTTGGAAGCCTGCGACCCTTTACGCTGGCCAGCGACAAGGACAAAGAGCGCATCCGAGCGGCGCGGGGGCGCCGTACGAGAAATGTAGAGTCTGAGTGCTCTCACCAGACCTAACAAGTGCAAATCCTTTTCACATCGGTGAACTGGATGAGGACAAAAAAGAAGGTAAGAAGATATCCTGATTGAGATGAAAAGAGGATACCACCTTCGGGAGAAATTCCGGAACCGGACGCAGAACCACCTTGTCCTGGTGAAACACCAGGAAGGGGGGCTTTGCATGACAGTGCTGTTATGTCAGACACTCTGCGGAGTGACGTGACTGCCACTAGGAAGACCACCTTCTGTGAAAAGCGTGAAAGAGAAATATCCCTCATTGGCTCGAAGGGTGGTTCCTGAAGAGCCGGTATCACCCTGTTCCGATCCCAGGGTTCTAGCCGACGCTTGGAAGGAGGGACTACGTGGCAAACTCCCTGCAGGAACGTGCGTGCCTGAGGAAGCCTGGCTAGACGCTTTTGAAAAAACACAGAAAGCGCTGAAATTTGTCCCTTAAGGGAATCGAGAGACCACCCCTTTTCCATTCCGGATTGAAGGAAGGACAGAAAAGTGGGCAAGGCGAATGGCCAGAGTAAAACCCTGATCAGAGCACCAGGATAAGAAGATCTTCCACGTCCTGTGGTAGATCTTGGCGGACGTTGGTTTCCTGGCCTGTCTCATAGTGGTAATGACCTCTTGAGATAACCCTGAAGACGCTAGGATCCAGGACTCAAAGGCTACGCAGTCAGGTTGAGGGCCGCAGAATTCAGATGGAAAAACGGCCCTTGAGATAGCAAGTCTGGCCGGCCTGGTAGTGTCCACGGTTGGCCTACCGTGAGATGCCACAGATCCGGGTACCACGACCTCCTCGGCCAGTCTGGAGCGACGAGGATGGCGCGGCGGCAGTCGGATCTGATCTTGCGTAACACTCTGGGCAGCATCGCCAGAGGAGGAATACGTAAGGCAGTGGAAACTGCGACCAATCTGGTCTTGAGAACGTGCCATGAATGCCGGGACCTTGTTGTTGTGCCAGGACGCCAATAGGTCGACCTTCGGCTTCACCCAGCGGCAACAAATCTCTTGAAACACGTCCGGGTGAAGAGACCATTCCCCTGCGTCCATGCCCGGCGACTGAGAAAGACTGATTCCCAGTTTTCTACGCCCGGGATGTGAACTGCGGAGATGGTGGAGGCTGTGGCTTCCACCCACAGCAGAATCCGCCGGACTTCCTGGAAGGCTTGCCGACTGCTTGTGCCGCCTTGGTGGTTGATGTATGCCACCGCCGTGGCGATGTCCAACTGAAATCGGATCTGCCTGCATTCCAGCCATGGCTGGAACGCTTTTAGGGCTAGATACACTGCCCTCACCTCCGGAACATTGATCTGGAGGGAGGACTCTGTTGAGTCCATGTACCCTGAGCCCTGTGGCGGGGGAAGACTCCCTGACAGACTCGCGTCAGCCGTGACCACAGCCCAGGATGGGGGCAGGAAGGATTTTTCCTTCGATAAGAAGTGAGAAAAAGCCACCAGTGAAGGGATGCCTTGGCTGCCCGAGAAGGAGCAACGTTCCTGTCGAGGGACGTCAATTTGCTGTCCCATTTGCGGAGAAAGTCCCATTGAAGTGGGCGCAGATGAATCTGCGCAAACTGAGCTGCCTCCATTGCTGCCACCAACTTCTCTAGGAAGTGTATGAGGCGCCTCAAAGGGTGTGACTGGGCTCGAAGGAGCGATTGCACCCCTGTCTGTAGTGAACGCTGTATGTCCAGCGGAAGCTTCACTATCGCTGAGAGAGTATGAAACTCCATGCTGAGATATGTCAGTGATTGGGCCGGTGTCAATCTTGACTTTGGGAAATTGATGATCCACCCGAATCTCTGGAGAGTCTCTAGAGCAATGTTCGGGCTGTGTTGGCATGCCCCCCCGAGAGGGAGCCTTGACCAGCAGATAGTCTAAGTAAAGGATCACCGAGTGTCCCTGAGAGTGTAGGACCGCTACCACCGTTGTCATGACTTTGGTGAAGGCCCGTGGGGCTGTCGACAGGCCGAGAGTTAGTGCCACGAACTGAAGGTGTTCGTCCCCTATGGCGAAGCGCAGGAAGCGCTGAAATCCTGGTACAATCGGCACGTGGAGATAAGCATCCCTGATGTCGATTGATGCTAGGAAGCCTCCTTGGGTCATCAAAGGCGATGGCAAAGCGGAGAGATTCCATCCGGAACCGTCAGGTTCTCTGTCCGTTGAGCAGTGTGAAGTCCAGAACGGGGTGGAGTGATCCGTCCTATCTGGTGTTCACCGCCTGGAAATGCATCGGCTCGCTCGGGGGACGGAGATGCTCTGAAGCAACGAGTCGGAGGACGAGAACTGAGCTCTATCCTGTGACCGTAAGACAGAATGTCTCCTACATCGGTCTTGGACACGTGGGGACCACTCCCCTGACCTGGACCTCCATACAGGAAAGGTTCTCTGTGCACGGCGGAGGATGAAAACACCACCGCCTGAGACGTCAAAGACGCTAAATGCGGAGCAGACCGCATTAATCTGAGACAGAGCAGCTGAGATAGCCTGGAGTGCCCGCCCCTGCACAGGCTGGGGCAACGGACGCGCCTATGGGTTCATAGATGGATCTCATTAGGAGTTCTATCTGTCTGTCCGTGGCTCTAGCCGCCAGTCAAGAGACTGGAGGGCACCTTATGACCCTGAGCCCAAACCTTAACAACGTCAGAGGGGAAGGGACAACGTGTGTTATAAGGCGTTCAGTAAAACGCTTGTCCGGGAAGGTGTGCTTCTGTACAGTATCTGTGAAGCCTTTAGAGCCACGTCCGGACAGAGTCCTGGGTTGCGACCTCCGCCCTATCCTCTAGAGGGTCCTCAAGCTGAGACCCTTGAAGAAGTCGGGGAAGATTCCAAGCAAGGCTGCTTAGCCGGACTGGGACTGCGGTTCGTGCTGGAGTACCCCACGTCATAACTAGAGGCCACCCCAGGAACACGCTTCGTCGCAGGCCGATAGAGGCCTGGGGCGATCCCGCAGTGCCCGGGGCCTGTGTAAGGGACCGGTCTGGACTGCAAACTCCCAGTCTCTTAGCCGACCATTTGTCCATAGCCTGAGACATGGATAGTGAAAATGACTCAGAGTTTCTCAGCAAAAGCTGCAACTCTGTCCCTGCCGCCTGGACAGGTAACGCCGGCGGAGTTCAACCAGTGCCCCCGGCTCCGGCTGAGCGAGTGCCACATGGCCCGAGCAATGTTCACAGCGATCACTGAGGATACATATGTACAGCCGAACTGTGAAACTGCATACAAACATATATATCCATATATACATTTCATCACTCTAGGGGGCCCAGCATCAAGAAGAAGCCCCCTGGCGTACCGACCCTGAAGCAGTATGTGCTGCTTAAAACATGGCTGTCGGCGTATACAGTGGAGGGGGGAGCCGTGGGCGTAACCCCAAAAGTGCGGGAATCTGGTGCCCTGAGTGAAAACGTGAGGGGGGCGGAGGACAGCCAAGTGTGCTCCAGCCCTCACTGTTAGCCTCCGACTGACCGTCCCGCCCTTCCCCCTGACTGGCAGGGCCAGGGGCGGGAGTTTAAGGCGCTAGGCCGCAAAAGCCGGGAGCTAAAGTTAAACACCGCGGCCGGCCGGCAGGCGCGGTCGGCGCGGTAGTACCGTATCATCCAGCAGTCACTGCCCAATCTGCCAAGGTGCACCATGCACCGTCCCCAAGGGGACACTGAGTACCTCTGCGCCGCAGAGTGCTTAGTGAGGGTGATGGAGGACAGCGAAGTGTGCTCCGGCCCTCACTGTCGGCGTCAGCCCGACTGTCCCGCCCTTCCCCCTGACTGGCAGGTCCGGGGGCGGGAGTTTAAGGCACTAGGCCGCGAAAGCCGGGTGCTAAAGTTAAACACCGCGGCCGGCCGGCAGGCGCGGTCGGCGCGGTAGTACCGTACCAACCCAGCAGTCACTGCCCAATCTGCCAAGGTGCTCCATGCACCGTCCCCACGGGGACACTGAGTACCTCTGCGCCGCAGAGTGCATAGTGAGGGTGATGGAGGACAGCGAAGTGTGCTCCAGCTCTCACTGTCGGCGTTAGACCGACCGTCCCGCCCTTCCCCCTGACTGGCAGGGCCGTGGGCGGGAGTGAAAAGGCACTAGGCCGCAAAAGCCGGGGACTAAAGTTATAAACCGCGGCCGGCAGGCAGGCGCGGTAGTCCCGGCGTCATACGAATCACCTCGGGCGCTGCAGCGTCTGAGGCCAAGGTGCTCTATGCACCGTCCCCAAGGGGACACAGAGTACCTGTAGATGCAGGGCCCTGTCCCTGATGATACTCCGTCTCCGTCCGGCAGAATCCCACAGGGGCTGCGGATGGAGGCCGGTCCCAGTGCCTGGATGACCGGATAGGATCCCACTTCGCCCAGAGCCCATAAGGGATGGGGAAGGAAAACAGCATGTGGCTCCTGCCTGTGTACCCGCAATGGGTACCTCAACCTTAACAACACCGCCGACTCAGTGGGGTGAGAAGGGAGCATGCTGGGGGCCCTGTTATGGGCCCTCTTTTCTTCCATCCGATCTAGTCAGCAGCTGCTGCTGACCAAATTGTGGAGCTTGCGTGGATGTGTGCCTCCTTCGCACAAAGCATAAAAACTGAGGAGCCCGTGATGCACGGGAGGGTGTATAGCAGAGGGGAGGGGCTTTACACTTTTAAGTGTAATACTTTGTGTGTCCTCCGGAGGCAGTAGCTATACACCCAATTGTCTGGGTCTCCCAATGGAGCGACAAAGAAAAATAGTTTAGGATATACCATATATACTCAAGTATAACCCAACCCGAGTAATGTGCCCATTGTTTAGTAATGTCACCTGCAGCAATGTCCCCATTGTTTAGTAAAGTGTCCTCTAGTAACGAGCCCATTGCTTAGAAATGTCCCCTGCAGTAATGTGCTCATCCTTTAGTAATGTCCTCCTACTGGTCCCCTTCTTGTCCCCTAATATGCCATTGTTTACACACAATAAAAAATAGTCTCACCTCTCCTCAGTTCCCGCGGTGTCCTCAGCTGCTTTTTGCAGTCCGCAGGCACATAGACTCCCTCGGTGATCTTGTCCGGTGCACGGAGACGCTGCTGCAGGCTGCCATCATGGCTTTCCTGCAGTTGAATGCTTTGCGCCACCGCCGCTGCCGTAAAGCATTCAACTGCAGCAAAGCCATGACGGCAGACAGCAGCACCGTACGCCGCCGTATAAGACGACCCCCGACTTTTGAGAAGATTTTCAGGGGTTAAAAAGTCTTATACGCCGGAAAATACTGTAGTCATAAAAAAGTCTGGAAGGCAGGGGTCATAATAATCAAACAGGTGTGGGCGTTCCACCAACACTTCGAATAAGTGGATTGAGGGAACATGAATTGCTGCAGTACTAGGCACAGTCAATACCAAAACTACAGAGTTGTGCCTGGTAAATAAAGGGCCACAGTGCTAGCACTGTGGCCCTTTATTTACCAGGCACAACTCTGTAGTTTTGGTATTGACTGTGCCTAGTACTGCAGCAATTCAATATGGATTGCCTAAAGCCTCCATGCATAGTCCAACATCGGCGAAACCTGCAGATTTCAACGGGTTCACCTGATAGTCTAACGTGTATGGGTGCCCTGGACAAATGGTTTTCTGCAGAGGTAATGATCGAGCATGTCTGATTTTGGACTGTTGATCAGTTTGTTCCTGAAAAATAAGCCACTGCCAGAGATGTATGGCAGCAACTCTCTCATACCTAGAGAACCCAGTAGTGCTCAGCAGAACAGAAGTTCATTTGCAGGAGTCTGTCGATAAATAGTTTGGCCAACAGCCACCTAATATGTATAGGGGTCAAAAGGTTGCCATACACAATGGATGACTGTCACTCGCACCATGGTTAGGCCAATCATCTCTCTCGCAATTCCTTTGTACAAAGAAGTGCTCGCTCTGCCAAGTGCTCCTGCGTTCTCTAAGAGCACTGCTGTCATACTCCACTGGCAATGTCTTATCTCACAAGAACAAAATGACCGGCAATTCAAAATCAGACATGCCAGATCCTCATCTTAACATGCATCAGTTTTCGGGTGAGAATTGACGTACGACTGTGCTCACCAACGTTAGAGTAACATGTATAAAGGTCTTAAGAATGGGCCATCAATTCTGCAATTTCGGATGGTCCCTTTAATCACAAAAAGTTATGCAATTTTCCAACATAACTTGCTTCCAGTCTAAATTTTTAAGAAATAGAAAAATAGTTTTCTTGTCAGTAAATGATAAATAGCGACCCTGTGCATACCGACTTCTGCTTCGAGATGTGGATGCAATTATATCCACTCTCAAAAATTACTTGTAAGCGAACAGCCTGAACTCCAGACTGATACTCTGAAGCAATCTGCAGAGTTTAGCACCTGTCGATGTATATAAGGACTTATTCACTTATCCTCCATTTATCCAAAACTTAACACAAATTTTTATTCCCTGACAGCACATTCGTAAACTGGTAAAAAATAGAAACAAAGTATAATAGAAAGCTACAATGTATATATTTTTATATAAAACCAGGCAGCATCCTTGTAAGTCACTTAGAAGATAATTGTACATGAATCTAATATATAAAGCTGAATGTCTGTCTGTCTGTCTGGAATGGGCATCTGCACCGTCGCAGCTACAGCCACAAAATTTTGCACACTCACACGTCTGGACCCAGAGTGTGTCATAGGCTATGTTGTGAGGAGAAAATTTAACCCCGCGCGTTCCAATTTACCAATCAATTTTGCCCCTATCTACATAATGGGGAAAAAGTGAAACGAAAAGTGTATCCGCACCATCGCATTTACAAACACGAAATTTTGCAGACACCTCATGTGACCCAGGGAACGTCGTAGACTGTTTTGACAGGAAAATTTAACCCCGTGCTTTACAGTTACGCTCCAAAAAACATGCCTCCATTAAAGTAAATGGAGCCTGGAACTACAGGTTATTAGTAGGAGCTGTGATTGGTTGCTATAGGAACAAAAGACATTCATAGTATAAGAAGCTTATATGTGAGGTAATAAGATGTCGGTGGGGAGACGGATAGAGAGAGACAGACGGGGAAAGAGACAGACGGGGAAAGAGACAGACGGGGAAAGAGACAGACGGGGAAAGAGACAGACGGGGAAAGAGACAGACGGGGAAAGAGACAGACGGGGAAAGAGACAGACGGGGAAAGAGACAGACGGGGAAAGAGACAGACGGGGAAAGAGACAGACGGGGAAAGAGACAGACGGGGAAAGAGACAGACGGGGAAAGAGACAGACGGGGAAAGAGACAGACGGGGAAAGAGACAGACGGGGAAAGAGACAGACGGGGAAAGAGACAGACGGGGAAAGAGACAGACGGGGAAAGAGACAGACGGGGAAAGAGACAGACGGGGAAAGAGACAGACGGGGAAAGAGACAGACGGGGAAAGAGACAGACGGGGAAAGAGACAGACGGGGAAAGAGACAGACGGGGAAAGAGACAGACGGGGAAAGAGACAGACGGGGAAAGAGACAGACGGGGAAAGAGACAGACGGGGAAAGAGACAGACGGGGAAAGAGACAGACGGAGCACATTACTTGGCCAATTTAGTTAAATCTGTGTGGAATATCTGTGGTGTTGAAATATATGTTGTGAAATGCTTCTATTAGCTTAGTTTTTGCCTTTTAATAATTACAATTTCTATCTATTTGTTTTGTGTTTTTTGTGTGCAGAATACATTTTTGTTAATACATTCTATTTTATTAACAACAGTTATTAACCCGGGTAGTACAGCTAGTCTGTAATAAAGATCCTAATTAAGAAGTGGACTGACACTTACCTGGTCCATTTTACTGTAATCCACTTCTTCATCACTGTCAACGGCCATGTCATCCATACTGCAGAGACAGAACAAATAGTTATTACATACTATTTATAGCTAACCTGAACAGTATTAGAAAGTGAAAAGATAAGACATGGTTGAAATCGTTGCGATTCTTGTTTTCTAACTGTTCCAATTCTCCTGCTGCTTTCTCACTAGATAATTAGCTTTATTCCAGTTGGTGGGTATAACCTGCTGAGGAGGAGCTGAGCAGCAGACACCCATAGTTATTTATCTCCCCAAAGGAAGGCTCTGAGTTTATGGTGAACACCCAAAATCTTCCTTTTCGTATCATTACCATGTCTGTCCATCCTGTGACTTCTGTAATTTCTTCACATTTCCCTCTTGGTGTTGCAATTTCAATACTGAGGAGTGCAGGCTCCAAAAAGCAAATAGAACCAGGTAGCACTTACGTTGCAGGGTAACATTCAGCATAACTGTTCCACATGCCAAAGAAATCCCCCAACTGCTTCTTGTCCTCATGTTTCTTCATTGTTTTTTTAGTAGTTAAGAAATGCTACAAAACACAGGCAACTGCACAATTCAAAACAGCAATATATATATATATACATATATATATATATATATATATATATATATATATATATATATATATATATATATATATATAAATAAAATTACCCCCAAGCATTGTCTCACGGCGCACAAAAAAAATAATATACCGTATTTTTCGGACTATAAGACGCACCGGACTATAAGACGCACCCTGGTTTTAGAGGAGGAAAATGGGAAAATAAAACTTTAAGCAAAAAATGTGGTCATGACACACTGTTATGGGGCGAGGATCTGCTGCTGACACTGTTATGGGGGTAATGTCCCCAAATTCTCTACTGAGGTACCCCATCCTGGTAATGATCCTCCTGCCTTGTATATGATCCTGCTATAAACACCCATCCTGCTCCTATACCAGCATCCTGCTCATATTCCCCCCATCCTGCTCATATACTCCCATCCTGTTCATATACCCCAATCCTGTTCATATACCCCGATCCTATTGATATACCCCCCCATCCATCCTGCTCATATTCCCCCATCCATCCTGTTCATATACTCCCATCCTGTTCATATACCCCATCCTGCCTGCTCATATACTCCCATCCTGTTCATATACTCCCATCCTGTTCATATACCCCCATCCTGCCTGTTCATATACCCCCATCCTGTTCATATACCCCCCATCCTGTTCATATACCCCCCATCCTGTTCATATACCCCCCATCCTGTTCATATACCCCCCATCCTGTTCATATACCCCCCATCCTGTTCATATACCCCCCATCCTGTTCGTATACCCCCCATCCTGTTCGTATAACCCCCATCCTGTTCATATAACCCCCATCCTGTTCATATAACCCCCATCCTGTTCATATAACCCCCCATCCTGTTCATATAACCCCCCATCCTGTTCATATACCCCCCATCCTGTTCATATACCCCCCATCCTGTTCATATACCCCCCATCCTGTTCACATACCCCCATCCTGCCTGCTCATAATACTCCCATCCTGCTATATGCCCCCATCGTGCTCATATACCATCCTGGTATATGGCCTGTATCCTATAGCACAGAGAAAAAAATAAACGTTTATACTCACCTGTTCCTCACTCCCTGCAGCACCGATCATATCTTCCTCTCTGCACCACTGACCTGCGTGTGTGGAGCCGTTCCCCTGCTGCATCGCGATGTCTTCCTGTCTGTGCCGATCAGCTGACCAGCTCAGCACAGATCAGCTGACCGGCACAGACAGGAAGACATCGCGTGCTGCCCACTGCTCCACTCACGGGGATGGGTGAGTGTACTGATTCACTGCACCCCGCGCTGGTAATGACGCGCGGGGGGCAGTGAATACAGCCGCACATGATCACTCCAGGCTGTAATTGCCAGGGGTGATCATGTGGACTGGCTCTTTGCTATGCGCGCGTCCCCGCTCGTCCTCCTGCCCACCTGTCAGTGCCGGCTTCAGCGCTGAGAGATGGGCGGGAGGATGAGCGTGCATATGTAATGAGCGGGCCCACGTGGTCACGGCAGGCGCTGCTGCTGCCTGCTCGTGCCCCCGATGACTCGCAGCACCCTCATTCCCAGCCGCAGCCCTATAGTCAGACCATAAGACGCACCCCCAACATTTGGGGGAAAAAAAGTGCGTCTTATGGTCCGAAAAATACGGTAACTATTATTATTATCTACCCCCAAAAATGATTTCACGCCACACACACAAGCAATAAAATAACTTCTACCCCATAAATTGTTTCACAGCTCAAAAAAATAAAAATAATATTTCATAATAATAATAAAAATAAATAATAATAATATCTACCCCCAAAAAAAAACTGTCTCATGGCACACAAAAAATAATAATTGTACAGACCTGAACTACCATATTGACAGGTCATTTTTACCATTTGATGAACGTTGGAAAGGCAAAAATAAAAACTATTGCAAAATTGTGCTTTTTTTTTCCAGTTTCACCACACTTTTTTTTTTCTTACATGATCAAATATATTGGGTCACTTGACCCGCCAAAAAAAAACAAAAAACAAAAAAAAAAAAAAAAAAACACCCCTCCTACGGCCATCACTGGAAAACTGAAGAAAAAAAACCCAAAACGTTATGGCTCCTGAAAGATGGCAGAGGAGTGAATATCACCTAGTCAGGAAGGGTTTAAAGGGAAAGACCCAGCAGGTTTTTGCCCTATAACCTAGAGACAGATCCATAATGGCGCTAGAGTGCTGATTAAAATGATACCTTTAGTTGAGAAATCTTCGACTTTAATGCAGAATAATCCTTGTTCAAGCCTTCAGAAATGACGTAATTTGTGCACGGGCTTGAGCATCAGCGCAGAACTTTGTAGGTTGGGTCCTCTTTGAGGATTCCTCCTTCTGCCTTATCTTCTTTTCATTTAAAATTTGCACCGCCGCCATTACCGCTGTTGGCAGCGCACACACACTGCTATTGTGACGTGGTCTTCAATAAAATGGCACCAATTTCAGCGCACATGTGTACCGTGATCTCCGGCGTCATTTTATTGAAGGCACTGTGGAGATGAATATGAGCGGCGGCGCTTGCAGATTCTGGCACCATTTTATGGAACACAACGTCACAATAGCAATGCACACATGCCGCCAACAGTGGTAATGGCGGCTGTAGCACGAAATGTAAATGAAGAAAAGGAGGCAAGGCAGGAATAGGAATCAACACAGGACCCAACCCACAAAGTCCTGCCCCGATGCTCAAAACTGTGCACAAATTACATAATTTCTGAAGGTTTGAACAAGGATTATTCTGCAATCAAGCCTCAGATTTGTCAACCAGAGGGATCATTTTAATCAGCTTCCTGGGGCCATTATGACACTGCCTTTAGTTTATAGGGCAAAAACCTGCAGGTAATGGTAATTTGTCAGGCGATTCATGCTACCCTACATTGCAGCCAAAGTTTGAGGATCCAGCAGGAGACAAGATTACTAATGCTCTGTCCCTAATCGGCTATTCGGTGCCTCCCAGCAAGTATATAGGGAGAGACCCATCCACTACAGCGGTGCTCTGAGAAATCGGCTGAGGGCTGCGCTGGTCTAGTCTGGTTTCCAGCTATGGCCCCAGCCAAATCTTTAAAAACATTTTCTCTGAAACACCGGGGTGGTTTAGAGAATACACCTGACTGCACTCATGTGTCCAGTTTACGATTCATGCTACCCACGGTTTGCACAACATGGAAAAACTAATATTGGTAATAATAACTACCGTATTTTTCGGACTATAAGACGCACCCTGGTTTTATAGAGGAGGAAAATAAAATTTTAAGCAAAAAATGTGGTCATGACTTGGTTATGGTTGTGGGGCGAGGATTTGCTGCTGACACTGTTATGGGGGTAATCTCCCCAAATGCTCTACTAAGGTACCCCATCTTGGTAATGATCCTCCTGCCTTGTATATAATATATACAATATATATATAGTATATATCTCTCATCCTGGTATAGCCCTCATCCTGCTACATAGTGCCAGCCTGGTATAGCCCTCATCCTGGTATAGCCCCCATCCTGCTACATAGTGCCATCCTGGTATAGCCCTCATCATGCTACACAGTGCCATCCTGATATAGCCCTCATCCTGGTATAGCCCCCATCCTGCTACATAGTGCCATCCTGGTATAGCCCCCATCCTGCTACATAGTGTCATCCTGGTATAGCCCTCATCCTGCTACATAGTGCCATCCTAGTGTATGCCCTCATCCTGCTACATAGTGCCATCCTAGTGTATGCCCTCATCCTGCTATATACCCCCATCCTGCCATATACTGCCATCCTGGTATATGCCCTCATCCTGCTATATACTGCCATCCTGCTATATACCCCCATCCTGGTATATACCCCCATCCTGGTACATGACCTCATCCTGCTATATACCTCCATCCTGCTATATACCCCCATCCTGCTATATGGCCGCATCCTGTGGCACACAAAAAAAAAAAATTAAAAAAAAACCAGATTTGTGTACCGTAAAATAGTTTTCTCTTAGCCATCATTAGGGGACACAGGACCATGGGGGACACAGGACCATGGGTGTTATGCTGCTTATCCATAGGAGGACACTAAGTAGATGCAAAGATGTTAGCTCCTCCCCTGCAGTATACACCCCCTGGCCCAGCCAGGCTACTTCAGTTTTAGTACACAAGCAGTAGGAGAAGTAACAAAAAAACATGAGTGAATACTCATAACAAAAAAGTACTGAGACAGAAAAAAAGCTAAGGCCCAACAGGGCAAAAGGGAGGGTGCTGTGTCCCCCAATGATGGCTAAGAGAAAACCATTTTACGATGAGTACACAAAAATCCGTTTTTCTCTGACGCCTCATTGGGGGACACAGGACCATGGGACGTCCTAAAGCAGTCCATGGGTGGGTAAACAAACAAAGCAACCCAAGGACTAGGAACCAGTCCCAGATATCTCAGTAGGCGCTCCTGGCTAGGTACTCCACTATCGTTTGCAGAATTTTCCTACCTAGGTTCGCCTCAGCCGAAGCCTGGGTATGGACTCAGTAATGCTTTGAAACAGCATGTAGGCAAGACCAGGTCGCAGATATACACCTCTGTTCCACTGAAGCCTGATGCCTAATGGCCCAAGAGGCGCCAACTGCTCGGGTGGAATGAGTCCGCAGCCCACTAGGAATGGGCTTGAGTTGCAAGCGGTAGACCTCCTGGATCGCAGAGCGAATCCAGCGAGCCAGTGTTGCCTATGAAGCTTCCTCTCCTTTCTTAGGCCTTTCAAGAATGACGAACAAGGAGTCTATGTTCCTAAAGGGGCTGTCCTGGGTACGTAATATCTGAGAGAGCTCGCAAGGTCTAGCGAATATAGAGCCCTTTCCACCCTATGGACTGGGTGTGGACAAAAGGAAGGCAGAACAAATGTCCTCGTTCATATGAAACGGGGAAGTAACCTTCAGAAGAAAATCCGGAAGGGGGCGTAGAACCACCTTGCCCTGATGAAAGATCAGAAAGGGTTCGCGTCAAGAGAGTGCTGCCAGTTCCGAAACTTGTCTGATGGACGTAATCGCCACTAAGAATGTTACCTTCCAGGAGAGAAGAGCAAGAGTAGATTCCTTAAGAGGTTCAAAAGGGGACCTCTGGATACCGTCCAAAACGAGATTGAGGTCCCATGGGTCCAGCGACCGTTTATACAGGGAAACTAGATGGGAAACACCCTTGAGGAAAGTCTTGACTTGATTGCAAGCTAGGCGGTATTGATAGAATATTGAGAGAGATAAAACCTGCCCCTTAAGGGAGCTGAGGGCCAACCCCTTTTGCAACCTGACTGCAAAAAAAAAAAGAAGGGAATTTTGTTACTTACCGTAAATTCCTTTTCTTCTAGCTCCTATTGGGAGACCCAGACGATTGGGTGTATAGCACTGCCTCCGGAGGCCACACAAAGCATTACACTAAAAAGTGTAAGGCCCCTCCCCTTCTGGGTATACACCCCCCGTGGGATCACGGGCTGCTCAGTTTTAGTGCTAAAGCAAGAAGGAGGAAAGCCAATAACTGGTTTAAACAAATTCACTCCGAAGTAACATCGGAGAACTGAAAACCATTCAACATGAACAACATGTGTACCCGAAAACAACCAAAAATCCCGAAGGACAACAGGGCGGGTGCTGGGTCTCCCAATAGGAGCTAGAAGAAAAGGAATTTACGGTAAGTAACAAAATTCCCTTCTTCTTCGTCGCTCCATTGGGAGACCCAGACGATTGGGACGTCCAAAAGCTGTCCCTGGGTGGGTAAAGAAATACCTCATGTTAGAGCTGCAAAGACAGCCCTCCCCTACGGGGAGGCAACTGCCGCCTGCAGGACTCTTCTACCTAGGCTGGCGTCCGCCGAAGCATAGGTATGCACCTGAAAATGTTTGGTGAAAGTGTGCAGACTCGACCAGGTAGCTGCCTGGCACACCTGTTGAGCCGTAGCCTGGTGTCGTAATGCCCAGGACGCACCCACGGCTCTGGTTGAGTGGGCCTTCAGCCCTGATAGAACCGGAAGCCCAGCAACACGGTAGGCTTCAAGAATTGGTTCTTTGATCCATCGAGCCAGGGTGGCTTTGGAAGCCTGCGACCCTTTGCGCTTACCAGCGACAAGGACAAAGAGTGCATCCGAGCGGCGTAGGGGCGCCGTGCGGGAAATGTAGATTCTGAGTGCTCTCACCAGATCTAACAAATGTAAATCCTTTTCATACCGATGAACTGGATGCGGATAAAAGGAAGGCAAGGAGATATCCTGATTAAGATGAAAAGAGGATACCACCTTAGTGAGAAACTCCTGAATGGGGCGGAGCACTACCTTGTCCTGGTGGAACACCAGGAAGGGAGCCTTGGATGACAGCGCTGCTAGTTCAGACACTCTCCGAAGAGACGTGACCGCTACCAGAAAGGCCACTTTCTGTGAGAGTCGAGAAAGTGAAACATCCCTCAGAGGCTCGAAGGGCGGCTTCTGGAGAGCAACAAGGACCTTGTTTAGATCCCCCGGATCTAACGGCCGCTTTTACGGAGGGACGATATGACAAACCCCCTGCAGGAACGTGCGCACCTGAGAAAGTCGTGCTAGACGCTTCTGAAAAAAACACGGATAGTGCCGAGACGTGCCCTTTAAGGGAGCCGAGCGACAAGCCCTTTTCCAACCCAGATTGCAGGAAGGAAAGAAAGACAGGGAACGCGAATGGCCAGGGTGATACTCCTTGTGCAGAGCACCAGGATAAAAAAGAAATCTTCCACGTTCTGTGGTAGATCTTAGCAGAAGTGGACTTCCTAGCCTGTCTCATGGTGGCCACGACCCCTTGGGATAATCCTGAAGACGCTAGGATCCAGGACTCCATGGCCACACAGTCAGGTTCAGGGCCGCAGAATTCCGATGGAAAAACGGCCCTTGGGACAGTAAGTCTGGTCGGTCTGGTAGTGCCCACGGTCGGCCGACCGTGAGACGCCACAGATCCGGGAACCACGACCTCCTCGGCCAGTCTGGGACGACGAGGATGGCGCGGCGGCAATCGGAGCGGAGCTTGCGTAGCACTCTGGGCAACAGTGCCAGAGGTGGAAACACATAGGGTAGCTGTAACTGCGACCAATCCTGATCTAAGGCGCCTGCCGCCAGAGCTCTTTGCTCGTGAGACCGCGCCATGAAAATCGGGACCTTGTTGTTGTGCCGAGACGCCATTAGGTCGACGCCCGGCATCCCCCAGCGGCTACAGCTTTCCTGACACCCTTCTGGGTGCAGAGGCCATTCCCCTGCGTCAATGCCATGGCGACTGAGGAAGTCTGCTTCCCAATTTTCTACGCCCGGGATGTGAACTGCGGATATGGTGGATGCTCTGTCTTCCACCCCCATCAGAATCCGCCGGATCGCCTGGTAGGCTTGGCGATGCGTGTTCCGCCTTGGTGGGTGATGTATGCCACCGCTGTGGAATTGTCCGACTGAATTCGGATCTGTTTTCCTTCCAGCCACTGCTGGACGGCTTGCAGGGCAAGATACACTGCCCAGATTTCCAGAACATTGATCTGAAGGATGGACTCCTCTGAAGAGAGTCCTTGACCGTCTGAGAAGGGAGACGTTCCTGTCTAGGGACGTCGACTCCCCAACCCATTGGCAAAGCATGTCCTATTGAAGTGGACGCAGATGAAAACTGCGCGAAAGTGACTGCCTCTGCATGAGGCGTCCTAAGGGGTGTGACTGGCCTTGAAGGAGAGACTGCACCCCCGTCTGTAGTGAACGCTGCTTGTCCAGCGGAAGCTTCACTTCGCTGAGGGAGTGTGAAACTCCCTGCCCCGATATGTCCGCGATTGGGTCGGTGCCCGATTTAACCTTGAAAAGTTGATGATCCACCCGAAACTCTGGAGAGTCTCCAGCGCCACGTTCAGGCTGTGTTGGCATGCCTCTTGAGAGGGTGCCTTGACAAGTGGATCGTCCCAGTAAGGATCACAGAGTGACCCTGAGAGTGCCGGACTGCTCCCACTGCTGCCTTGAACTTGGTGAAAACCCGTAGGGCTGTCGCCAGACCAAAGGGCAGGGCTACGAACTGAAGATACTCGTCTTCAATAACGAAACGTGGCAAACGCTGGTGCTCTGGAGCAATCGGCACGTGGGGATAAGCATCCAGATGTCTATTGATGCTAGGAAATCTCCTTGAGATATTGAGGCAATGACGGAGCGGAGGGTTTCACCCGGAACCGTCTGGCCTTCACGTGCTTGGTGAGCAGTTTTAGGTCCAGAACGGAACGGAAAGAGCCATCCTTTTTTGGCACCCCAATCAGATTGGAGGAAAAACCGTGTCTTGTTCCTGAAGAGGAACAGGGATTACCACTCCTTCTCGGGGGGGGGGGGGGGGGTGGGAAAGTTCTGAAGAATCGAGCCGGAGGACGAGAACAGAACTCCATCCTGTACACTGGAGACACAATGTCTCTCACCCACCGGTCTGTGACCTGTGGCAGCTAAATGTCGCCAAGCGGGAGAGTCTGCCACCAACCGCGGATGCGGAGAGAGAGAGTTGAAAGTCATGAGGAGACCGCCTCGGTAGCGGTTCCTCCGGCTGCCTTCCTTGGGCGTGATTGAGCCCGACCGGAATCTGAGCCCCTCTGAGCCTTTTGAGCCCTTTTGGACGAGGACAATTGGGACCTGCCCGAGCCTGGGAAGGACCGAAACCTCGACTGTCCCTCCAGGACAGCATTAATAGGGTAAGTCGCAATGCAGACATTGCGAGGTTAAGGACACCACCTGCGGCACAGATGTACATGTGCTCAAGACCAGCTGCGCAAGACCAGCTGAAAAGCTTAGAGTGCCCATACGGCTGCGAATGCCGGAGCAACCGACCCGCTGATAGCTTCACAGACAGATTTCAACCAGAGGTCCATCTGTCTGTCAATGGCATCTTTAAGTGAAGTCCCATCTCCACTGCAACTATGGATCTAGCCGCAAGCCTGGAGGTTGGGGGATCCACCTTTGGACCCTGGGTCTAGCGCTTGACCCCGTCAGGGGGAAAGGGATAACGTGTATCCTTAATACGTTTGGAGAAACGCTTATCTGGTAAGCGTGGTGTTTCTGAACTGCTTCTCTGAAGTCAGCGTGGCCAGAAAAGTACTCAATATACGCATGAGATACTGAAAAGGGATTTCTCCTGCTGTGAAGCTGACTCCTCCACTGGGGGAGCTGAGGGAGAAATATCCAACATTCCATTGATGGACGCTATAAGATCATTCACTATGGCGTCACCATCCGGTGTATCCGGATTGAGAGCGGTGTCAGGATCAAAACCCTGATCAGCTACGTCTGCCTCATCATACAGAGAGCCCTCCAGTGATGAAGCCAAGTGCCGCACCCAGCGAGCCAGCTTAGGCTGTCTGGGACTGTGTCCGTGTCAGAGCCTTCACCCTGGAATGCCTGAGACCCCCCCCGGAGCACTGATTATGTTCCAAATGAGGGTGGCCCGGGAGCATTAATCAAGATTGCCCATGGCCTGTCTGGACTGCAAAGTCTCTATCCCAGGACAACCTATCAGCCGAAACTGCAACTCCGTCCCTGTCCCTGGACAGGGTTCACAGGTGGTTCCTTTGGCCACCTCTAGTAGAGACCCCGGCTGACCCAGTGCTACAGGGTAGCATTGCCCACAATGGGGGTCAGTGTAACCTGCCGGTGGAACAGTATCACGTGCAGTAAAAACAGCATAGAACGCCTGTGTTGCATTTTTGCTGCTGTATTCTAGCCATCTAGGAGACTATAGCCAAGAATAGCGACCGTACAGTGCAATGTATAGCATACAAGCATAAGTACAAATGAACACTTCAGCACATGCAATACAAGCAGCATAGAAAGCCTGCGCCTTGGCACCCTTGCTTTTTTGCTGCTGTTGTCCAGCCATCCAGGAGAATATAGCCAAGAGTAGCGACCGTATAGTGCAATGTATAGCATACAAGCATAAGTACAAATGAACACTTCAGCACATGCAATACAAGCAGCATAGAAAGCCTGTGCCTTGGCACCCTTGCTTTTTTGCTGCTGTTGTCCAGCCATCTAGGATAGTATATAGCCAAGAATAGCGACCGTACAGTGCAATGTATAGCATACAAGCATAAGTACAAATGAACACTTCAGCACATGCAGTACAAGCAGCCTAGAAAGCCTGTGCCTTAGCACCCTTGCTTTTTTGCTGCTGTTATCTCGCCATCTAGGAGGGGCATCTAGCCAAAAATAGCGACCTACAGTGCAGTGTATAGCATACAGGCATAAAATACAAATGGACACTTCGGTATTTAGTGGGGTCAGCACTTCAGGTGCTGCTTACCGCCCGCCTATAACGCGGGTGTGTGGTCGCCAGAGCCCTGTGACTGGTTGCCCAGAGCTTGTCTCCGTTCCCCAGCTCGGACTGCGTGCAGGAATGGCTGCCGGCGTCCTGTGAAGAGGGGCGGGCCGTGGGCGTGCCCCAGACAAGAGCGGGAAACTGGCTTCCCACTGTGTCCAGTGAGGGGGCTGGAGAATGCAAAGCAGACTCCAGCCCTCGGCGCTGACTGTCTGTACAGCGTCCCGCCTCTCCCCTGACTGGCAGGGCTGGGGGCGGGAACGAAACGAAAACTAGGCCGCAAAGCCGGGGACTCGAGTAATAAGCGCGGCCGTACTTGTGCACGGCCAGCGCGGAAGTCCCCGGCGCACCACAAGTCCCAGCCGCGCCACAGTGTAAAAAACACTCAGCAGCGGCCGGCGCGGCAGTTCCCAACACATAAATTCACTCAGCAAAGCTGCAGTGAATAATAGCACGAGCGCTCCGCGCTGTTGCCCCCGGCGCACAAACACTCCCAGCAATGTTGGTGTGTGTGCGCGCTCGCCCGGGGACACAGAGTACCTTAATGTAGCAGGGCCCTGTCCCTGACGATACTCAGCTCCATATCCAGCAGGTTCTCTGGGTCTGTGGATGGAGCCCGGTCTCAGTGCCTGGAGACCGGTAAGATCCCACTTCCCTCAGAGCCCTCAGGGGGATGGGGAAGGAAAACAGCATGTGGGCTCCAGCCTCCGTACCCGCAATGGGTACCTCAACCTTAACAAACACCCGACAAAAGTGGGGTGAGAAGGGAGCATGCTGGGGGCCCCATATGGGCCCACTTTTCTTCCAACCGACATAGTCAGCAGCTGCTGCTGACTAAAAACAGTGGAGCTATGCGTGGATGTCTGACCTCCTTCGCACAAAGCTTGAAAACTGAGCAGCCCGTGATCCCACGGGGGGTGTATACCCAGAAGGGGAGGGGCCTTACACTTTTTAGTGTAATGCTTTGTGTGGCCTCCGGAGGCAGTGCTATACACCCAATCGTCTGGGTCTCCCAATGGAGCGACGAAGAAATCAAGAATTCTGGGGATCGCCAGAGGCATAGGTTGGACATTAGATTCCCTGCACTGGGAAAGGAAAGTTTTCCACGTACGGTGGTAAATACGGGATGAAGGCCGGCTTTCGGGCACTGTACATGGTGGAGATGACCGCAGGAGAGAATCTCGCTCTTGTTAAAGTCCAGGTCTCAATGGCCAGGCCGTCAGCTTCAGGGCTCTGGAGTTCTGATGGGAAATGGGCCCTTGGGTCAGCAGGTCTGGGATGCTTATGAGGCGCCATGAGCAATTGTACTAATTCAGCATACCAGGCGCACCTGGGCTAGTCCAGTGCTATTAGTATCACCAGGACACCTTCTGCCTTGATCTTCCTGATTACTCGCGGCAGCAGGGGCAGAGGCGAAAAACATTTAAGGTAGACTGAAACGACTTCAGGAGACTAGAGCATCCGCGCCAATGGACTGTGGATCACGTGGCCTGGCTAAGAACGCGGTTACCTTTGCGTTCAACCTTGAGGCCATTAGATCCACGTCTGGTGTACTCCAGTGAGTGCAGATGTGTGGGAACACTTCTGGGTGGAGAAACCACTCTCCGGCGGCCAGGCCTTGGCGACTTAGAAGGTCCGCCACCCAGTTCTCTACTCCCGGTATGGGTAACGCTGAAAAACACGGACCCCCGTCGATTAGGCCCAGGTGAAGATCCTGAGGACCTCGAGATAAGCTGTCTTGCTGCTGGTACCTCCCTGCCGATTGACATAGGCCACAGCTGTTGCATTGTCCAATTGGACCCGAATCAAACGACCTGCTAGCAGAAGGGGGGAATGACCTGAGCGCGAGAAGATCGCGCTGATTTTCAGGATGATTTCTGGGAAGGGAAGACTCCTGGGGTGTCCAACGTCCCGAAGCAGTGTGGAGCCAGTACGCTGCTCCCCAGACTAAGAGGCTGGCGTCCATGGTCAGGCGTAGCCAGTCCACTTGGGGGAGAAAAACTCCTTCTCGATATGGAAGAGGACTGAAGCCACCAGTAAAGCGCATACCTGACTGAAGGTGTCAGGTGAAAAGTTCGTCCAAGGAAAAGGGGCTCTTGTCCCAGGCAGCTAGAAGCGCAAGCTACAGTGGGCGGTGGTGTGGCTAAGCGAGCAGCACTGCCTCTATAGCCGCCGCTATCCTACCTAGCACTCTCATACTGAATCGTATGGAGCGAGAGGAGTACGTAGAGGGCAGTGTACCGCTTGTTGTAGAGCGGTCGCCTTGTCTTGAGGGGAAAATATCAAGCCCCGAAGAGTGTCCAGGGACATGCCCAGGGAGGTGATGGATTTTGACGGGACCGGGGATGATTTGACTGGAGTCAGAAGCCGCCCTCAGCGGGATAGGGTGCCCACAGAGATCTGCATGCTGGTTGAGCCGTTGATGAGGAGGCCATCCAAGCAAGGCAGAACAGCCACTCTCCTGGCGTGAAGGGCACTCATGGCGGCCACCATGACCTTAGTTAAGACCCTTGGTGCTGTGGCAGAGCCGAGGGTGGGGACACAAATGAAAAAAAAAAAGAAAAAGTCCTGAACCGCGAAGCGGAGGAACTTTTGGTGAGCTGGAGCGATGGGTATGTGCAGGTACGCGTCCCTGATAGCTAGGGAGGGAGTGGATCGCTGAGGAGAAGTCCTCGTGGTGTTTTGGAGCCTTTGGGGGGGGGGGTTTGAGAGAAAAGACTGACCAGGGGATCGGGTCCAGAATTCAATGTGGTAACCGGAAGACACAAGGTATCCCACCCATTTGTGGTCTGAGGCAGCGGCCCAGATGGAGGGCAACGAGACTCCTCGGTCTTTGTCTAGACTGCCAGGACGAGATGGACTCGGGGAGGGCTGAGAAGGTCGGGCCCTGCGTGTCTAGTAAAAAAACATCCTGGGCAAGAGTTGGGGGAGGGAGGTACTCTTTTCCTCCCGTGGCGTCAGACCAAAAAATGAGCCTGTCAGACGATCGGCAAACCATCGGTCTGGGAACGAGTACTGTGAGAGGCTTCTAAGGCTTCATGCGCACGCTGCATCTTTTTGTGTTCACAAACTGCTGCCAAAACTGCAGCCAAAACTGCACCTTGTCAGAGAGAGCCTGGAAATGTCACAAAAAACGCATGTAATTTTAGGTGCATTTTTGGTGCATTTTTGGTGCGTTTTTCACACCCTGCGTTTTTGCTGCGTTTTTGTGACAAATGTTGACAAAAACGCAGGAAGAATGAACATGCTGCATTTTATTTGTCACAAACCTTTGACAAATAAAACGCTGACAAATAAACTGCAACGTGCGCATGACAAATCTGACTTCTCATAGACTTTGCTGGGAAGTCAAATGTCAGAAAGTTCTAACAACAAAACTGCAGCCAAAAAAGCAGCAAAAAAGCAGGAAAAAAAGCAGCGTGCGCATGTAGCCTTAGAGACCAAGTCCGCTCTCCATTATCGGAACCAGAGGGCCTTAGGGATGGCTATGGTATTTGAGGCGGCAATAACTGCGCAGGTAGCAGCGCCGAGGGAGGCCTGCATGAGGTACTCTGCTGCTGCAGCAATGTGAACTGTCACATCTGTGAGGGTCTGAGGGAAACTGGTAGTCCTGGTGCCTGTGCGACCCACACGGAAGGGGAGAGGGACCCGCGGCCTCGAGGCAGAGCGATCGAGCTGCTCCACTTGTCTGTCTGTCGGGTCCTTGAAGAAGGATCCATCAAGTAAAAAACAGGAGTGGTCCTTCAGGCATGCGGAAGCCGGGTGAGGTTCCACCGAGGCCGGATCAGCCCAGCCCTTAGAGACAGCTAAGCCAAAGGGGTACCGGGACTCCATGAGTTTACGGATACCGAAGCGGCGTCAAAAAACATTTTTTTTTGAGGTTTCTTCACCCTTTTAAAGGAGACCGCAGGGTCAGTAGTAGTAGATGGGAGATCTTCCACATGCAGAGTTTTGGTTGATTGCTGCAATAAGGGAGTACAATCGCAGCTTGATCGCTCGGGGAGGATGAAACCAAGGAATCATCCCGGTACAAACATCATTCCCCTTCCTCCGGCTCCTCAAAGACCGCGGAACATGTGGGAGAACCCCATCTGTGTACCCCAGAGGGAGAACCATGGGGGTCATGCCCTTTTTCTGATCTGCAAATGGTGAAGCAGAGGGCTGATTCTTATCAGAAGGACCCTCTATAGAGGTGTCATAAGGCTGCGTTCTGTCCAGGGGCCCCGAGGGGTGTGAGGACGATGATGTATAGCCAGCATTCTGGGAACTGTGCCCATCCCGGGGAACTGGGAGCCGTAGGGTCTGGGCTGGCAGCGGTTGCTGCGGTGGTGGCGGGGGGGGGGGGGGGTGATCTACAGGGGCACCGAACTCACAGAAGGAAGAGGTGCTATCATCCCCTAGTAGCTCAGCGTCTTATAGTTGTTGCTGTAGTTGTGCAGGGCATAAAACATGTGACTGCAGCCCCTGGCTGATGAGCCACAAACTGATTGTAATGAGGCAGCAATGCTCTGCAGAGCTAATATGCAAGTGAGGCTATAACTCACCCAGAACCCTGATTACCCCTCCCCCCCCTCCTCCTGCGTCCCAGTTCTGGGAAGGAGGAAGCCAGCTCAGAGACGCCCACAGGCTCTGATCACAACAAGAGAGAGCAATGCTCTGTAGATCCTGTGTGAGGAGGGTTACGCGCGCTTTCTTATCGAGTGTCGAAGGGGACGGGGCTTAGCTCTGACAAGAAGGCATGAGAAAATATAATAAACAAAAAAATGGTGGGAAGGGACTCCCCTTCCCCCCTCCAGCCCTGCACAACAATGGTGGACAGAAAAAACTCTAAGTGTACCGCAGCTGCGGGTGCACTGAGTCCTGGGGACTCTCCCCCTCCCCCCGCCACAGGTGGAATGCTATGCAGGAGTCTGCAATCACAGCCCATGTGCTTCCAGTCAGTGTGACCTTTGCTCCAATTCAGTGTGGAGAGTCTGACGCCTGCTGGCAGAACTTGTATCAACTCAGAGCTTGCCAGAGGGACTGAGGAAGTTTTAATCTGCTCTGGAAAAAATCGGAAGGATCCCACCTCAACTCCTGTGGGGATAGCAGTCTGATGCCTGCTGCCTGGTCACACTGGTGCGGAGCGTTTATCAACTCAGAGCCAGCAAGAGGGGCTGAGGAAGTTTTCCATCTGCTCTGGAAAAATCGGAATGATCTCACCTCAGCTCCTGTGGAGATGGCAGTCTGGTCACACTTGGTGCAGAACGTGTATTAACTCAGAGCCTGCAAGAGGGGCTGAGGAAGTTTTCATCTGCTCTGGGCTCTGGAAAATCAGTGCCATGAGACCTGTCGTCCAGTGAGTAACAGCCCAGGATCCAGCGTCGCAGGAGTGGTACGGGGAGGCGACACTCCGCGTTCCCGCCTGTTGATGGTTTGGGGAAATTGGTCCCCGAAGGAAACCGTCGCCCTCTAAAAACAAAAAAGAGAATTTTGTTTACTTACCGTAAATTCTTTTTCTTATAGTTCCGTATTGGGAGACCCAGACCATGGGTGTTTAGCTTCTGCCTCCGGAGGACACACAAAGTACTACACTTAAAAGTGTAGCTCCTCCCTCTGAGCTTATACACCCCCTGGTGAGCAGACCCAGCCAGTTTAGTGCAAAAGCTGAAGGAGAATAGCCACCCACAAGTAGAACAGAGCAAGAGCCGGAAAAACCGGAGACTCTGTCCACGACAACAGCCGGTGATAACACGCGGAACAAGAAACTGCCAACAGGCAACAGAGAGGGAGCTGGGTCTCCCAATACGGAACTATAAGAAAAAGAATTTACGGTAAGTAAACAAAATTCTCTTTTTCTTTATCGTTCCTTTGGGAGACCCAGACCATGGGACGTTCCAAAGCAGTCCCTGGGTGGGAAATAAACAGAAAAACTAAGAAGTAGGCAGAACCTAAATTCACAAATGGGCGACAGCCGCCTGAAGGATGCGTCTGCCCAAGCTCGCATCTGCCGAAGCATGAGCATGCACTTGGTAGTGCTTCGAAAAGGTATGCAGGCTAGTCCAAGTGGCAGCCTGACAGACTTGTTGAGCCGTAGCCTGGTGCCTGAAAGCCCAAGAGGCACCAACAGCTCTGGTCGAATGTGCCTTGATCCCCGGCGGGGGAGGCACCTGAGTACACTGGTAGGCGTCCGAAATGGTCGATCTAATCCAACGGGCTAAGGTCGGCTTAGAAGCAGAGAGGCCCTTGCGCCGACCTGTGGTTAGCACAAAAAGAGAAGTGCACCGCCTAAGTGCAGCGGTGCGAGACACATAGATCCGGAGAGCACGCACCAGATCCAGAGTATGCAGCGCTTTTTCAAAGCGATGAACAGGAGCCGGACAAAAGGAAGGTAGGGTAATGTCCTGGTTAAGGTGGAAAGGAGAGACCACCTTAGAAAGAAAGTCCGGAGTCGGACGGAGAACCACCTTGTCTTGATGAAAAACCAAAAAAGGTGACTCCGAAGAGAGCGCAGCCAAATCAGAGACTCTCCTGAGGGAAGTTATGGCCACCAAAAAGACCACTTTCTGTGAAAGACGAAACAAAGAAACTTCCCTAAGAGGCTCAAAGGGGGGTTTCTGCAAAACCGTGAGAACCAAATTAAGGTCCCAGGGATCCAAGGGCCGTCGGTAAGGCGGAATGATGTGAGACGCGCCCTGCATGAAGGTTCGGACCTGAGCCAGCCGAGCGAGACGCCACTGGAACAGCACTGACAGAGCTGAGACTTGTCCCTTGAGAGAGTTGAGGGACAGTCCTAGCTGCAGACCGGACTGTAGAAAAGACAGAAGGGTCGGCAAGGAGAATGACCAAGGAGGATGGTTGGTAGAGCGACACCAGGACAGGAAAATTCTCCAAGTCCTGTGATAGATCTTAGCGGAGGAAGACTTACGGGCAAGAGTCATAGTGGAGATGACTTCAGGAGGAATACCAGAAGCCGTCAAAATCCAGGACTCAAGAGCCACGCCGTCAATTTGAGAGCCGCAGAATTCAGGCGGAAAAACGGACCTTGCGAGAGTAGGTCTGGACGGTCCGGGAGATGCCACGGCATCTCTACGGACAGATGGAGCAGGTCTGGATACCAAGCTCGTCTGGGCCAGTCCGGTGCAATGAGGATGACTCGACGGCCCTACATTCTGATCTTGCGCAGGACTCCGGGCAAGAGAGCTAGAGGGGGAAACACGTAGGACAGCCGAAACTGGGACCAGTCTTGAACCAGAGCGTCCGCGGCGAATGCCTGAGGATCGTGGGAGCGAGCCACGTAAACAGGAACTTTGTTGTTGTGACGGGATGCCATTAGGTCCACGTCCGGAGTGCCCCATTTGCGGCAGATTGACTGAAACACTGCCGGGTGCAGGGACCACTCGCCACTGTCCACGGTTTGGTGGCTGAGATAATCTGCCTCCCAGTTTTCCACGCCTGGGATGTGGACTGCGGATATGGTGGACTTGGAGTCCTCCGCCCATTGAAGGATGCGTTGTACCTCCAACATTGCCAGGCGGCTGCGTGTCCCGCCTTCGTGATTGATGTAGGCAACCGCTGTCGTGTTGTCTGACTGGACTCGGATGTGCTTGCCCGCCAACAGGTGGTGAAAAGCTAGGAGAGCTAGAAGCACGGCTCTGGTTTCCAGCACATTGATTGAAAGGGCTGACTCGGACGGAGTCCAAGTGCCCTGCGCTCTGTGGTGGAGACATACCGCTCCCCAGCCGGATAGACTGGCATCCGTGGTGAGGATCACCCAGGACGGGGCCAGGAAGGAGCGCCCCTGGGACAGGGAGAGGGGCCGAAGCCACCACTGAAGAGAGCTCCTGGTCTGTGGCGACAGAACCACTAACCTGTGTAAGGAGGAAGGCCGCTTGTCCCAACAGCGGAGAATGTTCAGCTGCAGGGGACGCAGATGGAACTGGGCAAAGGGAACAGCCTCCATTGACACCACCATTTGACCCAGCACCTGCATCAGGCGCCTGAGCAGAGAGCGCACCGCCAGTTGGGAGGGACTGCTGTTTGACTAAGGGCAACTTCCCAAGTGCCGGAAAAGTCTCGAACTGCATCCCTAGGTACGTGAGACTCTGGGTCGGAGTCAGAGTGGATTTGGGAAGATTGACAAGCCACCTGAATTGGGCTAGAGTGGCGAGAGTGAGCGAGACACTCCGCTGACAGTGCTCGCTGGATGAAGCCTTGACTAGAAGGTCATCCAGGTAAGGAATCACTGCCAACCCTTGTAGGTGCAGGACCGCAATCACTGCTGCCATGACCTTGGTGAATACCCGAGGAGCTGTGGCCAACCCGAAGGGGAGAGCCACGAATTGGAAATGATCTTCTCCGATTGCAAAACGTAGCCAACGCTGGTGTGAAACTGCAATTGGCACATGCAGATAGGCATCTCTGATGTCGATGGACGCCAGGAAATCCCCTTGGGTCATTGAGGCAATGACTGAACGCAGAGACTCCCTGCGAAAGTGCCGCACCTGAACATGCTTGTTGAGAAGCTTGAGATCCAGAATGGGCTGGAAGGTACCGTCCTTTTTGGGGACTAGGAAGAGATTTGAGTATAAACCTCTGAACCGTTCCCGGGCGGGAACCGGTACAATTACTCCGTTGGCCTGCAAGGATGCCACGGCCTGTGAGAAGGCGGCGGCCTTGGAGCAGGGGGGAGTTGAGACAAAAAATCTGTTTGGCGGGCTGGAAGAGAATTCTATCCTGTAGCCGTGGGAGATGATATCCCTCACCCACTGATCGGAGACGTGTTGGAACCAAGCGTCGCCAAAGTGGGAGAGCCTGCCACCGACTAAGGACGATGCTGGCGCGGGCAGATAGTCACGAGGAGGCTGCCTTAGTGGCAGCACCTTCTGCGGTCTTCTGTGGACGCGCTTTTGGGCGCCAGTTGTATTTCTGGTCCTTGGCTGAGTTAGTGGACGAGGCCGAGGGCTTAGAGGACGACCAGTTGGAGGAACGAAAGGAGCGAAACCTCGACTGATTCCTACCCTGGGCAGGTTTCCTGGTTTTGGTTTGTGGCATGGAAGTACTCTTCCCGCCAGTAGCTTCCTTAATAATTTCATCCAGCTGTTCTCCGAACAGCCGGGACCCAGCAAAAGGGAGCCCAGCAAGGTACTTCTTTGAAGAAGCATCTGCCTTCCACTCTCGAAGCCACAAGATCCTGCGGATAGCGGTGAGAAGCCTCCAGCATGGCAGACATGGCATAGGATGAAAAAGCTGAAGCTTGGGAAGTTAAGGCAACCATTTCGGGCATAGATTCCCTGGCGAGGGAATGCATCTCCTCTAGAGAAGCAGAGATGGCTTTGAGAGCCCACACTGCTGCAAAAGTCGGGGAAAACGAGGCCCCCGCCGCTTCATATACGGATTTGGCCAGAAGGTCAATCTGGCGGTCAGTGGAATCCTTAAGGGAGGTGCCATCAGCCACCGACACAACGGTCCGGGCTGAGAGCCTAGACACCGGGGGGTCTACCTTTGGGGAATGAGCCCACTCCTTGACCACCTCAGGTGGAAAGGGAAAACGGTCATCAGAACCACGCTTTGGAAAGCGTTTTTCAGGACAAGCCCTGGGCTTGGTCACAGCGGCCTGAAAACTGGAGTGGTTAAAGAACACACTCTTTGCTCTCTTAGGCGAGGTAAACTGGTGCTTTTCTGCCAGAGAGGGTTGCTCCTCTGATACTGGCGGATTGAGATCCAGTACAGAATGGAAGCAATCAAGTCATTAAGATCTGAGTCACTTTCGGACAGATCAATGGGGTACATGGAGTTAGACTCCGAGCCCCCTGTAAAGGCATCCTCCTCATCCTGCGAGTCAGCTCCTGAATCAGAGCCGCGGGATGAGGAGGGAGAGGGAACCCTGCGTCTCTTCTTAGGAGGACTGGGTCCGGGACCAGATGATGAATCCTCTGTGAGCTCCGGTCCTGAGAGAGCCCTAGCAGCAGAGGCACCCAGTGAAGGGGGCTGATGCATATTCAGCAAAGCAGAAGTCCCATGGACTCAGCAAAAGACTGGGAGATAGACCTAGAAAAGGATTCTACCCAAGCCGGGGGTTCAGCCACAGGAGCAGGAGCAGCCTGAGAGACCACTGGGGGTGAGACTCCAGGCTGTGGCACCGCCAAGTTAGAGCAGGCATCACAATATGGATAGGTGCTTGGTTCAGCAGCAGGAGCTTACATGCAGCGCATACAGCATAAAGCTTTGGAGCCTTGCTCCTCGTGTGAGGCATGCTGCTGGAGTGGGGGCTCTGCCAGAGAATGAACCCCAGAGAGTATATACAGAGGTCCACAACCAGAGACCGGTTGTGGCTTACCAGACCGCTGGAGCGGTGTTGTGTGCCCTCCAGATCCCGAAGCCCGGACCCCCAAACACAGCACCTCAGCAGGGATGCAGAGCGCAGACCAGCGCTGAGTGAATCTCTGAGGAAATGGCCGCCGGAGCGAAGGGAGGGGGCGGGACTTGCTTGAAGAGCAGGATCTGGAGGGCCATAGAAACCTACAGGGGAGGAGACACGCACAGCAGTGGGGAGTGTCCCTCCCCTGTGCAGAACGGCCACCGGGCGGAGCCGAGCCTGTCCCTCTGCATGAGTGACATGCGAGGGCAGTGAACAGAAACTAGGCCTCCGGCGAAGCCGGGGCCTAAATTTGAGCGGCGAGGCCGACGCGCCGGCACCATCGGCGCAGTTCTCGTGCGACAGCTAGAGAACCCGCCGGAAATGTCAATAAACACAATAAGCACACTCTCCCCAAACAATAAAGCACAGGGACCCCCAATATATAAACGTCTCAGGTACTTAGCTGCTGAGACGCAGGGCCAGGTCCCTGGGGATGAGTGCTCCGGTCCAGCAGGGTCCTGAAGGGCTGCGGATGGAGACCGGTCTCCTGCCAGGGATGGAGACCGTGCTAGCTCCCACTTCAAGCCAGAGCCCAGGAGGGATGGTGAAGGAGCACGGCATGTAAGGCTCCAGCCTAGGAAATCAACCTTACAACACCGCCGACACAGTGGGGTGAGAAGGGACATGCCGGGGGTCCAGACGTGGACCCGCACTTCTTCAATCTCAGTCCAAAAGGAAAAAATCATATGAGAATGCATGTGTGGATGTATGCCTCCTGAACACAAAGCGATAAACTGGCTGGCACTGGCTCACCAGGGGGTGTATAAGCTCAGAGGGAGGAGCTACACTTTTAAGTGTAGTACTTTGTGTGTCCTCCGGAGGCAGAAGCTAAACACCCATGGTCTGGGTCTCCCAAAGGAACGATAAAGAAACAATTCTTGCTGCAGCAGTCTGCAGAGATGTGCCTCTTATAGACACTAAGCTAAAACTGAAGTAGCCTGACTGGGCCAGAGGGTGTATACTGCAGGGGAGGAGCTAACATCTTTGCATCTACTTAGTGTCCTCCTATGGATAAGCAGCATAACACCCATGGTCCTGTGTCACCCATGGTCCTGTGTCCCCCAATGAGTCGTCAGAGAAAAACGGATTTTTGTGTACTCACCGTAAAATCGTTTTCTCTTAGCCATCATTGGGGGACACAGGACCATGGATCTTATGCTGCCTATCCATATGAGGACACTAAGTAGATGCAAAAGCATAGCTCCTCCTCTGCAGTATACACCCCCTGGCCGGGGCAGGCAGCCTCAGTTTAAGTACACAAGCAGTAGGAGAAAAACCAGTAAAAACGTCTCAACAGAGGGACATGAGAAAAGAAGAGTCATAACCAAATAAGGTACTGAGAGAACCAAGGCCCAACAAGGCAACAGGGAGGGTGCTGTGTCCCCCAATGATGGCTAAGAGAAAACGATTTTACGGTGAGTACACAAAAATCCGTTTTTCTCTGACGCCTCATTGGGGGACACAGGACCATGGGACGTCCTAAAGCAGTCCAAGGATATTGATCCTTCAATCAGTATTGATGTATTTTTGGTCAATCCATCATCAGTTATTATCATGGACATTCTTTGATTTAACAACGTTGCATATGGACTCATTTGATCTATCATAGAATTGACTCTCCTTTTGGAATCATCTAAAATTGTTCATAACCATCTGCTATCAAGCAAATTATGGGAGCCCTTTGCATACATATTGGATCATGTTTTGTAATTAGATCTATGTGCTTTTTTGTACATATATGCACTATATATAAATTGTTTATCATGCAAATCCTAAATGATTATATGCTTTTTCCACTTTATTATATATGGATTAGACATATTACTATGTATGTGGCTCTGATTTTTATATGTATTTACAGCCTGTGGGTTACCTATGTTCATTGTGACATTCTTTTGGATCTAATGCTAATATGGTATTGCCCTTTCAACGAATGAAATATCTGATACACCTAGCGCGCATGCGCGGTTTCTCATAACGGTGATCGCACCTTTTTGGACTTTACCGCGCACGCGCGGACTTTCCAAGATGGCGGCGCGCGTTTGGCAGAGCCATGGCTGCCATTACACACGCTGCTGAACGCTGACTCCCCGCCTGGACTTTTTTGCCATTGCACCTACAGGTGACTTGATTTATGACTAATTACTAAGCACATTTATACTTTGTTGTGGCAGGTACTTTGCACACACTTGCCCTGAGGAAGCTGTTAATGCAGCGATACGCGTGGGTCTTGCCCACGGGATTTTTCTGACTCTTCCTCCCCTCTCCGCTATTATTGAGCCTTGATTTTTTTCCCCTGTGACTGACCCCTTGGTGGGGTATTTTACAGCACGGATGGTCCTCCGGCTTTAATCTTGGTATAGTACCACTTTGTCCTGTTCTGGACAAGGACCCATAGGGTTGTAATCCCTCTATATCCACTCCTTATTCCACCGAATATAATCTGGGTCTGTTTATATAACAGAGTCACACGCAATTCTCTACTCCTGTAGATTATGTATTATGTTATTTGCTTGGTCTCATGACTTGTTATATTATGTATTTAAAGTGTATATTATTCTAGATGTGCAGTACGGCATATTGTGGCTTTTGTTAAGGGGTATATCTTGTCTCTTTAGCTTATTACATGATACTATGGTATACCATTATATTATTGTGAGTTGGTGGGGAGATTCATACCGTGCTATTTAGTGTGTTTTTGTATTTTAAATGATTTTATGTAATTTTGGATACAATAAAGATTGCTTTTTATAATAATATTGGACTCTGCTTCCCATTATGCAGTTCTTTTCTCCTAACACTAGCTTGTTTCTTACTGCATGGGTTAGCATTGAGACCGTCTTTATATTATAATTAGATATTAGTTGTGCACCCCTTCCCCTGGTCTAACATAAAAGAAGACAACACAACCCAAGGACTAGGAACCAGTCCCAGACAGCCTGGAGTGCCTACTGAGAGAGGTGCTCTACTGCCGTTTGCAGAATTTTCCTACCCAGATTTGCCTCAGTTGAAACCTGAGTATGGACTCTGTAATGCTTTGAAAACGTATGTAGGCTAGACCAGGTCGCAGCCTTACACACCTGTTCCACTGAAGCCTGATGCCGAATGGCCCACGAAGCGCCAACTGCTCGCATGGAATGAGCCCGCAGCCCACTAGGAATGGGCTTGAGTTGCAAGCGGTAGACTTCCTGGACCGCAGAGCGAATCCAGAGAGCCAGAGTCACCTTTGAAGCTGCCTGTCCCTTCTTAGGCCCCTCAGGAATGACGAACAGAGTCCGTTTTCCTAAAGGGGGCTGTCCTGGATATGTAATATCCCTGCACCATCGCGATGTCCTCCTGTCTGCCGCCCGCTGATGTGTGTAGAGAGCGGTGAGCACAGCGATGACGTCATCCCTGTGCTCACCGCTAACCTCCACAAACAGCAGCGGGCTGGCAGACAGGACGATATCGCAATGCTGCAGGGAACGGTGAGTATATCGTACTTATTCACTGCGCTCCGCGCTGATGATGATACACGGGGGCAGTGAATATGGCCACACATGATCACTCCAGGCTGTAGCTGCCAGGGTTGATCACGCAGGCCAGCTCTTTACTATGCGTGAATCCCCCGCCCATCACACGGCCCACCTGTCAGCGCTGAGAGATAATGAGTGGGAGGATGCATATGAAATGAGCAGGCCCACGTGGTCACGGTAGGCGCTGCTACAGCCTGCTCGTACCTCCGATGACCCGCTCCACCGCAGCACCCTCATTCCCCGCAGCCATGCCCTACATTCAGACTATAAGACGCACCCATTCACTTTCCCCCAACATTTGGGGGAAAAAAGTGCGTCTTATAGTCCGAAAAAAGAGAATTTTGTTTACTTACCGTAAATTCTTTTTCTTATAGTTCCATATTGGGAGACCCAGACCATGGGTGTTTAGCTTCTGCCTTCGGAGGACACACAAAGTACTACACTTAAAAGTGTAGCTCCTCCCTCTGAGCTTATACACCCCCTGGTGAGCCAGTCCCAGCCAGGTTAGTGCAAAAGCTGAAGGAGAATAGCCACCCACAAGTAGAACAGAGCAAAAGCCGGAACAACCGGAGACTCTGTCCACGACAACAGCCGGTGATAACACGCGGAACAAGAAATTGCCAACAGGCAACAGGGAGGGTGGTGGGTCTCCCAATACGGAACTATAAGAAAAAGAATTTACGGTAAACAAAATTCTCTTTTTCTTTATCGTTCCTTTGGGAGACCCAGACCCTGGGACGTTCCAAAGCAGTCCCTGGGTGGGAAATAAACAGAAAAACTAAGAAGTAGGCAGAACCTAACTTCACAAGTGGGCAACAGCCGCCTGAAGGATGCGTCTGCCCAAGCTTGAATCTGCCGAAGCATGAGCATGCACTTGGTAGTGCTTCGAGAAGGTATGCAGGCTAGTCCAAGTGGCAGCCTGACAGACTTGTTGAGCCGTAGCCTGGTGCCTAAAAGCCCAAGAGGTACCGACCGCTCTGGTCGAGTGTGCCTTGATCCCCGGCGGGGGAGGCACCTGAGTACTCTGGTAGGCGTCCGAAATGGTCGATCTAATCCAACGGGCTAAGGTCGGCTTAGAAGCAGGGAGGCCCTTGCGCCGACCTGTGGTTAGCACAAAAAGAGAGGTGCACCTCCTGAGAGCAGCGGTGCGAGATACATAGATCCGGAGAGCACGAACCAGATCTAGAGTATGCAGCGCTTTTTCAAAGCGATGAACAGGGGCCGGACAGAAGGAAGGTAAGGTAATGTCCTGGTTAAGGTGGAAGGGAGAGACCACCTTAGGATGAAAGTCCGGAGTCGGACGGAGAACCACCTTGTCTTGATGAAAAACTAAAAAAGGTGACTCCGAGGAGAGCGCAGCCAAATCAGAGACTCTCCTGAGAGACGTTATGGCAACTAGAAAGGCCACTTTCTGAGAAAGACGACACAAAGAAACCTCCCTAAGAGGCTCAAAAGGGGGTTTCTGCAATACCGTGAGGACCAAGTTAAGGTCCCAGGGATCCAAGGGCCGCCGATAAGGCGGAATGATGTGAGACGCGCCTTGCATGAAGGTGCGGACCTGAGCCAGCCAAGCGAGACGCCGCTGGAACAGTACTGACAGAGCTGAAACTTGTCCCTTGAGAGAGTTGAGGGACAGTCCTAGCTGCAGACCGGACTGTAGAAAAGACAGAAGGGTCGGCAAAGAAAATGGCCAAGGAGGATGGCCGGTAGAGCGACACCAGGACAGGAAAATTTTCCAAGTCCTGTGATAGATCTTAGCGGAGGAAGACTTACGGGCCCGAGTCATAGTGGAGATGACTTCAGGAGGAATACCAGAAGCCGTCAAAATCCAGGACTCAAGAGCCACGCCGTCAATTTGAGTGCTGCAGAATTCGGGCGGAAAAACGGACCTTGCGAGAGTAGGTCTGGACGGTCCGGGAGATGCCACGGCATCTCTACGGACAGTTGGAGCAGGTCCGGATACCAAGCTCGCCTGGGCCAGTCCGGAGCAATGAGGATGACTCGACGGCCCTCCATTCTGATCTTGTGCAGGGCTCTGGGCAAGAGAGCTAGAGGGGGAAACACGTAGGACAAACGAAACTGGGACCAGTCTTGAACCAGAGCGTCCGCGGCGAAGGCCTGAGGATCGTGGGAGCGAGCCACGTAAACAGGAACTTTGTTGTTGTGATGGGATGTCATTAGGTCCACGTCCGGAGTGCCCCATTTGCGGCAGATTGACTGAAACACTGCCGGGTGCAGGGACCACTCGCCACCGTCCACGCTTTGACGGCTGAGATAATCTGCCTCCCAGTTTTCCACGCCTGGGATGTGGACTGCGGATATGGTGGACTTGGAGTCCTCCGCCCATTGAAGGATGCGTTGTACCTCCAGCATTGCCAGGCGGCTGCGTGTCCCGCCTTGGTGATTGATGTAGGCAACTGCTGTCGCGTTGTCTGATTGGACTCGAATGTGCCTGCCCGCCAACAGGTGGTGAAAATCTAGGAAAGCTAGAAGCACGGCTCTGGTTTCCAGCACATTGATTGAAAGGGCTGACTCGGACGGAGTCCAAGTGCCCTGCGCTCTGTGGTGGAGACATACCGCTCCCCAGCCGGATAGACTGGCATCCGTGGTGAGAATCACCCAGGACGGGGCCAGGAAGGAGCGCCCTTGGGACAGGGAGAGGGGCCGAAGTCACCACTGAAGAGAGCTCCTGGCTACTAACCTGTGTAAGGAGGAAGGCCGCTTGTCCCAACAGCGGAGAATGTCCAGCTGCAGGGGGCGCAGATGGAACTGGGCAAAGGGAACAGCCTCCATGGACGCCACCATTTGACCCAGCACCTGCATCAGGCGCCTGAGGGTATAACGGCGGGGCCTCAGCAGAGAGCGCACCGCTAGCTGGAGAGACTGCTGTTTGATTAAGGGCAACTTCACAAGTGCCGGCAAAGTCTCGAACTGCATCCCTAGGTACGTGAGACTCTGGGTCGGAGTCAGAGTGGACTTGGGAAGATTGACAAGCCACCCGAATTGGGCTAGAGTGGCGAGAGTGAGCAAGACACTCCGCTGACAGTCTGCGCTGGATGGCGCTTTGACTAGATGGTCGTCCAGGTAAGGGAGCACTGCCAACCCCTGGAGGTGCAGGACCGCAATCACTGCTGCCATGACCTTGGTGAATACCCGAGGGGCCGTGGCTAACCCGAAGGGGAGAGCCACGAATTGGAAATGATCCTCTCCTATTGCAAAACGTAACCAACGCTGGTGTGAAACTGCAATTGGCACATGTAGATAGGCATCTCTGATGTCGATGGACGCCAGGAAATCCCCTTGGGTCATTGAGGCAATGACTGATCGCAGAGACTCCATGCGAAAATGCCGCACCCGAACATGCTTGTTGAGAAGCTTGAGATCCAGGATGGGCCGGAAGGTACCGTCCTTTTTGGGAACTAGGAAGAGGTTTGAGTAAAAACCTCTGAACCATTCCCGAGCGGGAACTGGTACAATTACTCAGTTTGCCTGCAAGGATGCCACGGCCTGTGAGAAGGCGGCGGCCTTGGAGCAGGGGGGGAGTGGAGAGAAAAAAAATCTAGTTTGGCGGGCTGGAAGAGAATTCTATCCTGTAGCCGTGAGATATGATATCTCTCACCCACTGATCGGTGACTTGTTTTAACCAAGTGTCGCCAAAGTGGGAGAGCCTGCCACCGACTAAACACGTTGCTGGAGCGGGCCGAGAGTCATGTGGAAGCTGCCTTAGTGGCAGAACCTCCTGCGGTCTTCTGCGGACGCGCTTTTGGGCGCCAGTTGGATTTCTGATCCTTAGCTGAGTTAGCGGACGAGGCGGAGGGCTTAGAGGACGACCAGTTGGAGGAACGAAAGGAGCGAAACCTCGACTGATTCCTACCCTGGGCGGGTTTCCTGGTCTTGGTTTGTGGCATGGAAGTACTCTTCCCGCCAGTAGCTTCCTTAATAATTTCATCCAGCTGTTCACCGAACAGCCGGGAACCAGCAAAAGGGAGCCCAGCAAGGTACTTCTTTGAAGAAGCATCTGCCTTCCACTCTCGAAGCCACAAGATCCTGCGGATAACGAGAGAATTAGCCGAAGCCACCGCAGTGCGGTGAGAAGCCTCTAGCATGGCAGACATGGCATAAGATGAAAAAGCTGAAGCTTGAGAAGTCAAGGCAACCAGCTCAGGCATAGATTCCTTGGTGAGGGAATGCATCTCCTCTAGAGAAGCAGAGATGGCTTTGAGAGCCCACACTGCTGCAAAAGTCGCGGAAAACGCGGCCCCCGCAGCTTCATACACAGATTTGGCCAGAAGGTCAATCTGACGGTCAGTGGAATCCTTAAGTGAGGTGCCGTCAGCCACCGACACAACGGTTCGGGCTGAGAGCCTAGACACCGGGGGGTCTACCTTTGGGGAGTGAGACCACTCCTTGACCACCTCAGGTGAAAAGGGAAAACGGTCATCAGAACCACGCATTGGGAAAACGTTTGTCAGGACAGGTCCTGGGTTTGGTCACAGCGGTCTGAAAACTGGAGTGGTTAAAGAACACTCTTTACTCTCTTAGGCGAGGTAAACTGATGCTTTTCTGCCAGAGAGGGTTGCTCCTCTGATACTGGCGGATTGAGATCCAGTACAGAATTAATAGAAGCAATCAAGTCACTAAGATCTGAGTCACCCTCGGAAAGATCGATGGGGTACATGGAGTTAGCCTCCGAGCCCCCCGTAAGGTAATCCTCCTCATCCTGCGAGTCAGCTCTTGAATCACAGCCGCGGGATGAGGAGGGGGAGGAAACCCTGCGCCTTCTCTTAGGAGGACGGGGTCTGGGACCTGATGATGAATCCTCTGTGAGCTCCGATCGACGGAGGTCAGAGGATAGGGATCCTAAAGGACCCTTAGCAAGAGCATTAGAGGCACCCTGTGAGGAGGGCTGATGCATATTCATCAAAGTCCTGGACAAAAGTCCCATGGACTCAGCAAATGACTGGGATATGGACCTAGAGAAGGACTCCACCCAGGCTGGGGGTTCAGCTACAGGTGCAGAGGCAGCCGGAGAGACCACTGGGGGTGAGACTCCAGGGGCTGTGGCACCTCCAAGTTAGAGCAGGCATCACAATGTGGATAGGTGCTCGGCTCAGGCAGCAGGAGCTTACATGCAGCGCATACAGCATAAAGCTTTGGAGCCTTGCTCCTCGTGTGAGACATGCTGCTGGAGTGGGGGCTCTGCAAGAGAATGAACCCCAGGGAGAATATACAGAGGTCCACAACCAGAGACCGGTTGTGGCTTACCAGACCGCTGGAAGCGGTGTTGTGTGCCCTCCAGATCCCGAAGCCCGGATCCCCAATGCACAGCACCTCAGCAGGGATGCAGAGTGCAGAAAGGCCCAGCGCAGAGTGAACTCTGCCTGAGAAATGGCCGCCGGAGCGAGGAGAGGGGGCGGAACTTGGGGGCGTTCCTGAAGGAGAGCGGGAACTGGAGGGCCAAAGAGACCTGCAGGGGAGGAGACACGCCCCAGCAGTGGGGAGTGTCCCTCCCCTGTGCAGGACGGCCGCCGGGAGGAGCCGTGCCTGTCCCTCTGCATGAGTGACATGCGAGGGTAGTTAACAGAAACTAGGCCTCCGGCAAAGCCGGGGCCTAAATTTAAGCGGCGAGGTCGACGCGCAGGCACCATCGGCGCGGTTTCGGGCAAAAGCTAGAGAACCCACCGGAAATGCCAAAATAAATACATTCAGTATACTCTCCCCATACAATAAAGAACAGGGACCCCCAACACATAAACGTCTCAGGTACTTAGCTACTGAGATGCAGGGCCAGGTCCCTGGGGATGAGTGCTCCGGTCCAACAGGATCCTCAAGGGGCTGTGGATGGAGACCGGTCTCCTGCCAGGCATGGAGACTGTACTGGCTCCCACTTCAAGCCAGAGCCCAGGAGGGATGGTGAAGGAGCACGGCATGTAAGGCTCCAGCCTTGGAAATCAACCTTACAACACCGCCGACACAGTGGGGTGAGAAGGGACATGCCGGGGGTCCAGACGTGGACCCGCACTTCTTCAATCTCTTCCAAAGAAAAAACAAAAAATCATGAGAATGCATGTGTGGATGTATGCCTCCTGAACACAAAGCGATAAACTGGCTGGCACTGGCTCACCAGGGGGTGTATAAGCTCAGAGGGAGGAGCTACACTTTTAAGTGTAGTACTTTGTGTGTCCTCCGGAGGCAGAAGCTAAACACCCATGGTCTGGGTCTCCCAAAGGAACGATAAAGAAAATACAGTATGTGCGCAAAAATATAAAATAAAACAAAAAGGATATTCTACTCCCTCCCAGCCAGGAGCTCCAGCAAAGTTATCATTGATGGACTTGAGAAGATCCTTGGTTGATCCTGGTCCTAAAAAAAGAAAGAAACACAAAATTCCATTACAATAATTCATCAGGTGTATTCGCCTTACATAGTTTTTCAAAGAAAGGGAGTTTAGTTTGGCCTTCAGGTAAGCATTGTGTGTAACACCCTTAGTGTAGACCGATATTTCTGTTCATGTAAAAATCATTTCCAATTTAGGATAAAACTTACAAATTCCAGCACCAATAGTAGAGTGAACAAATCAGAGTAAGGCTAGTTTGCGTTGAACGGTATCCGTTGCATTGCGTTGTGTGACTGATGCAACGGATGTGTTGCATATAGTGGCACAACGGATGCTGCAAAACAACGGAATCAGTTTTGATTTTTTATTTATTTTTTTTTTTTTTACAGTTATTACCGGCAGCAGACTATTGTGAACGATCAGCTGATCGCTCACAGCAGCCGGCCGCCGGGTGATCAGCTGATCGCTCGGCCGCCGAGAATGTGTGCGGGGGCGGAGTGCGGGGTGGGTGGAGACGAGCGGGGCCATGGCGCTGAGGACAGGTTAGTGTGAGTGTGTGTGTGTGCGCGTGCGTGCGTGCGTGTGTGTGTGTGTGCGTGTGTGTATATATACATGCGGAGTGGAGTGTGGGAAGGGGCAGAGCCAAGCGGGGAAGTTTCGGGCTCCCTGCACACGTACCCAGGGTAAATATCGGGTATAACTAGGCAAAGCACTTTGCTTGGTTACCCGATATTTACCTTGGTTACGGGTGCAGGGAGCCAGAGAGCATGCGCAGTGAAATCCTGAGGATTCCGCTGCTCAAAAAAACGTTACATGCTGCGTTCCTCCCGCTGGGCGGAAGCAACGGAGCGTCGCTCAGCGGAAGCAACGCAGGTCCTTTTGGCACAATCTGTCATCCATACAAGTCTATGGGAAACAGCGGAATCCGTTAACGGATTCCGCTGTTTTCCAAAAGGGCGGATTGTGACGGAAGGAAAAAAACGCAAGTGTGAAAGTCCCCTAAAGGTCACCATTTTTCCAAAAAATGCATTTGCACCACTGTGAGCAAAAAAAAAAAAATGCACAAAGCTATTGCTACAGGTAAAAAAAATAAAACCCCTCTGGTAGCTACTGGACTACTTTTTTCGAAAGCGTTGATTTTCCACTTTTACGTAGTGTACCATGTAACTCACCCTTGTCAATATCATGAGGCTGAAATGACAAAGAAAAAAAAATATATATTAAAATTACAAATCTATAACACATTATATACTCATACTCAGTATTGCACAATTCTTTGGATTACTTTCATTACTACTTCTGCACATACAGGAACACTAAACACAATCAAAGGCATCTATGAGACCTTCATTATGCTTACCTAATGACGGCCATCAACTCCCAGAGAAACCCTTCAAAATGAATTGTATAACCATCCCCTACATACTTCATGAGACATAATCCCCATATGACAGGCGAGATATCTCATGAATGCAGTGTTTCTAAATAATATTGTTTGGTGTAGATAAACCAGTATCCGGCCCTGATCACAGTGGAGGGGGCAGTAGGAATGGATGGGTATAAGGTATATTAATACCTCGTCATCAGCTTTTGGCTTTTCAAAGTAGCTGTGTTTCCTCTTTTCTTCCTCCCGGTCCCTTTCTCGTTCCCGCGTCCTTTCCTTCTCCCTTTCTCGTTCACGCTCGTGATCTCGGTCACGCTCGTGATCTCGGTCACGCTCGTGATCTCGGTCACGCTCGTGATCTCGGTCACGCTCGTGATCTCGGTCACGCTCGTGATCTCGGTCACGCTCGTGATCTCGGTCACGCTCGTGATCTCGCTCTCGGTCTCTCTCTCTTGGTCGCTCTCTATCCCGATCTCGCTCCTTCTCTCGGTGCTTTTCTCTTTCCTTCTCGCGAGGAGGTTTGGCTGTAGTTGGCACATAGTCTCCAATATCATCGAAGATGCTTAAATGAAAAGGAAAGAAATGGATTTGTTGTGGTCTTGTGTACAATATGTGAATATTTACATAAATTAGAGCAACAACATGGTAAGTGATATAAAACGTCTTACTTCATGTCAGCCTCTGGAGGTTTCTTCTCATCCAACTTTCCTATTAGGAAGTAAGAATATACAAGTATCAGATCCTTCTGTCAGAAGCTCAGCTGCTGGTGCTTTCTGCCTTTAAAACGGTACTGCACTTCTATGGTACTGATGACCTATCCTAAAAATACAAAACTGTAAACCATATTAAATGGGTTGTCCAGTATACCGTATTTCCGGCATATAAGATGACTTTTGAACCCCTGAAAATGTTCTCAAAACTCAGAGGTCGTCTTATATGGCGGTGCACGGTGCCGCATGAGCCTATTGTTTAGAAATGCCCTCCAACCGGTCCCCTTCTTACACACAAACATTATTCTCACCTGTCCTCCATTCCCGCGGTGCCTTCAGCTTCTTCTGGCAGACTGCAGACCCATAGACTCCTCCGCGTTAGCGTCCTGTACACAGGGCCGCCGCTGCTGCCGCCATGGCTTTACTTCAGTTGAATGCTTTGCAGTGCTGTAAGGCATTCAACTGCAATAAAGCGCTGACAGCAGCGGCGGCCCCATGTATAGGACGCGATCATGGAGGGTACCGCAAAGCATTCAACTGCAGTAAAGCCACGACGGCAGACAGCAGCCCCGTGCATCGGACGCTATCACAAAGGAGACTATTGGCCTTGCGGTCTACAAGAAGCAGCTGAGGTCACCGCGGGAACGGAGCAGAGGTGAAAATAATGTTTATTGTGTGTAAACAACGGCATAATAAAGGGACAAGAAGGGGACTGGTAGGAGGACATTACAAAACAATGGCTCATTACTACAAGAGGGAAGACAAGGATGGGCACATTACTAAACAATGGGCACATTACTGCAGGGGACATTACTAGACAATGGGCACATTACTCGGGTCGGCTTATACTCGATTATATACGGTATATCCCAAACTCTATATTTTAACTAGAAAAGTTGGGGGTCGTCTTATATGCCAGAAAATACGGTAATCCATAAGTTTGAAGTCCCTTTAGGTGTCCCTTTATGTGACTGCAGACTTCTGAATCCTCACATGACACGCACTGTGCTCCGTGAGGATTCGCCATTGTCAAAGCCGGGAACAGCGGACACGAGTATGCGATAGGCATACTCCAGGACACAATCTTACTAGAAGGGCGCGGACTCACTCAATACACTTGCATTGAGCAATGCCATGCCCCTCCAGTGGGAATATGGCCAGAAGTCTGCATAGAGTATATTCGTGATCACGTGACCACCGTTCAAGGATCGGAAACCAGCGAATCTTCACAGTGCACAGAACATAGGATGTGAGGATTCACAAGTCTGCAGTGACAGAGGGACACAGAGGGACTGCAGACTTATGGATTTAGACCAGTCAACCCCTTTGATATTGATGACCTATTCTGTTCACAATATTAGTTTGATGGGGGTCCAATACCTGGCACCCCAGGTTCTTCAGATCGGCTCATGTCCTTATTTGTGGTGGTGCTGAAGCACCATTGTTTTGATAGAAAAAAAAAAAAAAAAAAAGAAGAAAGTGGACAACCCCTTTAATTTGACAAAAGGACAGGCTCCAGATTTTGACAGATCTATGATGTCGCTCACTACCAAATCATTATTATAGTTACAAAACTGTTTAACCAATCAGGTTATTACTTACATTTAAAAAAAACAAACGGATTTTTGTGTACTCACCGTAAAATAGTTTTCTCTTAGCCATCATTGGGGGCACAGGACCATGGGTGTTATGCTGCCTATCCATAGGAGGACACTAAGTAGATGCAAAAGCATAGCTCCTCCTCTGCAGTATACACCCCCCTGGCCGGGCCAGGCAACCTCAGTTTTAGTACACAAGCAGTAGGAGAACAAGTAACAAAAAACATGAGTGAATACTCATAACAAAAAAGTACTGAGACAGAAAAAAAAGCTAAGGCCCAACAGGGCAAAAGGGAGGGTGCTGTGCCCCCAATGATGGCTAAGAGAAAAAGGGAATTTTGTTTACTTACCGTAAATTCCTTTTCTTCTAGCTCCTATTGGGAGACCCAGACAATTGGGTGTATAGCTTCTGCCTCTGGAGGCCACACAAAGTATTACACTTTTAAAAAAGTGTAACCCTTCCCCTCTGCCTATACACCCTCCCGTGGATCACGGGCTCCTCAGTTTGGTGCAAAAGCAGGAAGGAGAATACGTAGAAATTGGTCTAGGGTAAATTCAATCCGAAGGATGTTCGGAGAACTGAAGACCATGAACCCAAAGAACAAATCAACATCAACAACATGTGTACACAAAAGAACAACCAGCCCGAAGGGCACAGGGGCGGGTGCTGGGTCTCCCAATAGGAGCTAGAAGAAAAGGAATTTACGGTAAGTAAACAAAATTCCCTTTTTCTTTGTCGCTCCATTGGGAGACCCAGACAATTGGGACGTCCAAGAGCAGTCCCTGGGTGGGTAAAACAATACCCTAATAAAAAGAGCCGAAAACGGCCCCCTCTTACAGGTGGGCAACCGCCGCCTGGAGGACTCGCCTACCTAGACTGGCGTCTGCCGAAGCATAGGTATGCACTTGATAGTGCTTCGTGAAAGTGTGCAGACTAGACCACGTAGCTGCCTGACACACCTGCTGAGCCGTCGCCCGGTGCCGCAATGCCCGGGACGCACCTAAGGCTCTGGTAGAATGGGCTTTAAACCCTGAAGGGAGCGGAAGCCCAGAAGTACGGTAGGCCTCGATAATCGGTTCCTTGATCCACCGAGCCAAGGTTGACTTGGAGGCCTGAGATCCCTTACGCTGGCCAGCGACAAGGACAAAGAGCGCGTCTGAACGGCGCAGGGACGCAGTGCGAGACACGTAGACCCGGAGTGCTCTCACTAGATCCAAAGAGTGGAAATCCTTTTCACACTGGTGAATTGGATTAGGGCAAAAGGAAGGCAAGGAGATATCCTGATTTAGATGAAAAGGGGATACCACCTTAGGGAGAAATTCCGGGACAGGACGCAGAACCACCTTATCCTGGTGGAAAACCAGGAAGGGAGCTTTGCATGACAGCGCTGCAAGCTCAGACACTCTGCGAAGTGATGTGACTGCACCAGGAAGGCCACCTTCTGAGAAAGACGGGAGAGAGAGACATCCCGCAGCGGCTCAAAAGGCGGCTTTTGAAGAGCCGTCAGGACCCTGTTAAGATCCCAAGGTTCCAACGGACGTTTGTAAGGTGGAACCATGTGGCAAACCCCCTGCAGGAACGTGCGGACTTGCGGAAGCCTGGCTAGACGCGTTTGAAAAAACACGGAGAGCGCCGACACTTGGCCCTTGAGAGAGCCGAGGGACAAACCCTTGTCCATTCCAGATTGTAGGAATGAAAGAAATGTAGGTAATGCAAACGGCCATGGAGGAAAGCCGTTAACAGAGCACCAGGATAAGAAGATTTGCCAAGTCCTGTGATAGATCTTGCCGGACGTTGGTTTCCTGGCTTGTCACATGGTGGCAATGACATCCTGAGATAACCCTGAAGACGCTAGGAGCCAGGACTCAATGGCCACACAGTCAGGTTGAGGGCCACAGAATTCAGATGGAAAAACGGGCCTTGTGACAGCAAGTCTGGGCGGTCTGGAAGTGCACACGGTTGACCCACCGTGAGATGCCACAGATCCGGATACCACGACCGCCTCGGCCAGTCTGGAGCGACGAGAATGGCGCGACTGCATTCGGACCGGATCTTGCGTAGTACCCTGGGCAGCATCGCCAGAGGGGGAAACACGTATGGCAGTCGAAACTGCGACCAATCCTGGACCAAAGCGTCCGCTGCCAGAGCTCTGTGATCCTGAGACCGTGCCATGAAGGCCGGGACCTTGTTGTTGTGTCGTGACGCCATGAGATCGACGTCCGGCGTTCCCCAGCGGCGACAGATCTCTCGAAACACGTCTGGGTGAAGAGACCATTTCCCCGCGTCCATGCCCTGACGACTGAGAAAATCTGCTTCCCAGTTTTCTACGCCCGGGATGTGAACTGCGGAGATGGTGGAGTCTGTGTCTTCCACCCACTGCAGAATCCGCCAGACTTCCTGGAAGGCTTGACGACTGCGAGTGCCTCCTTGGTGGTTGATGTAGGCGACGGCAGTGGCGTTGTCCGACTGGATTCGGATCTGCCTGCCCTCCAGCCACCGATGGAAAGCCAATAGGGCTAGATATACTGCCCTTATCTCCAGGATATTGATCTGAAGGGACGATTCTATTGGAGTCCAGGTTCCATGAGCCCTGTGGTGGAGAAAAACCGCTCCCCAACCTGACAGGCTCGCGTCCGTGGTGACCACGGCCCAGATTGGGGGTAGGAAGGATTTTCCCCGGGCCAGAGATGTGGGTAGGAGCCACCACTGAAGTGATGTTTTGGTTGCGAGGGAAAGAGAGATGTTCTTGTCGAGGGAAGCCGAACTCTTGTCCCATTTGCGAAGAATGTCCCATTGGAGTGGCCGTAGATGGAATTGCGCGAACGGCACTGCCTCCATAGCTGCAACCATCTTCCCCAGGAAGTGCATGAGGCGCCTTAAGGGGTGTGACTGACTCCGAAGAAGTGACTGCACCCCCGCCTGAAGAGAAAGCTGTTTGTCCCGCGGTAGCATGACTAACGCTGGCTGGGTATGAAATTCCATCCCGAGGTAAGTCAGTGATTGGGTCGGCGTCAACTTGGATTTCAGGAAATTGATAATCCACCCGAACTGCTGGAGAGTCGCCAGAGTGACGGTAAGACTTTGTTGACACGCCACCAGAGAAGGAGCCCTGACTAGGAGATCATCCAAGTAAGGGATCACCGAGTGGCCCTGAGAGTGCAGGACCGCCACGACAGATGCCATGACTTTGGTGAAAACCCGTGGGGCTGTCGCCAGGCCGAAAGGCAATGCCACGAACTGGAGGTGTTCGTCCCCGATGGCGAAACGCAGGAAACGTTGATGTTCGGGTGCGATCGGCACATGGAGATAAGCATCCTTGATGTCGATCGATGCTAGGAAGTCTCCTTGTGACATCGAGGCGATGACCGAGCGGAGAGATTCCATCCGAAACCGTCTGGTTCTCACATGTCTGTTGAGTAGCTTGAGGTCCAGAACGGGACGTAATGACCCGTCCTTTTTTGGCACCACGAACAAGTTGGAGTAAAATCCGCGACCACGTTCCTGAAGGGGAACGGGAATCACAACTCCCTCTATCTTTAGAGCGTCCACTGCCTGAAAAAGTGCGTCGGCCTGTGCGGGGGGTGGGGAGGTTCGGAAGAAACGAGCCGCAGGACGAGAGTTGAACTCTATCCTGTAACCATGAGACAGAATGTCTCTCACCCATCGGTCTTGAACGTGTGGCCACCAGGCGTCGCCAAAGCGGGAGAGCCTGCCACCGACCGAGGATGTGGTTAGATGAGGCCGAGAGTCATGTGGAGGCCGTCTTGGAGGCAGTGCCTCCCGCGGCCTTTTGGGGGCGTGACTTGGACCGCCACGCATAGGAGTTCCTCTGGCCTTTCTCCGGCCGGTTGGACGACGAGGATTGGGTCTTGGCGGAGGGACGAAAGGACCGAAACCTCGATTGGATTTTTCTCTGCTGAGGTCTCTGAGGTTTGGACTGGGGTAAGGAGGAGTCCTTTCCCGAGGATTCCTTAATAATCTCATCCAACCGTTCGCCAAACAAACGGTCGCCAGAAAAAGGCAAACCAGTTAAGAACCTTTTGGAAGCAGAGTCTGCTTTCCATTCGCGCAGCCACATGGCCCTGCGGACTGCCACGGAGTTAGCGGATGCCACAGCCGTACGGCTAGCGGAGTCCAGGACGGCGTTCATGGCGTAGGACGAAAATGCTGATGCCTGAGAGGTCAAGGAAGAAACCTGCGGAGCAGAATTCCGCGTGACGGCATTAATCTCAGTCAGACATGCCGAGATTGCTTGGAGAGCCCACACGGCCGCAAAGGCCGGGGCAAAAGACGCGCCCGTGGCCTCATAAATAGACTTCACCAAGAGCTCTATCTGTCTGTCAGTGGCATCCTTCAGGGATGAGCCATCGGCAACAGACACAACGGACCTAGCAGCCAATCTTGAGACTGGAGGATCCACCTTGGGAGAGTGTGCCCAGCCCTTAACGACTTCAGGTGAAAAAGGGGTAACGTGTGTCAGTGTGCCGTTTAGCAAAGCGCTTGTCCGGGACCGCTCTGGGCTTCTGGACAGCGTCCCTGAAGTTAGAGTGATCAAAAAACGTATTGCGCGTACGTTTGGGGAATCGAAATTGGTGTTTCTCCTGCTGAGAAGCCGGCTCCTCTGCAGGAGGAGGTGGGGGTGAGAGATCCAGCACCTGGTTGATGGACGAGATAAGATCATTTACCAAGGCGTCCCCCTCAGGGGCACCAAGGTTAAGGGTGAAGTCAGGGTCAGAGCCCTGAGTTCCCACGTCCGCCTCGTCTTCCTGAGAGTCATCAAGCTGGGATCCAGAGCAGCGTGAGGAGGCTGGGGAAGAGTCCCAGCGAGGTCGCTTAGCCGGCCTGGGGCTGCGATCCGGGCAGGAGTCCTCCGCCTGGGACCTAGAGGCTATCTTGGGAGCGCGCTGCGGCGCGGACCGAGAGGGGCCTGGAGGAGACAAACTAACAGGGGCCGGGGCCTGTGAAGGGCCCGGTCTGGACTGCAAAGCCTCAAGGAGCTTAGATGACCATTTGTCCATAGACTGTACAATGGATTGAGAAAGTGACTGGGAGAGTGTCGCAGCGAAAGAGGCCAACGACGGTGACTCTGTCCCTGCAGACTGCTCAGGGGGAGCCGGGGGAATCTACATGAGCCGAGGGGCCCACAAGTGCCCGAGGCTCCGGCTGAGCAAGCGTGGCAGGAGTCGAGCATTGATCACAGTGAGGGTAGGTGGATCCCGCAGGCAACATAGCCCCACAAAAGGTACAGGCCGCGAAAAAAGTCTGTGCCTTAGTAGCTTTGCTTTTTGTGGACGACATGCTGTTGTCTCTTAGGAGAGTGACCACTGAGGGTATATGCTAAAAGGGTATACGGCCTTTCCGAACAGATATATATATCTATATATATATCCCGGCACCCTAGGGGGACCAACAACGGGTGACCGGTGTGGCTTACCAACCGCTAACGAGCGGAGTGTGTCCTCCAGATTCCCTGTCGTGGGTCCCCCAGAGCTGCAGAGCTTTGCCGCTGAGTAGCATCCACCGGCAGAATGCTAAAAATGGCTGCCGGAGCTCTCAGGGGGGGTGTGGAGCCGAGGGCGGCGCCAGCAAAGAGCGGGAATCTGGAGTCCCCAAGTGGTCAATGAGGGTGGGGGGAGACATGCAAAGATGCTCCAGCCCTCAGAGCCGACGTCACGTCGGTAATCCCGCCCTAACCCCTGACAGGCAGGCCCGGGGGCGGGATTTTGCTCGACTAGGCCGCGGCGAAGCCGGGGACTAAATTTAAGGTCGTGCCCGACAAGCAGGCACGGTCGGCGCGGAAGTCCGCCGAAAAAAAACTGCGGACGGAACTACCACGGCTTCCGGGGAGAAGGAGCGACCTCCCTCCCTGTACAGTCCACACATGGGGACACAGAGTATCTTCAAGTTGCAGGGCCCGGTCCCTGGGGGTGAAGAAGCTCCGGACCGGCAGGTTCCACCAGGGGCTGCGGATGGAGCACGGTCCCAGCACGTGGATGACCGCTTAGGATCCCACTTCTCCCAGAGCCGCATAAGGGATGGTGAAGGAGACGGCATGTGGCTCCAGCCTCCGTACCCGCAATGGGTACCTCAACCTTAACAACACCGCCGACATAGTGGGGTGAGAAGGGAACATGTCGGGGACCCCATCGGGGTCCTCTTTTCTTCCATCCGTCATAACTATGTATGAGAATGCATGAGTGGATGTGTGCCTCCTTCCACACAAAGCATAAAACTGGGGAGGAGCCCGTGATCCACGGGAGGGTGTATAGGCAGAGGGGAGGGGTTACACTTTTTTAAAAGTGTAATACTTTGTGTGGCCTCCAGAGGCAGAAGCTATACACCCAATTGTCTGGGTCTCCCAATGGAGCGACAAAGAAAACTATTTTACGATGAGTACACAAAAATCCGTTTTTCTCTGACGCCTCATTGGCGGACACAGGACCATGGGACGTCCTAAAGCAGTCCATGGGTGGGTAAACAATAAACAACGCAACCCAGGGACTAGGAACCAGTCCCAGATAGCCAGGAGCGCCTACTGAGATAGGTACTCCACTATCGTTTGCAGAATTTTCCTACCTACGTTCGCCTCAGCCGAAGCCTGGGTATGGACTCTATAATGCTTTGAAACCGTATGTAGGCAAGACCAGGTCGCAGCCTTACACCTCTGTTCCACTGAAGCCTGATGCCTAATGGCCCAAGAGGCGCCAACTGCTCGCGTGGAATGAGTCCACAGCCCACTAGGAATGGGCTTGAGTTGCAAGCGGTAGACCTCCTGGATCACAGAGCGAATCCAGCGAGCCAGCGTTGCCTATGAAGCTGCCTCTCCTTTCTTAGGCCTTTCAAGAATGACGAACAAGGAGTATATGTTCCTAAAGGGGCTGTCCTAGGTACGTAATATCAGAGAGCCCTCACAAGGTCTAGCGAATATAGAACCCTTTCCACCCCAAGGACTGGTTGTGGACAAAAGGAAGGCAGAACAATGTCCTCGTTCATATGAAACGGGGAAGTAACCTTCGGAAAAAAATCCAGAAGGGGGCGTAGAACCACCTTGCCCTGATGAAAGATCAGAAAGGGGTCGCGGCAAGAGCGTGCTGCCAGTTCCGAAACTTGTCAGATGGACGTAAATCGCCACTAAGAATGTTACCTTCCAGGAGAGAAGAGCAAGAGAAGATTCCTTAAGAGGTTCAAAAGGGGACCTCTGGATACCGTCCAAAACGAGATTGAGGTCCCATGGGTCCAGCGACCGTTTATACAGGGAAACTAGATGGGAAACACCCTTGAGGACAGTCTTGACTTGATGATTGCAAGCTAGGCGGTATTGATAGATTATCGAGAGAGATGAAACCTGCCCCTTAAGGGAGCTGAGGGCCAACCCCTTTTGCAACCTGACTGCAAAAAAAAATAATCAAGAATTCTGGGGATCGCCAGAGGCATCGGTTGGACATTAGATTCCCTGCACTGGGAAAGGAAAGTTTTTCACGTACGGTGGTAAAAACGGGATGAAGGCCGGCTTTCGGGCACTGTACATGGTGGAGATGACCGCAGGAGAGAATCTCGCTCTTGTTAAAGTCCAGGTCTCAATGGCCAGGCCATCAGCTTCAGGGCTCTGGAGTTCTGATGGGAAATGGGCCCTTGGGTCAGCAGGTCTGGGATGCTTACGAGGCGCCATGAGCAATTGTACTAATTCAGCATACCAGGCGCACCTAGGCTAGTCTGGTGCTATTAGTATCACCGGGACTCCTTCTGCCTTGATCTTACTGATTACTCGCGGCAGCAGGGGCAGAGGCGAAAAACATTTAAGGTAGACAGAAACGACTACAGGAGACTAGAGCATCCGCGCCAATGGACTGTGGATCACGTGACCTGGCTAAGAACGCGGGTACCTTTGCGTTCAACCTTGAGGCCATTAGATCCACGTCTGGTGTACTCCAGTGAGTGCAGATGTGTGGGAACACTTCTGGGTGGAGAAAACCACTCTACGGCAGCCAGTCCTTGGCGACTTAGAAGGTCCACCGCCCAGTTCTCTACTCCCGGTATGTGTAACGCTGAAAACACAGACCCCCGTCGATTCAGCCCAGGTGAGGATCCTGAGGACCTCGAGATAAGCTGTCTTGCTGCTGGTACCTCCCTGCCGATTGACCTACGCCACAGCTGTTACATTGTCCAATTGGACCCGAATCAAACGACTTGCTAGCAAAAGGGGGGGGAATGACCTGAGCGCGAGAAGATTGCGCTGATTTTCAGGATGATTTCTGGGAAGGGAAGACTCCTGGGGTGTCCAACGTCCCGAAGCAGTGTGGAGCCAGTACGCTGCTCCCCAGACTAAGAGGCTGACGTCCGTGGTCAGGAGTAGCCAGTCCACTTGGAGAAAAACTCCTTCTCGATATGGAAGAGGACTGAAGTCACCAGCAAAGCGCATACCTGACTGAAGGTGTCAGGTGAAAAGTTCGTCCAAGGAAAAGGGTCTCTTGTCCCAGGCATCTAGAAGCGCAAGCTGCAGTGGGCGGTGGTGTGGCTAAGCGAGCAGCACTGCCTCTATAGCCACCGCTATCCTACCTAGCACTCTCATACTGAATCGTATGGAGCAAGAGGAGTACGTAGAGGGTAGTGTACCGCTTGTTGTAGCGCGGTCGCCTTGTCTAGAGGGGAAAATATCAAGCCCCGAAGAGTGTCCAGGGACATGGCCAGGGAGGTGACGGATTTTGACGGGACCGTGGATGATTTGACTGGAGTCAGAAGCCGCCCTAAGCGGGATAGGGTGCCCACAGAGATCTGCACGCTGGTTGAGCCCTTGATGAGGAGGTCATCCAAGCAAGGCAGAACAGCCACTCTCCTGGCGTGAAGGGCACTCATGTTGGCCGCCATGACCTTAGTTAAGACCCTTGGTGCTGTGGCAGAGCCGAGGGTAGGGCCACAAATGAAAAAAAGAAGTCCTGAACCACGAAGCAGAGGAACATTTGGTGAGCTGGATCGATGGGTATGTGCAGGTACGTGTCCCTGATAGCTAGGGAGGCAAGGAATTCTCCTTCGACCATAAAGGTAATAATGGACCCTAGGAAGTCCATTCTGAATCTCCTTACGTGCACGTTTGCTCAGGTGTTAGAGGTCCAGGATGCGACGAACTGACCCGTCCTTTTTTGAGGACCACGAGAGGTTGGAATATAAGGCCTTGAACCTCTCGCCGTCCGGAACAGGTACCATCACCCCCGCGGTTTGGAGGGAGTGGATTGCTGAGGAGAAGGCCTCGTGGTGTTTTGGAGCCTTTGGGGGGGGTTTGAGAGAAAAGACTGACCAGGGGATCGGGTCCAGAATTCAATGTGGTAACCGGAAGACACAAGGTATCACACCCATTTGTGGTCTGAGGCGGCGGCCCAGATGGAGGACGACGAGACTCCTCGGTCTTTGTCTAGACTGCCAGGACGAGGTGGACTCGAGGAGGGCTGAGGTCGGGCCCTGCATGTCTAGTAAAAAAAAACATCCTGCGCTAGAGTTGGGGGAGGGAGGTACTCTTTTCCTCCCGTGGCGTCAGACAAAAAAAAGAGCCCGTCCAGATGATCGGCAAACCATCGGTCTGGAAAAAGAGTACTGTGAGAGGCTTCTTAGAGACCGAGTCCGCTCTCCATTATCGGAACCAGAGGGCCTTACGGATGGCTATGGTATTTGAGGCGGCAATAACTGCGCAGGTAGCAGCGCCGAGGGAGGCCTGCATGAAATACTCTGCCACCGCAGCAATGTGAACTGTTACATCTGTGAGGGTCTGAGGGAAACTGGTAGTCCTGGTGCCTGTGCGACCCACACGGAAGGGGAGAGGGACCCGCGGCCTCGAGGTAGAGCGATTGAGCTGCTACACTTGTCTGTCTGTCGGGTCCTTGAAGGAGGATCCATCAAGTAAAAGACAGGAGTGGTCCTTCAGGCAGGCGGAAGCAGAGTGAGGGTCCACCGAGGCCGGATCAGCCCAGCCCTTAGAGACAGCTAAGCCAAAGGGGTACCGGGAGTCCATGAGTTTACGGATACCGAAGCGGCGTTAAAATCCCTTTTTTTTTTTTGAGGTTTCTTCACCCTTTTAAAAAGGAGACCGCAGGGTCAGTAATAGTGGATGGGAGATCTTCCACATGCAGAGTCTTGGTTGATTGCTGCAATAAGGGAGTCCATCGCACCTTGATCGCTCGGGGAGGTTGAAACCAAGGAATCATCCCTGTATAAACATCATTCCCCTTCCTCTGGCTCCTCAAAGACCGCGGAACATGTGGGAGAACCCCATCTGTGTACCCCAGAGGGAGAACCATGGGGGTCATGCCCTTTTTCTGATCTGCAACCGGTGAAGCAGAGGGCTGATTCTTATCAGAAGGACCCTCTATAAAGGTGTCATCAGGCTGCGTTCTGTGACTACAGGGGCACCGGACTCACAGAAGGAAGAGGTGCTATCATCCCCTAGTAGCTCAGCGTCTTATAGTTGTTGCTGTAGTTGTGCAGGGCATAAAACATGTGACTGCAGCCCCTGGCTGATGAGCCACAAACTGATTGTAATGAGGGAGCAATGCTCTGCATAGCTAATATGCAAGTGAGGCTATAACTCACCCAGAACACTGATAGCCCTTCCCCCCCCCCTCCTCCTGTGTCACAGTTCCTGTGAGAAGGAGGATGTTGAATGTTTCACGAATTTCCATGTCATCCTTGGCCTGCTGTGCAGGGGCCATGCTAATCTTCTGTGTAGCTCTGCATTTGAGTATATGTGCTGCCGAAGCTAGCACCCTGTGTGAGGGGGGGCGTGGCTTATCGAGTGTTGGAGGGGACGGCTTAGCTCTGACAAGAAGGCATGAGAACAAGGGAATTTTGTTTACTTACCGTAAATTCCTTTTCTTCTAGCTCCTATTGGGAGACCCAGACAATTGGGTGTATAGCTTCTGCCTCCGGAGGCCACACAAAGTATTACACTTTAAAAAGTGTAACCCCTCCCCTCTGCCTATACACCCTCCCGTGGATCACGGGCTCTTCAGTTTTGGTGCAAAAGCAGGAAGGAGAAAACTTATAAATTGGTCTAGGGTAAATGCAATCCGAAGGATGTTAGGAGAACTGAAAACCATGAACCAAAAGAACAATTCAACATGAACAACATGTGTACACAAAAGAACAACCAGCCCGAAGGGTACAGGGGCGGGTGCTGGGTCTCCCAATAGGAGCTAGAAGAAAAGGAATTTACGGTAAGTAAACAAAATTCCCTTCTTTGTCGCTCCATTGGGAGACCCAGACAATTGGGACGTCCAAGAGCAGTCCCTGGGTGGGTAAAAGAATACCTCAATAAAAAAGAGCCGAAAAACGGCCCCCTCTTACAGGTGGGCAACCGCCGCCTGAAGGACTCGCCTACCTAGACTGGCGTCTGCCGAAGCATAGGTATGCACTTGATAGTGTTTCGTGAAAGTGTGCAGACTCGACCACGTAGCTGCCTGACACACCTGCTGAGCCGTAGCCCGGTGCCGCAATGCCCAGGACGCACCCACGGCTCTGGTAGAATGGGCTTTCAGCCCTGAAGGAAGCGGAAGCCCAGAAGAACGGTAGGCTTCGAGAATCGGTTCCTTGATCCACCGAGCCAAGGTTGACTTGGAAGCCTGCGAGCCCTTACGCTGGCCAGCAACAAGGACAAAGAGCGCATCTGAACGACGCAGGGGCGCCGTGCGAGACACGTAGAGCCGGAGTGCTCTCACAAGATCCAAAGAGTGCAAATCCTTTTCACACTGGTGAATTGGATTAGGGCAAAATGAAGGCAAGGAGATATCCTGATTGAGATGAAAAGGGGATACCACCTTAGGGAGAAATTCCGGGACCGGACGCAGAACCACCTTATCCTGGTGAAACACCAGGAAGGGGGCTTTGCATGACAGCGCTGCTAGCTCAGACACTCTCCGAAGTGATGTGACTGCCACTAGGAAGGCCACCTTCTGCGAAAGATGTGAGAGAGAGACATCCCGCAGCGGCTCGAAAGGTGGCTTCTGAAGAGCCGTTAGCACCCTGTTAAGATCCCAGGGTTCCAGCGGACGCTTGTAAGGTGGGACTATGTGGCAAACTCCCTGCAGGAACGTGCGGACCTGCGGAAGCCTGGCTAGACGCTTTTGAAAAAACACGGAGAGCGCCGATACTTGGCCCTTGAGAGAGCCGAGTGACAAACCCTTGTCCATTCCGGATTGAAGGAATGAAAGAAAAGTGGGTAAGGCAAACGGCCATGGAGAAAAACCGTTATTAGCGCACCAGAATAGGAAGATTTGCCAAGACCTATAATAGATCTTGGCGGACGTAGGCTTCCTGGCCTGTCTCATGGTGGCAATGACATCCTGAGATAACCCTGAAGACGCTAGGAGCCAGGACTCAATGGCCACACAGTCAGGTTGAGGGCCACAGAATTCAGATGGAAAAACGGGCCTTGTGACAGCAAGTCTGGGCGGTCTGGAAGCGCCCACGGTTGACCCACCGTGAGATGCCACAGATCCGGGTACCACGACCGCCTCAGCCAGTCTGGAGCGACGAGAATGGCGCGACGGCAGTCCGACCTGATCTTGCGTAGCACTCTGGGCAGCATCGCCAGAGGAGGAAACACATAAGGCAGTCGAAACTGCGACCAATCCTGAACTAACGCGTCCGCCGCCAGAGCTCTGTGATCCTGAGACCGTGCCATGAATGCCGGGACTTTGTTGTTGTGCCGTGACGCCATGAGATCGACGTCCGGCGTTCCCCAGCGGCGACAGATCTCTCGAAACACTTCTGGGTGCAGAGACCATTCCCCCGCATCCATGCCCTGACGACTGAGAAAATCTGCTTCCCAGTTTTCTACGCCCGGGATGTGAACTGCGGAGATGGTGGAGGCTGTGGCCTCCACCCACCGCAGAATCCGTCGGACTTCCTGGAAGGCTTGACGACTGCGAGTGCCGCCTTGGTGGTTGATGTATGCGACGGCAGTGGCGTTGTCCGACTGGATACGGATCTGCCTGCCCTCCAGCCACCGATGAAAAGCCAATAGGGCTAGATACACTGCTCTTATCTCCAGAATATTGATCTGAAGGGATGACTATCGGAGTCGAGGTTCCTTGAGCCCTGTGGTGGAGAAGAAGGGAATTTTGTTACTTACCGTAAATTCCTTTTCTTCTAGCTCCTATTGGGAGACCCAGACGATTGGGTGTATAGCACTGCCTCCGGAGGCCACACAAAGCATTACACTAAAAAGTGTAAGGCCCCTCCCCTTCTGGGTATACACCCCCGTGGGATCACGGGCTGCTCAGTTTTAGTGCTAAAGCAAGAAGGAGGAAAGCCAATAACTGGTTTAAACAAATTCACTCCGAAGTAACATCGGAGAACTGAAAACCATTCAACATGAACAACATGTGTACCCGAAAACAACCAAAAATCCCGAAGGACAACAGGGCGGGTGCTGGGTCTCCCAATAGGAGCTAGAAGAAAAGGAATTTACGGTAAGTAACAAAATTCCCTTCTTCTTCGTCGCTCCATTGGGAGACCCAGACGATTGGGACGTCCAAAAGCTGTCCCTGGGTGGGTAAAGAAATACCTCATGTTAGAGCTGCAAAGACAGCCCTCCCCTACGGGGAGGCAACTGCCGCCTGCAGGACTCTTCTACCTAGGCTGGCGTCCGCCGAAGCATAGGTATGCACCTGAAAATGTTTGGTGAAAGCGTGCAGACTCGACCAGGTAGCTGCCTGGCACACCTGTTGAGCCGTAGCCTGGTGTCGTAATGCCCAGGACGCACCCACGGCTCTGGTTGAGTGGGCCTTCAGCCCTGATGGAACCGGAAGCCCAGCAACACGGTAGGCTTCAAGAATTGGTTCTTTGATCCATCGAGCCAGGGTGGCTTTGGAAGCCTGCGACCCTTTGCGCTTACCAGCGACAAGGACAAAGAGTGCATCCGAGCGGCGTAGGGGCGCCGTGCGGGAAATGTAGATTCTGAGTGCTCTCACCAGATCTAACAAATGTAAATCCTTTTCATACCGATGAACTGGATGCGGAGAAAAGGAAGGCAAGGAGATATCCTGATTAAGATGAAAAGAGGATACCACCTTAGTGAGAAACTCCTGAATGGGGCGGAGCACTACCTTGTCCTGGTGGAACACCAGGAAGGGAGCCTTGGATGACAGCGCTGCTAGTTCAGACACGCTCCGAAGAGACGTGACCGCTACCAGAAAGGCCACTTTCTGTGAGAGTCGAGAAAGTGAAACATCCCTCAGAGGCTCGAAGGGCGGCTTCTGGAGAGCAACAAGGACCTTGTTTAGATCCCCCGGATCTAACGGCCGCTTTTACGGAGGGACGATATGACAAACCCCCTGCAGGAACGTGCGCACCTGAGAAAGTCGTGCTAGACGCTTCTGAAAAAACACGGATAGTGCCGAGACGTGCCCTTTAAGGGAGCCGAGCGACAAGCCCTTTTCCAACCCAGATTGCAGGAAGGAAAGAAAGACAGGGAACGCGAATGGCCAGGGGGATACTCCTTGTGCAGAGCACCAGGATAAAAAAGAAATCTTCCACGTTCTGTGGTAGATCTTAGCAGAAGTGGACTTCCTAGCCTGTCTCATGGTGGCCACGACCCCTTGGGATAATCCTGAAGACGCTAGGATCCAGGACTCCATGGCCACACAGTCAGGTTCAGGGCCGCAGACGTCCGATGGAAAAACGGCCCTTGGGACAGTAAGTCTGGTCGGTCTGGTAGTGCCCACGGTCGGCCGACCGTGAGACGCCACAGATCCGGGAACCACGACCTCCTCGGCCAGTCTGGGACGACGAGGATGGCGCGGCGGCAATCGGAGCGGAGCTTGCGTAGCACTCTGGGCAACAGTGCCAGAGGTGGAAACACATAGGGTAGCTGTAACTGCGACCAATCCTGAACTAAGGCGCCTGCCGCCAGAGCTCTTTGCTCGTGAGACCGCGCCATGAAAATCGGGACCTTGTTGTTGTGCCGAGACGCCATTAGGTCGACGTCCGGCATCCCCCAGCGGCTACAGCTTTCCTGACACCCTTCTGGGTGCAGAGGCCATTCCCCTGCGTCAATGCCCTGGCGACTGAGGAAGTCTGCTTCCCAATTTTCTACGCCCGGGATGTGAACTGCGGATATGGTGGATGCTCTGTCTTCCACCCCCATCAGAATCCGCCGGATCGCCTGGTAGGCTTGGCGATGCGTGTTCCGCCTTGGTGGGTGATGTATGCCACCGCTGTGGAATTGTCCGACTGAATTCGGATCTGTTTTCCTTCCAGCCACTGCTGGACGGCTTGCAGGGCAAGATACACTGCCCAGATTTCCAGAACATTGATCTGAAGGATGGACTCCTCTGAAGAGAGTCCTTGACCGTCTGAGAAGGGAGACGTTCCTGTCTAGGGACGTCGACTCCCCAACCCATTGGCAAAGCATGTCCTATTGAAGTGGACGCAGATGAAAACTGCGCGAAAGTGACTGCCTCTGCATGAGGCGTCCTAAGGGGTGTGACTGGCCTTGAAGGAGAGACTGCACCCCCGTCTGTAGTGAACGCTGCTTGTCCAGCGGAAGCTTCACTATCGCTGAGGGAGTGTGAAACTCCCTGCCCCGATATGTCCGCGATTGGGTCGGTGCCCGATTTAACCTTGAAAAGTTGATGATCCACCCGAAACTCTGGAGAGTCTCCAGCGCCACGTTCAGGCTGTGTTGGCATGCCTCTTGAGAGGGTGCCTTGACAAGTGGATCGTCCCAGTAAGGATCACAGAGTGACCCTGAGAGTGCCGGACTGCTCCCACTGCTGCCTTGAACTTGGTGAAAACCCGTAGGGCTGTCGCCAGACCAAAGGGCAGGGCTACGAACTGAAGATACTCGTCTTCAATAACGAAACGTGGCAAACGCTGGTGCTCTGGAGCAATCGGCACGTGGGGATAAGCATCCTGATGTCTATTGATGCTAGGAAATCTCCTTGAGATATTGAGGCAATGACGGAGCGGAGGGTTTCACCCGGAACCGTCTGGCCTTCACGTGCTTGGTGAGCAGTTTTAGGTCCAGAACGGAACGGAAAGAGCCATCCTTTTTTGGCACCCCAATCAGATTGGAGGAAAAACCGTGTCTTGTTCCTGAAGAGGAACAGGGATTACCACTCCTTCTCGGGGGGGGGGGGGGGGGGGGGGGAAAGTTCTGAAGAATCGAGCCGGAGGGCGAGAACAGAACTCCATCCTGTACACTGGAGACACAATGTCTCTCACCCACCGGTCTGTGACCTGTGGCAGCTAAATGTCGCCAAGCGTGAGAGTCTGCCACCAACCGCGGATGCGGAGAGAGAGAGTTGAAAGTCATGAGGAGACCGCCTCGGTAGCGGTTCCTCCGGCTGCCTTCCTTGGGCGTGATTGAGCCCGACCGGAATCTGAGCCCCTCTGAGCCTTTTGAGCCCTTTTGGACGAGGACAATTGGGACCTGCCCGAGCCTGGGAAGGACCGAAACCTCGACTGTCCCTCCAGGACAGCATTAATAGGGTAAGTCGCAATGCAGACATTGCGAGGTTAAGGACACCACCTGCGGCACAGATGTACATGTGCTCAAGACCAGCTGCGCAAGACCAGCTGAAAAGCTTAGAGTGCCCATACGGCTGCGAATGCCGGAGCAACCGACCCGCTGATAGCTTCACAGACAGATTTCAACCAGAGGTCCATCTGTCTGTCAATGGCATCTTTAAGTGAAGTCCCATCTCCACTGCAACTATGGATCTAGCCGCAAGCCTGGAGGTTGGGGGATCCACCTTTGGACCCTGGGTCTAGCGCTTGACCCCGTCAGGGGGAAAGGGATAACGTGTATCCTTAATACGTTTGGAGAAACGCTTATCTGGTAAGCGTGGTGTTTCTGAACTGCTTCTCTGAAGTCAGCGTGGCCAGAAAAGTACTCAATATACGCATGAGATACTGAAAAAGGATTTCTCCTGCTGTGAAGCTGACTCCTCCACTGGGGGAGCTGAGGGAGAAATATCCAACATTCCATGGATGGACGCTATAAGATCATTCACTATGGCGTCACCATCCGGTGTATCCGGATTGAGAGCGGTGTCAGGATCAAAACCCTGATCAGCTACGTCTGCCTCATCATACAGAGAGCCCTCCAGTGATGAAGCCAAGTGCCGCACCCAGCGAGCCAGCTTAGGCTGTCTGGGACTGTGTCCGTGTCAGAGCCTTCACCCTGGAATGCCTGAGACCCCCCCCCGGAGCACTGATTATGTTCCAAATGAGGGTGGCCCGGGAGCATTAATCAAGATTGCCCATGGCCTGTCTGGACTGCAAAGTCTCTATCCCAGGACAATCTATCAGCCGAAACTGCAACTCCGTCCCTGTCCCTGGACAGGGTTCACAGGTGGTTCCTTTGGCCACCTCTAGTAGAGACCCCGGCTGACCCAGTGCTACAGGGTAGCATTGCCCACAATGGGGGTCAGTGTAACCTGCCGGTGGAACAGTATCACGTGCAGTAAAAACAGCATAGAACGCCTGTGTTGCATTTTTGCTGCTGAATTCTAGCCATCTAGGAGACTATAGCCAAGAATAGCGACCGTACAGTGCAATGTATAGCATACAAGCATAAGTACAAATGAACACTTCAGCACATGCAATACAAGCAGCATAGAAAGCCTGCGCCTTGGCACCCTTGCTTTTTTGCTGCTGTTGTCCAGCCATCCAGGAGAATATAGCCAAGAGTAGCGACCGTATAGTGCAATGTATAGCATACAAGCATAAGTACAAATGAACACTTCAGCACATGCAATACAAGCAGCATAGAAAGCCTGTGCCTTGGCACCCTTGCTTTTTTGCTGCTGTTGTCCAGCCATCTAGGATAGTATATAGCCAAGAATAGCGACCGTACAGTGCAATGTATAGCATACAAGCATAAGTACAAATGAACACTTCAGCACATGCAGTACAAGCAGCCTAGAAAGCCTGTGCCTTAGCACCCTTGCTTTTTTGCTGCTGTTATCTCGCCATCTAGGAGGGCATATAGCCAAAAATAGCGACCTACAGTGCAGTGTATAGCATACAGGCATAAAATACAAATGGACACTTCGGTATTTAGTGGGGTCAGCACTTCAGGTGCTGCTTACCGCCCGCCTATAACGCGGGTGTGTGGTCGCCAGAGCCCTGTGACTGGTTGCCCAGAGCTTGTCTCCGTTCCCCAGCTCGGACTGCGTGCAGGAATGGCTGCCGGCGTCCTGTGAAGAGGGGCGGGCCGTGGGCGTGCCCCAGACAAGAGCGGGAAACTGGCTTCCCACTGTGTCCAGTGAGGGGGCTGGAGAATGCAAAGCAGACTCCAGCCCTCGGCGCTGACTGTCTGTACAGCGTCCCGCCTCTCCCCTGACTGGCAGGGCTGGGGGCGGGAACGAAACGAAAACTAGGCCGCAAAGCCGGGGACTCGAGTAATAAGCGCGGCCGTACTTGTGCACGGCCAGCGCGGAAGTCCCCGGCGCACCACAAGTCCCAGCCGCGCCACAGTGTAAAAAACACTCAGCAGCGGCCGGCGCGGCAGTTCCCAACACATAAATTCACTCAGCAAAGCTGCAGTGAATAATAGCACGAGCGCTCCGCGCTGTTGCCCCCGGCGCACAAACACTCCCAGCAATGTTGGTGTGTGTGCGCGCTCGCCCGGGGACACAGAGTACCTTAATGTAGCAGGGCCCTGTCCCTGACGATACTCAGCTCCATATCCAGCAGGTTCTCTGGGTCTGTGGATGGAGCCCGGTCTCAGTGCCTGGAGACCGGTAAGATCCCACTTCCCTCAGAGCCCTCAGGGGGATGGGGAAGGAAAACAGCATGTGGGCTCCAGCCTCCGTACCCGCAATGGGTACCTCAACCTTAACAAACACCCGACAAAAGTGGGGTGAGAAGGGAGCATGCTGGGGGCCCCATATGGGCCCACTTTTCTTCCAACCGACATAGTCAGCAGCTGCTGCTGACTAAAAACAGTGGAGCTATGCGTGGATGTCTGACCTCCTTCGCACAAAGCTTGAAAACTGAGCAGCCCGTGATCCCACGGGGGGTGTATACCCAGAAGGGGAGGGGCCTTACACTTTTTAGTGTAATGCTTTGTGTGGCCTCCGGAGGCAGTGCTATACACCCCAATCGTCTGGGTCTCCCAATGGAGCGACGAAGAAAAACCGCTCCACAACCTGACAGGCTCGCGTCCGTGGTGACCACAGCCCAGGTTGGGGGTAGGAAGAATTTCCCTGCGCCAGAGAATTGGGAAGGAGCCACCACTGAAGTGACGTCTTGGTTGCAAGGGAAAGAGAGACTTTCCTGTCGAGGGAAGCCGTACTCCTGTCCCATTTACGGAGAATGTTCCATTGGAGTGGCCGAAGATGGAATTGCGCGAACGGGACTGCCTCTATAGCTGCCACCATCTTCCCCAGGAAGTGCATGAGGCGCCTTAAGGGGTGTGACGGACTCCGAAGAAGGGATTGCACCCCTGCCTGCAGAGAAAGCTGTTTGTCGCTCGGAAGCTTGACTAACGCTTGCTGGGTATGAAACTCCATCCCAAGGTACGTCAGTGATTGGGTCGGTGTCAACTTGGATTTCGGGAAGTTTATGATCCACCCGAACCGCTGGAGAGTCGCCAGAGCGACAGATAGGCTTTGTTGACACGCCACCCGAGACGGGGCCCTGACTAGGAGATCGTCCAAGTAGGGAGTCACCGAGTGGCCCTGAGAATGCAAGACCGCCACAACGGATGTCATGACTTTGGTGAAAACCCGTGGGGCTGTCGCCAAGCCGAAAGGCAATGCCACGAACTGGAGGTGTTCGTCCCCGATGGCGAAACGGAGGAAACGTTGATGCTCGGGTGCGATCGGTACATGGAGATAAGCATCCTTGATGTCGATCGATGCTAGGAAGTCTCCTTGTGACATCGAGCCGATGACCGAGCGGAGGGATTCCATCTGGAACCGTCTGGTTCTCACATGTCTGTTGAGTAGCTTGAGGTCCAGAACGGGACGGAATGACCCGTCCTTTTTTGGCACCACGAACAAGTTGGAGTAAAATCCGCGACCACGTTCCTGAAGGGGAACGGGGATCACAACTCCTTCCATCTTTAGAGCGGCCACTGCCTGAAAAAGTGCGTCGGCCTGAGCGGGGGGCGGAGAGGTTCGGAAGAAACGAGCCGCAGGACGAGAGCTGAACTCTATCCTGTAACCATGAGACAGAATGTCTCTCACCCATCGGTCTTGAACATGTGGCCACCAGGCGTCGCCAAAGCGGGAGAGCCTGCCACCGACCGAGGATGCTGCCAGGGGAGGCCGAGAGTCATGAGGAAGCCGTCTTGGAGGCAGTGCCTCCTGCGGCCTTTTGTGGGCGAGACTTGGATCGCCACGCATAGGAGTTCCTCTGGCCTTTCTCCGGCCTGTTGGACGAAGAGGATTGGGACTTGGCGGAGGGACGAAAGGACCGAAATCTCGGTTGAATTTTTCTCTGTTGAGGTCTCTTAGGTTTGGCCTGGGGTAAGGAGGAATCCTTTCCTTTGGATTCCTTAATAATTTCATCCAATCGTTCGCCAAACAAACGGTCGCCAGAAAACGGCAAATCGGTTAAGAACCTCTTGGAAACCGAGTCTGCCTTCCATTCGCGCAGCCACATGGCCCTGCGGACTGCCACAGAGTTAGCGGATGCTAAAGCCGTACGGCTAGCCGAGTCCAGGACGGCGTTCATGGCGTAGGACGAAAAGGCTGACGCCCGAGAGGTCAAAGACGCAACTTGCGGAGCAGAATTACGTGTGACAGCATTAATCTCAGTCAGACAAGCCGAGATAGCTTGGAGTGCCCACACGGCTGCAAAGGCCGGGGCAAAAGACGTGCCCGTGGCCTCATAGATGGACTTCACCAGGAGCTCTGTCTGTCTGTTGTCAGTGGCATCCTTTAGGGATGAGCCATCTGCAACCGACACCACGGATCTAGCCGCCAATCTGGAGACTGGAGGATCCACCTTGGGACAGTGAGCCCAACCCTTAACGACTTCAGATGGGAAAGGGTAACGCGTGTCAGTGAGGCGTTTAGCAAAGCGCTTGTCCGGGACCGCTCTGGGCTTCTGGACAGCATCCCTGAAGTTAGAGTGATCAAAAAACTTATTGCGTGTACGTTTGGGGAACGGAAACTGGTGTTTCTCCTGCTGAGACGCCGACTCCTCTACAGGAGGGGGCGGGGTAGAGAGATCCAACACCTGGTTGATGGACGAGATAAGATCATTTACTAAGGCGTCCCCCTCAGGTGTATCAAGGTTAAGGGCGACGTCAGGGTCAGAGCCCTGAGCTGCGATGTCCGCCTCGTCCTCCAGAGAGTCCTCAAGCTGGGATACCGAGCAGCGAGAGGAAGTCGGGGAAGAGTCCCAGCGAGCCCGCTTAGCCGGTCTAGGACTGCGGTCCGGGGAGGAGTCCTCCGCCTGAGACTGAGGGGCCAACCTGGGAGCGCGCTGCGGCGCAGACCGAGAGGGGCCTGGAGGCGACGAGCTAACAGGGGCCGGGGCCTGTGAAAGGTCCGGTCTGGACTGCAAAGCCTCTAGCAGCTTAGAAGACCATTTGTCCATAGACTGTGCAATGGATTGAGAAAGTGAGTTAGAGAGTTTCTCAGCAAAACAGGCGAACTCTGTCCCTGCAGCCTGGTCAGGGGGAGCAGGGGGTCTACATGAGCCGAGGGGCCCACCAGTGTCCGAGGCTCCGGCTGAGCAAGCGAAACAGGGGTCGAGCAGTGCTCACAGTGAGGGTAGGTGGAACCCGCAGGTAACATAGCCCCACAAGAGGTACAGGCCGCAAAAAAACCCTGTGCCTTAGCAGCTTTGCTCCTTGTGGACGACATGCTGTTGTCTCCTAGGAGAGAGATCACTGAGGGTATATGGGCAAGGGGTTCACAGCCCGACCGAACAGATATATATATAAATATATATATGTATCTATTCCGGCACCCTAGGGGGACCAGCACCGGGTGACCGGTGTGGCTTACCGACCGCTAACGAGCGGAGTGTGTCCTCCAGATTCCCTGCCTTGGATCCCCCGGAGCTGCAGAGCTGTTCACGGAGAATCCTCCACCGGCAGAATGCCAAAAAATGGCTGCCGGAGCTCTCAGGGGAGGAGTGGAGCCGTGGGCGGCGCCAGTAAAGTGCGGGAATCTGGGATCCCCACAGTAATCAGTGAGGGGGGAGGAAAACATGCAGGATGCTCCAGCCCTCACATCCGACGTCAGGTCGGTAATCCCGCCCTTACCCCCGACAGGCAGGCCCGGGGGCGGGATTTTTGCGACTAGGCCGCGATGAAGCCGGGGACTAAATTTGAGACCGCGCCCGACAAGCAGGCACGGTCGGCGCGGAAGTCCACCGGCCTCCTCAATTCAGCAGCTGCCGCGGTTTCCGGGAAGAAAGGTGCGCTCCCTGCACAGTCCCCTATGGGGACACAGAGTACTTTGAGTTGCAGGGCCCGGTCCCTGAGGTTGAAGAGGCTCCGGTCCGGCAGGTTCCCACAGGGGCTGCGGATGGAGCACGGTCCCAGTAAATGGATGACCGCTCAGGATCCCACTTCTCCCAGAGCCGCATAAGGGATGGTGAAGGAGACGGCATGTGGCTCCAGCCTCTGTACCCGCAATGGGTACTTCAACCTTAACAACACCGCCGACGTAGTGGGGTGAGAAGGGAACATGCCGGGGGCCCCTCTTTTCTTCCAACCGACATAACTAAGTATGAGAATGCATGAGTGGATGTGTGCCTCCTTCCACACAAAGCATAAAACTGAGGAGCCCGTGAGGGACTGAGGGGTTACACTTTTTAAAGTGTAATACTTTGTGTGGCCTCCGGAGGCAGAAGCTATACACCCAATTGTCTGGGTCTCCCAATGGAGCGACAAAGAAAAAAGAGAATTTTGTTACTTACCGTAAATTCTTTTTCTTATAGTTCCGTCATGGGAGACCCAAACCATGGGGTGTATGCTACTGCCCCCGGAGGACACACAAAGTTACTACACTCAAAAACGTGTAGCTCCTCCCTCCTAGCATATACACCCCCTGCTAGCCAGATCTAGCCAGTTTAGTGCAAAAGCTGAAGGAGGACATCCACCCACAAGAAGAGAGAGTAAAATCCGGAAGAACCGGAACCTCTGTCTACAACAATAACAGCCGGTGAAGACACACGGAACAAGAAACCTGCCAATAGGCAATAGGGAGGGTGCTGGGTCTCCCATGACGGAACTATAAGAAAAAGAATTTACGGTAAGTAACAAAATTCTCTTTTTCTTTATCGTTCCTATGGGAGACCCAAACCATGGGACGTTCAAAAGCAGTCCATGGGTGGGAATAAACAGACAACTGAGAAGCAGGCAAACCTAACTTCACAAATGGGCGACAGACGCCGGAAAAATGCGTCTGCCGAAGCCCACGTCTGCCAAAGCATGAGCATGCCTTGGGTAGTGCTTCGAAAAAGTATGCAGACTAATTCGAGCTGCAGACTGACAGACCTACTGAGCCGTAACCTGGTGCCTGAAAGCCCAAAAAAAAGGCGCCGACAGGTCTGACCAAATGTGCTCTGATCCCCGGCGGGGAAGGCACTTGAGTACACTTGTAGGTCTCGGAAATGGCCGACCTAAGCCAACGATCAGGGTCGGCTTAGATGCCGAGAGACCGCTACGCTGACGAACAGTCAGCACCAGAGAGGTGCACCGCCTAATAACGGCGGTGCGAGACACATAGATCCGGAGCGCCCGCACCAGATCCAGGATATGCAACGCTTCCTCAAGCGATGAACAGGAGCCGGACAAAAGGAAGGCAGGAAAATTGCCCCGGATAAGGTGGAAGCAGTAACCGCCTTAGGGAAAAAAGTCCGGAGTCGGATGAAGACCACCTTGTCTTGATGCAAAAGACCAAAAAAGGGGGTGACTCCGAGAGAGTGCAGCCAGAACTCTCTGGCGGGAAATTATAGCCACTAGAAAGACTACTTTCTGTGAAAGATACAACAAAGAAACCTCCCCAAAAGGCGCAAAGGGGGGTTTCCGGGAACCGGGAGGACCGGATTAAGGTCCCAGGTCTCCATAGGCCGCCGGAAGGCGGAATGATGTGAGATGCGCCCTTAAAGGAGCGCACCGGAGCCAGCCGGACGATACGCCGCTGGCACATACTGACAGAGCCGAGACCTGTCCCTTAATGAGGGATAGTCCTAGCTGTAGACCGGACTGTGGAAGGGACAGGAGGGTCGGCAAGGCCAAAAAAGGTCAAAGGACAAAGGACACTTTGGAGCTCGAGTCATAGTGGAGATGACTTCAGGAAGGATATCAGAAGTCGCCAAGATCCAGGACTCAAGAGCTACGCCGTCAATCTGAGAATCCAGAATTCTGACGGGAAAAAACGGACCTCTTGAGAAAAGGTCTGAACAGTCCGGAAGATGCCAAGGCAACCCAACGGACAGAAGGAGCAGGACAGAGAACCAAGCCTGCTTGGGTCAGTCTGGAAGAATGACCCGACGGCCCCCTTTACCGATCTTGCGCAGGACTCTGGACAAGAGGTAGAGGGTGAAATTCGTAAAGAGACAAAGCTGGGATCAAACATGAACCAGTGTGTCTACCGCAAAACCTGAGGATTGTGGACCACGGTAGGACAGCTGAAATAGCCTGCCTCGTAGTTTTCACATCTAGGATGTGGACTGCGGATACGGTGGACTAGGAGTCCCTTGTCCACTGAAGGATGTTGAGCCGCCATGATTGCCAGGCGGCTGAGTGTCCCGCCCTGGAAGCTGATGTAGGAAAACGCTGTCACGTTGTCCGACTGGACTCGAATGTGCCTAGCCGCCCACAGATGGTGAAGGCTTAGAGAGCAAGAAATACAGCTCTGATTTCCAGCACATTGATCCAGAGGGCTGATTCGGACAGAGTCCAAGCGCCCTGCGCTCCACGGTGGAGATATACTGCTCCCAAGGCGGATAGGCTAGCATCCTGGTGAGGATCACCCGGGACGGGCCAGAAAAGGAGCGCCCCTGAGACAGAGTGGCCGAAGCCACCACTGAAACGAGCCCCTGGTCAGTGGCGAAGCCACCACCCCGTGGGAGGAGTGAGTTCGCTTGTACAGCGGAAAACATCCAGTCTCAGAGGACGCAGGAAAAACTGGGCAAGGAACCGCTTCCATTGACGCCCAGAGAACCTCTGGTTCGAAGTCAGAGTGGACTTGGACAGAAAGACAAGCCACCCGAATAGGTCAGAGTGGCGAGAGTGAGCGAAGCACTCTGCTAAGAGTCAGCACTGGATGAAGCCCCGACAAGAAGGCCGTCCAGGGCAAAAGATCACTGACAAACCCTAGGGGGGCAGGACCCTAATCACAGCTGCCCCAATGAGAATACTCGAGGGGCCTTGGCTAACCCCAAGGGAAGAGCCACGAATTGGACCACTCCGATTGTCAAAACGTAGTCAACGCTGGTGTGAAACTGCGATTGACTCCTGCCGATAGGCATCTCTGATGCCGATGGCTGCTAGGGAATCTCCTTGGGGTCTTGATTGATCCGGTGAAAAAAACACACGGAACAAAACCAAGACTCAATGTGAAAACGCCACACCTGGCTATGCTTGAAAAGCTAAAGATCCAGGTCGGAAGGCACCGCCCTCTTCGGGGACTAGGAATAGATTTAAGCAAAAATCTCAGAACCGTTCCCAGTCGGGAACCGGTACAATTACTCCATTGGCCTGCCAGAAATGCCACGGCCTGTTAGAAGGCGGCGGCCTTGGAGCCGGGAGGAGTTGACAGAGAAAATCTGTTTGGCGGGTGGACAGAAGTCCATCCTGTAGCCAAGGGAGATATAATCTCGCCCCCACTGAACGGAGACGTGTTAGAACCCTACGTCGCCAAGTGGAGAGAGCCTGCCACCGACCAAGGAGGTTGTTGGCGTGGCTAAATAGCTCGGAGGAAGCTGACTCAGTGACAGCATCTCCTGCGGCCTTCCGAAGACGCAGCTTCGAGCCATTTGGTTCTATGAACCTAGGCTGAGCTAGAGGACGATCAGATGGAGGAACAGAAACCACCGAAACCTCAACTGATTCCTGTCCTGGACAGGTTCCCTGGTTTAGGTTTGTGGCAAGGAAGAACACTCCCCGCCAAGAGCTTCCTTAATTTCACCCAGTTGGTTCCGAGGAAACTGGTCCCACCAAGGGGGAGCCCAGCAGGGAACCCCCATAGAGGCATCTGCCTTCCAATTCCGAAGCCACAGGAGCCTGCGGATAGCGAGGAAGGTAGCCCAGATCACCGCCGTGCGGCGTCCAGCATGGCAGACCTGGTATAGGATGAAAAGACTGAAGTCTGGAAGTTCAGGCAACCGTTTTGGGCATAGAGTCCCTGTGAGAGAATGCATCTCCTCCAGAGAAGCAGAGAAGGTACAAAAAAACCGCACTGCTGTAAGCTGAGGAGAACGAAGCTCCTGCCGTCCCCATACCGACTTGGCCCAAAGGACAACCGGGCGGACCGCAGAACCTTAAGTGAGGAGCCATCAGCCACTGACACAACGGCCCGGGCTGAGCCACCTGAGGTGAATGAGCCCACTTCTTGACCACCATTGGTGGACAGGGGAAATCCAGTCCTCAGAATCACGCTTCATGGGAAGCGACTGTCAGAGCGGACCCTGGGCTAGTCACAGGGGCCTGAAAACTGGAGTGGTTAAGGAACACACGTTGTGTTCACCTAGATAAAGGTAACACCGGCGGATTGAGGTCCAGTACAAAATTAATGTACCGTAGGATCCATATAGAGGTGCCGTCAGCCACTGATACAACTATCCGGGCTGAAAGTCTAGACACCGGAGTGGCTACCCTTGGCGAATGAGTACACTCCTTGACCACCTCTGATGGGAGGGGGGAGACAGGCAGCAGAACTCCGCTGTGGGGTCTGCAGGATAGGCTGTGGGCTTGGACGCAGCGGGCTGAAAACTGGAGTGGTTAAAGAACAGAACAGAGCCTTTCTGCCAGCGGGGAATACTGCCCTGATCAGGCGGATGGAGGTCCAGTACAAGAATAATGGACGCAATCCAATCATTCGCATCTGCGTCACCTACGGACGGATCAATGTACATCAAGTAGCGTCCGAGCCCGTGGTAGAGACATCCTTGTCCAGCGAGTCAGCTCGTAATCGGAGCTGCGGGACGGGGAGGACAGGGGACCCTGCGTCTCCCTGTCAGGAGGACGGGGTCTGAGCCCAGAAGGAGAGTCCCTTGTGAGCTTTGCTGAGCGAAGCAGAAAACGCCCTGAGAAGGGGGCTGCATGCTCAGCAGATGCCGGGACAGCCGACCCCTGGAAATAGGATTCCCACGGGGGTCAGCCACCGAAACCGGAGCAGCTGGAGGGACCATTAATGAGCTCCCAAGCTGAGGGGCCACAGTGGTTATGAGCTCGGTATAGCCGTACGAGACTACCTGCAGTGGATAATAAAAAACAGCCTGCAGCCTCGCTCTGTGAGACATGCTGCAGAGGTGGGGGCTCTGTCTAGAATGGCTAGAATACCCAAGACAGGGGTTCAGCCTGGGGAGACTCCCGGCTGAGGCATCTTGACCACTATCCACCACATAAGAACCGTTACAGTGTGTCGGTTCAGGCAATATGAGGTTACATGCAGAACATGTAGTGTACAGCCTTGGAGCTTTGCTGCTAGAGTGAGACATGCTGCTGAGGAGGAGGTTCTATGATAAAGAATTAACTCCTTCAGAATGCCCTGAGAGTGAATAAAAGTGCACAACCAGAGGTTGTGACTTATCAGGCCGCTATTATGAGTGCCATCCGAATTCCAAGCCTGGACCCCCAGCCAGTATTCACTCCCTCTGCACTGCAGAGCAGCCAGCGCCGACCAGAGTACTAAGACGCTGAGAAAATGGCGCCAGAGTGAGGGGGGGGGCGGGGGTTAACCCAGGAGCGGGAATCGGAGGGCGAAGGAGATGTACAGGGGAGGGAATCATCTCCTCAAAAAGGAGTGTCCTCCCCTGTGCAGAGCGGCCGGCGGGCGGCTCTGCAGTGTCCCCCTGCATGACTGACATGCAGGGGAACGAAACAAAACTAGGCCGCGGCTGAAGCCGGGGCCTAGAGTTATGCATGCGGCCGAGAATCAGGCATCATCGGAGCGGTTCCCAGTAAAAACCGTGGAACCGGCCGGAACACAGTAAAAAAGCAGCAATATCAAGCAATCACTGTCCCCCCCAATAAAAGTGCCCCACATTGCAGAAGGACCCTCTGAATAACGTCTCTATACTTAGCTTTGAGACGCAGGGCCCAGTCCCTGGTGGGGTGGGGGTTCAGTGCTCCTTCCAGCAGGGTCCTGCACAAGGGCTGCGGATGGAGGCCGGTCTCCTGCAAGGCAGTGAGAACCGTGTTGGCTCCAACTTCAAGCCAGAGCCCCTAAGGGATGGTGAAGGAGCGCGGCATGAAGGGCTCCTGCCCTGAAGTCAACCTTAACAGCACCGCCGCCAGGGGGGTGAGAAGGGACATGCCGGGAGTCCAGTGGACCCGCTTTTCTTCCAAATCTTTAGAAAAAATGAAAAATCAAAAGAGAATGCATGTGTGTGTGTGATCCTCCTGACACAAAGCAAGAAACTGGCTAGATCTGGCTAGCAGGGGGTGTATATGCTAGGAGGGAGGAGCTACACGTTTTTGAGTGTAGTAACTTTGTGTGTCCTCCGGGGGCAGTAGCATACACCCCATGGTTTGGGTCTCCCATAGGAACGATAAAGAAATATAATAAACAAAGAAGAAAAAAAAAAAAATATGGTGGGAAGGGACTCCCCTTTCCTCCTCCAGCCCTGCACAACAATGATGGACAGAAAAACTTCTATAAGTGTACCACAGCTGCGGCTGCACTGAGTCCTGGGAGCTCTCCCCTCCCCCTGCCACAGGTGGAATGCTATGCAGGTGTCTGCAATCACAGCCCATGTGCATCCAGTCAGTGTGACCTTTGCTCCAATTTCCTGTCAGGGAGCCAGTGTGCAGATTCTGACGCCTGCTGGCAGAATTTGTATCAACTCAGACCCTGCCAGAGGGAGTGAGGAAGTTTTCATCTGCTCTGCTCTGGAAAACTCGGAATGATCTCACCTCAGCTCCTGTGGAGATGGCAGTCTGCTGCCTGCTGTGCCCCGTCACAGAACGTGTATCAACTCAGAGCCTGCCAGAGGGAGTGAGGAAGTTTTCATCTGCTCTGGAAAAATCGGAATTCTCACCTCAGCTCCTGTGGAGATGGCAGTCTGCTCACACTTGGTGCAGAACTTTTTCAACTGAGAGCCTGCAAGAGGGGCTGAGGAAGTTTTCATCTGCTCTGGGCTCTGGAAAATCAGTGCCATGAGACCTGTCGTCCAGTGAGTAACAGCCCCGGATCCAGCGTCGCTGGAGGGGGTACCGGGAGGCGATACTCCGCGTTCCCGCCTGTTGATGGTTTTGGGAAATCGGTCCCCGAAGGAACCGTTGCCCTCTAAAAACAAAAAATTCTTGCTTCAGTAGTCTGCAGAGATGTGCCTCCTATAGACACTAAGCTAAAACTGAAGTAGCCTGGCTGAGCCAGGGGGTGTATACTGCAGGGGAGGAGCTAACATCTTTGCATCTACTTAGTGTCCTCCTATGGATAAGCAGCATAACACCTATGGTCCTGTGTCCCCCAATGAGACGTCAGAGAAAAGTATTATAATTAGACAAAGAAGGGAATTTTGTTTACTTACCGTAAATTCCTTTTCTTCTAGCTCCTATTGGGAGACCCAGACAATTGGGTGTATAGCTTCTGCCTCCGGAGGCCACACAAAGTATTACACTTTAAAAAGTGTAACCCCTCCCCTCTGCCTATACACCCTCCCGTGGATCACGGGCTCTTCAGTTTTGGTGCAAAAGCAGGAAGGAGAAAACTTATAAATTGGTCTAGGGTAAATGCAATCCGAAGGATGTTAGGAGAACTGAAAACCATGAACCAAAAGAACAATTCAACATGAACAACATGTGTACACAAAAGAACAACCAGCCCGAAGGGAACAGGGGCGGGTGCTGGGTCTCCCAATAGGAGCTAGAAGAAAAGGAATTTACGGTAAGTAAACAAAATTCCCTTCTTCTTTGTCGCTCCATTGGGAGACCCAGACAATTGGGACGTCCAAGAGCAGTCCCTGGGTGGGTAAAAGAATACCTCAATAAACAAGAGCCGAAAAAAAACGGCCCCCTCTTACAGGTGGGCAACCGCCGCCTGAAGGACTCGCCTACCTAGACTGGCGTCTGCCGAAGCATAGGTATGCACTTGATAGTGTTTCGTGAAAGTGTTTCGTGAAAGTGTGCAGACTCGACCACGTAGCTGCCTGACACACCTGCTGAGCCGTAGCCCGATGCCGCAATGCCCAGGACGCACCCATGGCTCTGGTAGAATGGGCTTTCAGCCCCGAAGGAAGCGGAAGCCCAGAAGAACGGTAGGCTTCGAGAATCGGTTCCTTGATCCACCGAGCCAAGGTTGACTTGGAAGCCTGCGAACCCTTACGCTGGCCAGCGACAAGGACAAAGAGCGCATCTGAACGACGCAGGGGCGCCGTGCGAGACACGTAGAGCCGGAGTGCTCTCACCAGATCCAAAGAGTGCAAATCCTTTTCACATTGGTGAATTGGATTAGGGCAAAATGAAGGCAAGGAGATATCCTGATTGAGATGAAAAGGGGATACCACCTTAGGGAGAAATTCCGGGACCGGACGCAGAACCACCTTATCCTGGTGAAACACCAGGAAGGGGGCTTTGCATGACAGCGCTGAAAGCTCAGACACTCTCCGGAGAGATGTGACTGCCACTAGAAAGGCCACCTTCTGCGAAAGACGTGATAGAGAGACATCCCGCAGCGGCTCGAAAGGCGATTTCTGAAGAGCCGTTAGCACCCTGTTAAGATCCCAGGGTTCCAGCGGACGCTTGTAAGGTGGGACTATGTGGCAAACTCCCTGCAGGAACGTGTGGACCTGCGGAAGCCTGGCTAGGCGCTTTTGAAAAAATACAGAGAGCGCCGATACTTGGCCCTTGAGAGAGCCGAGTGACAAACCCTTGTCCATTCCGGATTGAAGGAATGAAAGAATTGTGGGTAAGGCAAACGGCCATGGAGGAAAACCGTTATCAGAGCACCAGGATAAGAAGATTTGCCAAGACCTGTAATAGATCTTGGCGGACGTTGGCTTCCTGGCCTGTCTCATGGTGGCAATGACATCCTGAGATAACCCTGAAGACGCTAGGAGCCAGGACTCAATGGCCACACAGTCAGGTTGAGGGCCACAGAATTCAGATGGAAAAACGGGCCTTGTGACAGCAAGTCTGGGCGGTCTGGAAGCGCCCACGGTTGACCCACCGTGAGATGCCACAGATCCGGGTACCACGACCGCCTCGGCCAGTCTGGAGCGATGAGAATGGTGCGACGGCAGTCGGACCTGATCTTGCGTAACACTCTGGGCAGCATCGCCAGAGGAGGAAACACATAAGGCAGTCGAAACTGCGACCAATCCTGAACTAACGCGTCCGCCGCCAGAGCTCTGTGATCCTGAGACCGTGCCATGAATGCCGGGACTTTGTTGTTGTGCCGTGACGCCATGAGATCGACGTCCGGCGTTCCCCAGCGGCGACAGATCTCTCGAAACACTTCTGGGTGCAGAGACCATTCCCCCGCATCCATGCCCTGACGACTGAGAAAATCTGCTTCCCAGTTTTCTACACCTGGGATGTGAACTGCGGAGATGGTGGAGGCTGTGACTTCCACCCACTGCAGAATCCGCCGGACTTCCTGGAAGGCTTGACGACTGCGAGTGCCGCCTTGGTGGTTGATGTATGCGACGGCAGTGGCGTTGTCCGACTGGATACGGATCTGCCTGCCCTCCAGCCACCGACGGAAAGCCAATAGGGCTAGATACACTGCCCTTATCTCCAGAATATTGATCTGAAGGGATGACTCTATCGGAGTCCAGGTTCCCTGAGCCCTGTGGTGGAGAAAAACCGCTCCCCACCCTGACAGGCTCGCGTCCGTGGTGACCACAGCCCAGGTTGGGGGTAGGAAGGATTTTCCCTGCGATAGAGAATTGGGAAGGAGCCACCACTGAAGTGACGTCTTGGTTGCAAGGGAAAGAGAGACGTTCCTGTCGAGGGAAGCCAACCTCCTGTCTCATTTGCGGAGAATGTCCCATTGGAGTGGCCGTAGATGGAATTGCGCGAACGGCACTGCCTCCATAGCTGCCACCATCTTCCCCAGGAAGTGCATGAGGCGCCTTAAGGGGTGTGACTGACTCCGAAGAAGTGATTGCACCCCTGCCTGCAGAGAAAGCTGTTTGTCCCGCGGTAGCTTGACTACCGCTGGCTGTGTATGAAACTCCATCCCGAGGTAAGTCAGTGATTGGGTCGGTGTCCACTTGGATTTCGGGAAGTTTATGATCCACCCGAACTGCTGGAGAGTCGCCAGAGCGACGGTAAGGCTTTGTTGACACGCCACCCGAGAAGGGGCCCTGACTAGGAGATCGTCTAAGTAGGGGATCACCGAGTGGCCCTGAGAGTGCAGGACCGCCACGACGGGTGCCATGACTTTGGTGAAAACCCGTGGGGCTGTCGCCAGGCCGAATGGCAATGCCACGAACTGAAGGTGTTCGTCCCCGATGGCGAAACGCAAGAAACGTTGATGTTCGGGTGCGATCGGTACATGGAGATAAGCATCCTTGATGTCGATCGATGCTAGGAAGTCTCCTTGTGATATCGAGGCGATGACCGAGCGGAGAGATTCCATCCGAAACCGTCTGGTTCTCACATGTCTGTTGAGTAGCTTGAGGTCCAGAACGGGACGGAATGATCCGTCCTTTTTTGGCACCACGAACAAGTTGGAGTAAAAGCCGCGACCACGTTCCTGAAGGGGAAAGGGGATCACAACTCCTTCTGTCTTCAGAGCATCCACTGCCTGAAAAAGTGCGTCGGCCTGAGCGGGGGGCGGAGAGGTTCTGAAGAAACGAGCCGCAGGACGAGAGCTGAACTCTATCCTGTAACCGTGAGACAGAATGTCTCTCACCCATCGGTCTTGAACATGTGGCCACCAGGCGTCGCCAAAGCGGGAGAGCCTGCCACCGACCGAGGATGTGGCTAGGGGAGGCCGAGAGTCATGAGGAGGCCGTCTTGGAGGCAGTGCCTCCTGCGGCCTTTTGTGGGCGAGACTTGGATCGCCACGCATAGGAGTTCCTCTGGCCTTTCTCCGGCCTGTTGGACGAAGAGGATTGGGACTTGGCGGAGGGACGAAAGGACCGAAACCTCGATTGTATTTTTCGTTGCTGAGGTCTCTTAGGTTTGGACTGGGGTAAAGAGGAGTCCTTTCCCTTGGATTCCTTAATAACCTCATCCAATCGTTCGCCAAACAAACGGTCGCCAGCAAACGGCAAACCGGTTAAGAACCTCTTGGAGGCCGAGTCTGCCTTCCATTCGCGCAGCCACATGGCCCTGCGGACTGCTACAGAGTTAGCGGATGCTACAGCTGTACGGCTAGCAGAGTCCAGGACTGCGTTCATGGCGTAGGATGAAAAGGCTGACGCCTGAGAGGTCAAAGACGCAACTTGCGGAGCAGAATTACGTGTGACAGCATTAATCTCAGCCAGACAAGCCGAGATAGCTTGGAGTGCCCACACGGCTGCAAAGGCCGGGGCAAAAGACGCGCCCGTGGCCTCATAGATGGACTTCACCAGGAGCTCTATCTGCCTGTCAGTGGCATCCTTTAGCGATGAGCCATCTGCAACCGATACCACGGATCTAGCCGCCAATCTTGAGACTGGAGGATCCACCTTGGGACAGTGAGCCCAACCCTTAACGACTTCAGATGGGAAGGGGTAACGCGTGTCAGTGAGGCGCTTAGTAAAGCGCTTGTCCGGGACCGCTCTGGGCTTCTGGACAGCGTCTCTGAAGTTAGAGTGATCGAAAAACGCACTGCGTGTACGTTTGGGGAACAGAAACTGGTGTTTCTCCTGCTGAGACGCCGACTCCTCTACAGTAGGAGGCGGGGGAGAGAGATCCAACACCTGGTTGATGGACGAGATAAGATCATTCACTAAGGCGTCCCCTTCAGGTGTATCAAGGTTAAGGGCGACGTCAGGGTCAGAGCCCTGAGCTGCGACGTCCGCCTCGTCCTCCAGAGAGTCCTCAAGCTGGGAACCCGAGCAGCGTGAAGAAGTCGGGGAAGATTCCCAGCGAGCCCGCTTAGCCGGTCTAGGACTGTGGTCCGGGCAGGAGTCCTCCACCTGAGACCTAGGGACCAACCTGGGAGCGCGCTGCGGCGCGGACCGAGAGGGGCCTGGAGGCGACGAGCCAACAGGGGCCGGGGCCTGTGAAAGGACCGGTCTGGACTGCAAAGCTTCTAGCAGCTTGGCAGACCATTTGTCCATAGACTGAGCCATGGATTGTGAAAGTGACTCAGAGAGTTTCTCAGCAAAAGAGGCGAACTCTGTCCCTGCTGCCTGGACAGGGGGAGCAGGGGGGTCTACATGAGCCGAGGGGCCCACTAGTGACCGAGGCTCCGGCTGAGCAAGCGAAACAGGGGTCGAGCATTGCTCACAGTGAGGGTAGGTGGAACCCGCAGGTAACATAGCCCCACAAGAGGTACAGGCCGCAAAAAAAACCCTGTGCCTTAACAGCTTTGCTCTTTGTGGACGACATGCTGTTGTCTCCTAGGAGAGTGATCACTGAGGGTATATGGGAAACAAGGGGTATACAGCCAGCCCGACCGAACAGAGATATATATATATATATATATATATATATATATATATATATATATATATATATATATATATATATATATATATATATATATATATATATATATATATATATATATATATATATATATATATATATATATATATATATATATATATATACATACACACGTATCTATTCCGGCACCCTAGGGGGACCAACACCGGGTGACCGGTGTGGCTTACCGACCGCTAACAAGCGGAGTGTGTCCTCCAGATTCCCTGCCTTAGGTCCCCCGGAGCTGCAGAGCTGTTCACTGAGAATCCTCCACCGGCAGAATGCCAAAAAATGGCTGCCGGAGCTCTCAGGGGAGGAGTGGAGCCGTGGGCGGCGCCAGGAAAGTGCGGGAATCTGGGGTCCCCACAGTGATCAGTGAGGGGGGAGGAAAACATGCAGGATGCTCCAGCCCTCACATCCGACGTCAGGTCGGTAATCCCGCCCTTACCCCTGACTGGCAGGCCCGGGGGCGGGATTTTTACGACTAGGCCGCGATGAAGCCGGGGACTAAATTTGAGACCGCGCCCGACAAGCAGGCACGGTCGGCGCGGAAGTCCACCGGCCTTCTCAATTCAGCAGCTGCCGCGGTTTCCGGGAAGAAGGTGCGCTCCTGCACAGTCCCCAATGGGGACACAGAGTACCTTTGAGTTGCAGGGCCCGGTCCCTGAGGTTGAATAGGCTCCGGTCCGGCAGGTTCCCACAGGGGCTGCGGAGGGAGCACGGTCCCAGTAAATGGATGACCGCTTAGGATCCCACTTCTCCCAGAGCCGCTAAGGGATGGTGAAGGAGACGGCATGTGGCTCCAGCCTTTGCACCCGCAATGGGTACTTCAACCTTAACAACACCGCCGACGTAGTGGGGTGAGAAGGGAACATGCCGGGGGCCCCGCGGGGGCCCTCTTTTCTTCCAACCGACATAACTAATATGAGAATGCATGAGTGGATGTGTGCCTCCTTCCACACAAAGCATAAAACTGAGGAGCCTGTGATCCACGGGAGGGTGTATAGGCAGAGGGGAGGGGTTACACTTTTTAAAGTGTAATACTTTGTGTGGCCTCCGGAGGCAGAAGCTATACACCCAATTGTCTGGGTCTCCCAATGGAGCGACAAAGAAGAAAAACTTTTCACAGCAAATTGGACCATTCTTAATTATTGCAAACTCTTGTGTCAGAAACAGTTGATTAAGCTGTGTACAATGAAGAACTTGATGAAGGTTATATGTAATTAGCCAAACTACTTTCTAATTTATAACGTCTTCTTAGGTTTGGTTCACATCAACCACCTTCTGCACTGGGAAAGCTCCCTGAACTGACTGACTGAGAAAAGTATTTTTTGTTTCCGCTAGGAACATAAGTGCAAAAGACCGCACTACAGACTCGCTTTCCTATACCGCGGATCACCATAATAACACAAAAACATATACTGATCAGTAAATTATTATGGATGAGGTATGCCACTGTACACAGGGGTATAGATTGTAGCCTCCCATCCGAGGTACATAAGGAAGACCCAAAAGATTGAAACTAGTCCAACGGAGAAAGAACTAGGTCATAAAATGTTATCTGGAGAAAAACAAAAAAACAAAACCTCCCATCCCACAAGGAACATTACAAGTAAACTCAAGTAAACCCATTATTACCATCTTGGTAAAATCCTAATTTGTTTATAAACCAGGACATCAAGTTGTGCAGTGTATAAATACCTTTGTCCTTTTTCTTCAGCTTCTTGTTACGGGTTCCTTGCCTCAGGTAGGACAAGATCTGGGTCAGCTTGCTGATGACAATATCATTTGTTGTGAGAGTTGTTTGTGCCTGAAAAGTAGAAGTTGGTGTAAAACGGAAGTCGAAAGGATGACGAATAAAAGTGTATCCATCAGACAAGGGGTACTTTGCACGTTGCGACATCGCTACTGCGATATCGTCGGGGTCAAATCGAAAGTGACGCACATCCGGCGCCGGTAACGATGTCACAACGTGTAAAGCCTAGATGCACCAATAAACGATCGCAAAAGCGTCGTAAATCTGTCGTAAATCTGTGTAGTGTCGGTCATTTTCATAATTTCGCTGCAGCGACAGGTACGATGTTGTTCCTTGTTCCTGCGGCAGCACACATCGCTGTGTATGAAGCCGCAGGAGCGAAGAACATCTTACCTGCCTCCACCGGCTATGTGGAAGGAAGGAGATGGGCGGGATGTTTACGTCCCACTCATCTCCACCCCTCCGCTTCTATTGGCCACCTGCCGTGTGACGTCGCACGACCCGCCCCCTTAGGAAGGAGGCGGGTCGCCGGCCAGAGCGACGTCGCACGGCAGGTAAGTGTATGTGAAGCTGCTGTAGCAATAATTTTCGCTACGGCAGCTACCACAAGATATCGCATGTGCGACGGGGGCGGGTACTATCGCGCTCGGCATCGCTATCATCGGCTAGCGATGTCGCAACGTGCAAAGTACCCCTAAGTTACATGTAAGGCTATGTGCCCACGGGAGAACGTACCTGCAGATTTTGCTGTGGAAAACCAGCGGATTTTCTAGATTTTCCAGATAAATCCACAGGTTTACGTAAGTACAGACACTCCCCATGTTATCCTATGGAATTTGGGAAGTGCTGTATCAATGCTGCAGTATTTGCAACTGCGGAATATGCTGCGAATTTCCCGCAGCTGCACGTAACTGCATGTCAATTATTCATGCGGAATTATCTGCGGAATTCCCGCTCTTCCACTATGGAGATACAGGGCGGGAAATCCACAGGAATTCCGCACTCTTTCCACAGGTTTACCACAAGAATTCCGCGGAAATACCACATTAATGGCTAGCTGCGGATTCCGGGGAGTTGCCGTGTGAACCTGCGGAAATACCTGCAGAAAAGTCCGCAGGCACGCTCTCCCGTGGGCACATGGCCTTAATCTGATGCCCTGATTTCAAGCAGAACCTATCATTTCCATTTTTTTTTTAATTGAAAGGTACTTCCTATACAACAGTCGATTAATGGGGGTGTTGATCCTTAATCCTGAGACCTCCAACAATCACTACAAATTCAGCTTTGTCAAGTGCAGCTCAAAAGGCAGAAGTTGCACATGTTCTACTCATTTAGAGAACCTTCCCTTAAGGAACAAGCTACAGGGGGGTCATGAGATTATATATATATATCATTTACCTCCATGGTTGGACAGTCGGCTTTGCTTCGGATAAGTGTGGTGGGAATGTCAGTGTCTGCATACTCATCATCTAGATCTACCACATAGGCCATCCGTCCGGGCAGGAACAGCTCGTTGCGCTCATATGCTTTGCCTTTAAAAAGCATACGGTACACATTCCGTCCTATTGAAAATAATAAGACACATCTTAGATAGATATTCCGATATTTCTTTCATTATAAGTTCAATTCAAGATCAAGCACAATTTGTGAAGTGCAGACTTACCAAGTCGAGTCTTAAATTCAATCTTATTTTCTGGATCTTCATCTTTTCTGTTAAAGATTATTAACAATAAGTTAATTTTTAATAACGGCACATTGAAGAAAATCAGCTGCTTGTATGCACAGTCATATTAAAAGTAAGTAACCATACATGTTTTGGTATTTCTTCCCCTGTTCAGATCCCCCCGCCCCCACAAGTGATCCCAAGTAACACATTCATAGAAATCATCCGAGGTTACCCATATAGCCAAAAACAGATAATAGTATCGCCATCAATACTGCTACTATTCACAAAGTTTGTACTGAAGCACAAGAGAAAAGTTGAACAAAACCTAAGGAAAAAAATAAAATAACACACGATACTCACTTTGTTTCTTTCTGGGGCTTTTCGATAAGATCTTCTTCTTCCTTTTCTTTGCTGGCAATTTCAGCCCGGACCTATCAATGTAGAAAAGGAATCAGCAGTTATATTAACGAACTCATAGATCAGGAAATATAGAAATCAGCTGCTAAAGATTCATGTAACACAAGAAAGATGTTTTCTAACTGTGAGGAGATAGGGATATATTCTGATCTATTAAGCCATATTCCTATAGCCGCCATCTTGTCAGGGTACGACCATATCTCTTGTGTGTGACTGGGCCTAAAGGCCTAAGGAAGCTTCAATCAGTATGCTAATTAACTTGAGGAAATTGTCTGTTAGCTAGGGGTGTGACAAAAGGCAAACTCCTATGAAATGGAAATTAGATGAGCTGTTTAGGCCTAGGAACAGTAGGTGGAAGGAAGACCCCCCCCCCCCCCGTGACGCTGCAGAAGAAGTGACCACCTAATTAGAGGCATCCTGTACACCTTAGACAGAGGGGCATCAGGAGAAGGGAATTTTGTTTACTTACCGTAAATTCCTTTTCTTCTAGCTCCTATTGGGAGACCCAGACAATTGGGTGTATAGCTACTGCCTCCGGAGGCCACACAAAGTATTACACTTTAAAAAGTGTAACCCCTCCCCTCTGCCTATACACCCTCCCGTGCATCACGGGCCCATCAGTTTTGGTGCCAAAGCAGGAAGGAGGAACTTATAAATTGGTCTAAGGTAAAATCAATCCGAAGGATGTTCGGAGAACTGAAACCATGAACCAAAAGAACAATTCAACATGAACAACATGTGTACACAAAAGAACAACAGCCCGAAGGGAACAGGGGCGGGTGCTGGGTCTCCCAATAGGAGCTAGAAGAAAAGGAATTTACGGTAAGTAAACAAAATTCCCTTCTTCTTTGTCGCTCCATTGGGAGACCCAGACAATTGGGACGTCCAAAAGCAGTCCCTGGGTGGGTAAAAGAATACCTCGATAAAAAGAGCCGAAACAACGGCCCCCTTTTACAGGTGGGCAACCGCCGCCTGAAGGACTCGCCTACCTAGGCTGGCATCTGCCGAAGCATAGGCATGCACCTGATAGTGTTTTGTGAAAGTGTGCAGACTCGACCAGGTAGCCGCCTGACACACCTGCTGAGCCGTAGCCTGGTGTCGCAATGCCCAGGACGCACCCACGGCTCTGGTAGAATGGGCTTTCAGCCCTGAAGGAATCGGAAGCCTAGAAGAACGGTAGGCTTCAAAAATCGGTTCCTTGATCCACCGAGCCAAGGTTGACTTCGAAGCCTGCGACCCCTTACGCTGGCCAGCGACAAGGACAAAGAGCGCATCAGAGCGGCGCAGTGGCGCCGTGCGAGACACGAAGATCCGGAGTGCTCTCACTAGATCTAACAAATGCAAATCCTTTTCACATTGGTGAATTGGATGAGGGCAAAATGAAGGTAAGGAGATATCCTGATTGAGATGAAAAGGGGACACCACCTTAGGGAGAAAGTCCGGGACCGGACGTAGAACCACCTTATCCTGGTGAAATACCAGGAAGGGGGCTTTGCATGACAGTGCTGCCAGCTCTGACACTCTACGGAGTGAAGTAACCGCCACTAGAAATGCCACCTTCTGCGAAAGACATGATAGAGAGACATCCCGCAGCGGCTCAAAAGGTGGTTTTTGAAGAGCCCGTAGAACCATGTTGAGATCCCAGGGTTCCAGCGGACGCTTGTAAGGTGGGACTATGTGGCAAACTCCCTGCAGGAACGTGCGGACCTGCGGAAGCCTGGCTAGACGCTTTTGAAAAAACACGGAAAGCGCCGAGACTTGACCCTTGAGAGAGCCGAGAGACAAACCCTTGTCCAATCCAGATTGAAGGAAGGAAAGAAACCTGGGTAAGGCAAACGGCCAGGGGATAAACCCCCTCTCAGAGCACCAGGCTAAGAAGATCCTCCAAGTTCTGTGATAGATCTTGGCTGACGTTGGTTTCCTGGCCTGTCTCATAGTGGCAATGACATCTTGAGACAACCCTGAGGACGCTAAGAGCCAGGACTCAATGGCCACACAGTCAGGTTGAGGGCCGCAGAATTCAGATGGAAAAATGGCCCTTGAGATAGCAAGTCTGGTCGGTCTGGGAGCGCCCACGGTTGCCCTACCGTGAGATGCCACAGATCCGGGTACCACGACCGCCTCGGCCAATCTGGAGCGACGAGGATGGCGCGGCGGCAGTCGGACCTGATCTTGCGCAACACTCTGGGCAGCATTGCCAGAGGAGGGAATACATAAGGCAGTTGAAACTGCGACCAATCCTGAACTAAGGCGTCCGCCGCCAGAGCTCTGTGGTCCTGAGACCGTGCCATGAATGCCGGGACCTTGTTGTTGTGCCGAGACGCCATGAGATCGACGTTCCCCAGCAGCAACAGATCTCTTGAAACACGTCCGGGTGGAGAGACCATTCCCCCGCGTCCATGCCCTGGCAACTGAGGAAGTCTGCTTCCCAGTTTTCTACGCCCGGAATGTGAACCGCGGAGATGGTGGAGGCTGTGGCCTCCGCCCACAGCAGAATCCGCCGGACTTCTTGGAAGGCTTGATGACTGCGAGTGCCGCCCTGGTGGTTGATGTACGCAACCGCCGTGGCGTTGTCCGACTGTATGCGGATCTGCCTGCCCTCGAGCCACCGATGGAACGCCTTGAGGGCTAGATACACTGCCCTTATCTCCAGAACATTGATCTGAAGGGAGGACTCTGTCGGAGTCCAGGTTCCCTGAGCCTTGTGGTGTAGAAAAACCGCTCCCCATCCTGACAGGCTCGCGTCCGTCGTGACCACAGCCCAGGATGGGGGCAGAAAGGATTTTCCCTTCGACAGAGAAGTGGGGAGAAGCCACCACTGAAGAGAGGTCTTGGCTTCCAGAGACAGAGAGACGTTCCTGTCTAAGGACGTCGGCCTCTTGTCCCATTTGCGGAGAATGTCCCATTGGAGTGGACGCAGATGAAATTGCGCAAATGGAACTGCCTCCATTGCTGCCACCATCTTCCCCAGGAAGTGCATGAGGCGCCTCAAGGGGTGCGACTGGACCCGAAGAAGGGATTGCACCCCTGTCTGCAGCGACCGCTGTTTGTCCAGCGGCAGCTTGACCATCGCTGAGAGAGTATGAAACTCCATCCCGAGGTACGTCAGTGACTGGGTCGGAGACAATTTTGACTTTGGAAAATTGATGATCCACCCGAACCTCTGGAGAGTCTCCAGAGCAACGGTCAGACTGTGTTGACAAGCCACCCGTGAGGGCGCCTTGACTAGGAGATCGTCTAGGTAAGGGATCACCGAGTGGCCCTGAGAGTGTAGGATCGCTACGACGGATGCCATGACCTTGGTGAAGACCCGAGGGGCTGTCGCCAGGCCGAAAGGCAGTGCCACAAACTGAAGGTGTTCGTCCCCAATGGCGAAACGCAGGAAGCGTTGATGCTCTTGCGCGATCGGCACATGGAGATAGGCATCTTTGATGTCGATTGATGCTAGGAAGTCTCCTTGGGACATCGAAGCGATGACAGATCGGAGGGATTCCATGCGAAACCACCTGGTTTTCACATGTCTGTTGAGCAATTTGAGGTCCAAAACGGGACGGAATGAGCCGTCCTTTTTTGGCACCACGAACAGATTGGAGTAAAAACCGCGACCCCGTTCCTGAAGGGGAATGGGGATCACCACTGCTTCTGTTTTCAGAGTGTCCACCGCCTGAAAAAGCGCAACGGTCCGCTCGGGGGGCGGAGATGTTCTGAAAAAACGAGTCGGAGGACGAGAGCTGAACTCTATCCTGTAACCGTGAGACAGAATGTCTCTCACCCATCGGTCTTGGACATGTGGCCACCAGGCTTCGCAAAAGCGGGAGAGCCTGCCACCGACCGAGGATGCGGTTTGGGGCGGCCGAAAGTCATGAGGAGGCCGCCTTGGAGACGGTGCCTCCGGCGGTCTTTGGAGGACGTGACTTAGACCGCCATGCAGAAGAGTTCCTCTGACTCTTCTGTGGCCTGTTGGACGAGGAGGATTGGGATCTGGCTGAGGGCCGAAAGGACCGAAACCTCGCTTGAACTTTCCGTTGCTGAGGTCTATTTGGTTTGGGTTGGGGTAAGGACGAGTCCTTTCCCTTGGATTGCTTAATAATTTCATCCAATCGCTCGCCAAACAGTCGGTCGCCAGAAAAAGGCAAACCGGTCAAAACTTTTTGGAAGCAGAGTCTGCCTTCCATTCACGTAGCCACATGGCCCTGCGGACTGCCACAGAATTGGCGGATGCTACCCCTGTACGGCTAGCCGAGTCCAGGACAGCATTCATGGCGTAGGATGCAAATACTGACGCCTGAGAAGTCAAAGATGTTACTTTTTGGCGCAGCGGTACGGGACACCGCATTAATCTCAGACAGACAAGCTGAGATAGCCTGGAGTGCCCACACTGCTGCAAAGGCTGGGGCAAAAGACGCGCCTATGGCTTCATAGATGGATTTCATTAGGAGCTCTATCTGCCTGTCCGTGGCATCCTTGAGCGATGCACCGTCAGCCACTGCTACTACGGATCTAGCCGCCAGTCTAGAGACTGGAGGATCCACCTTGGGACACTGAGCCCAACCCTTAACCACGTCAGCGGGGAAGGGGTAACGTGTGTCATTAAGGCGTTTAGTAAAGCGCTTGTCCGGGAAAGCCCTGTGCTTCTGGACAGCATCTCTAAAGTTAGAGTGATCGAAGAAAGCACTCCGTGTACGTTTAGGAAACCTAAACTGGTGTTTCTCCTGTTGTGAAGCCGAATCCTCTGTAGGCGGAGTTGGGGGAGAAAGATCTAGCACCTGGTTGATGGACGCTATAAGGTCATTTACTATGGCGTCCCCTTCAGGTGTATCAAGATTGAGAGCAACGTCAGGGTCAGAGTCCTGAGCTGCGACCTCCGCCTCCTCCTCTAGAGAATCCTCAAGCTGAGACCCCGAACAGCGTGATGAAGACGGGGAAGATTCTAAGCGAGCCCGCTTAGCTGGTCTGGGACTGCGGTCCGTGCCGGAGTCCTGCACGTAATAACTAGGGGCCACACCAGGAGCACGCTTAGTCGCAGACCGAGAGGGGCCTGGGGGTGATCCCGCAGTGCCCGGGGCCTGTGTAAGGGCCGGTCTGGACTGCAAAACTTCTAGAAACTTAGCAGACCATTTATCCATAGACTGAGTCATGGAATGTGAAAGCGACTCAGAGAGTTTGTCAGCTAAAACAGCAAACTCTGTCCCTGCCACCTGGACAGGGGGGGCCGGCGGTTCTACCTGGGCCGAGGGACCCCCTAGTGCCTCAGGCTCCGGCTGAGCGAGTGCCATAGGGGCCGAGCATTGCTCACAGTGAGGGTAGGTGGAACCTGCAGGTAGCATAGCCGCACAAGAGGTACAGGTAGCAAAATAACCCTGTGCCTTGGCCCCCTTGCTCCTTGTGAACGACATGCTGTTGTCTCCCAGGAGCGTGATCACTGAGGGTATATAGCCACAAGTTAACAGTACAGCTGAACCGGAAAAAGTATACAAATATAATGTATCTATATACAGTTCAGCACCCTAGGGGGACCAGCACCGGTAACCGGTGTGGCTTACCAACCGCTCCAGCGGTGTGTGGCCACCAGATTCCCTGCCTCGGGTCTCCCAGAGCTGCAGCCAGAAGTCCTCCACCGGCAGGATGTGTTAAAACATGGCTGTCGGCGTTCACAGGGGAGGAGGGAGCCGGGGGCGTAACTTACAAAAGTGCGGGAATCTGGTGCCCCATAGGGATTAGTGAGGGGGGGAGGAGGACAGCTATGTGTGCTCCAGCCCTCACTGTCGGCGTCAGACCGACCGTCCCGCCCTTGCCCCTGACTGGCAGGCCCGGGGGCGGGAGTTCAACGTACTAGGCCGCAAAAGCCGGGGACTAAAGTAAAAACCGCGGCCGGCAAGCAGCACGGTCGGCGCGGTAGTCTCGGACAAAAATCAACACTGCAGGCGCTGCAGCGTCTGAGGCCCAGGTGCTCCATGCACCGTCCCAAAGGGGACACAGAGTACCTGTAGTTGCAGGGCCTTGTCCCTGACGATACTCAGTCTCCTGTCCGGCAGATACCACCAGGGGCTGCGGAGGGAGCCCGGTCCCAGTGCCTGGATGACCGGTTAGGATCCCACTTCACACAGAGCCCCTAAGGGATGGGGAAGGAAAACGGCATGTGGCTCCTGCCTTTGTACCCGCAATGGGTACCTCAACCTTAACAGCACCGCCGACTCAGTGGGGTGAGAAGGGAGCATGCCGGGGGCCCTGTTAGGGGCCCTCTTTTCTTCCATCCGAAATAATCAGCAGCTGCTGCTGACTAAAATGTGGAGCATTGTGTGAATGTCAGCCTCCTTCAACACAAAGCATAAAACTGATGGGCCCGTGATGCACGGGAGGGTGTATAGGCAGAGGGGAGGGGTTACACTTTTTAAAGTGTAATACTTTGTGTGGCCTCCGGAGGCAGTAGCTATACACCCAATTGTCTGGGTCTCCCAATGGAGCGACAAAGAAATAACTGTTTAATATCTCATGAGCCGTGCTTCCTATAAACATGGCAAGCAGAAATATCGACATTTCCAGGCAAAGTTATGGCCAATAATCACTTTGGGATATTGTTTCAGACCCAGGACAGGGGTGGGGCAGTGCTCCACTGTGAGGTCACTAGGTAGGAGGGGACATGGATTTTAGCCAGTTTGATAAAGACAGTGGGGACACATTTTGGCTTGTCTTTGCTCGGGGGCCATGCGTACTGTACACATGTGAGGAAGTCCATGAAACCCTGGTCGAACGGCGCCCCCCTGTGGCCAGCCGCATAAGGTAACTGCTTGATTTGACTCTGTTGTAACTCCATCCTGTCTGTAAATGTACTCTGACACACATTATATATACACACACACATTCTGCAAATTCCATATTGTATATATTGTAGTTTCTAGTGTGCCATTTAGGGCGATTAAAATATATAATTTAATCTTGGGCTGTTCTGTTATCTCGATCCTGAATCCCACGTCTGTTTGCTCGGCGTAATAGTTATCGTAATCAATTGGTGGCAGCGAGTTTATGCCAAGAATAATTGTGGGGCAACCAGTGAGATCTGGGGGAGGTTTAGATATATTCCGTCTGCAGAGGTCGGGGGAATATATACCTTACTCTCACCGGGAACCTTTCAATCATCGGCATAGTAGAATAGCGGCCTCCTTGCTTATTGTCGGGCAATTCCATAATTGGCTTGACTTTAAGAGGGGCGCTAGAAAGCGCGTCACGTGCTCGGTCTGTCGGGTGGTAGAAAGGGGGGCTGTAACGTCCGCTTCCTACCCCCGTTTCGTGACACTAACCTTCTGCAATAGAGCAAAATCCAGACCTTTCACCAAGTGAGTGTGCTCCATGTCACCACCCAAGAACTTGGACTCCTGGATCAACTGACGCCTTTTCTCTGCCGCTGACTTGTCACTGCAAAATAGGCATCGAGATCAATATCAAACTATAGTCAAAAACAATAATAGAGTGTAGTGCGAAGTTATGTGACTGTCCCCATTCCATCAGGGCACAATAGTGGTCTTTGACTGCTGGAATGGGAGAGGGAGAACTGCCTCTTACCAGATGGCATGCGCATCCCTTCTTCTGATTAGCTGGTCTGGTGTGACGTCATTGTTGGGATGTGATGACGCACCAGGCAGTCTAATCAAAGGAGGAGTCACGGATGCCGTCGGGTAAGAGGCGGTTCTCCTTCTACCATATAAGCCGCCACAGACCCTTTTTGTGGCCGATTGAATATGATGTGCAAATCTTTTCACACCTAGTTAAAGGGGTTGTCCAGGCTTGGAGCACAAGTCTGCAGTCACTATCTCACAATGTGGAGTGTGCGCACTGTCTGGATTCTCTGGTGTTGGGAGCATGAGGGCGTGCGAGCGACAGCAAGCATACTATTTGTTTACATGTAGTCATGTGACGACTAGTCGTGTGTGGCCTTGATCAATACAAATGAATTGAGTGAGGCCAGACATCTAGTTGGAATGTGTCCAGAAGTATGGAAATCAAACACTTGCAGTCACATAACCGATGGTTTGCAGCAGCATTGGAGAATCCTGACAGCATGTGCAGAGACAGCAGACTTGTCCCCAAAGTCTGGAAAACCCCTTTAAATGTCAGGCTCTTGCAGCTAAGAGAGAATCCTTTAGGAGCCAACAATGATTATACACTTAAAACAATGTAAAATCCCTTTAAAGGGAAATGGCAAGTAATTTAAGAGTTTCCTACTAAAAATAAAGAGAATTTTGTTTACTTACCGTAAATTCTTTTTCTTATAGTTCCGTATTGGGAGACCCAGACCATGGGTGTTTAGCTTCTGCCTCCGGAGGACACACAAAGTACTACACTTAAAAGTGTAGCTCCTCCCTCTGAGCTTATACACCCCCTGGTGAGCCAGTCCCAGCCAGTTTAGTGCAAAAGCTGAAGGAGAATAGCCACCCACAAGTAGAACAGAGCAAGAGCCGGAACAACCGGAGACTCTGTCCACGACAACAGCCGGTGATAACACGCGGAACAAGAAATTGCCAACAGGCAACAGGGAGGGTGCTGGGTCTCCCAATACGGAACTATAAGAAAAAGAATTTACGGTAAGTAAACAAAATTCTCTTTTTCTTTATCGTTCCTTTGGGAGACCCAGACCTTGGGACGTTCCAAAGCAGTCCCTGGGTGGGAAAAAAAACGAACAAAGTAAGAAGTAGGCAAAACCTAACTTCACAAATGGGCGACAGCCGCCTGAAGGATGCGTCTGCCCAAGCTCGCATCTGCCGAAGCATGAGCATGCACTTGGTAGTGCTTCGAAAAGGTATGCAGGCTAGTCCAAGTGGCAGCCTGACAGACTTGTTGAGCCGTAGCCTGCTGCCTGAAAGCCCAAGAGGCACCAACAGCTCTGGTCGACTGTGCCTTGATCCCCGGCGGGGGAGGCACCTGAGAACTCTGGTAGGCGTCCGAAATGGTCGATCTAATCCAACGGGCTAAGGTCGGCTTACAAGCAGAGAGGCCCTTGCGCCGACCTGTGGTTAGCACAAAAAGAGAAGTGCACCGCCTAAGAGCAGCGGTGCGAGACACATAGATCCGGAGAGCACGCACCAGATCCAGAGTATGCAACGCTTTTTCAAAGCGATGAACAGGAGCCGGACAAAAGGAAGGTAGGGTAATGTCCTGGTTAAGGTGGAAAGGAGAGACCACCTTAGGAAGAAAGTCCGGAGTCGGACGGAGAACCACCTTGTCTTGATGAAAAACTAAAAAAGGTGACTCCGAAGAGAGCGCGGCCAAATCAGAGACTCTCCTGAGGGAAGTTATGGCCACCAGAAAGGCCACTTTCTGTGAAAGACGAGACAAAGAAACCTCCCTAAGAGGCTCAAAGGGTTTCTGCAAAACCGTGAGAACCAAATTAAGGTCCCAGGGATCCAAGGGCCGCCGGTAAGGCGGAATGATGTGAGACGCGCCTTGCATGAAGGTGCGGACCTGAGCCAGCCGAGCGAGACGCCGCTGGAACAGAACTGACAGAGCTGAGACTTGTCCCTTGAGAGAGTTGAGGGACAGTCCTAGCTGCAGACCGGACTGTAGAAAGGACAGAAGGGTCGGCAAGGAGAATGGCCAAGGAGGATGGTCAGTAGCGCGACACCATGACAGGAAAATTTTCCAAGTCCTGTGATAGATCTTAGCGGAGGAAGACTTACGGGCCCGAGTCATAGTGGAGATGACCTCAGGAGGAATACCAGAAGCCGTCAAGATCCAGGACTCAAGAGCCACGCCGTCAATTTGAGAGCCGCAGAATTCAGGCGGAAAAACGGACCTTGTGAGAGTAGGTCTGGACGGTCCGGGAGATGCCACAGCATCTCTACGGACAGATGGAGCAGGTCTGGATACCAAGCTCGCCTGGGCCAGTCCGGTGCAATGAGGATGACTCGACAGCCCTCCATTCTGATCTTGCGCAGAACTCTGGGCAAGAGTGCTAGAGGGGAAAACACGTAGGACAGACGAAACTGGGACCAGTCTTGAACCAGTGCGTCCGCGGCGAATGCTTGAGGGTGGTGGGAGCGAGCCACGTAAACGGGAACCTTGTTGCTGTGATGGGATGCCATTAGGTCCACGTCCGGGGTGCCCCATTTGCGGCAGATTGACTGAAACACTGCCGGGTGCAGGGACCACTCGCCACCGTCCACGGTTTGACGGCTGAGATAATCTGCCTCCCAGTTTTCCACGCCTGGGATGTGGACTGCGGATATGGTGGACTTGGAGTCCTCCGCCCATTGAAGGATGCGTTGTACCTCCAACATTGCCAGGCGGCTGCGTGTCCCGCCTTGGTGATTGATGTAGGCAACCGCTGTCGCGTTGTCTAACTGGACTCAAATGTGCCTGCCCGCCAACAGGTGGTGAAAAGCTAGGAGAGCTAGAAGCACGGCTCTGGTTTCCAGCACATTGATTGGAAGGGCTGACTCGGACGGAGTCCAAGTGCCCTGCGCTCTGTGGTGGAGATATACCGCTCCCCAGCCGGATAGACTGGCATCCGTGGTGAGAATCACCCAGGACGGGGCCAGGAAGGAGCGCCCCTGGGACAGGGAGAGAGGCCGAAGCCACCACTGAAGAGAGCTCCTGGTTTGTGGCGACAGAGCCACTAACCTGTGTAAGGAGGAAGGCCACTTGTCCCAACAGCGGATAATATCCAGCTGCAGGGGGCGCAGATGGAACTGGGCAAAGGGAACAGCCTCCATGGACGCAACCATTTGACCCAGCACCTGAATCAGCCGCCTGAGGGTATAACGGCGGTGCCTCAGCAGAGAGCGCACCGCTAGCTGAAGGGACTGCTGTTTGACTAAGGGCAACTTCACAAGTGCCGTCAAGGTCCCGAACTGCATCCCTAGGTACGTGAGACTCTGGGTCGGAGTCAGAGTGGATTTGGGTAGATTGACCAGCCACCCGGATTGAGCTAGAGTGGAGAGAGTGAGCGAGACACTCCGCTGACAATCTGCGCTGGATGAAGCCTTGACCAAAAGGTCGTCCAGGTAAGGAATCACTGCCAACCCCTGGAGGTGCAGAACTGCAATCACTGCTGCCATGACCTTGGTGAATACCCGAGGGGCGGTGGCCAACCCGAAGGGAAGAGCCACGAATTGGAAATGATCTTCTCCTACTGCAAAACGTAGCCAACGCTGGTGTGACACTGCAATTGGCACATGCAGATAGGCATCTCTGATGTCGATGGATGCCAGGAAATCCCCTTGGGACATAGAGGCAATGACTGATCGCAGAGACTCCATGCGAAAGGGCCGCACCTGAACAGGCTTGTTGAGAAGCTTCAGATCCAGGATGGGCCGGAAGGTACCGTCCTTTTTGGGAACTAGGTAGAGATTTGAGTAGAAACCTCTGAACCGTTCCCAGGCGGGAACCGGTACAATTACTCCATTGGCCTGCAAGGCTGCCACGGCCTGTGAGAAGGCGGCGGCCTTGGAGCAGGGGGGAATTGAGAGAACAAAATCTGTTTGGAGGACTGGAAGAGAATTCTATCCTGTAGCCGTGGGAGATGATATCTCTCACCCACTGATCGGAGACGTGTTGAAACCAAGCGTCGCCAAAGTGGGAGAGCCTGCCACCGACTAAGGACGTTGCTGGAGCGGGAAGATAGTCACGAGGAGGCTGCCTTAGTGGCAGCAGCTCCTGCGGTCTTCTGAGGACGCGCTTTTGGGCGCCAGTTGGATTTCTGGTCCTTGGCTGAGTTAGCGGACGAGGCCGAGGGCTTAGAGGACGACCAGTTGGAGGAACGAAAAGAGCGAAACCTCGACTGATTCCTACCCTGGGCAGGTTTCCTGGCTTTGGTTTGTGGCATGGAAGTACTCTTCCCGCCAGTAGCTTCCTTAATAATTTCATCCAACTGTTCTCCGAACAGCCGGGACCCAGCAAAAGGGAGCCCAGCAAGGTACTTCTTTTACTTCTTTGAAGAAGCATCTGCCTTCCACTCTCGAAGCCACAAGATGCTGCGGATAGCGAGGGAATTAGCCGAAGCAACCGCAGTGCGGTGAGAAGCCTCCAGCATGGCAGACATGGCATAGGATGAAAAGGCCGAAGCTTGGGAAGTTAAGGCATCCATTTCGGGCATAGATTCCCTGGTGAGGGAATGCATCTCCTCTAGAGAAGCAGAGATGGCTTTGAGAGCCCACACTGCTGCAAAAGTCGGAGAAAACGCGGCCCCCGCCGCTTCATACACGGATTTGGCCAGAAGGTCAATCTGGCGGTCAGTGGAATCCTTAAGGGAAGTGCCATCAGCCACCGACACAAAGGTCCGGGCTGCGAGCCTAGACACCGGAGGGTCTACCTTTGGGGAGTGAGCCCACTCCTTGACCACCTCAGGTGGAAAGGGAAAACGGTCATCAGAACCACGCTTTGGGAAGCGCTTGTCAGGACAGGCCCTGGGCTTGGTCACAGCGGCCTGAAAACTGGAGTGGTTAAAGAACACACTCTTTGCTTTCTTAGGCAAGGTAAACTGGTGCTTTTCTGCCAGAGAGGGTTGCTCCTCTGATACTGGCGGATTGAGATCCAGTACAGAATTAATAGAAGCAATCAAGTCACTAAGATCTGAGTCACTTTCGGACAGATCAATGGGGTACATGGAGTTAGCCTCCGAGCCCCCTGTAAAGGCATCCTCCTCATCCTGCGAGTCAGCTCTGGAATCAGAGCCACGGGAGGAAGAGGGAGAGGGAACCCTGCACCTTCTCTTAGGAGGACGGGGTCTGGGCCCTGATGATGAATACTCTGTGAGCTCCGGTCCTGAGGGACCCCTAGCAGCAGAGGCACCCTGTGAAGGGGGCTGATGCATATTCATCAGAGTCCTGGACAGAAGTCCCATGGACTCAGCAAAAGACTGGGAGATAGACCTAGAAAAGGATTCTACCCAAGCCGGGGGTTCAGCCACAGGTGCAGGAGCAGCCTGAGAGACCACTGGGGGTGAGACTCCAGGCTGTGGCACCGCCAAGTTAGAGCAGGCATCACAATGTGGGAAGGTGCTCGGTTCAGGCAGCAGGAGCTTACATGCAGCGCATACAGCATAAAACTTTGGGGCCTTGCTCCTCGTGTGAGACATGCTGCTGGAGTGGGGGCTCTGCCAGAGAATGAACCCCAGAGAGTATATACAGAGGTCCACAACCGGAGACCGGTTGTGGCTTACCAGACCGCTGGAGCGGTGTTGTGTGCCCTCCAGATCCGAAGCCCGGACCCCCAAGCACAGCACCTCAGCAGGGATGCTGCAGACCAGCGCTGCAATGACTGATCGCAGAGAGAACGCTGAAAAAAATGGCCGCCGGAGCGAAGAGAGGGGGCGGGACTTGCTTGAGGAGCGGGATCTGGAGGGCCATAGAGACCTACAGGGGAGGGGACACACACTGCAGTGGGGAGTGTCCCTCCCCTGTACAGAACGGCCGACGGGAGGATCCGAGCCTGTCCCTCTGCATGAGTGACATGCGAGGGCAGTGAAACAGAAACTAGGCCTCCGGCGAAGCCGGGGCCTAAATTTGAGCGGCGCGGCCGACGCGCAGGCACCATCGGCGCGGTCCTCAGGCGACAGCTAGAGAACCCGCCGGAAATGTCAGTAAACACAACAAGCACACTCTCCCCCAACAATAAAGTACAGGGACCCCGAAATATAAACGTCTCAGGTACTTAGCTGCTGAGACGCAGGGCCAGGTCCCTGGGGATGAGTGCTCCGGTCCAGCAGGGTCCTGAAGGGCTGCGGATGGAGACCGGTCTCCTGCCAAGCATGGAGACCGTGCTGGCTCCCACTTCAAGCAAGAGCCCAGGAGGGATGGTAAAGGAGCACGGCATGTAAGGCTCCAGCCTAGGAAATCAACCTTACAACACCGCCGACACAGTGGGGTGAGAAGGGACATGCCGGGGGTCCATACGTGGACCCGCACTTCTTCATCTCGTTCCAAAAGGAAAAAATCATATGAGAATGCATGTGTGGATGTATGCCTCCTGAACACAAAGCGATAAACTGGCTGGGTCTGCTCACCAGGGGGTGTATAAGCTCAGGGGGAGGAGCTACACTTTTAAGTGTAGTACTTTGTGTGTCCTCCAGAGGTAGAAGCTAAACACCCATGGTCTGGGTCTCCCATAGGAACGATAAAGAAAACTAAGAAGTAGGCAGAACCTAACTTCACAAGTGGGCGACAGCCACCTGAAGGATGCGTCTGCCCAAGCTCGCATCTGCCGAAGCATGAGCATGCACTTGGTAGTGCTTCGAAAAGGTATGCAGGCTAGTCCAAGTGGCAGCCTGACAGACTTGTTGAGCCGTAGCCTGGTGCCTAAAAGCCCAAGAGGCACCGACAGCTCTAGTCGAGTGTGCCTTGATCCCCGGCGGGGGAGGCACCTGAGTACTCTGGTAGGCGTCCGAAATGGTCGATCTAATCCAACGGGCTAAGGTCGGCTTAGAAGCAGGGAGGCCCTTGCGCCGACCTGTGGTTAGCACAAAAAGAGAGGTGCACCTCCTGAGCGCAGCGGTGCGAGAAACATAGATCCGGAGAGCACGCACCAGATCTAGAGTATGCAGCGCTTTTTCAAAGCGATGAACAGGGGCCGGACAGAAGGAAGGTAAGGTAATGTCCTGGTTAAGGTGGAAGGGAGAGACCACCTTAGGAAGAAAGTCCGGAGTCGGACGGAGAACCACCTTGTCTTGATGAAAAACTAAAAAAAGGTGACTCCGAGGATAGCGCAGCCAAATCAGAGACTCTCCTGAGAGAAGTTATGGCAACTAGAAAGGCCACTTTCTGAGAAAGACTATACGAAGAAACCTCCCTAAGAGGCTCAAAAGGGGGTTTCTGCAATACCGTGAGGACCAAGTTAAGGTCCCAGGGATCCAAGGGCCGCCGATAAGGCGGAAAGATGTGAGACGCGCCTTGCATGAAGGTGCGGACCTGAGCCAGCCGAGCGAGACGCCGCTGGAACAGAACTGACAGAGCTGAGACTTGTCCCTTGAGAGAGTTGAGGGACAGTCCTAGCTGCAGACCGGACTGTAGAAAAGACAGAAGGGTCGGCAAAGAGAATGGCCAAGGAGGATGGCCGGTAGAGCGACACCAGGACGAAGGGAATTTTGTTTACTTACCGTAAATTCCTTTTCTTCTAGCTCCAATTGGGAGACCCAGACAATTGGGTGTATAGCTATGCCTCCGGAGGCCACACAAAGTATTACACTAAAAGTGTAAAGCCCCTCCCCTTCTGCCAATACACCCCCCGTGCTCACGGGCTCCTCAGTTTTGGTGCAAAAGCAAGAAGGAGGAAAAAATTATAAATTGGTTTAAAGTAAATTCAATCCGAAGGAATATCGGAGAACTGAAACCATTCAACATGAACAACATGTGTACACAAAAAACAGGGGCGGGTGCTGGGTCTCCCAATTGGAGCTAGAAGAAAAGGTATTTACGGTAAGTAAACAAAATTCCCTTCTTCTTTGTCGCTCCATTGGGAGACCCAGACAATTGGGACGTCCAAAAGCAGTCCCTGGGTGGGTAAATAATACCTCATAATAGAGCCGCAACCGGCTCCGTCCTACAGGTGGGCAACCGCCGCCTGAAGGACTCGCCTACCTAGGCTGGCATCTGCCGAAGCATAGGTATGCACCCGATAGTGTTTCGTGAAAGTGTGCAGGCTCGACCAGGTAGCTGCCTGACACACCTGCTGAGCCGTAGCCTGGTGCCGCAAAGCCCAGGACGCTCCCACGGCCCTGGTAGAATGGGCCTTCAGCCCTGAGGGAACCGGAAGCCCCGAGGAACGATAAGCCTCGAGAATTGGTTCCTTGATCCACCGAGCCAGGGTTGATTTGGAAGCTTGTGTCCCTTTACGCTGGCCAGCGACAAGGACAAAGAGTGCATCCGAGCGGCGCAGGGGCGCCGTACGAGAAATGTAGAATCTGAGTGCTCTCACCAGATCTAACAAGTGCAAATCCTTTTCACATTGGTGAACTGGATGAGGACAAAAAGAGGGTAAGGAGATATCCTGATTGAGATGAAAGGGGGTTACCACCTTAGGGAGAAAGTCCGGAACCGGACGCAGAACCACCTTGTCCTGGTGAAACACCAGGAAGGGGGCTTTGCATGACAGCGCTGCTAGCTCAGACACTCTCCGAAGTGAAGTGACTGCTACTAGGAAAACCACCTTCTGCGAAAGGCGTGAGAGAGAGATATCCCTCATTGGCTCGAACGGTGGTTTCTGAAGAACCATGAGCACCCTGTTCAGATCCCAGGGTTCTAACGGACGCTTGTAAGGAGGGACGATGTGACAAACCCCCTGCAGGAACGTGCGTACCTGTGGAAGTCTGGCTAGGCGCTTCTGAAAAAAGACAGAGAGCGCAAAGACTTGTCCCTTAAGGGAGCCGAGCGACAAACCCTTTTCCAATCCGGATTGAAGGAAGGACAGAAAAGTGGGCAAGGTAAACGGCCAGGGAGAAAAACCCTGAGCAGAGCACCACGACAGGAATATTTTCCACGTCCTGTGGTAGATCTTGGCGGACGTTGGTTTCCTAGCCTGTCTCATAGTGGCAATGACCTCTTGAGATAATCCTGAAGACGCTAGGATCCAGGAATCAATGGCCACACAGTCAGGTTGAGGGCCGCAGAATTCAGATGGAAAAGAAGGGAATTTTGTTTACTTACCGTAAATTCCTTTTCTTCTAGCTCTAATTGGGAGACCCAGACAATTGGGTGTATAGGCTATGCCTCCGGAGGCCGCACAAAGTATTACACTCAAAAGTGTTAAGCCCCTCCCCTTCTGCCTATACACCCCCCGTGCTCCCACGGGCTCCTCAGTTTTGGTGCAAAAGCAAGAAGGAGGAAAAAGAATTATAAACTGGTTTAAAGTAACTTCAATCCGAAGGAATATCGGAGAACTGAAGCCATTCAACATGAACAACATGTGTACACAAAAAAACAGGGGCGGGTGCTGGGTCTCCCAATTAGAGCTAGAAGAAAAGGAATTTACGGTAAGTAAACAAAATTCCCTTCTTCTTTGTCGCTCTATTGGGAGACCCAGACAATTGGGACGTCCAAAAGCAGTCCCTGGGTGGGTAAAATAATACCTTGTAAGAGAGCCGTAAAACGGCCTCTTCCTACAGGTGGGCAACCGCCGCCTGAAGGACTCGTCTACCTAGGCTGGCATCCGCCGAAGCATAGGTATGCACCTGATAGTGCTTCGTGAAAGTGTGCAGGCTCGACCAGGTAGCCGCCTGACACACCTGCTGAGCCGTAGCCTGGTGTCTCAAAGCCCAGGACACGCCCACGGCTCTGGCAGAATGGGCCTTCAGCCCTGAGGGCACCAGAAGCCCAGCCGAACGGTAGGCTTTGACAATTGGCTCCTTGATCCACCGAGCCAGGGTTGATTTGGAAGCCTGTGACCCTTTACGCTGGCCAGCGACAAGGACAAAGAGTGCATCCGAGCGGCGCAGGGGCGCCGTACGAGAAATGTAGAGTCTGAGTGCTCTCACCAGATCTAACAAGTGCAAATCCTTTTCACATTGGTGAACTGGATGAGGACAAAAAGAAAGTAAGGAGATATCCTGATTGAGATGAAAGGGGGATACCACCTTAGGGAGAAATTCCGGAACCGGACGCAGAACCACCTTGTCCTGGTGAAAAACCAGGAAAGGGGTTTTGCATGACAGCGCTGCTAGCTCAGACACTCTCCGAAGTGAAGTGACTGCTACTAGAAAAACCACTTTCCGCGAAAGGCATGAGAGAGAAATATCCCTCATTGGCTCGAATGGTGGTTTCTGAAGAACCATCAGCACCCTGTTCAGATCCCAGGGTTCTAACGGCCGCTTGTAAAGAGGGACGATGTTACCAACCCCCTGCAGGAACGTGCGTACCTGTGGAAGCCTGGCTAGGCGCTTCTGGAAAAACACAGAGAGCGCTGAGACTTGTCCCTTAAGGGAGCCGAGCGACAAACCCTTTTCCAGTCCAGATTGAAGGAAGGACAGAAAAGTGGGCAAGGCAAAATGCCAGGGAGAAATACCCTGAGCAGAGCACCACGACAGGAAAATTTTTCACGTCCTGTGGTAGATCTTGGCGGACGTCGGTTTCCTAGCTTGTCTCATAGTGGCAATGACGTCTTGAGATAACCCTGAAGACGCTAGGATCCAGGACTCAATGGCCACACAGTCAGGTTGAGAGCCGCAGAATTCAGATGGAAAAACGGCCCTTGAGATAGCAAGTCTGGTCGGTCTGGTAGTGTCCACGGTTGGCCGACCGTGAGATGCCACAGATCCGGGTACCACGACCGCCTCGGCCAGTCTGGAACGACGAGGATGACGCGGCGGCAGTCGGCCCTGATCTTGCGTAACACTCTGGGCAACAGTGCCAGCGGAGGAAACACATAAGGGAGCTGAAACTGCGACCAATCCTGAACTAAGGCGTCTGCCGCCAGAGCTCTGGGATCTTGAGACCGTGCCATGAACACCGATACCTTGTTGTTGTGCCGGGACGCCATGAGGTCGACGTCCGGCACCCCCCGGCGGCAACAGACCTCCTGAAACACGTCCGGGTGAAGGGACCATTCCCCTGCGTCCATGCCCTGGCGACTGAGATAATCTGTTTCCCAGTTTTCCACGCCTGGAATGTGAACTGCAGAGATGGTGGAGGCCGTGGCTTCCACCCACAGCAGAATCCGCCGGACTTCCTGGAAGGCTTGCCGACTGCGTGTGCCGCCTTGGTGGTTGATGTATGCCACCGCTGTGGAATTGTCTGACTGAATTCTGATCTGCTTGCCTTCCAGCCACTGCTGGAACGCTTTCAGGGCAAGATACACTGCCCGTATGTCCAGAACGTTGATCTGAAGCGAGGACTCTTGCTGGGTCCACGTACCCTGAGCCCTGTGGTGGAGAAAAACCGCTCCCCACCCTGACAGACTCGCGTCCGTCGTGACCACCTCCCAGGATGGGGGTAGGAAGGATTTCCCTTTCGATAAGGAAGTGGGAAGAAGCCACCACCGAAGGGAAGCTTTTGGTCGCCTGCGAGAGGGAGACGTTCCTGTCGAGGGACATCGGCTTCCTGCCCCATTTGCGTAGGATGTCCCATTGAAGAGGACGCAGGTGAAACTGCGCGAAAGGAACTGCCTCCATTGCTGCTACCATCTTCCCCAGGAAGTGTATGAGGCGCCTCAAGGTGTGTGACCGACCTTGAAGGAGAGATTGTACCCCTGTCTGTAGTGACCGCTGCTTGATCAGCGGAAGCTTCACTATCGCTGAGAGGGTATGAAACTCCATGCCAAGGTATGTCAGCGATTGGGCCGGTGTCAGATTTGACTTTGGCAAATTGATGATCCACCCGAAACTCTGGAGAGTCTCCAGGGTAGCGTCGAGGCTGTGTTGGCATGCCTCTAGAGAGGGTGCCTTGATCAACAGATCGTCCAAGTACGTGATCACTGAGTGACCCTGAGCGTGGAGGACCGCTACTACAGTAGCCATAACCTTGGTGAAAACCCGTGGGGCTGTTGCCAGGCCGAACGGTAGTGCCACGAACTGCAGGTGTTCGTTTCCTATGGCGAAGCGCAAGAAGCGCTGGTGCTCTGGAGCAATCGGTACGTGGAGGTAAGCATCTTTGATATCGATCGATGCAAGGAAATCTCCCTGGGACATTGAGGCGATGACGGAGCGGAGGGATTTCATCCGGAACCGCCTTCTTTACGTGTTTGTTGAGAAGTTTCAGGTCCAGGACAGGTCGGAAAGACCCGTCCTTCTTTGGGACCACAACAAGTTGGAGTAAAAACCGTGGCCCTGTTGTTGAAGAGGAACAGGGACCACCACTCCTTCTGCCTTCAGAATGCCCAGCGCCTGCAGAAGAGCCTCGGCTCGCTCGGGAGGCGGGGATGACCTGAAGAATCGAGTCGGGGGACGAGAGGTGAACTCTATCTTGTAACCGTGAGACAGAATGTCTCTCACCCCACGGTCTTTTACCCGTGGCAGCCAGGTGTCGCAAAAGCGGGAGAGCCTGCCACCGACCGAGGATGCGGAGTGAGGATGCCGAAAGTCATGAGGAAGCCGCTTTGTTAGCGGCACCTCCGGTGGTCTGTTTAGGACGTGACTTAGACCGCCATGCATCAGAGTTACTTTGATCCTTCTGAGGCCTTTTGGACGAGGAGAAATGGGACCTGCCCGCGCCCTGAAAGGACCGAAACCTCGACTGCCCCTTCCTCTGTTTGGGGTATGTTCGGTTTGGGCTGGGGTAAGGATGTATCCTTTCCCTTGGATTGTTTGATGATTTCATCCAAACGCTCGCCAAACAATCGTTCGCCAGAAATTGGCAAACTGGTTAAGCGCTTTTTGGAAACAGAACCTGCATTCCCGTAGCCACAAGGCCCTGCGGAGTACCACCGAATTGGCGGCTGCGACCGCCGTACGGCTCGCAGAGTCCAGGACAGCATTAATAGCGTAAGACGCAAATGCCGACGTCTGAGTGGTTATGGACGCCACCTGTGGCGCGGACGTGCGTGTGGCTGCGTCAATTTGCGCTTGACCTGCTGAGATAGCTTGTAGCGCCCATACGGCTGCGAATGCTGGGGCAAAAGAAGCGCCGATAGCTTCATAGATGGATTTCAACCAGAGCTCCATCTGCCTGTCAGTGGCATCTTTGAGTGAAGCCCCATCTTCCACTGCAAGTATGGATCTAGCTGCCAGTCTAGAGACTGGATGATCCACTTTGGGACACTGAGTCCAACCCTTGACCACGTCAGGGGGAAAGGGATAACGTGTATCCTTAAGGCGCTTAGAAAAACGCTTATCTGGACAATCATGGTGATTCTGGACTGCCTCTCTGAAATCAGAGTGGTCCAGAAACATAATCGATGTACGCTTGGGAAACCTGAAACGGAATTTCTCCTGCTGTGAAGCTGACTCCTCCACCGGAGGAGCTGAGGGAGAAATATCCAGCATTAGATTGATGGACGCAATAAGATGGTTCACTATGGCGTCCCCATCAGGAGTATCAAGATTGAGAGCGGCCTCAGGATCAGAATCCTGATCAGCTACATCCGCGTCATCAACCAGAGATTCCCTTCGCTGAGACCCTGAACAATATGATGATGTCGAGGGAAAATCTAAGCGAGCTCGCTTAGACGGTCTGGGGCCGGGGTCTGTGTCAGAACCCTCAGCCTGGGATCCATGAGACACCCCAGGAGGACATTGTTGGTCCAGCTGAGGTGGGCCAGGGAACAAAGATTCAACAGAGTCCCTGTGCTGAGATACCGGTCTGGACTGCAAGGCTTCCAGTATCTTAGCCATAGTCTCAGAGAGTTTTGCAAACTCCAAACCTGTCCCCTGAACAGTGTTAGCAGGTGGCTCCCCCTGGGCCCCCCCTAGCAGAGGCTCTGGCTGAGTAAGAGCCACAGGGGCCGAACAGTGCACACAATGAGGGTCAGTGGAACCTGCCGGTAGCGGGGTCGTACATGCGGCGCAGGCAACATAATAAGCCTGTGTTTTGGCACCCCTGCCTTTCGTGGGCGCCATGCTATTATCTTCCCTGAGCAACACAATAGGGTATATAGCCAGAAATCAACTGTGCACTATACAGTGTAAAATAAACATATAATGCTACACTACTGCACAATGGTGCTAGCACCACAGGTGCTGCTGACCATCCGCTTAAAGCGGTTGTGAGGCCACCAGAGCCCCTGCCTGGGTCTCCCAGACTTTGTCCCCCTCTGCAGCGTCCGAGGAGCTGACAGGAATGCGTCCTGAGGAGAGGAGGGAGCCGTGGGCGTGACCCAGAAAGAGCGGGAACTGGTGCCTGCACTGTGCACAGTGAGGGGAGTGGAGTATGCAAAGCATGCTCCAGCCCTCAGTGCTGCTCGTTCTGTGCAGCGTCCCGCCCTTCCCCTGCCTGTCAGGGCTGTGGGCGGGAGAAAAGGAAACTAGGCCGCAAAAAGCCGGGGACTAGTAATAAACGCGGCCGCCGTAAAAGCGCGGCCGCGTGGAAGTCCCCGGCGCACTACAAGTCCCAGCCGCGCCGCAGTGTTTCCATGGCAGCGGCGGTCAGTGCGGCAGTCCCTATACATAAACACACTCAGCCACGCTGAGTGTGTAATGGCACATATTAACCCGGCAGCGCCGCTGTCCCCGGTGCACTAGCACACCCAGCAAAGCTGGAGTGTTGCTGTGCGCGGTCCCCACGGGGACACAGAGTACCTCCAAGTAGCAGGGCCATGTCCCTGAACGATACCCGGCTCCTATCCATCAGGCTCCACAGGAGTTGTGGATGAAGCACGGTCTCAGTGCCTGGAGACCGATAGGATCCCACTTCCACCAGAGCCCTGAGGGGGATGGGGAAGGAAAACAGCATGTGGGCTCCAGCCTCCGTACCCGCAATGGATACCTCAACCTTACAACACCACCGACAAGAGTGGGGTGAGAAGGGAGCATGCTGGGGGCCCTATATGGGCCCACTTTTCTTCCATCCGACATGGTCAGCAGCTGCTGCTGACCAATCTGTGGAGCTGTGCGTGCGTGTCTGACCTCCTTCGCACAAAGCAAAAAACTGAGGAGCCCGTGGGAGCACGGGGGGTGTATAGGCAGAAGGGGAGGGGCTTAACAACAACAAGTAATACTTTGTGCGGCCTCCGGAGGCATAGCCTATACACCCAATTGTCTGGGTCTCCCAATAGAGCGACAAAGAAACGGCCCTTGAGACAGCAAGTCTGGTCGGTCTGGTAGTGCCCACGGTTGGCCGACCGTGAGATGCCACAGATCCGGGTACCACGACCTCCTCGGCCAGTCTGGAGCGACGAGGATGGCGCGGTGGCAGTCGGCCCTGATCTTGCGTAACACTCTGGGCAACAGTGCCAGAGGAGGAAACACATAAGGGAGTTGAAACTGAGACCAATCCTGAACTAAGGCGTCTGCCGCCAGAGCTCTGTGATCTTGAGACCGTGCCATGAATGTCGGGACCTTGTTGTTGTGCCGGGACGCCATTAGGTCGACGTCCGGCATGCCCCAGCGGCAACAGATCTCCTGAAACACGTCCGGGTGAAGGGACCATTCCCCTGCGTCCATGCCCTGGCGACTGAGAAAGTCTGCTTCCCAGTTTTCTACGCCCGGGATGTGAACTGCGGATATGGTGGAGGCTGTGGCTTCCACCCACAGCAGAATCCGCCGAACTTCCTGGAAGGCTTGCCGACTGCGTGTCCCGCCTTGGTGGTTGATGTATGCCACCGCTGTGGAGTTGTCCGACTGAATTCGGATCTGTTTGCCTTCCAGCCACGGCTGGAACGCCTTTAGGGCAAGATACACTGCCCTTATCTCCAGAACATTGATCTGAAGGGAGGACTCTGTCTGAGTCCAAGTCCCCTGAGCCCTGTGGTGGAGAAAGACCGCTCCCCACCCTGACAGGCTCGCGTCCGTCGTGACCACCGCCCAGGATGGGGGCAGGAAGGATTTCCCCTTCGACAGAGAAGTGGGGAGGAGCCACCACTGAAGGGAAGCTTTGGCTGCCCGAGAAAGGGAGACGTTCCTGTCGAGGGACGTCGACTTCCTGTCCCATTTGCGGAGAATGTCCCATTGAAGTGGGCGCAGATGAAACTGCGCAAAAGGAACTGCCTCCATTGCTGCCACCATCTTCCCTAGGAAGTGCATGAGGCGCCTCAGGGGGTGTGACTGACCATGAAGGAGAGATTGCACCCCTGTCTGTAGTGAACGCTGTTTGTTCAGCGGAAGCTTCACTATCGCTGAGAGAGTATGAAACTCCATGCCAAGATATGTCAGTGATTGGGCCGGTGTCAGATTTGACTTTGGAAAATTGATGATCCACCCGAAACTCTGGAGAGTTTCCAGAGCAATGTTCAGGCTGTGTTGGCATGCCCCTTGAGAGAGTGCCTTGACAAGGAGATCGTCTAAGTAAGGGATCACCGAGTGTCCCTGAGAGTGTAGGATTGCCACCACTGTTGCCATGACCTTGGTGAAGACCCGTGGGGCTGTCGCCAGGCCAAAAGGCAGTGCCACGAACTGAAGGTGTTCGTCCCCTATGGCGAAGCGCAGGAAGCGCTGATGCTCTGGTGCAATCGGTACGTGGAGATAAGCATCTTTGATGTCTATTGATGCTAGGAAATCTCCTTGGGACATTGAGGCGATGACGGAGCGGAGCGATTCCATCCGGAACCGCCTGGTTTTCACATGCTTGTTGAGCAGTTTTAGGTCCAGAACGGGACGGAAGGATCCGTCCTTTTTTGGCACCACGAACAAGTTGGAGTAAAAACCGTGACCCCGTTGCTAAAGAGGAACAGGGATCACCACTCCTTCCGCCTTCAGTGTGCCCACCGCCTGCAGAAGAGCCTCGGCTCTGTCGGGGGGCGGAGATGTTCTGAAGAAACGAGTCGGAGGACGAGAGCTGAACTCTATCCTGTAACCGAGAGATAGAATGTCTCTCACCCATCGGTCTTTTACTTGTGGCAGCCAGGCGTCGCAAAAGCGGGAGAGCCTGCCACCGACCGAGGATGCGGTTTGAGGAGGCCGAAAGTCATGAGGAGGCCGCTTTGGGAGCGGTTCCTCCGGCGGTCTTTTTAGGACGTGACTTAGACCGCCATGCATCGGAGTTCCTCTGATCTTTCTGAGGCCTTTTGGACGAGGAAAATTGAGACCTGCCCGCGGTCCGAAAGGACCGAAACCTCGATTGTACCTTCCGTGGTTGAGGTCTGTTTGGTTTGGACTGGGGTAAGGATGAATCCTTTCCCTTGGATTGTTTAATGATTTCATCCAATCGCTCCCCAAACAAACGGTCGCCAGACAATGGCAAACCGGTTAAGAACTTTTTGGAAGCAGAGTCTGCCTTCCATTCACGTAGCCACATGGCCCTGCGGAGTACAACCGAATTGGCGGATGCCACCGCCGTACGGCTCGCCGAGTCCAGGATAGCATTAATGGCGTAGGACGCAAACGCCGACGCCTGATTGGTTAAGGACACCACTTGCGGGGCAGATGTACGTGTTACTGCATTAATCTGCGCCTGACAAGCTGAGATAGCTTGGAGTGCCCATACGGCTGCGAATGCTGGAGCAAAAGACGCGCCTATAGCTTCATAGATGGATTTCAACCATAGTTCCATCTGTCTGTCAGTGGCATCTTTGAGTGAAGCCCCATCTTCCACTGCAACTATGGATCTAGCCGCCAGTCTGGAGATTGGAGGATCCACCTTAGGACACTGAGTCCAGCCCTTGACAACCTCGGGGGGGGAAGGGATAACGTGTGTCCTTAAGGCGCTTGGAAAAACGCTTGTCTGGACAGTCTCGGTTTTTCTGGATTGCCTCTCTGAAGTCAGAGTGATCCAGAAACATATTTAATGTACGCTTTGGAAACCTGAAACGGAATTTCTCCTGAGAAGCAGACTCCTCAATTGGAGGAGCTGGGGGAGAAATATCCAACACCTGATTGATGGTCGCTATAAGGTCATTCACTACTGCGTCACCTTCAGGTGTATCTAGGTTGAGAGCGGCTTCAGGATCAGAATCCTGATCTGATACCTCCGCTTCATCCTCCAGAGAGTCCCCCTGCTGGGACCCTGAACAGTGTGATGAAGTGGAGGGAATTTCCCAGCGACCCCGCTTGGGCGGCCTGGAACTGCGGTCCTTGTCAGAGACCTCACCCTGGGACCTATGGGTTACCCCAGGGGCACTTTGCTGTTCCAATTGAGGGGGACCAGGGGTCAAGGATTGGATAGAGCCCGGGGCCTGAATCACCGGTCTGGACTGCAATGCTTCCAGTATTTTAGCAGACCATTTATCCATACTATCAGACAGTTTGTCAGCAAAGGCTGCAAACTCCGTCCCTGTCACCTGGACAGTGGTAGCAGGTGGTTCCACCTGGGCCACCAGTCGCAGAGGCTCCGGCTGAGTAAGTGCCGCAGGGGCCGAGCATTGCACACAATGAGGGTCAGTGGAACCTGCCGGTAGTACAGCTGTACATGAGGTACAGGTTGCAAAGTACGCCTGTGCTTTGGCACCCTTGCTTTTTGCGGATGACATGTTGTCTCCTCTGAGAACAACCAGGAGGGTATATAGCCAAAAATCAACAGAGCGCCCGTACAGTGCAAATGTATAGCCTATAAGCCTATATATATATATATACACTTCGGTACTCAGTGGGGCCAGCACCACAGGTGCTGCTTACCGACCGCTCAGAGCGGTTGTGTGATCACCAGATTCCCTGCCTGGGTCTCCCTGTGTTGTCTCTCCTCTCCAGCGTCTGAATCGCTGACAGGAATGGCTGCCGGCGTTCTGTGGGGAGGAGGGGACCGTGGGCGTGCCCAAGAAAAGTGCGGGAATCCAGTGCCCCACTGTACTGAGTGAGGAGGGAGGAGGATACTAATGTATGCTCCAGCCCTCAGCGCTGACGATCCGTGCAGCGTCCCGCCCTTCCCCTGACTGGCAGGCCTGTGGGCGGGAATATACGACACTAGGCCGCAGAAGCCGGGGACTAAAGTTATAAGCGCGGCCGGCAATAAGCGCGGCCGCGCGGTAGTCCCCGGCGCACTAACACACCCAGCAGTGCTGCAGTGTGTATGGCACAAGCGCTCCATGCGCGGTAGTCCCCGGCGCACTAACACACCCAGCAGTGCTGTAATGTGTATGGCACCAGCGCTCCATGCGCGGTCCCCACGGGGACACAGAGTACCTCATAGTAGCAGGGCCTTGTCCCTGACGATACCCAGCTCCTATCCTGCAGATTCCCAGGGGCTGCGGAGGGAGCACGGTCCCAGTGCCTGGAGACCGATCCGGTTCCCACTTCACCCAGAGCCCATTAAGGGATGGGGAAGGAAAACAGCATGTGGCTCCTGCCTGTGTACCCGCAATGGGTACCTCAACCTTAACAACACCGCCGACAAAGTGGGGTGAGAAGGGAGCATGCTGGGGGCCCTGTTATGGGCCCTCTTTTCTTCCATCCGACCTAGTCAGCAGCTGCTGCTGACTAAGTTGTGGAGCTTATGCGTGGATGTCTGCCTACTTCGCACAAAGCATAAAAACTGAGGAGCCCGTGAGCACGGGGGGTGTATAGGCAGAAGGGGAGGGGCTTTACACTTTTAGTGTAATACTTTGTGTGGCCTCCGGAGGCATAGCTATACACCCAATTGTCTGGGTCTCCCAATGGAGCGACAAAGAAAGGAAGATTTTCCAAGTCCTATGATAGATCTTAGCGGAGGAAGACTTACGGGCCCGAGTCATAGTGGAGGTGACTTCAGGAGGAATACCAGAAGCCGTCAAAATCCAGGACTCAAGAGCCACGCCGTCAATTTGAGGGCCGCAGAATTCGGGCGGAAAAACGGACCTTGTGAGAGTAGGTCTGGACGATCCGGGAGATGCCACGGCATCTCTACGGACAGTTGGAGCAGGTCCGGATACCAAGCTCGCCTGGGCCAGTCCGGTGCAATGAGGATGACTCGACGGCCCTCCATTCTGATCTTGCGCAGGACTCTGGGCAAGAGAGCTAGAGGGGGAAACACGTAGGACAGACGAAACTGGGACCAGTCTTGAACCAGAGCGTCCGCGGCGAAGGCCTGAGGATCGTGGGAGCGAGCCACGTAAACAGGAACCTTGTTGTTGTGACGGGATGCCATTAGGTCCACGTCCGGAGTGCCCCATTTGCGGCAGATTGACTGAAACACTGCCGGGTGCAGGGACCACTCGCCACCGTCCACGCTTTGACGGCTGAGATAATCTGCCTCCCAGTTTTCCACGCCTGGGATGTGGACTGCGGATATGGTGGACTTGGAGTCCTCCGCCCATTGAAGGATGCGTTGTACCTCCAGCATTGCCAGGCGGCTGCGTGTCCCGCTTTGGTGATTGATGTAGGCAACCGCTGTCGCGTTGTCTGACTGGACTCGAATGTGCCTGCTCGCCAACAGGTGGTGAAAAGCTAGGAGAGCTAGAAGCACGGCTCTGGTTTCCAGCACATTGATTGAAAGGGCTGACTCGGACGGAGTCCAAGTGCCCTGTGCTCTGTGGTGGAGACATACCGCTCCCCAGCCGGATAGACTGGCATCCGTGGTGAGTATCACCCAGGACGGGGACAGGAAGAGGGGCCGAAGCCACCACTGAAGAGAGCTCCTGGTCTGTGGCGACAGAGCCACTAACCTGTGTAAGGAGGAAGGCCGCTTGTCCCAACAGCGGAGAATGTCCAGCTGCAGGGGGCGCAGATGGAACTGGGCAAAGGGAACAGCCTCCATGGACGCCACCATTTGACCCAGCACCTGCATCAGACGCCTGAGGGAATAACGGCGGGGCCTCAGCAGAAAGCGCACCGCTAGCTGGAGAGACTGCTGTTTGATTAAGGGCAACTTCACAAGTGCCGGCAAAGTCTCGAACTGCATCCCTAGGTACGTGAGACTCTGGGTCGGAGTCAGAGTGGACTTGGGAAGATTGACAAGCCACCCGAATTGGGCTAGAGTGGCGAGAGTGAGCGAGACACTCCGCTGACAGTCTGCGCTGGATGGAGCCTTGACTAGAAGGTCGTCCAGGTAAGGGAGCACTGCCAACCCCTGGAGGTGCAGGACCGCAATCACTGCTGCCATGATCTTGGTGAATACCCGAGGGGCCGTGGC